>NC_133468.1:37343750-38038125 GCF_048565385.1 Saimiri boliviensis | reverse complement strand
ATTACAGCACCATTGAGTAATATGGATAGTCCCAAATACTTCT
The DNA here is from genome assembly GCF_048565385.1 of Saimiri boliviensis. Classification (NCBI taxonomy): domain Eukaryota; kingdom Metazoa; phylum Chordata; class Mammalia; order Primates; family Cebidae; genus Saimiri; species Saimiri boliviensis. The sequence goes on along the minus strand of NC_133468.1, from coordinate 38,038,082 downwards.
CAGTTCTTTGGGAATAAGAATATCTTCCTGCCTGCTGAAGGAAAAAAAAAAAAAAAATAGGAACTCTATGCTCCACCCCAAAGCTGAGGCTGCTTTGAAGTAGACAAAGTCAAGCCTTCTTAAATTCAGGCTCCTTTAAAAATCCAATCAGTTTCTTAGATTACTGCCTACCATAGAAACTGCATTCCAAGAAAAATAGACAACTTCAACGCTGTCCATACTCTTTACTGGTGGTGGTTACACCGGAGTCTGAGAACTGGCTTTTCCAATTTCTAGCTTTTCAAACTTGAACAAATGCCTTGGCCCTTCTAAACCTTCATTTATTCTCCTGGAATACAGGAATAAAAAGTTTAATGAAATCTGTGGAAAGTGCTTAGGATATTTTCTGGCATAGATCGTAAATAAATTATAAAGAAGTTATGTGAGGAATTCCTCTTCCTGACTGATACAATCATACCTTTAGTCATTAAATGTATGACTAAAAGGGAAGCTGTTAGTCATTTTAAAAGGTTACATTTGGCATTGGAGGAATAATGTGGGATCTATTCTCCGTATATTCCCTGCAAGACTGTGGTTTACTGAGTGTCACTAAATGTGCCAAGCAACGTACTGGATATTTTATTTACAATACCTCCTTTAATTACCACAATACCCTGTGAAGCTTCAGTTTTCTCATACATAAAATGGAACTAATAATATCACCTAACTTATAAAGCAGCTATTAGATAATATAATACCTAGAATATATTAGTAGTTCAATCAAAGTTAATTATTTTATAACATAATAATTATAAAAATTATTATGTTCCATAGCTATGTGACATTCCCAAGGTCACATAAGCTATAGAAAGACAATACCAGGACTCAACACAGACCTGCATGGCTCTAGCATTTATGTCCTCATTCACGTGAATAGAACTGAACGCAGAAGCCTGGAATGCAGTCTTAGCATGACCAAGGACTTATAATGTGCCTTGGGGTTGAATGTTACCATACTTCTCTATTCCATGTTCGGTTTCATTTTTCAGATGGCTGTATTATTTGGTCTATTTTTTACTTTTTAAAAAAATTATTTACTTATTTATCACACTGAGATGGAATCTCACTATGTTGCCTAGGCTGGTCTCAAACTCCTGGGCTCAAGCGATCCTCTCACCTCAGCCTCCCAAAGTGCTGGGATTACAGGCATGAGGCAGCATGCCCAGCCTATCACTTGGCCTATTTCTCTTCTTTTGAGACAGTTTTGCTCTTGTTGCCCAGGCTGGAGTGCAGTGGTGCGATTTCGGCTCACTAGGACTACTGCCTCCCAGTTTCAAGCGATTCTTCTGCCTCAGCCTCCTGAGTAGTGGGATTACAGGCATGTGCCACTATGCCCAGCTAATTTTTATATTTTCAGTAGAGATGGCATTTCACTATGTTGGCCAGGCTGCTCTTAAACTCCTGACCTCAAGTGATCCACCTGCCTCAGCCTCCCAAAGTACTGGGATTACAGGCATGAGCCACAGTGCCCAGCCCACTTGGTCTATTTAACCTGAGAAATAATGCAAAGAAAGTACAATTTTCTCCTTGAAATACTAGCACCATATAAAGTTCCAGTATTTCTTCTTAAATCTGCCTTCTATAATTTATGAGACATGCAAATAAGACAAAGTTCTGAGAGAGGGCTGTGGGGGGGATGCATTTCCTATCACCATATGGAAAGATGGAAATTTTAGGAAAGTTTGGTTTGGGAAGAGAACAACACTTTGTACTCTTGACAGATCCAAAATTAAAAGGACCACCATATTAATTGCTCCCAGAGACAGGCAAAAAGGCGGTCTGAAAAAGCATTTACTACTGATTCTACTGATTCTGTCATAAATCTCTTTTCAACTGCTTTACCCCTGCTGGCTTTCCAAACGAGCCATCTCTCCATTTCCAAAAAGAAAATAAGTGCATACCAAATAGTTACTAGGTACAGCTCAACATGAAAATATTACCTGCAAGGCATCCTGCCAGAGCCTAACCAATAAAAAAAAACTGGGTTTGTGGACTCTTTTAGGGAACCCCTCAATGTAACATCAAAAATCTTCCTGCACAAGGCTTAATGGAACAGGAAAAGTCGGGGGAAAGCAGAGGAAAAAACTCTCCTTCCCACACATACAGTACTGTTTGGGAGGCAACTTTATGTGCTCTTACTAGTAGATTAATGAATGTAATTACCTAGCATTGTGGCTGTGAATGCTGCAAAAACTGTAATTTATAGAGTGCTGTAAAGTTCTAATGTGTTTTTATGTCCATAAGCTGCTTAACCATAATCTAATGCATTTGTACAAGAACAGCCTAAGTGGCTCTCAGCTCAACAGTGAACACAAGTGTCTGAACCTTGGCAATTCTACTCATACGTCTTTATAATCCAACCTCGTGTGGTAAGCATCTGAGGGAAACAGCTGCTGAATTATACAAATAATTCTAGAGACAGTGACAAGGCTCTCTGCCTCTCTCACCATGAGAGGAGCTTCTGGCTGACAAAGAGCTGCAGGCTTTAATTAAATGCTGGAGTGGTTCTGTACACGTTTGGTGGTTACTTTTTCTTTTACCACTATTGTTCCCACTCTCTCCTCCACTTCATCTACCCTCATCCAGGCTCTCCAGAGGTGGGAGGGAGAGAACAAAGGAGGTGATAAGAAGAGCACAAGGAGAAAACAAATTATCTATCTGAAAATATCGTACCTGACTTCCTGCTTGGAAAAGGCTCAAAATGTCTAAATTTTCCTCTTTTCTGCCATTATATTTGCAAGGAAAGGCAAGTACAGCTAAACAATTCTGACACCTGAGGCAAATTATCCTTTGAGATTGCCTTAGTCAGGGGTTTGAAGCATCTCATATGATTCTCTGGATAGATAATCATGATGATGAGGATGAGGATGGTGGTGTTCACTGTGGTAGTGAATGCTAATGAACAGCTTATCACCTGCCAGAGTCACATGCCCACCACAATCCTGTAAGCAGGTACTATTAACAATTCATTTTCCTAGGCTGGGTGGTATGGTTTAGCTTTGTGTCCGCATCAAAATCTCATATTGAATTGTAATCCCCAATGTTGGAAGTAAGGCCTAGTGGGAGGTAATTCGATCAGGGGGCAGATTCTTCCCTTGCAGTTCTCATGATACTGAGTGAGCTCTCATGAGATCTGGTTGTTTAAAAGTGTGTGGTACCCCCACCTCCATTTTCTTCCTCCTGCCTGGGCCACATAAGATATGCCTGCTTCCCCTTCACCTTCCACCACGACTGAAGGTTTCCTGAAGCCTCCCCAGCCATGCTTCCTGTACAGCCTGTAGAACCATGAGCCAAGGAAAACTCTTTTCTTTATAAGTTACTCACTCTCAACTAGTTCTTCATAGCAGTGTGAGAATGGACTAATACACTGCACAACATAGGGAAACCCCGCCTCTATAAAAAATTAAAAGTTTAGCCAAGTATGGGGGTAAATGGCTATGGTCCCAGTTACTCAGAATGCTTGCGTGGTAGAACTGTCTGAGCCTGGGGAAGTCAAGGCTGCAGTGAGCTACGATCACACCGCTGCACGCCTGTTTGAGTGACAGGCTAAGACCCGTTTAAAAAAAAAAATCAATTTTTTACAGGAAGGGATTGAGGGCCTTGATTCACAGTGGCAAGGCAGGTGTTTGAATCAGCCTTTTACACCAGAGCCTATGCTACACTCACTAGGTAAGTTATGTAACCTTTTCCACATCTGTAACATAGGGATGATAACAGTATTTACCTCATAGGATTTTTGAGAGAATTTAGTAAGTTAATAAATATAAAGTGCTCAGAAGAGTGTCAGGATCTAGGAAATGCTCAGCCCACTTTGGCCATCATTACAATCAGTACTTCAGGAATAAGCAAAATATATTACTGGTGAGGAAATAATCGACCACAGAAACTGCCTACATTTTCTGGAGGCAAACATTCAAAATCTCAGTCCAGGCATGGTGGCTCATGCCTGCAATCCCAACAGTTTGGGAGGCTGAGGTGGGCAGATGACTGGAGCCCAGGAGTTCAGGATCAGCCTGGGCAACATGGCAAAAACCTGTCTCTACAGAAAAGTTAAGGAAAAAAAAAAAAAAAAGGCAGGCATGGTGGTACACACCTCTCATCCCAGCTACTTGGAAGGATAAAGTGAAAGGATGACTGGAGCCCAGGATGGGGGGAGGCTGCACCAAGCTGAGATTGCACCACTGCACTCCAGCCTGGGTGACAGAGCAAGACCCTGTCTCTCTCTCTCTCACACACACACACACACACACACACACACACACACACACACACAGTCTCAAATATCTATAACTGAGAGTTCCAGAGATTTATCCTGGAACACAATAATACCAAATAACTGATAAAGAAGCAGCATCTGAGTGCAAAAGACAAGCCCCAGTCTGCATCTCAAAGCACAAAGGTGAGTGAACAGCTTTCTTTCCTACCCTAAGGTGGTATCCCAAAGGGCCCTCAGGCGTAAGAGCACAAAGAAGAGCCACAGCAATAGCAATCCATCTACTTTCCCCTCTTTTCAATAGCAGGACACCCTATCTTAAGAGTGACTGGTTGAGTGTAGAAACAATGGCATTAATCAGTGGCTATACAGAGATGAAAGCCAGATCTAAGACACACACTCAGGGTAAATTAGTATCATGGCTAATATATAATTGATGCTCTTCCTAGTTAAAAATGTACTGCTCTCCAGCATTCATAGGAAGAGAGATGTGATTTGGATTCAATTAAAAGCTTTATCCTGTCCAATGGAAGAAATTCTGCCTCTCAGAGAGAGTCATGTGGTTTCTTCTTTACTCCTTATGCCAGATTGACCTCTGGAAGCCTCAAGAACCATGGCTTTTCACTGTGCTGCTTAGGCAGTAGCTAGACATCTCTCTCCTACAGGACAGTGAAAGGGAGGTGCCACTATCAAGGGAGACAATGAAACAAGGAAGGCATTTTGCACCTCCTCAGACATTAGCTTTGACCCTGGATATGAGGACTGGTCCCTGTCATTTAAATGTCTGAAAGAAAAGATGTGGGGGTGAACAAATCATTTTCTGAACAAAAATGTTGTAGTCATAAAACAGCTGCAGTAAAACTGGACATAATAAGGCTTTGGGATGTGGCCAGTCCTTACCCTCCCTGCTTCCTCCACCTTCGGGTTCTACCACAAACCACTATTGTGCAGCAGTCTTCAAGACTCACCTCCTTCTTAGCAGTTCTGGTCATGCAGGAAATGTCCACATATTCACCTGTCACCACCCTCCTCTTTGCCTTTCTATTCCGCTGTGGAATTAGGATCCCAACCTGTCTCCCTCACATCCTCTCTCCACACACATGGCCCCCACCCTCTACCGCAGCCCACTCTCAGGCAGACACCTATGACAAGGCCAATTCTATCTTGTGACTACCCCTAGGAAGCTCCATGGCTCCCTGCTACTCGGACCAAAAGATGGTACCAACTGCATCTTCTCCACAACCTGCCATGACTCTCTGGTGATGTCCTGCACACAACTCTTTTCCACCACATGCCTCAAGGATGATTTCTCTCTCCCAAACACCCCCTAGCTTCTGCCTACACCAATGGTCTGTAGGATGTTCCAAAGAGGAGGAAGACTACATTAAAATGTCTAGTTACATGTGTTTTTCTCCTAAGCGAATGACCACAGTAACAGGAAAACCAAATACAGCACGTTCTCACCAGTAACTGGGAACAAAACACTGGGTACTCACAGAAATAGAGATGGCAACAACAGACAGTGTGGACTATCAGAAGCAGGAGGGAGGAGACAAGAGTTGAAAAACTGTCTGGTACTATGCTTCATACCTGGGTGACAGGATCATTAATACCCCAAACCTCAGCATCACCCAATGTACTCAGGCAACAAACCTGCATGTGTATCCCTTGAATCTAAAATAAAAGTTTAAGTAAATAAATATATGCATCTCATTCTTTATTACTTTCTAATTCTGTGTGTTTTCTGATCTGCATATTAGTATAGTAATATAAACATAAAACTTTAAAATGAGGTGCTTACTCTAAGTGATTTGTCCAACTGGGGTTCACAATCAATAAACTTTGAAGATCTTTGGTTTAGACTAGGCACAAGGAAGCAAGCTGCCTGGTAGCAGAAGCCTTTTCACATACTTCTTTAAATACTGAAAGCTCTTAACACTAAAAATGGTCACTAACTGATTTATTGATAAGAGTAACTAGACATTATAAATCACAGCCTATATACCTAAGGAGGTAGAAAAGGATGCTCTGTTCAATCAAATCCTAGTATTTGGCAAATCAGTAAATCCTTAAGCTGCAAACACGCACACACATGCACACACACACACACAAAGCCATATTTAGAACAAGTGTCAGGGGATCATTTAGGGGGACTGACAACATAATGAAGACTTAAGAGCCATGGACCTCTAGGTAACAAGTTCCAAGCTAATCAGTGGGCAACCTTCAAACACACCAAGTATTATGTGATCGGTCACATAGAATTCACTCAACAGAACATCAAAGATTTGCCTATCTCAATAGGATACTGTATTTAAACAGAAAAGCAAGGGAAGATGTGATAATACCTGCTTACCAACACATGTTTTTCTCATTAGGGAAGTTAAAAGTTGACACAGCCCTGTGAATACTACTAGATCGGTGTGGACTGGAAAAGAGTGTACATCCTTATGCCAATTCCTGTAGTAAAAGTTGCATCCAGTTCCAGATCAATCAGGTGGTTTATGCAGTTATCACTACTGCCAGGATCCTAGGATACAAACTCCTTAAGGAAAAGACTGTCTCACACTTATGAAATATCCCACAGCATCAAGTCTGGTCCTTGATAGCTACTCAACAGAAATTCGTTTTATAAACACTGAATATTTTTTAAAGTTAAAATTCAATATTTTTATCACAACTGGTTTTGTTAATTTATACTATCAAATGAATTCTGGATTTATTAAAAGGCAGAGGGTCAGCATGCACATATATCCAAAACACAAATCTGAAATCAAAAATTACTAAGCAATAGAACAACCAGTTGTGAATAACTATTTACTAACATACTATTAGATGCTACTATAAGTCTATTAAGAATAATCACAATGTTCTTTCCCTCCTCTACATGCAGTTAAGTTGATTGAGAGAGTGCATAGAGGCTCTGACCTCTTCAAAGAGATCCATTTCTAGAGCCCTGGGGTCCCAAAATCGGAACCTGTGATGAAAAGTAATGATGCTCTCTCTCTAAGGTTCAATTGGGCCACCAGTTTTGTGCTTCCTAAAATGATGCTAAAATAAATCTACAGTTGCCAAATTTTCTACGGATGAACCATAGGCCATCTATCAAGCTACTTGTATCACAAAGAGACCTGTGAGCCATTTTCAATCCAGATGTTCTATACAAAAATGGAACCAGGACATGGGCATAAATCTTTTAAGTCCATGAGCTTCATGTTGATAATCTAATGAGACAATCAATTTAACAAGAATAATAATAATCCTCTGAATGCCAGAAATCATAGCACTAAGTTTGCAATCCAGCTCAGACAGGAGTAAGAAACAATTTCTCTTCTGATCCACAGAACCACAAAAAAAAAAGTGATCAAAGTTACTTTTTCTCAATTCTCTTCAGAAAAGTATTAAACTGGTACCATTTAGATATAAAGGAGAGAAAGTAATTCCTTAAACACAATGGATACTTTAGACTGAGCATCCAGTCTTTAAGAAAGGCTCACCTAGACTTTCAAATACATATTTATTTGATATGCTGGTAAAGCCTAGACATTGAAGTGTAATGATTTTAAAAAGGGAGAGTAAAAAGCTCATTCAGGAAGAATGGGGTTGGGGAAGAAGGAATATGTATGCAAAGCATGATCAATGGATCCATAGAGGAATTCAGTGAAAGATGAAAATGGGGAAAAAAAGGGTTGGGGTAGGCTGTAGTCAAAAGAGAATCATTAAAGGTGAAGGGAGGCATCATGAGTTGAGAGATGCACATCCTAGATACCCAGTATCAAATAGATGCAAGCAGCTGGGTGTGATGGCTGACATCCGAGGTCAGACGTTCGAGACCAGCCTAGGCAACGTGGCAAAACCCTGATTCTACTAAAAATACAAAAAAATTAGCTGGGCATGATGGCACACGCCTATAATCCCAGCTACTCAGGAATATGAGGCCTGAGAAACTCTTTAACCAGTGAGCTGAAGGTTGCAACAAGCTGAGATCTCATCACTGTACTCTAGCCTGAATGACACAGATAGACTCCATCTCCAAAAATTAAAAATAAAAATAAAAATAGATGCAATGCCTGGGACTGACACCTACCAATTCCACCTTGTTAATCTCTGCCATCTGTTGTCCACCTCACTGTGACTCCACTGCTACTACCTTAATTCAGACATCCTCATCTGGACTTCCATTAACGACATCCCAAGTGGCCTCCATGTCTCCAGCCTTTCAGCCTGTTGCAGGATTGTGACATCTCCAAAGTGCAAGTCTAAGCATGTCACTTCCTTGCTTACAACGTTCAATGGCTATCCAATGATCAATTTTAATCTACAAATAAGGCCTTCCATGACTGAGACCCTGCTTATGGTTGGTTCTAATCTCATTTCTTATCACCATCTTCTGCACCCTGCCCCCAACTCTGGAGTAAGTATACTCCACACATGCTAAACTACTTTAAGTTTCCCAGTTATGCCAAGTGTGTCTTCATGTCTTTCTTTCTTTCTTTGGGACACAGGTTCTCACTATGTTACCCAGGCTGCTCTTAAAGTCCTGGGCTCATGTGATCCTCCTGCGCTGGTCTCCCAAACTGCTGAGATTACTGGCATCAGCCACTGAGTCCAGCCTCTAAATCTCTTTAAAAAAAACTCCAACTTCCTCTGCAGTAATACCCCTTTTCCCTAGCCTACCCAGCCCTCTCAGCTTGGCTATCTTCTACTTAGCTTTAAAGTTTCTGTTATCCTTAACAAAACACTTGTTCTTGTGTATTATAATTTATATTTACTTTTCCATCCCATTACCATTCTATGGGTTCCTCCAGGCCAGGGTCTAGAAGTACTTACACGTATCAATAAACATTACACAGATGAATAAATGAACTTCTTCTTCAAAGATATATCTATTCTGGGGATAATCTTTGTACATAAAGCAGGTATAATTCCAGCTATTCTCTGACCTCTGACTCAATCTCCCTGGGAGGCGAGAAATTGGGCACGGTATTCTGATGAGACCCAAGTCATTCCCTAAGGGTAAATAATCATTTCTATTCCTTGCAGCATTTCTAACAAATCACCACAGCCTTCCAGCTTAAGAAATGAATGCCAATCTAGCTTCCAATCTCAACAAATAATCAGTAAGGGTGGTTAACAATAATAGTTGCTCACGTTGACTGGCCAAGTGCTGTGTTCATCTGCCTAGATCTCACTGCAATCTCATATACTCTAATTCTCTTACCTTACAAATGAGAATATTGATGTTCTGAGATATGGTAGTGTTCTCAACCCTGGCTGCTTACTCTGGGATGCTGTAAAAAAAGGAAGAAAAAAAGAAAAGAAAAGCAAAAGAGAGAGAGAGAGAGAGAGAAGGAGGGAGGGAAAGAGGGAAGGATGGAAGGGAGGAAGGAAGGAAGGGAGGGAGGGAGGGAGGGAGGGAGGGGGGGACAGTGGGTGGTTCGGTTGGTCCAAACCCCACCCAACAGCAACAAATTCAAATCTTAACGGGTATTTTTTCAAAGTTTCTCGACCATACCAATCAGGGTTGAGAACCACTGAGTACAGTTACTGAATTTCCCAGCTCCCATGCTGCAGAGCCATGACAGCAACCTGAAGTCAATATGATTGCAGAGCCAAACAGATCTGTAAAGCACTACACTCTGTTAAGCTGCTTCTCTGAACTTACAAATCCTGGAACATTTATCTTCTCTCCTCAAAGTATTAGCATATGATAACTCCTTGATTAGAAAAAGAGAGTCTTGGCCGGGGGCAGTGGCTCATGCCCGTAATCCCAGCACTTTGGGAGGCCCAAGGCATGTGGATTGCCTGAGGTCAGGAGTTTCAGACCAGCCTGGCCAACATGGTGAAACTCTGTCTCCATTAAAAAATGCAAAAATTAGCTGTTGTGGTGGCAGGCACCTGTAATCCCAGCTACTTGGGAGGCTGAGGTATGAGAATTGCTTGAACCTGGGAAGCAAAGGTTACAGTGAGCCAAGATCGTGCCACTGCACACCAGCCTGGATGACTGAGCTAGACTCCATCTCAAAAAAAGGAAAAGAAAAAGTGAGTCTCTTTAGAATATAGACAGTAACTCTGGGAGGCTGAGAAGGCAGATCACCTGAAGTCACGAGTTCGAGACCAGACTGGCCAACATGATGAAACCCCATCTCTACTAAAAGTACAAAAATCAGTCGGGTGTGGTGGTGCACACCTGGAATCCCAGCTACTGGGGAGGCTGAGGCACAAGAATCATTTGAAACTAGTAGGCGAAGATCGCAGTGAGCGGAGATCATACCACTGCACTCCAGCTTGGGTGACAGAGTGAGACTCTGCCTCAAAAAAAAAAAAAAAAGAATATAGGCTACATCAAGTGCCACCTCAAATGTGAAAGTCAACTTCATGGTCCTCATCTGAGAAGCAAAGAACGTTCTTTGCTACTTTAATAGCAGTCCTAACTGCACCTTCTACGAGTTCTACTTCCTACTAGCCACTGTGGTGGTTGCAATGGACCACAGTATGCTAATCTAACATATGCAAGAAAAAAAGGCGGGGGGAAACCTACTTTCTCAGGAGATGACAAATCAGAGGAAGAAAAATGATTTGTGTAGTTGGGGAGAAAAAAAGGCTAAAAATTTTTAAAGTATTTTAAAATGCTGTCTTAGATACTCCAGTATCCCAAATACATTAGAAACTAAACACAGAAACACTGTTTTAATTTCAACACTTAGAATAGAATTCAGGTTCACATTCGGACACAACACTTGACACTGATATATTAAGGACATATCCAACATGACAAGAAAAGGAGGAGGAGGAAAAAAACATTTCAGCAAGTTACAGATAAAAGGTAGAAAGGCACAATGGATTGATGTTCTAACTTTTCCTACTTATGAAGCCTGAGCTTCAAACAAGGAAAAGAGATTATTTATGCTTTCCTCGGTGTGAAAATAAGGAGAGGGCATCAGGCCTGGCTGATGTTTCTGCTGTGCTTCCTTATCTATTAAGGTCAGAGCCAGCTTCACGGGTGTGTGACCTGTGCGATTCCTCAGCGCCCTGCACTCGCAAGGGCTCAGCACTTGGTTTAATGCTCTATAATCTTATAAATTAAGTCGGATAAGACAGTGGAACATGTGCATGAGTAGAGAAAATACACGTTACAGGTATGATTGAATTCCTGGCTGCCCCAGTGGCACATAGTGTTCGTGATGCCCCAGAAGCACAGAATTCCAGTGAGCCCGCAATACATGGGAGTTCACTAAAAATCAAGACTACTGCAGTCCCCCTTATCTGCAGCTTCACAATTTCAGTCACCCATGATCAACTGCAATCTGAAAATACTAAATGGAAAATTCCAGAAATAAACAATTCTTAAGTTTTAAATTTTGAGCCATTCTGAATGGCATGAGACCCTGTGCTGCTCTCTCTCACCTAGACATGAATCATCCCTTTGTCCAGCATGTCCATGCTATAGATGCTACTCATCCATTAGTCACTTAGTAGCCATCTCAGTTATCAGATCAACAGATTACAAAAAGCACTGAGTATAGTACAGTAAGATATTTTGAGAGAGGGAGACTATATTCACATAGGTTTTAGTACAGTTTATGGTTAATAACTGTTTTAGTTATTGTTTTTAAATCTCTGTTATTGTTGTTACATCTCTTAACTGTCCCTAATTAAACATCACAGCCACGTATGTATAGGAAAAAGCATAATGTATATATAGGGCTCAATACTATATGTGGTTTCCAGCATCCACTAGGAGTCTTGGAATGTATTTCCCATGGATAAAGGGGGGACTATCCTATAAGTGTGTTATGGTTACAACGAAGCCAGAGGAAAAACAGACAACCTTGGGAGTCCGTATCTTTCCTTCAAGCCAAAACTTCAATTAAAAGGCAGAAAGCTGAAAACTGTGTTCTAAAAGAAACATGAATGGCAAGAAATCCTAACACACCTTTTCTTACACATATTACTTCCCTGTATTAGCCAACCACTTACACTGAAAATGACACAGGAGGAAAGGGAAAGACAGGGCAATACATTTCTTTTTCCGTTCAGTCCTTTCTTATGCATCATAATCTGAAGGTAGGGAGTATTAGCTGTACGTATGCATATCAACAAGTGAAATAAAAACCACTGAGTTTGTTTTATGTAGTGTTTCCACTGTGCAGTAAAAACAAAATACATTATATGCATATGAGGCACAACATAAACTGTATAAATTTGGTGATTTTACATACAACTTGAATCCTTTCGTATCTGCATTTAAAACTGGCATTGCACAACAGAACAATTAATTCTAAAATTCATGCTAGCAATTTAAAAGTTGAATTTTTCCTCACTCAAAGCAACATTAAATAGCTAATTTAAAACACCATAAAAAGCTGGGAGAGATCCCCTAGAACAGGGACCCCCAAACTTTTTACACAGGGGACCAGTTCACTGTCCCTCAGACCGTTGGAGGGCCGCCACATACTGTGCTCCTCTCACTGACCACCAATGAAAGAGGTGCCCCTTCCTGAAGTGCGGCAGGAGGCTGGATAAATGGCCTCAGGGGGCCTCAGGGGGCCGCATGCGGCCCGCAGGCCAGTTTGGGGACGCCTGCCCTAGAAGAAAAATAGTTTATATTTTAACACCTTTAATGGCACTTTTGTCCTACTTTTTGTACAAGGGGCTCCATGTTTTCATTCTGCACTGGGCCCCACAATTTATACAGTCTATTCTGATTAAGTTAACCCACCATGCAGTAAAGGGCTGGCTGTAAGAAATGTAAGACAAATAAGCATCTCTGGGCAAGGATCTGAGGTTTTACTTTTTTCTATCATCCTCAGTACTAACACAAAATTTAATACTTAACGTAGGTTGTTTTATTTTTGTTTTTTGTTTCATCTCTAGTACTTACATAAGTCTATGTGTGTGTGTGTATGTGTGTGTCTGTATATAGCGTGAATACAAGCAGATATGTATATATATAATTTTTGCTACATAATTGTGCTCCTAATATTTTTCTGTAAGTCAGTTCACATTTTTAACGTAAATATCTATATAATTTTTAAGCTAAATTTTAGCTTTAACTTAAGCAATATGATTTGATAGACATCAAGGAACAAAGTGAGCAAATTACCCTGGTCTTACTAGTATGTTAAAAGGTGGTAAGTCCTATGAGGAAAGAAAGTAACACAAAAGAACAAAGGTACAGACCAAGTATTACCAGCAACTTACAATGAAGTTATTTACTCTTATCCATTTTTCAATCCATGTTCTCGTGTCCCATATATGAAAGGCATTTTGAATCATCAAAAGAAGTTAACAGGCTTCCACAGTAGATTAACAATCAGTCTCAAACCGTATTTCCAAATCATTTATGAGAACCAGAACAATTAGAATTATCCAAGTACTTTTTAGGAAATCATTTTTAATCATATAGAGCAAAGTTTTTTCTATTATTATCTCCAAAGATACATTTCCCATGCAATCAAACTATGAATCTCTGAATATGTACCTGCTCCTCACTTCATTCTAAGGACCAAGATTATACACTGAGGAACTTGTGCAAGGCCTGAATGGTATCAAATGCATTATCTGGTTAACAAGTAGATAATCATTTTGTTTCCCAGGATAATTTGAGATGATATGCCATGTTCAATTCAGTAATTCACTTTGCTTCTTTTAGCTTCCTTACCTATCACTGAATTCTTTGAATATAGGGATACAACAACCAAAGGATGCTATCCATTTATTAATCCAAGTTCCCCAAGAACACCACAAATTCATTTGCTAATCCAATATTTTTCAAGGATTACTTCTGTACATGAGACATTTTATTTATATTTATTTTATATATAAATATAAATATAAATATAAATATATATATATATATATATATATATATATATATATATATGAGATACCAGACCTCAAAGAATTCACTTTGTTGGGGGAATATACATAAAAATTTTAAAGATATTTTTATTTTAATAATTTATATAAGATATAAAATATTTACTTAGGTTATATTTTATCAAAATCAAGGATATGACATCTCAAATCAGAAATAAAATATATCAAAAATGATCCAGCAGTTTCAAGCACTGAGAGGTAAGACAGGCTAATGAAGGTACAGTGGCAGGAAGGGCTCCTGAGTAGGACTTAGACCTCTTCTCATCCACATCATCCAGTATACACAAATGCACATGATAGGTACTCAATAAACACTGACGAAATTGACTCTCTTCCCAGCATCACAGTATTTCTCCCTATGGTTGTGCAGAATGCCACTTGCAAGAAGATTCTGCTTCCATAACTCTGTGGTACAACCACATGTTCCAAAAAATCCTGCCCAAACATTAACAGTGCAATACTTCAAACTCACAGGTCAATGGTGACTGATCCCCTTCATTCAGAAAGGCTGTTTGTACAGGGGAAGCGGCTGTTCCTCAAAAGAACCCAATGTATATTATAGGTATGCACTGAACTAAAGGCCTCTTCCAGCACAATGCACAAGGTATGAAAACAGCTCTTCATTTTCCAAGCTGGCAGAGGGGAACACTGGTACAATTACTCCTAAACTATCTAATCCCAAAATCACTTACATTCAAAAGTCAATTCAGGTAGTGGAAAAGATCAATGGCCCAAAAGGCCTAAGATCGAGATTTAAGTCCTGCCTGATCTTGGGCAAGCCATTTCACCTATCAAAAATTCAAATTTATCCGTTATAAAATGAGGAGACAAATCATCACTGTTCTCTCATAGTCTGTTATGAGAATCAAATCGGAATGTATACACAGGCTTGGTAAAAAGCAAAGCATGGAACAAATGTTACAGCATCATTTTATTAAGCTCTGGAGTAGTCTTATGTAGTCTGAGGAAGATTAAGTTTCATAATTAACTTGTACTCCACAAATAACCTGGGTGACAGAGGGAAGCTAGTCTCCGATAAAAACTTGGTTCAATCAAGAATTTACTGTCTTCATCATCCAATTGTTTGTGTTAAGAATCTTTACACCAGAAGAAATTTAGCTGAATAAGAGAGCTGGGCACAATTTAAATGAGAAAAAAATTGTTGAATACTTCAACATTTGTCTTTGACACAGGTGTTTGCAATATATCATGTATAACAAGGGTCTACTGCTTGCACTAAATATTCTCACCTCAAAATGAGCAGCATCTTCTTAGAAAGCAAAGAGATAAAGCTGAATCCTAGAACAAACAGCTGATTCCAATAGCCAACAGAAGCTTTTCATTAGGTAGCTAACTTATGAATCTTATACACAAACTGCTTCACGATTTGTCCACAGTCTTACATTTTGCAGCAAGAAAAGCATTAGGAGTATTTAACATACAATAAACTTAAAATTTTCTTCTTTATAATGTTTAATGCAAATTTTTATTTCAAATATACACTTACGTAGGGTTGCTAGATAAAATACAGGATGCCCAGCTAAATTTTAATTTTCTTTGTGAACTTTTAGTGTAAGTATTCTCAAATATTTCATGAGATATACTTACACTAAAAAATAATTATTTGTTTATCCAGATTCAAATTTACCTATGTGTCCTATATTTTTATTTGCTCATTCTGGCAGTGCTGCCTCTTTCAAATGACTTCTTTCGTTTTAATTTAGGAGGAAAAAATAGGGGGAGGGAGAGGGAGAGTGGCACATTATGAAAACATCATAAAGGTAAAGAGGTTAGCTAATAGCAAAGGAAGATTTTTGCCATGCACTCTTAAGTTAGATGAATAAAAATAAGGTGGAAAAAAGTCTGGTTTTAGTACTCCAGTCCTGGGTTAGTAGATTGGAAGGGAAGAATTGGAAGCCAATTCAGGCAAAGACAAAAGGTCAAGAAAGAAATCCTGTACTAGAACTGAGAACCAGAACATCACTGCCCTGGGGAAACTGAAAAGGGAAAAATATTCATGACCGTATTTTAAAAAGTAACAGAACACATGCTTCTGCAGTTCAAGAACATGAGCAGTTTTTAAAATAAAACAACTCCCTTTTGTTAGTCATCTTCCTATTAAATAGGATTCAATATAATCTACTTGTTAAAGCATCTACAATGTATACTGCTCGGTGACTCAATTTGAGTAGGTGAACAAAGAATGCAATTTAGAGATCTGCCCTTATGATGAACTCAGCCAGGCCACCCAGATACAATAGCCACAGATTACAAACTCCCACCAAGTCCTCAAGGCCTGTCTGCCTCCCAAACTCCATCTCATCAACTCAATGAGTCAGAACTCCCCTTTAACAGCAGAGAAAAGACCACGTAAAATGGCTCACAACAAAGCAGATGAAAGGATACTGCTAGTCAACACAGCTCTCACTGTTCCTTCAACGTCTTTATGAGACACACCAGAGCAGGTCCCAGACCACCCCGACAATGCTGAAGGCCAAAGCTGGCAGAAGACCTCTTCCTCCTAGACTTCTTTACTTTTTTTTTTTTTTTTGAGACGGAGTTTCGCTCTTGTTACCCAGCCTGGAGTGCAATGGCACGAACTCGGCTCACCGCAACCTCCGCCTCCTGGGTCCAGGCAATTCTCCTGCCTCAGCCTCCTGAGTGGCTGGGATTACAGGCACGTGCCACCATGCCCAGGTAATTTTTTGTATTTTTAGTCGATACGGGGTTTCACCATGTTGACCAGGATGGTCTCGATCTCTTGACCTCATGATCCACCCGCCTCAGCCTCCCAAAGTGCTGGGATTACAGGCTTGAGCCACCGCGCCGGCGCTAGACTTCTTTACTTGTTCAAGTTGGCAAAAGAACCACTGAGTGATACATGGGTCCCTTTTCCAGGCTAACAGAACAATCAAGTGCTGGCATAAAGGTCAACAGTCTTGAACCCCAGTCAGCTAAACCAGGCTCCAAATGCTTACTAGACATAGGCAACTAGATGAAGGTGTTGCTGGGCAAACCACAACCATGGGCTATGCTAGGAAATCCCTGGGTAGGTGGAAATAATTCCTTCTCAGTTCTCACATCCTAGTTGAAGCTGACTCAGACCCTATGCTCTTACCTTTCTAACGAGCCTCTTCTGCTGTAAATGTACACCATCTACTGTGACAGGAAGATTGAGGAAGACCTAAAAACTGTATGCCAGAACTTTGCTTGCTCTGTGATTTTTCCAACTAGTACTTCCAACAATATATTGCATTTAAAATGAATAGACAAAGCTCTGTTGAAAACACAAAAAGAATACGCTATCAAAATGATAATCCAGCAGGGAGGGGAGATCCTTAAATATCTACAGTATGTGACAGGTGTCCTAACATAAGTGCGGTAGTCATTTACACCTAAAGAAAGGAAGTACACTTCAGGGGGGCAATTAGGAAAGGCTTCCTAAAAGAAGCATCCAAGCTGGGCTTTAGCAAGAACAGGGTTTCAAAAGGCATATAGAGGAGAAAAAGGAGAACAAAGCACACACCTATGAGGAAAAGTTAGTAAAAAGATAGGGCTGAGTCCTTTGGGTATGGGAGGGAACTAACTTAATCACCAGGCCTTCCAGGTTTGGAATTTGTCTTTGGGCAATGGGGAGCCACTGAAGGCTTTTGAATAGTAGGCAGAAATAAGTGGATGAGCAGAGGACTAAAGGCAGGCTTGGGGGTAAAAGAGACCATTAACTGCTACATCAGTTAAAAGGCTGAGCAGTTACTTGCAGGTGACCTGTAAGGAAGATCTGGACAAGGCAGGTAGCAAAAGAAATGAAAAGTAAATAACTTATAAGTGACAAGAAAAGGTAGAACACATGAGCAGTGAAGTCAGGGAGAAGACTACAAACAGGAATACAATTTTAACCAGGCATGGAAAATGGAAACACCATTATAAAAGATAAGGATGAGGAAGAGTTAGGGAGAGGGTACATTTTATCCTAGATATATTGAGCTTCTAATAAAATTTCTGGAAGAGAGGTATGGCTATGAAGTCTAGGAGAAAAATTCTGACAGAAAATAAAAATTGGGATATGACTGGCATTTTTAAATAATGGATGATATGCATTGATGATGTCTGTAAATTAGAAGTGACAACAAATAGGACATGATACAGTATACACAGAGGTTAAAAAGGAAATGAGAATGAAAGAGAATGACCCTGGCACAAGATATGGATAAAGCAAAAGAAAAATGTGATGTCACAGAAAGAAAACATTTCAAGGAGAGAACCATTAACCCTTTACCAACATTACAAAAGAGCCCTTTTGAGACAGGGGTAGAGGAATGAGGAAGTCTTAGAACTAGGAAATTAGAGGGTTTTAAGTGAGATTTCATCCCTGTTAACATCAATGAGGAGGGTGGATTCCACCTGATATTGAGAGCCCTCTGTATTCAAAACACATCTAAGAAATTCTAGACAGCACAGAAACTATAAAATTTTAAAAATCCAACAATGACTCGTGACACACTGAACATAGCTCTAGGCACCATCTAGAAATAAACATTTTAACCATAAGTGCCAAAGGGCATATGTGAAGCCCAAGCCCAAAGACCATACAAACCAATATTGCCTCACAGAAACCATTTTCCACCTCCCCAAACTCCCACTCCCCTCTTGCTGCTTTCTTCTCTCTAGAAGTCACAGTTACCACTCCAAGCAAAGCAGCTCACAGAATATCACAGTCTAAATACATAATGCCCTTAAAAAAAAAAAAAAACCTACCATCCTATAATACCCAACACACAAGACATAAATCTTTCTGTTCATTCACATCTGACTGTGAGTGAAAATAACAGTTGAAGGCAGATATATGAACTTCCTATCTACCCTGCGGGTTATTTGTAATACAGAGAGTAAAACTTACATAATGTGTGTACAGAACAGCAGATGGGCCTTCCAATAAGTAAAATATGATCCTACACATTTTTTCCCTTCCCCACTTCACTTTTAATACACTAGTTGCCTTGTCTCTTTCCAGGAATATCCTCTCTTTATTCTCAACTCCCATCTATTTGGATAGATCATTAGCAACACAAATCACAGTGTCAGTGCCAACCCAACAGCATTATGCAATTTACTGCATGGCACCTGGCATTAATGCTCCTGTTATCTGATTTTAAAAGTCATCATTTCGAATATTTTAAATAAAGTATGTTTTCCCTCTCAGCATACAGAATGATAAATGGTTTGCAAATAAATGTGAGCCTCCACTTAGTATGCCAACCAGTGAACAATGCTCCTGCTGCCCTTGCCCCTTTTATTATTTGAATCCCAAAGAAACTGTTCTGCAAACATCATGGCTTCAGGATGACATCTGTGTGTTCATTAATGCATCATTTCCTCTGTATAGAAGCCCTACAACTGAAATTTAATTCTAATCTTTAATTGAACAAAATTGCTTTCAGATGACAAATTAAGGAGAGGGAACCACACCCAGCACAGGGCTGCAACAAGAGAGAGCTGCATCATCTCTTCTCTAGCATGGTGGAAAACAGCAACAAAAAATTGACTGTGAATTGATTTGCTCTCACTTGGATGCACTATGTGGGGGAAAAAAGAACAGGAAACAATTTGCTTTATTGCAGTTATTTCCTAAACAAAATGAATGTCTAAGAATTTGAATTTAAAATCACACAGTAATGTACCCAATGTTGGAACAAAGTATGTATTATTGGAGGCACGGCACCTGCTTGACATGCTCTAAATTCTGGTTTTGAAGGCAGACAGATGTACTTGGGTTTAAACATTGTAATGTCTAATGGGAGCAGTGATTTATTTTGCTTGGGAATAAGACTCCCGCCTCTGCATTATTTCCTGGCATCAGACCACAGCCCAAGTCACAGGTCAGTCAGAGAGGCAGGGAGGCAGATTGCAAGCCTGAGAAACCAACAGGCTTCAGAGCAGGAAATGAGACACAATCCAGAAGGCTGTATGGTCAGCCTGTCCCCCACCCCAAGGGTGCTGGGCTTAATTGGTATTATGGTGCTTTTTATTTCCCTGGGCCTCATTTCAGCATGCCCGGGATGTACTCATGTGCGGAGAGGCATGCACACAAACTCCCCAGCTCTGGGACAAGGCTGCCACTACTCAATCCAGGTATGACTACAATAGTGGACTCTGTAGTTAGATGGAACCTTCAGCTAGACTTTTTCTTTAACTCATACACATGGTAACACATAGATTCAGAGTAATTACTGAGGGCATAGTTTCTGTAAGCAGTTCTTAAACTTTTGAAGAAGCATAAAACTTCTAGAGAATATGAGAATCTGCCGGGCGCGGTGGCTCAAGCCTGTAATCCCAGCACTTTGGGAGGCCGAGGCGGGTGGATCACGAGGTCGAGAGATCGAGACCATCCTGGTCAACATGGTGAAACCCCGTCTCTACTAAAAATATAAAAAATTAGCTGGGCATGGTGGCGCGTGCCTATAATCCCAGCTACTCAGGAGGCTGAGGCAGGAGAATGGCCTGAGCCCAGGAGGCGGAGGTTGCGGTGAGCCGAGATCGCGCCATTGCACTCCAGCCTGGGTAATAAGAGCGAAACTCCGTCTCAAAAAAAAAAAAAGAGAATATGAGAATCTAACAGACACCATACTATCTAAGAAAAATGCATATAATTATGGAACTTTCCAGACTCCCCTGAAGCCAATCTCTGGGCTATAGAGTTATATCAATATAGTTGTCGCTCTGTATCTGTGGGGGATTGGTTCCAGGATCCCCCAAGATCCAAAAATCCATAAACGCTCAAGTCCCTTTATAAAATTTGCAAATAACCTACTCACATCCTCCCATATGCTTTAAATCATCTCTACATTACTTACATAATACCTAATACCATTTAACTGCTATGTAAATGGTTGTTACACGGCATTGTTTAAGGAATAATGAGAAGGAAAAAAGTCTATACATGTTCGCTACAGAATCAACCATCCTTCTTTTCTTCTTCAAATATTTTTCCATACACTGTTAGCTGAATCGACCACTACAGAACCCATGGAGAGATTATATATACATACATACACATGTCTTCAAAAGAAGACATATATGAGGCCAACAAACATATGAAAAAATGCTCATCATCACTGGTGATTAGAGAAATGCAAATCAAAACCACACTGAGATACCATCTCACCCCAGTTAGAATGGCAATCATTTAAAAAATCTGGAGATAACAGATGCTGGAGAGGATGTGGAGAAATAGTAACACTCTTACACAGTTTGTGGGAGTGTAAATTAGTTCAACCATTGTGGAAGACAGTGTGGCAATTTCTCAAGGATCTAGAAATAGAAACTCCATTTGACCCAGCAATCCCATTACTGGGTATATACCCAAAGAACTATAAATCACTGTACTATAAAGACACATGCACACGTATGTTCACTACAGCCCTGTGTGCAATAGCGAAGACCTGGAACCAACCCAAATGCCCATCAATGATAGACTGGACAAAGAAAATAAGGTACATATACACCATGGAATACTACACAGCCATAAAAAACGATGAGTTCGTGTCCTTTGTAGGGACTTGGATGAATCTGGAAACCATCATTCTCAGTAAACTGACAAAAGAACAGAAAGCCAAACACCACATGTTCTCACTCATAGGTGGGTGTTGAACAATGAGAACACGTGGACTCAGTGACAAGAACATCACACACGGGGGAGCCGTTGGAGGGGTAGAGGAGAGACAGCAGGGGGTGAGGAGGGAGGGGAGAGTGGGGAGAAATATCATGGGGAAAAATGCCAGATATAGTATGCACCTAAAGTAAAATAAATAAAAGAAAAAAAAAAGAATGTGTGGATACATACATACATATATACACACATACATATACATCCAGAAACACTCTAGAGTTCTCCTATCTTTGGAAGAGTCAGGTGAATGTGGAAAAGAACATGTGTGGTATGATGGGGTAGTCTCTCAGCCAAGTGTCTGGGAAATCTCTTCACGAATCAGATAACTTCCTGGCTCAGGAGACATTTTTCCAAGCATCATTTTCAACAGCTCAGCTTAGCAGCACCAAAAGAAAACAGGACTATCCATTTGATATCAGCCTCCAGCTTTCCCTCCAGATAATCTTAGAATCCTGCTGCCTTTTCATATTGTTATGGAAAGTGCTCATAAAATAAGTGCCTTATCAGGAGTAGAGACAGTGTGGGGTAACTGGGTCACATGGGCTGCAGCTCGTCTCCAGTGGCCCAGATCTAACTGCCCATCTCCCCAGTCATCTTTAAGCTTCCTTCTAAAAAGAAAAATAAGTACATAATTCATCTCTAATCTACTTTGAAGACACAATGTCATCCTAACTAACTGGATTAAAATCTCATACAAAACTGTCCAAGGGGAAGTTTCTGATTCTAAAATAAGCAAAAGAGATTAATGAACCCCTTTCAGAAAAACGTCTCATCCTACTGACACTTACCTTTGTCTCTCTCTGACTGGGCAATTTTACAACTCTGAAAACTGTCTAGAGGTATGCAAATACATTCTGTCCCTAGAGGAACAACCCTCCCCTAAAAGAGTTTTGTGTTCATTCGTGGGTTCATTTTAATCTTCCTTTATTCCACATAAATTCGTGGTTCTTTCATTTCTCTTTGGTACCTGTTGTAACATCTGCCTGGTTCCCTCATTTAAAATAAGTAAAATTTTTGACATACACATTTTTATATCTGCATGAGTCATGATTTTACCTTTTTTGGATGCTATCTATTCACAACTATTAGAGGTGATATAGTTTAGATCCATGAAAGAATAAAAACCTGTCTCTAACATTCTGAATAGACATCAGGAGGTAAAATAACTTAAAGGTAAAAAGTTAAGAAAACTAAAATTTCCTTTCCAAAGCATACCATCTTTACTGTTCACAGCAGGTGCCCCAAATTGAGAATTTCCAAAGGTAAAAACAATGTTCAATGTTAAATTCAACACCACATGAGAAACTAACTCAGAAACTTGGTTATGAGGCAGAGGATTCAAGTAGGCATACTCATGTTCTACTAACTAGAACAGCAAACCAACTCCATCACCAGAAGCCTGAACAGGTTATCTAGCCATCTTCTGAGACAGGAAAAAGGCCAGGTGAGTAGTCACGTTGGTCTCCTATTCCCCATCTTCCCCAGAAAGTGAGGAAACCACACTTCAGGACTGGCAGTTCTAGGAGACTCCCAAGGAAAGCTTCAGAGGTATTAAGAAATAATCATTTATCTGAATTAACATTCCACTCCAGATGAGGTAATTAATTAGGCAAAAGAAAACAATCCCTAGTACTTTGCTCTGATAATTAACAAACGTTAAATCTGCCATTGGTAATTTACTACACTGGGAACAGAAAATTTCAATTGTTCAACCTCAACCTGCAAGCCTTTTATCTCCTTGCAAGCTTTTTTTCAATAATCCTTTATCGGCTGACATTAAGGAAAGTACAAAAGCAGTAGGGCACTGCTCAAGATGCTTACTTAACCTTTATAACTAACTGTGAGATGGTACAGTGTGTGCATTTTTCACACTGACAAGTTGCTTTATAGGGAACATCCACATACAAGAGATAGGAGTACCATGTCCCTCCAAAAAGAGAATGGCATCCTCCCTATTTTCCCAACCCCGCAGCACACTTCTTTAATTCTATGTTAATCCCTGCACTAGGAGACTGCCAAAATCCATTTATAGGTCCTTCAAGCATTGCTTTCAGAATATGGTAAAAGCCTGAAGGGGGTGTGGGGAGAGCAGCAGCATTACTTCCCACCCCCTCCTACAAATCAAAGGGAAAGACATATTGAATCCTGCTTTTTTAGTAACTTGAAGCCCTGCATAAAAATCTGCTTAACAGCTTTAGCCTGGGAATCAGCTATTTTTTTTAAGAAGCTGCACTGCCTATGAGGTGGGCTTTGTTTTGAGTGTTGTGTTGGCTACATTTTCAATAAGTCAATCCCCCGGTTTTGACTGCCATGTCCATTACAATGAAGTATGGGCCTTTGATTTAATAAAATCATGAAATCGGACATCAGAAGTTCTTTCAGAGGAAAAGTAGCCACCGAATAATTAACGGCTTGGCAAATATCATGTGGCCTAAATATGCTTTTGTATAAAGCAGTTGACATCGCAAGAAGCAGTACCCTCAGAACTCTGTGAAGGAGACATCCTGTGGGAGCTGGCACCCTACTTGGTGAGTCAATGGCATTGGCATAATTAGGGAGCCTGCTTTAAGGAAATGCAACATTCTGTTGGGTTATGTGGGAAAAAAAATTTAAGTAACATGTACCCTTGGGTTTGCTACAGCTCTTTACAATTGAATTTGAGGAGAGGGAGGGGAGGGGAGGAACTGGGCCAGTGACAGATGGACCAGCTCTGCAAGTGGAAGGGAAGTGCCATGGTTCCCTGGTAAATTGTGCTTCCAGTGCAGGGGTGTGGGGGAGGCTGGAAAGGGCCATGAGGA
Organism: Saimiri boliviensis; assembly: GCF_048565385.1. Lineage (NCBI taxonomy): Eukaryota > Metazoa > Chordata > Mammalia > Primates > Cebidae > Saimiri > Saimiri boliviensis. The sequence goes on along the minus strand of NC_133468.1, from coordinate 38,013,484 downwards.
AAATTCTGGGGTGATATGGATGGTGGTGACATGAAAGGATACATACGTAAGAATGTATTAAGCTATCCCTTAAGATGAGTGTATTTGATTATATGTTCATATACCTCTCTAAAAAAAATTAATAATTGAGAGAAACATTTTTTTGTCTTTTTCTGTTTTGTTTTTTTTGAAATGGAGTTTCGCTCTTGTTACCCAGGCTGGAGTGCAATGGCGCGATCTCGGCTCACCACAACCTCCACCTCCTGGGTTCAGCCAATTCTCCTGCCTCAGCCTCCTGAGTAACTGGGATTACAGGCACGCGCCACCATGCCCAGCTAATTTTTTGTATTTTTAGTAGAGACGGGGTTTCACCATGTTGACCAGGATGGTCTCGATCTCTCGACCTCATGATCCACCCACCTCGACCTCCCAAAGTGCTGGGATTACAGGAGTGAGCCACCACACCAGGCAACATTTTTTTTTTAATCACTAATTGAAATCAAGGTGTTCCTACCTTCCCCTTTAGATATCACCATGGTATAGAGAAAGAACCTCAGACTGTATCTCAGAGCCCCAGGCTGAAGCCCTCACTAGCTGCCTGTCCTTGGTTAAGTGCCTTTTCCTATTTGTACTCAGGCCATCATCCTTAAACCAGAAATAGATAACCTGATACTTAGGGTCCAGGTGCTCAAAATGGTAGCTGAATAAGTATCAAAACTCTGTCATCCTGATTCAAGCAACAGAGACAAAAAATAAAATTAAATAAATAAATAAATAAATAAATAACCTTTTTGTCAGGCAGGCATAATGTCCTTAAAATTTTCTAAATCTGACTGTCTCCTCAGTCTCCCCTATTGCTTATAGTTGTCCAATTCATTCACTTCTATTACCTGTCTACTCCAGGAACATGTGAGTTTGGGAGTCCCTACCCTAGATCCTCTAACTCATTTTTAGGCCTTAAACTCTATAATTTAGAGAATTTAAAGTTCAGACACTCTACTAGTGTGGTTTGTTGTTTTTTGTTTTTTTCCACTCTGACTCTGACAGGCTTGAGAGAACAGAGGATTTTAGCAGAGCAACTAGAGCATCTATCTGAAGTAGAATTATCCAGTAACAAGTATTCTGCACAACCCAGCTCACTGGCTCTTGAAGTCAACTAGCTCGTAACAAATCTTGAGATGGCTAACCAGGCATGCTCGCATGTTCTTATTCTCCTAAATCTATAGAGCAAGCATCCACAAGAGATTAGGGTTTAATGCCTATTTATGGATGGAGATAAGGATAGAAGTGACTAGAATCAACAGTCGCAAACAAATGAATTTAAGTCTGAGACTAATGACTTGTGCCAGTTACTAACAATCTCTCTGTTTGTTATCCTGTCGAACACTTCAGCAAATTCTCAGGTCGGTTTTCAGAATACATTAAAAGAAAATTATCCTGCAAAACAGAAGACATGATAGTTAACAATTCTTCGTTGTAACTTAACAATAAACCTTAATATGTCCAAAACATAAAGCTCTTATATATACTACCTATTCACCTCTAACTTCTTTATTTCTATTTCTTTTTAAACAATCTTTAACGAAGGCTAAAGAGATACCCTACTGGAATAATTTTCAACCCACTTTGCTTCCTTTGAAAGCACAGTCTCCTCAAATTCTATACAGTGATTAATAGCTCTTGCTTTCATTTCGTAAATATTGGTAATGACTGTCCTGACAAGCTTCTCTGCTTCAATGAGCGCATATTTAAATGAGCATATCATTCCAAATATGGAATGATGAAGATGCTATGAGCATGAACCCTTATCTATAATGTTTAATATAACAGTCCTATTCACTTGGCAATTGCAGTGATTTCCAGGAAGTTAAGAAAAGAAGAAATAATTAGTACCTGCATGATATACAGTGCTAGACAGGCTATGTCAGGGCAAAAAGAGTAAAACTTAAGTCTCTGGCCACACGAAACTTACAACACATATCTAGGCAAACCTCTCATGATTCCAGAGTGAAGCAAGCCTAGTAACTGTCCTGTGAGGTATTTTTCATTCCAGGGCTGAACCCCAGGTGTTCCTGTTCTTTAGAACTTTCACTACTCTTCCTCTTCACCAAGGCCTCCTTGCCTTCTGACTACCTTCCCTTCTATTACTAGCCAATCAAAGCATCACAAAGGAGAGAAAGAGAGAGAAAGCGCAAATTCTATCCATTCTATTCTCAGCCCAAAGAAGCCCAGCAGGGGAAGCATCAAAATCTATAGACCAAAACAAGATTTGGACTCACCTTGGAGATTCACAGAAAGTCAGAGAGAAAAGACCTTGAAGGGCATTAAATCCAACCTCTTCTATTTACAACTGAGAAGGACCAGGAGAAAGTGGCTAACTCAGCAGTGAGGGTAGGTGTGTTTTAGCTCCTACTTAATGTGGAAATTAAAAAGCAGAGCATGACTAACAAAGTCTTGGTCTCCTTTTAAGCTCCACCCTCATACTGGTTTTTTGCCATTATTAATAATCTCAAGGAACTGGTATCCAGGTGATTCTCCTGAAACCAACAGCAGCAACTAAAGCATATTCTACTTTGAACACACAAAGATAATATTTTGGACCTACCACACAAAGGACATGCAGTCTGAGCATTTCCCAAGAAGTGGTAATAAACTGTCACGGATCTAGCCACACACCAGGTCCTTGTGATGGCCACCTCTATGAGAAGTTTGGTTAGAGGTATAGAGAACAGACTGGGGGTAGAGAGCAGAGCATGACTCATTAGACCCCAAGCCTCTAACACCTATGCTCACGGCAATAAGACAATACCCAAGGTGCCATCAGACTACCACGAGGCAATGACTAGACCTGGAGATAAAATTCACCCTTAGTTATCGGCTTGATTTCCCTAATCAGAGCCAATGAGAAAAATCCCTTTGGCACAGAAGTGTTATTCATCACCGAGGAGAAATGTCTTAATAAACAGTAATCCAAAAATACAAATTTAATTCCAACTATTAAGAAACAAAATACACTTAGAAGCTGCTAGGTAAACTTCTGTAGAATAAACAAAATATCTATATCTCTAGGACAATAAAAATTTTAAGCACTCACTCATCATCACTCTACTTTCCTTACTTCAGAGAACTAAGTAAAAGCAATTATAATCTGCCTATTATCAGTAAGAAGAAAATACTTTGTCATTGCATTGTTTCAAAGAGGGCTTAGCAGGCAGGTCAAGCACCAGACCTCTGAGGGAGAACTTACACAGCAAAGACGGCTCCTTGCGATTCTGCTGGATCAGCAGCAGAACCCTCATTGTACAGCACTGTCACAACAGGCAAATAAAGACCAACATATAGAAATAATACCTCTCAGGGCACATTTCCAGGACTGCCTGTTTTGTCTTAAGGCAACGCACAAGAGTAGGGATTTTATTAGATATTCCAAAGGGGCTGCTTAGCTAGAGGGAACAGAGGAGAAGCCCTCTAAGGGTATGTCTGAATACACTGCACATGTCTGACTAACTACAATTCCATTACTCCAAGGTGCCTAGGGCAAAAGGAGCTAGGCAAAGAGCTTAAGGATTACTATGCACACAGAATCTCATTATACTGATTTAACAGGGGGGAAAAAAAAGAGAAATAGCTTCTGCAATCCTTCCTCTGGAGCTGTGATTTCCTGGCTTTTAAGGGAACAGTGGTTCCTTGAAGAATACAAAATGTTGCCATTTCAAATTCTCACTATTGTTCAAGCCCACTGTGTAGGAATGTCCCAATATACCACCAGTCAGAGGCAACAAGCACAGAGGGAACCTGTAAGAGATCCTACTTAAGGAAAAGCACTTAATCCACTGATCTAACTGTGTCCTAAAGAAACAAGGGTACAGGGAGAAATAATATTTAGCTAATATTTTCATGTTCAGAAAACACTCTCACACACATTATTTCATTTATTTCTTACGTGAGTAGGTCTGATGAGACATACTGCACAACTGAGAAAACAGGCTGCGAATACTTAAGCGACTCATCCAAGATCATGCAGCTAGTTAAGGCATCCAGCTTAGTCTGTAATGAGATAAGGGACCTAGAAGGTGAAGACCAATCAAAACTGTAAACCTGAGGGTCTAAAAGATCTCCTCTTTATAATACCAAAAAAAAAAAAAAAAAAAAAATGCTGATGCAAAGTTGAAATAGAGAGGGACCGCAGAAATCGAGATTACCGGTTCAGGTGTTAATTTTTATAATAAAGATTCCAGAAACCAGTTACCTGAGGCGAGGACAGAAAAAATGGGTTACTAAATATATTATAGGCCTGCCTTGGTGATCCCTTTCTTTTCCTTCTCCCTCACTTCTTCCTTCTGCGCCGAAGGAAGGCTGAGCCTAAGGCGTGAGTTCAGGTCCATGATAGGTAGAACAAGAAAGTTCCACTGACTGCTCGGGACTCAGCCTATTTCTAAAGTAGTCAGTTAAAAGTTGGGGCTCACCTTAGAAAACACCAAAACAAAATGAAGTATGTAGAATAGTGAATATCTAAAATACAAAAAGTGAAGAATGGCACAATCTGCAATATTTAGTCAGGAAACACAGAGAAACTTGATTTATTCCATCCACTCAGAAGAATCACTGTGGGGAAGCCACAGGCAAGCTAACTGTCTACATCCAAAGAAATAACTCTTTTAAAAATGAAAGTCGGCCGGGCGCGGTGGCTCAAGCCTGTAATCCCAGCACTTTGGGAGGCCGAGGCGGGTGGATCACAAGGTCGAGAGATCGAGACCAACCTGGTCAACATGGTGAAACCCCGTCTCTACTAAAAAAAATACAAAAAATTAGCTGGGCATGGTGGTGCGTGCCTGTAATCCCAGCTACTCAGGAGGCTGAGGCAGGAGAATTGCCTGAACCCAGGAGGCGGAGGTTGCGGTGAGCCGAGATCGCGCCATTGCACTCCAGCCTGGGTGACAAGAGCAAAAAACTCCGTCTCAAAAAAAAATAAATAAATAAAAATAAAAATGAAAGTCATGCCATGGTAAAATAAGCCAACTTAAGGTCCCCGCACTCACCATCCCTGAGGTCCTGAAGCAGAAGCTGGTTGAAAAGTCCCTAAAAGAGTGAAGAAGCAGATGGTAGAAGCCTGGATAAGGAACTCTCACAGCAAGAGTCAATTCTCAGCCCCTGACGGTAGAAGCCTGGATAAGGAACCCTCACAGCAAGAGTCAATTCTCAGCCCCTTGTTTGTTCTTTATGAAACACACACAAACATCTACTGACCTGAAGGCATTCATTATAAGTTAAATCTTGCAGTTATATGGACTACAACCAACATTTAAGGTCTAGAAGGCTAAGAAACAAAGTGACGTGAATTAAGAAAGCAATTCATAAACCTTTACAGGGTCCAACTACACATGAACTCCATTAAGTGCCTTATCCACTCTCTTGAGTTGAGAAAACTGAAACCCTGTAAAGGAAGAATAATGGATAAATATTACACTATAATGAAATGATCAAATTAAACAAAATCAATTCTGCTACCAATCATGCCATCCCAGTAGATATCAACAAAAAATATGACTAAAACGCAGTCCAGAGGATACAGTAACAAGAGCCCAGGTCTTCAAGTATGGAAGCTAAATGCTAGTCTCTACCTCTATCACAAAAGGCCTTAAAAGTCATTTTACCTCTACAGGTATTAGGTTTCTTGTCTATAAAATGAGTAGGCTCGTCAAAGAGATCTCTATTAGCCCGTCCAATAATAAAATTCCATGATACCACAGAGAAAAAATAGAAAATGGTAATTTCATGACAGCAAGATTAGTTTAGTACTTAGAACTATAAACTTCCATTTGTTTTTGATGACATTTTCTTCTGCTTTTAGAATCTTCATTTTACGCAGACTAGGTACATTATGTACACTGTGAGGCCTGTAAGTAATGCTCCTAATTTATAGACAAGAACCTTTCCTTTTCCAGCATTCAGCATAAAGGGTAAAATTATTTGTTTTCTGTAGATTTTCTCCAATCTCAAAACATGTACTTGAGAAGCAAAGCATTCATCAATAAAGCCTCTATTTGCACTGAAAAGTAAACAGTAGACCATGGTGTACCCAACTTTAGAAGTATCAGTATCTTCCCAAAAATTAAACCAAACTCCCACAAACACATAGGGTTTCTGGACTATACTCCAGAAATAGAAAATGAGTGAAATCTTACAGATGACTTGTGAATTGAAATATTCTGAAGAAAGATATAACTAAAGTCACAGAACAATTACAAGAACAAAGAACCACATAATTACTAAATATGCCCAGCATCTAGCACAATAATTATCACACAGTAGGCTCTATAAATAATTACTGAATTAATCAATCACCCTCCAACAGAGAAATGAGAAAATAACTATATTAATTTTCAAAAATAAAATTAAAATGACACTAAAGATGAATCAATTGGAAGAATACAGTTACTAGATCACATTTTAAATTTTGCCAGGAACATTAAGAAACACACAGACACACTCACAGATAAAACCGCTATGACACTAAAAGAAACTAGCATTAAATAAAATCTAGGTTATACCTTTTATCCTTTATTGAAACAAATAAAAATAATAATAAAAGGCTTAAAAATTCGAACTAGATCCCAACATATCAAAAAGCTCTAAAGAATTCAGGTTGATGAAGTACAAGAGAATACAGGGAGGGAGTAATATGTAAAGGTTAAGAGCAAGACTTGTATTCAAATCCCAGCTTTATCACTCCCTAGCCAAGTGACCTTAGCAAGACTTCAGAAGATTTAACATTCATGCCTTCTGAGTCTCAGATAGAAGAAAAATGACAGGGCTAAAAACAAAGTGGGAAGAAACAATAATGGCTCAAGGTTTCCCAAAATCTGGAAAAGACATAAATCTACAGATTTAAGATTATGACAGAGTCCCAAAAAAGATAAACTCAAAGAAATACACACCAAGACATATACATCATAGACATCAATCTTCTGAAAACATATGTGTCTCCTAGAAGTAGATATATATGTTTTCCAGAGATAAATCATACATTACTTGTAAGGGGAAAAACATAAAATAAGAGCGGATTTCTTCCTCATAAGAAATCATGGAGGTCAGAACAAAGTACCACTACCTTTTTCAGTGGCTTCAAAGAAAGAACTGTCAATGTAGAATTCTTTTATCCCGCAAAAATAACCTTCAGAAAATCAAAATGTTCTCAGATGAACAAAAACTGAGAGCATTTGTCATAAGCAAGCCTGCCCTGCAAGAATGGCTAAAGTAAGTTATCTAAACAGAAAGTAAATGATTTAAAAAAAAAAAATCCTTGGTGGCACATACTTATAGTCTCAGCTACCCAAGAGTCTGAGGAGGATCACTGAAGCCTAGGAAATTGAGACTACCATGAGCCGTCATGATGCCACTGCACTGAGACCCTGTCTCCATTTTTTTTTTTTTTTTTTTTTTTTTTAAATGTAAGAAAGAAACTCTTAGAACAGTTGGGTGGGACATGGCGGCTCACGCCTGTAATCCCAGCACTTTGGGAGGCCGAGATGGGTGGATCACAAGGTCAAGAGATCGAGACCATCCTGGCCAACATGGTGAAACCCCATCTCTACTAAAAATACAAAATTAGCCAGGCGTGACCCACCTGTAGTCTCAGCTACTTGGGAAGCTGAGGCAGGAGAATCGCTTGAACCTGGGAGGTGGAGGTTGCAGTGAGCCAGGGTCAGGCCACTGCACTCCAGCCCAGCGACACAGCGAGACTCCATCTCAAAAAAAAAAAACAACAGTTGGAAGAAATTAAAAAAATGAAATAGGACAAAAATATGGGTAAATATGATAGACTTTTCTTCTATTCTTAAGTTTTTAAAATTAAAATTACGCTTGATTGAAGCAATAATGTCTTAGAAAAAATGTTTAATGTGTTTCTTAATGTACACAGAAATATTTTAAGTAATTGCCATTTAAATGAGAGAAGGTAAAAGAAGGCAAAGTTTCTATACATTACACAAATTGGTAAAATGTCAATACCAGTATGTTGTGATAAGCTACATATGTATAGTGTTACACACAGAAGCACCACTAAAAAAATTTATACAAAGAGATATACTCAAAAACGCTAGAAGCGGCTGGGCATGGTGGTTCATGCCTGTAATTCCAGCACTTTGAGAGACAAAGCAGAAGGATCACTTGAGGCCACCAATTCAAGATAACCCTGGCCAACACAGTGAGATTCTGTGTCTATATATTAAAAAACAAAATCAAAAATAAAACCTGAGCATGGTGATGTGTACCTGTAGTCCCTGTTACTCAGGAGACTGAGGTAATATAATCCCTTGAACTCAAGGGCTCAAGTCTATAGTGCACAATTATGATTGTGCCTGTGAATAGCCAATGTACTCCTGCCTGGGCAACATGGCAAGATCTCATCTCTTTTTAAAAAACACTAAACTGGAATTCAAAGAAATGTAAAAGTAAACTGGAATTCCAAGAAATGTTCAAGAAACTCACAGAAAGTTAGGAAAACAAAGAAATAAAAATCACAGGGGGCAAAGAGAAAACAAAAAAAAAGTCCAGTTTAATGCCTAACACATCAATAATTACAATAAATTACATTATTAAATAATAATTACTGACTACACCAATTAAAATACAGATTGGTTGAATGAACAAAAAACATGAACTATATGCTATCCACAAACTCACTTCAAATATAATGACAAATATATATAGAAAGTAAAAATATGAAAAATATACACAATCAAAACACTAATCAAAAGAAAACAGAGATATCTACATTAATAAAATAAGTACACTTCAGAACATAAAAATTAGCAGAAACAGAGAGGGACACTAAAAATGATACGCAAGTCAATCAATCAATCAAATATCATAATCCCAAATGTATATGTGACCAAAAAAATGGAGTTCTAAGGTATGAGGCAAACACCAATAGAACTGAAAAGAGAAATAGACAAAATGTAGTTGGAGACTAAAACACCCCTTTATCAACAATTGATAAAGCAACTAGATAGAAAATCAGCAAATATAAAAGATTTCAACAACGCCATCAACAGGATAGGATCTAACTGACATTTACAGAACACTTCACTTAACAAAGCATAAGGCATATTTTTTATTTAAGTGAATGCAGAACAAATAACATAGACCATATCCTGGGACATAATACAAACCTTAACAAATCTAAAAGAACTGAAATCATATAAAGTGTATTATTCTCTGACCACAATGAAACCAAAATAGACATAAATAACAGAAAGGTAACAGGAAAATCTACAAACACTTGGAAACTAAAGAGTGCACTGGTAAATCATCTATGGGTCAAACAGAAAAGGCTCAAAATAACTTAAACAATTCCCTGAACTGAATGAAAATAAAATTACAACATACCAAGTTTAGGGGACACAGCAGTACTAAGGGTAAACTTTTAATAATAAATGATACCATTAGAAAAGAGGGGGCCAGGCATGGTGGCTCACACCTGTAATCCCAGCACATTGGGAGGCTGTGGTGGGCAGATCACCTGAGGTCAGGAGTTCTAGACCAGCCTGGCCAACAGAGAGAAATCCTGTCTCTACTAAAAATACAAAAATTAAGCCGGGCACAGTGGCTCACGCCTGTAATCCCAGCACTTTGGGAGGCCAAGGCGGATGGATCATGAGGTCAAGAGATCGAGACCATCCTGGTCAACATGGTGAAACCCCGTCTCTACTAAAAATAAAAAAATAAAAAAATAAAAAATCAGCTGGGCATGGTGGCGCGTGCCTGTAATCCCAGCTACTCCGGAGGCTGAGGCAGGAGAATTGCCTGAACCCAGGAGGCAGAAGTTGCAGTGAGCCCAGATAGCACCATTGAACTCCAGCCTGGGTAACAAGAGCGAAACTCCATCACAAAAAAAAAAAAAAAAAAAAAATACAAAAATTAGCCAGGCATGGTGGCAGACGACTGTAATCTCAGCTACTCAGGAGGCTGAGGCAGGAGAATCACTTCATCCTGGGAGGCAGAGGTTACAGTGAGCAGAGATTGCAGTGAGCAGAGATCAAGTCACTGCACTCCAGCCTGGGCCACAGAGCCAGACTCCATCTCAAAAAAAAGTGAAAACAGACACTTTCCAATTTTTATGAAGCTTGTATTACCTTGATAACACGAGCGAAGACCAAAAAAAAGAAATTACAGACTACTACCTCTCATAAATACAATATAAACACAAAAGTCATTAACAAAATATTAGTAAACAAACTTTGTCAATATATAAAAAGAATTATACATCCTAACCAAATGGGGTTTATTCCAGGGATGCAAAGCTGGTTCAGTATTCAAAAAACAATCAATGTAATCCATCACAGTTGATGTAAAAATGCATTCAGGTATTTATAAAAACCAGGAGCAGAAAAAAATTTCCTCAACTTCAAAGAGAACAACTACCAAAAAACCTACAACTAACATTAAATTTAGTGGGGAAAGACCTAATGCTTGTTCACTTTAGATCTGTAACAAGACAAGCACTTACACTCTCGCTACCACTATTCAGCACAGTACTGAAGTTCCTGCCAGGATAATAAGTCAAGAAAAGTCAAAGGTTTATCAGAAAGTAATTAATAAAACTGTCCCTGTTTATAGATGGCATGCTTGTATAGATGACATGCATACAAAATCCCAAGGAGTCTAAATAAAAACTGCTAGAAGTCAACTCTCCAAAGTTGAAGACCAACATGCAAAAAAAAAAAAAAGGCAGTATTTCAATATACTAACAATGAACACATGGAAAGTAAAATGAAAATTACAATGTTATGTATAATGTCTCAGGAAAATGAAATATTTAGATAAAAAACTAACAAAACATGTATAGGACCTGTATGCTAAAAACTACAAAATACTGGTGGAAAGAAAGAAAAAATGATCTAAATAAAAGGAAAGGCATATAGCATTCATCAATGGAAAAGTTCAATATAGTTAAAAATATCAATCTCCCAAAATTGGTATGGAGATTTAACATATGGGACAGGCGCAGTGGCTTATGCCTGTAATTGTGGCACATTGGGAAGGAAAGGTGGGAGAATTGCTTGTGTCCAGGTGTTCAAGACCAGCCTGGGGAACATAGCGAGATACTGTCTCTACAAAACATAAAAATAAAAATATTTACCATAATTCCTATCAAAATCCCTACACAAGATTTTTGTAAATACATTCAAGATTGTTCTAAAAATTTACATGGAAAGAAACTAGAATACCTGAAACTAAAACGATTATTTAAAATAACACATAAGAAGAATCACTCTACCTGATTTCAAAACTTACTAGATAGCTATGCTGTAATCAATCCAGTAAGGGACTGGCAAAGGGACAGACACGCAGATCAGTGGACAGAATACAGAACCTAGAAACAGTCCCACAAAACTGTGGTCAACTGATACTTGACAAAGATCCAAAACCAGGTCAATGTTAGAAGAAAAGCCTTTTAAACAGTGTTGAAGCAATTAGAGTATTCATAGGCAAAAAATAAATAAACCTCAACCTAAACCTCATATTTACACAAAAAATAATTCAAAATGGGTCATGGATTTAAATGTAAAATATAAAGCTTAACTTTCCGATGAAGACATACGAGCCAATCTTCAGGAGCTAGGGTTTTTTTGAAGAGTTTCTTACACATGACATCAAAAGCATAATCTATAAAATAAAATGTTGATGAATTTGACTTCACCAAAATTAAAAGCCTTTGCTCTGCAAAGCAACCTGTTATAATAATGAAAAACCAAGCTCCAGACTAAGAAAATATTTGCAAACCATATATCTGACAAAATACTCATATCTAGAATATATAAAGAACATTTCAAAACTTAACAGTAAAAATAAAACAATCCAAAAGACATGGGCAAAAGACATAATCAGACAAAGAGGGCATACAAATGGCAAATAACCACATAAAAATGTCTGACATCACTAACCATTAGGGATATGCAAATTCATCACAATGAGATATCATTATACACCTATAACACCCATATTAAAAAACAGCAACAATTCCAAATCCTGGCAAGATGCTGATTCCTGATACACCACTGCTGAGAATGTACAATGGTACAGTCACTCTGGAAAAGTCTGACAGTTCTTAAAAACCAGACAAACACTTATTATAAAACCCAGCAACTCCAATCCTAAGTGTTTATCCCACAGAAAAGAAAATGTATGTCCACACAAAACACCTGTAAATAATTGTTCCTAGCAGCTTTATTTGTAATAGCTCAAAAGTAAAAAGAATCAAAATGTTGCTCATTAAGTAAATGACAAAAAAAAACAAACTCTGATACGTCCACACCATGGAATACTAAAGGAATAAACACTTGTACGAGCAAGCAACAAGTTTGATGGACAGCATTACAGTGAGTTTTAGAAGTCAACCTCAAAACGCCACCTACCATATGATTTTATATATATATACATTTTTATATAAAAATGTGTAATAACATTTATATAATAATTTTTGAATGAATAAAATTTATAAAGATGGAAGGTAGATGTGTAGCTGCCAGGAGTTAAGACAATGGAGGAGAGGATAGGGAAGGTAGTAGAAGTTATTTAAAGGGGTGGCAAAAGGGAGCTCTTTGTGATGATCAAACAGTTCTGTTTCATTGCAGTAACGGTTACATAATGTACATATGTGAAAGAAAGGCACAGAGCTAAACACATATATTGTACTAGGTGAAGGTCACCCTGGATCTCTCTACACTATCTTGGAAAATTCCTGTAAATCTACAATTATTTCCAAACTTAAAAGTAACAAAAAATAATGATTTTTAAAACCTATACAACTTGTGAAAAGTTACAAGATAAGTAGCTGACAGCTCCTGAATTTTGGTTAGACAGACCCCACGTTTTGTTGTTTCGTTGTGGACAGTCTTGCTCTTTCGCCCAGGCTGGAGTGCAGTTGTATGATCATAGCTCACTGCAGCCTCAAACTTCTGAACTCAAGGGATGCTCCCACCTCAGCTTCCCCAGTAGGTGAGACTAAAGGTGCACGCCACCACACCTGGCTAATTTTTTATTTTTGTAGTGTCAGGGTCTTGCAGTTTTGCCAAAGATGGTCTTGAACACCTGCTGTGGTTTTATTTCTACCAAAAGCACCAGCTCTGATGTCTTATCTTCTGAAGATTATTTAGTCAATAAAACCAATGGTGTTGAAAAGGTGAGGGCGGGGGGGAGTCCACTTCAAATGTAAACATAAAAGTCAAATAAAGTAGGCTAACTTAATTGTGCAGACAATTGAATGTTGTAGTGCTGGATGTATAGTTTATCTAATGCTCCTTCCCTAGACAGTGTTAAGAAAAAGGAGGAAAGCAGGGAATGGGACTTGTATTTCACAGAATCCTCTGAAGTGGAAGACAAATGTAATCTAATAAATATTGCTTTAGAGATGCACTTGGAGCAGAGACTAATAATGACAGGGTTTACCTGGGGGCTCTCTTAATTCTTATGTCTTTGGTTACAGGTGTTCCCCAGGAACCTGGGGTTGCTACTGTACCTGGGAGGGCATGGGCATCAAGGAAGCCAGTGTGTGTGCACGTACACACACACACACACCCTTGTTTAGTCACAAACTCTTAAAAGAGAACAAATATTTAATTCCCTTGTAAAACAGATGAATGCTTTATAATTTACTAGCAGCTGCTGGCAGCAATGCGCTCTGCTCTCACATTCCTATTAAGCAAGCTGTGGTTGATTTATTAAAAGCTTAGATACATCAAAACAAATGGCTGAGACATCATTATAGTACTATTTACAATCCCTTAATGGGGTTACGGATAGGGGCAATGCAGTACAGGCTGCAATCGTCTTTCCTTCTGTTAGAAGGAGTTCGTATTTTCAGGTTAAAAAAAAAAAACCTAATCGTGTTAAGGAAACAGGAAGGTCCCCATTCCTATGAGGGTATGGGGGCTACCTGTGGCTTACAGCAAACCATGGGATCTATGACAAGACTCTTGACAGTCTCTAATGGCTTACAGGACAAAGTACGTTCTCGCTGTCCCGTGCCTCAGTTTCTCTCTCTGTAGAATTAGAACCTCCTACGAACTACTTTTACTCCAAAGTAATAAATCCAGTGCAAAGGGGGAATGCCCTCAGAGGAAACTAAAGGAAGAAACTGAGAAGGGATAAAAGGAGGATTGCCTGGTACTTCGGTGAGAATACAGCAAGAGCAAGAGCAGAGATGTTTTCAGAGGTGACAGATGAAGTGCCAGCTCAGGCCTCTACAAATTTAGAGCCCTCCAACTTCCCTTTCTCTGTCCTAAACCTTTATCTGTGGCTCCCTCCTTGCTCTCACGTTTAAGTGTTCAGCTTTCTACTCTTGCCCACCTCACAAAGTGTGATCTGAGCAAAGGCTTGATTCTTCTAGTCTTTTATTCTCTAGTATAAAAGTAAGCTCGTAGCTCCTCGTTCCAGGGGCACTGGCCTTTTGAACAACAAATCAAACTGAAAGAAAAAAAAGTAGGTCAGGGAAGCAGGACATAATGAAGAAGGCCAAGTAGATCCTCAGAGATGTACTGGTGCTGAGGGCCAGAGACGAACCCTGTTTTAAAGGCTATGGTGTAGCAAAATAAATATTATACTCTGAACTCACCACACTTAGAGCAAAATGCAGAGTTTTCCCCATGACCTACAAGGAACGACAGAACTTGCTGCAGGACAAGAATCTCAGGCCCACAATCTACAATACAATGTTGTGAACTCCTCAAAGGCAGAATGCTAGGTCTTTTTCCTCTCTGTATCCCCACACTCAGTGTAATACCTCAGGAACTGAGTCAATCGTGAATTAAAGGATGAATTAATGAATTAAAAACCCTTATTCTACGGATTTAGTACTCTGTAACTTTTTATCTCTACATCGTATGTTAAACCAGCCTGAAAGACAGGACAGGTAATAATATTTAAAGCAACTATGCATGTACTAGGGGATAGGGAAGAGGAGAAAAATTAAGAAAAGCAGGACAAATTTTTTTAAATGCCTTAAGGTGCATTTCAAGGTGAAGAGCTTGAGCTCTGCTACTGGATTGCCTGGATTCTAGTCCTGCCTCAACCACTTGCTACTATGTGACTTTGTTCAAATGACTTAGCTTATTCCATATTGTTTTCCCATCTGTAAAATGAGAATCATTAACATCTAGATTAGAAAGCTGCTGTGGAGGCCGGGTATGGTGGCTTATGTCTGTAATCTCAGCACTGTGGAGGCCAAGACGGGCGTATCACTTGAGGCCAGGGATCGCTTGAGGCCAGGAGTTCGAGACCAACCTAGCCAACATGGTGAAACCCCGTCTCTACCAAAAACACAAAAATTAGACAGACATGGTGCTGCACACCTATAATTCCAGCTACTCAGAAAGCTAAGGCATGAGAATTACTGGAACCCAAAAGGCAGAGGTTACAGTGAGCCAAAATCATGCGACTGCACTCCAGACTGGGTAATAGAGGAAGACTCCTGTTTCCCAAAAAAATGGGAAGAAAACTGCTGTGGGGATTAAATGAAACAATACCTGTGACATGATTAGTGTAGCACACGACACACAGTGAGTGTTCAAAATATGTTGGTATTTATTATCTATATCATATTATGGATTCTGGGCCCAATGCCAGGCATATATTAAAGAAAGAGGGAGTCAACTAAAGGAAGCACATGACAAGAGAAGTCCAGTGGCTCAAGTCTCTGCAAAGTCACCTTCCAAATATTGTTCTTAGAAATTCTGGCTGACTGCAAACCCAAAAAAAAGCCACAGAGTAATGAGATTGCCAAAAAGGCTAACTAATGTGGTCTTGGCTTGCATTAAGAGTCAGAGTGTCCAGAATAATCATAGAATGGTCAACTATGTTTTTTTCTCTGCACTCACAGACTACATCTGTCTGTGGTGAACTTTGTGAATATCAGTATTACGGGATGCAAAACGCATGCAGAATGTATTAACAAAAGGCATAGACTGAAAAAAAAATCCTAAAGAAACTTCAAAGAAATCATAAAACTTGAGAGTGACAAGGGAGGGAAATCGCCCTTTAGTATGAATCCTCATCCTGTCATAAGGCAACAGGGGAACAGTGAAGCTCATCACCATGAACCTCTTAAAAGCAGGAACTGTGTATTATTAGTGTTACCTCAAGCGGCTGCCCAGAACCAAAATGTCCACAGTTAGTGTCAGAACATAATCACAGCCGCAGGCAACTGCATCCCAGGAGTTGTGCTGACTACATCAGCACTGCCTTTGATTGGATTCGTGGAAACAGAGAAGAGGAAGGAATACAGAAGAAATAATCTGGGAGGTCTGGACAAGCTCCTTTCACCTACGGGTTGCTCTAGGGTCAGCAAAGGCACACCCAATGTGGCAATAGTTCCCCAGCACAGCTTTAGAGAACTGGACCCTCCCTTCATTTGCAAACATTCCCCTCCCTGCTATGGTTTCTGCAGGAATAAGCCAAAATTACCAAGTTTCATTTAGCAGATTTATTTCTGATTCATATAATTGTAGTCAGTTACAAACCAAGGATGCAGATGCACTAAATGCCCAGGGAAGACATGCTTTTCATGCACATTTACTTCATATAAGAGCATTACTGTGGCAGACAACACCCCTTTCCCTTCTCAGTTAATAAAAATAGAGCCCCAAATTTATAAGAGAGGCAATGAGAACAGCCTCAGGAAATCAAGCAAGAGTGATCTAAGCCAATCAGGTCTTCTTGATTCTCAGTTGGATGGCAGGGATAAGGGAATGGTAATGTGACCCAAGTCAAGACAACGAAATATAAAGGGAAGTCTTCTGTAGGCTTTGCGGAAAAATCACCTTCTCTGATACGAAGGAGAAAAAAGGTACCAAGAAGATTCTTTTGCTCCTGTCATCCCATCTTCTTGTTTTTTTTTGTTTTTTTGAGACGTCGTTTCGCTCTTGTTACCCAGGCTGGAGTGCAATGGCGCGATCTCGGCTCACCGAAACCTCCGCCTCCTGGGCTCAGGCAATTCTCCTGCCTCAGCCTCCTAAGTAGCTGGGATTACAGGCATGCACCACCACGCCCAGCTAGTTTTTTTGTATTTTTAATAGAGACGGGGTTTCACCATGTTGACCAGGATGGTCTCGATCTCTCGATCTCGTGATCCACCCGCCTCGGCCTCCCAAAGTGCTGGGATTACAGGCTTGAGCCACCGCGCCCGGCCCCCATCTTCTTGTTTTAAAGCCACAAAGAAATTATTCTGAAACAATGGTAGGCATCTTATAACAATGAGGTCAAAAGCCTGAAGGTGAATTCTCATACACTTTGAAGAGCAGAGGGAAACAAAGGATGAACACCACCTCTGAATAAACCCTGTGATGTTCTATTCTCAAATTCTTGCCACCACACTTGATAAGTTTTCCATTACTCACAACTGAAAGCATCCTATTTATGACCATTTCTACAATACTATTACATCCATTTCACAGGACCAGAAAAATGAATTTTTAGAAACTTGGGCCGGGCGCAGTGGCTCACGCCTGTAATCCCAGCCCTTTGGAAGGCTGAGGCGGGCGGATCACGAGGTCAAGAGATTGAGACCATCCTGGCCAACATGGTAAAACCCCGCCTCTAGTAAAAATACAAAAATTAGCTGGGCATGGTGGTACATGCCTGTAGTTCCAGCTACTTGGAATGCTGAGGCAGGAGAATGGCTTGAACTCAGGAGGCGGAGGATGCAGTGAGCTGAGACTGCGCCACTGCACTCCAGCCTGGCCCCTATCGAAAGAGAAAGACTCTGTCTCAAAAAAAAAAAAAAAAGAAATTTAAATGATTTTATAGGACTGGGAGAGACCACACTGTGCACAGAACATGTTGTTAGGTAGTATGTAACGCAATTCAGAGTCAAATGGAAGGGGAGTAGGCGGATTAAGATTCCCAAATGCCAGAGCTAAGATCTACTGACAAGACTAAAGGAATTCAAACATTCCATCCACCATGCTCTAAGAAACAACAAATATAGAGAGCTGAGGTCCCAGGGGTGCAGCTTGTGTTCTTGAAAAACCCTGAGTGTTTCACTTAGTCAAATATTATGCTTCTGCTTTTTAAATATTTCCATTTAAATGTAGATTTTGACCTTCTCTCCAATGAAATATTAATATGAGTATAAAATATATATTACTCATATCTGAAAGAAGGTCTCTTTCCAGTGACTGTCATGTTTCCTCTCTGGTATCTTGGAATGACTTCTGAAAACCATGACATTTTTATCTGCTGCACCCATCTCTGCCAAATGTCTCACTGAATGATCGAAAGCTAGAAGACCACATTCTTCTCAGGCACATTTTGAATTTGTTTGTGTGTGTCTGTTTAATTTATTTCATTCAGTTATCATTAAGACTGGTTTCCTTATAGCAATATCCATTTAAGTACTGGGTGGGCAAAAATGAAAACTGTCTCCAGCAATATAATACAAAGGAAAGGCTAATTTCATTTGAAATATTCCCTTTCCTAAATAAGTAGCCTATACTAAGATTAACTGGGGTTTCTATTTCTTTCTAATAACTGTAGCCCATTAAATAGAATGGAAGATTTTTTTTGAATCACACATTGTTCTACTGATTCGGATCTTCAGTATTCAATCAGCCCAATGACGACTAGGAGAATAAGCAGAATAACAAGGATTGGTTGATATGTGAATTTTCCCCTATTTATTTCTATCACAGTCTTAATAACTTTGACATGATACAAAAATACTATTTATCAGGCCACTTGAGAAGCAAAACTATCCCCAGCATTGATCGCTAAGGTAAAATGAAGATTGTATTCAATAGCTGAAATATGTAGTTTCACAACTCATCATCTTAGTTGCGGACCTTCATGCAAATTCCTTCACCTCTCTGAATTTCAGTTTCCTCATCTCTAAAATGGACACAGCATGTTTACTTCATAGTTGTGCTGCAAAGATGTACTGATTACCATTTGAGCTAGGGCCATCAGAAGGTTACCTCACAGGTAAACAAAACATCTCAGAAACTAGCCTCTGAGGAAATCTAAAATATTAACATTCCACCCAGTACTCTGCAAGGAGGTCAGCCATCAAACACCACAGATTTACTGCTTTGTCTGTATCAGCCCCATTCATTCCTTTATTCGCACCACTTAACATTTTTACTCATTCAGCAGAGATTTATACTGCACATCTGCTGTTTTCCAGGCATTATATCAAGTAGTCAGTGTTGAACAATGCAGCATGTTTCCTGTTCTCATAGAGTTTATAATCTTCTGTAACGGATTTCCTATATTTTGACCTGTTGTTGAAAAACTCTGCCCTAAGAACAAGCCCCTATGTAATCCCTCCCCAATTTTCATTATTCTCCATTCCAACACGAATGCCCCTCCACTAGTCCCAGGACCTAAGAAAGCCATTTTATTTGGTTTGCCCCTTTACATTATCATACGACACTTACTTAATTTATCCACAAGATATTTACTGACCACCTCTTGCAGGTCCATCACAAGAGTTGAAGTCTACCTGACTTCAACTGTTACTCTGAATACCTCTCATTCAGTTCTGAATCCTATCCTCAAATCACAACTTTATCTTACTTCCAGACAGCTCTGAGTCACCTGTCACTGAATGTAATAAGGGTACTAACTGCAGCCCTTTGCCCAGACTGCCTGGATACCTTCCTGCCCCCACCTGGCACTTCCTCGATTATCAGCCTACAACAGAGAAATACTACACTCAAGCCCCCAAAATCTCTGAGTAAACCCTATCCATCATGCCTGGCTATCAGTGAGGTTTTACACCTCTCGAAAGTCCTGAGCTGAGACAGGCAACCAGCAAAGAGCCGGCCATTAGGTATTCACTGCCATTTATCTATTTTTGGTGATGCTACCTCTGTGCCCCTGAGTCAAAGCACATGAATCAAGTCCAGTTGCTGAGATCACCGGACCAGAAGCTCAAACACTTAACTTTAGGTTGCTGACTAAAGGAACGCTCCCAGTGAAAATACATCCAACCCACCCAAATAGGTAAAACAAGAAACACTCACTGGTGTTACTGATGGTTTAGGGCTGGAGAATTTGAACAAAGTAAACTACTTTAGAAAGCCTTCCTTTGAAATTTCCACCAGCATCACAGGACACAAAGAGGAGCAAAAAATATCCCACTACTTCCCTGTCACACACTCCTGTGATCAAAACTCAATGGTCCATTTTAATCATTTACTTCACAACAAGAGAATGAGCCACAGGAAACTCTGGGTGTTTCTCAAAAACAAATCATCTCAAGGCTCTGAGTAAATTCTTAAAGAACGTGTTATGAACAGTAACAGCAATTAACACATAGTGTCCTAAGTATGTGCTTTGAAGAGACCCACGCTAATTAGGACAAGTTTATCTGCTTACATATTCCTTACAAAATCAAACTTGTGAGTATATACGAGGACAATCCAAGATGGCCAAATAGGAACAGCTCTGGATTGCAGTTCCCAGCGAAAACGCAGAGGCTGCTTCAGGGGAAACCCAGGCAAGCAGGGTCTGGAGTGGACCTCCAGCAGAGGCACCTTAATGTCAGAAGGAAAACTAAGAAACAGAAAGAAATAACTTCATCGTCAACAAAAAGGACGTCCAGAGATGCCATCTGAAAGCCACCAACTATAAAGACCACAGGTAAATGAATCCACAAAGATGGGAAGAAACCAGAGCACAAAGGATGAAAATACCCAAAACCAGAACACCTCCCCTCCTCCAAGGAATCACAATTCCTCACCAACAAGGGAACAAGGCTGTATGGAGAATGAGTCTAATGAATTGACAGAAACAGGCTTCAGAAGGTGAGCAATAACAAACTTCTCTGAGCTAAAAGAACATATTCTAACGCAATGCAAAGAAACTAAGAACCTTGAGAAAAGGTTTGACGAAATGCTAATGAGAATAAGCAGCTTAGAGAGGAATACAAATGAACTGATGGAGCTGAAAAACACAACACAAGAACTTCACGAAGCATACACAATATTCAACAGCCAAATCAACCAGGCAGAAGAAAAGATATCAGAGATTGAAGATCAACTCAATGAAATAAAACAAGAAGGCAAGATTAGAGAAAAGAAGAGTATAAAGAAATGAACAAAGTCTCCAAAAAATATTGGATTATGTAAAAAGACCTTATCTACATTTGATAGGTGTACCTGAGTGTGACAGAGAGAATGAATTAAAGCTGGAAAACACTCCTCAGGGTATTATCCAGGAGAACTTCCCTAACCTAGCAAGGCAGGCCAATATTCAACTCCAGGAAATACAGAGAACAGCACAAAGATATTTCTCAAGAAGAGCAACCCCAAGGCATATAACGGTTAGATTCACCAGGGTTGAAATGAAAGAAAAAATGCTAAGGGCGGTCAGAGAGAAAGGTCAGGTTATCCACAAAGGGAAGCCCATCAGACTCACAGCAGATCGCTAAGCAGAAACCCTACAAACCAGAAGAGAGTAGGGGCCAATATTCAATATGCTTAAAGAAAAGAACTTTCAACCCAGAATTTCAAATCCAGCCAAACTAAGCTTCATAAGCAAAGGAGAAATAAAATCCTTTACAAACAAGCAAATGCTCAGAGATTTCATCACCACAAGGCCTGCTTTACAAGAGCTTTTGAAAGAAGCACTAAACATAGAAAGGAACAACCAGTACCAGCCACTCCAAAAACAAACCAAATGGTAAACAGTATCAACACAATTAAGAAACTGCATGAAGTAACGGGCAAAACAACCAGCTAGCATCAAAATGGCAGGATCAAATTCACATATAACAATAATAAGCTTAAATGTAAACTGGCAAAATGCCCCAATCAAAAGACACAGACTGGGAAACTGGATAAAAAGTCAAAACCCATCGCTGTGTTGTATTCAGGAAACCCATCTCAGACGCAAGTATACACATAGGCTCAAAATAAAGGGGTGGAGGAAGATTGACCAAGCAAATGGAAAGCAAAATTTGCAATCCTAGTTTCTAATACAATAGACTTCAAAACAGGCATCCCCAAACGTTTTACACAGGGGGCCAGTTCACTGTCCCTCAGACCGTTGGAGGGCCGCCACATACTGTGTTCCTCTCACTGACCACCAAGAAAGAGGTGCCCCTTCCTGAAGTGCAGTGAGGGGCCGGATAAATGGCCTCAGGGGTCCGCAGTTTGGGGACGCCTGCTTTAAACCAACAAAGATCAAAAGAGACGAAAAGGGGCATTATATAATGGTAAAAGGATCAATGCAACAAGCAGAGCTAACGATCCCAAATATGTACACACCCAATACAGGAGCACCAGACACATAAAGCAAGTTCTTAATGACCTACAAAGAAACTTAGACTCCTGCACAATAACAGTGGGAGACTTTCACACTCCACTGTCAACATCAGACAGATCAATGAGACAGAAAATTAACCGGGATATCCAGGACTTGAACTCAGACCTGGAACAAGCAAACCTAATAGACATATACAGAACTCTCCACCCCAAATCCACAGAATATATATTCTTCTCAGCACCACATAGCACCTACTCTAAAACTGAGCACATAATTTTAAGTAAATCACTCCTCAGCAAATGCAAAAGAACGGAAATCATAACAAACAATCTCTCAGACCACAGTGCAATCAAATGAGAACTCAGAATTCAGAAATTAACTCAGAACTGCACAACTTCATGGAAACTGAACAACTGGCTCTTGAATGTGGACTGGATAAATAATGAAATGAAGGCAGAAATAAAGATACTCTTCAAAATCAACGAGAATGAAGACACAATGTACCAGAATCTCTGGGACACATTTAAAGTGCTGTCTAGAGGAAAACTTATAGCAATAAGTGCACACATGAGAAGCAAGGAAACATCCAAAACAGACACCCTATCATCAAAATTGAAAGAGCTAGAGGAGCAAGATCAAAAAACCTCAAAAGCTAGCAGAAGACAAGAACTAAGATCAGAGCAGAACGGAAGGAGATAGAGACACAAAAAACCCTTCAAAAAATCAATAAATTGAGGAGTTGGTTTTTTGAAAAGATCAACAAAATAGACTACTAGCCAGATTAATAAAAAAGAAAAGAGAAGAATCAAATAGATGCAATAAGAAACGATAAAGGGGGTATCACCACAGATTCCACAGAAATACAAACTACCATCAGAGATTACCACAAACAACTCTATGCACATAAACCAGTAAGCCTGGAAGAAATGGATAAATTCCTGGACACTTGCACCCTACCAAGCCTAAACCAGGAAGAAGTCAAAACCCTAAACAGACCAATAACAAAGGGCTGAAGTTGAGGCAGCAATTAATAGCGTACCAACTAAAAAAAGCCCAGGTCCAGATGGGTTCACAGCAGAATTCTACCACACATACAAAGAGGAGCTGATACCACTCCTTCTGAGACTATTCCAAACAATCCAGAAAGAGGGAATCCTTCCCAAATCATTTTATGAGACCAATATCATCCTGATACCAAAATCCAGCAGAGAGTCAACAAGAAAAGAAAATTTCAGGCCAATATCCATGATGAACATAGATGGAAAAATCTTCAATAAAATACTGGCAAACTGATTGCAACAGCACATCAAAAAGCTTATCCATCACGATCGGGTATGCTTCATCCCAGGGATTCAAGCCTGGTTCAACACATGCAAGTCTGTAAACGTAATTCACCACGTAAACAAAACCAAAGACAAAAACCACATGATTATCTCAACAGATGCAGAGAAGGCCTTCGACAAAATTCAACAGCACTTTATGATAAAAACTCTGAATAAACTAAGTATCGACAGAACATATCTCAAAATAATAAAAACTATTTACAATAAACCAATAGCCAATATCATACTGAATGGGCAAAAACTGGAAGCATTCCCTTTGAAATCTGGCACTAGACAATGATGCCCTCTCTCACCACTCCTATTCAATATAGTATTGGAAATTCTCGCCAGAGCAATCAGGCAGGAAAAAGAAATAGAGGTATTCAGTTGGGAAAGAAGGAAGACAAATTGTCTCTATTTGCAAATGACAGGATTGTATATTTAGAAGACCCCATCATCTCAGCCAAGAATCTTCTGAAACTGATAAGCAACTTTAGCAAAGTCTCAGGATACAAAATCAATGTGCAAAAATCACAGGCATTCCTATACACTAGTAACGGACTTAAAGAGAGCCAAATCAAGAATGAACTGCCATTCACTATTTCTACAAAGAGAATAAAATACCTAGGAATACAACTAACAAATGATGTAAAGGACCTCTTCAAGGAGAACTACAATCCACTGCTCAGTGAAATAAGAGAGGACACAAACAGATAAAGAAACATACCATGCTCACGGTTAGGAAGAATCAATATTGTGAAAAGGGCCATACTGCCCAAAGTAATTAACAGATTCAATGCTATCCCCATCAATCTACCAATGACCTTCTTCACAGAACTGGAAAAAACCACTTTAAACTTCATATGGAGCCAAAAGAGAGCCTGCATAGCCAAGACAATCCTAAGCAAAAAGAACAAAGCCGGAGGCAACACACTATCTGATTTCAAACTATTCTACAAGGCTACATTAATCAAAACAGCATGGTACTGGTACCAAAACAGAGATATAGACCAGCAGAACAGAACAGAGGCCTCAGAGGCAACACTGCACATCTACAACCATCTGATCTTTGACAAACCTGAAAAAAACAAGCAATGGGGAAAGGATTCCCCCTTTAACAAATGGTGTTTGGAAAACTGGCTAGCAGTGTGCAGAAAGCAGAAGCTGGACCCCTTCCTTACACCTTACACTAAAATTAACTCCAGATGGATTAAAAACTTAAAACATAAGACCTAACACCATAAAAACCCTAGAAGAAAATCTAGGCAAAACCATTCAAGACATAGGCGTAGGCAAGGACTTCATGACCAAAACACCAAAAGCATTGGCAACAAAAGCCAAAATAGACAAATGGTACCTAATTAAACTCCAGAGCCTCTCTACGCAAAAGAAACAATCATTAGAGTGATGGGGCAACCAACATAATGGGAAAAAGTTTTTGCAATCTACCCATCTGACAAAGGACTTATATCCAGAATCTACAAAGAACTAAAACAGATTTACAAGAAAAAAAAAAAAAAAAAAAACATTCAAAAGTGGGAGAAGTATATGAACAGACACTTTTCAAAAGAAGATAATATATGAGGCCAACAGACATATGAAAAATTGCTCATCATCATCTAGTGATCTACTGATCATTAGATAAATGCAAATCAAAACTACATTGAGATAGCATCTCACACCAGTTAGAATGATGATCATTAAAAAATCTGGAGACAATAGATGCTGGAGAGGATGTGGAGAAATAGGAACACTTTTACATTGTTTGTGAGAGTGTAAATTGGTTCAACCACTATGGAAGATAGTGTGGAGATTCCTCAAGGACCTAGAAATAGAAATTTCATTTGACCCAGCAATCCCATTACTGGGTATATATCCAAAGGATTATAAATCATTCTATTATAAAGACATATGCACATGTATGCTCACTGCAGCACTGTTAAAAATAACAAATACTTTGAACCAACGCAAATGCTCATCAATGATAGACTGGACAGGGAAAATGTGGCACATATACACCATGGAATACTATGCAGCCATAAAAAATGATGAGTTCGTGTCCTTTGTAGGGACATGGATGAATCTGGAAACCATCATTCTCAGCAAACTGACACACAAACAGAAAATCACACACTGCATGTTCTCACTCATAGGTGGGTGTTGAACAATGAGAACACATGGACACAGGGAGGGGAACATCACACATTGGGGTCTGTCAGAGAGGACTAGGGGAGTAGGGAGTTGGGGCGGGATAACATGGGGAGTAATGCCAGATATAGGTGATAGGGATGGAGGCAGCAAACCACATTGCCATGTATGTACCTATGCAACAATCCTGCATGTTCTTCACACGTACCCTAGAATCTAAAGTGCAATAACATGTGTATTTTTAAAATCTAACTTTCTTATATTAAAATTTCATTCACTTCTTTGCAAGTCTTATTTTAAAAATCCATTGTATGTACCAAACCATAATATTAAGATGCCAACGTATTTCTAGATAAGATATTCCTAAACATCATTCAGGCTTCTTGATTAAAAAAAAAAAAAATCCTAGATAAGGCATTCTCAAACCAAAATGCATGCATGAGCTAGAAATCTCAGAAGTTACATAAAACTTTTCCTGAACTCACAGCTTTCTCTGTGCTGAATATAAATATAAATAGAAAACAAACACCCATATGCCTACTATTTAGATTCAAAATTGTTAATACTTTGCCAAATTCATGATATCTACACACTTGTCTCTCTGATGGAACCATGTGAAAGTGAATCCCAGATAATGACATTTCATGAACTACTTACTAAGCATCTCCTAAGAATAAAGACATTCTCCTAACACAACCAAAATACTATTTTCAAACCGAAGACATTAAGTTCCTAATGTTCTCTGATAGCCAGTCCATATTCAAATTTCTACAACTGCCTCAAACATCTTTTACAGAAGTTACTACTTTTAAGCCAGATCCCATCAAGATTTGTACACTGAATTTGACTGTTATGTTTTCTTACTCTCTTGTAATCCAGAATAATACCCACCAGCAATTTTTTGTTTCGTTAACACTGGCTTTTTAAAAAGATAAGACAGACAGACTAGTTTTCTGGAAAATGACCCACATTTTGAATTTGTCCGTTTCTTCCTACTGT
Organism: Saimiri boliviensis; assembly: GCF_048565385.1. Lineage (NCBI taxonomy): Eukaryota > Metazoa > Chordata > Mammalia > Primates > Cebidae > Saimiri > Saimiri boliviensis. Next base: position 37,986,770 of record NC_133468.1, on the reverse strand, counting down.
AGATTAACTGCTTCTAACCCTTGTATTTTCTGTAAACCTGGAATTAAGTTTGGATATTTGTCCCTATCCAAACCTGATGCTGAATTGTAATCACCAGTGCTGGAGGTGGGAACACCATGGCTTGGTGCTGTCTTTGTGATAGTGAGTTCTTGCAAGATCTGGTCATTTGAAAGTATGTGGTACCTCCCCAACATGCTCTCTTGCTTGCTTCAGCTTTCGCCATGTGATGTGCCAACCCCTCTCCTCCTCCTAGAAGCTGAGCAGATGCCAGCACCATGCTTCCTGCAAAGCTTGCAGAATCATGAGCCAATTAAACTTCTTTTCCTTAATAAATTACTCAGTGTCAGTCATTTCTTCACGGCCATGCAAGAGCAGCCTAATACACCTTGTTAGATTAAGGTTAAACATTTTTGCCAAAAATTTTTGGTGACGCAATGTATTTCATCGTATCAGGAAGCTTCTACTGCCGGGCTATCCTACCATCATGATGCTAAGTTTGACCACTTTGTTAAGGTGGTGACCACCATTGCAAGGGTATACTTTCCCCTTTTCTGGTAAGCTGTTGCTTATTCTCTAACAAGATTATTCTGTTCCCCAACGTGCTTTCAACTAGTTTTGCATTGATGGCACTTGCCTGATCAAATTTTCACTGCAGGATGCAAATGCTGATATTTGGTTTCCTTCTACATTTTATTTGCTAGCATCCATTTGTAAGGTAGAGCTTTCTCTTACCAACCATGAAAGAACTCGTTTCTCAGTAAAGGCAGGGTGTTTGTTTCATTTAATTTTCAATTTATAGAATGAGAAGTTGACATCATAGTCACCTCCAATGATGCCCAGAGTGTCTCTCTCTCTCCCTATCTCTCATCATTGTAAGTTCACAAATTTTTATTTGTTCAATGTTTTATACTCAATTGCAGTAATTCTCTTTAATGTACAAATTGCATGAAATCTGACCCATGAAAGCCCAGTGCTCTTACTCCACCCACACACATATTACACTGAAGCGAGCTCAACAAAACCATAGTTATTTGCTTAATCTCCACATCCTTTGCCCTTCACAGTGCTTCTCCTAGTGGAACACTTAACAAGTATGTGTTTTTATAAAGCACTTCCTCTACAGATATCGGACATTTTAAATTAGTACTAAACAAATGAACAGCTATTAATAAGTTCAAGGCTTGATGAGAATCTTAATTTTGTTTCAGAGCCTTAATCTGAACAAAAGCAATAGATACTAATAAAACATGTAATTTAACTCTGAGAAATGCTATTTGGAGTACAAAGAGAGTTCTATGTTTCCTCAACAGTTCTCCTCCAGTACATACCTACTCACTGACATACAATCAAAGTATAATATGGGAATCAACAGAAACCTAAAACAATTGGGAATATTTAAGTTAGAGAGAAAAACTGTTAGCAAAGTAATGGTTTTCAAAGATGCTGCCCACCCCCCACCAGAGTTTCTGACTCAGTGAGTCTAGAGTAAAACCAGTGAATTTGCCTTTCTAACTAATTCCCAGGTGACCCTGAAGCTGTTGGTCCAGGCACCACACTCTGAAAACCACTGTTCTACAATGATTCCAATTTATTCTCTCCCTCTTTATCTTTCCCCACCCCCCTTCCACCTCCATCAAGCTCCTGGACCTCTTCTACTTCACTCTCCTGCTGTATTTCATTTACCTACCAAACATGAAACAACAACAAATGCAGGTGGCCACTACATCATTCAGGAGCCAATGAGAAACAGAACTTGAGATGTTGACATCATTCTTCTGTCCTAAGACCTGCTTTTCCTGAATACCCTCACTCCTACTATTCTTCTACAACTATCCTTACAAAGAAGAAAGTATTTAACTGGGGATGGGGAGAGATGCCCCAAAACTAGACCTCTGGTTTTTATGTAACTCTCTAAAATAATATAAGCTTCAGATTAACGTCTTGTTTATCAATCTACAATCCCAACTAGACCAGCTTCCATCTCTTAATTCCATTACTTGGGAGAGACAAAATAAGATCCTATTATAGAAGAAACTTGGGGATTAAGTCATATTCAACCTATTTGATCTACACATCTATGCCTATAATCTGGAATAATAAAAAATAATTTAAAAAATTCCACTGACATTAACTGAGCTATTGCTTTGCTCCAGAAATGGTACTGAATACCGCAGACATACCAAGAAGATTAGATCACAGACTAGTGCGTGAGAAAAGAGCCCAAGTCAGGTAATTACAACACAAGTACTGCCCAGAATTATGACCCTGGAGCACTGTAAAATGTCCAGGCAAAAAGAAAGGCAGTGAAAGTCAACAATTCACTGTCCTCTGGGCATGTAAATGTTAATACCAACTCCAGCCCAGAGACCGTCAGCAGGCAAAGGGGTTAATACTCTGAGGAACGCCTTTTTCTAACACATACTCAATTCTGATTACCAACAGAAATCCTGCAAATCCACAATAATGCAGCTACAAAAGCTTCAGAGTTTTCCCCCAGTGGGTACAAAGGCAGAGAGAATGACTAAATCTGACCAAAAATATCTGTTGCCTGTTAGGATTTTAATTGTGGCCCAAAGGACAGCAATCTGGAGCTCATATCCCTAACTAGAGCCAAGGTTTAAAATTATATCCCTACTGTGAGGCTTGTTGTAGGGGCTAAAATATAAAATAAAGAAAATAATGCTCCATATGGCTTTCTCAGAAGCCACAGCAAAGGCTGAATAAAGGGAATGCATGGTCAATGCCTGGCCTACCTGACTAAAATCACAGCAGTTAAGTTTCCACTTTTTTATTTGAGTATGCTATCTAGTAATATCTCCATTTAAAGAAGAGTTCCATTGCTAAAAGAATCTTTAAATAACAAATACAGTTAAGCCAACAACAGACCGCGATTTGGGTCCTGGACTATTCCTGCCCAGCTTTGTGACTCTGGACAAGCTGCAGTATAATGATATACAGATAGCAAAGGTTTTGATGGATCCAGATAGCGTGAGTACAAACCCGATCTCTATCACCTGCCAGCTACACAGCTTGGACAAATGACTGAAACTCTCTGTGCCTCAGTTTCCTCATTTGTAAAACAGAGATAATAATACTATCTACCTGACAGAGTCACTGCGAAGATCAAATAAAGTAACACAGAAAAGCACCCTAAACAGTGTCTGGCGTAACCATTATCATCACTGCTATTATCATCATCATCATCATCATCATCATCATCATCATCATCATTAATCCCTTTAGGCCTGTTTCTTTATCTGTAAAATAAACATATTACCTCTAAGTCACCTCATATTCAGAGCCTAAAATTCTTCCAATTTCATGCAAACTTCAAATATTGACCATTCAGTTTTGTCAAGTGCACAAAATGCCAAAGCCTGATCAGAATATGGGAACACATACATAACCTCTCCAGTTGTTAAGTACCAGCTCCCATTTCAGTATTTATCCATACCTAAGAGCCTGTGAAACAAAACAATCCATGGCCTCAAGAGAGAAAAGTAAAAGAGAACATCCAGTCCAGAGCCTTAGCTGCAGGCAGAGGCTCCTCCTGCTCAACACAGATCCACATCATAAATAGCCTAAGAGAAGCTACACATTCCAGGGAGGCTGGTTTGCAAGTCTGTATTTTATGCCAGATTTAACCAGTCAAAGTTAAATGGAAAACGTGTATTATTAATAAAAGGCTCAGTGTCACTTTACTTCTTACGCTAAAGCATAATCGATGATGCCAGAGAGCGTTAAGAGCGTTTAAAATACACCATGCGGTCCCTTAACAAACACGACGCCTCTTGATGAACACTTCTCTGCTGGTGTCCCTGGCGAATAAGCAAGAACACACAGCAAATTGCTACATGGGAATAGCAAGCCCCCTTCTTCCTCTCTGACACAAATGGCTCAGCAGTGACTCATGGCAAGACCAGGAGGCAGGGAGAGGAGGGGCAGGCAATTGCAGACTCCTCTCAGTGGGGTACTTAAGGGGATAATGAAGCAGGAAGCAGCTGGAATCATCTTGGGCCTCCTGAGAAGCATAGAGAACAAAAGGTAACCAGGAGAGAGACATCTAGATTCAAGGCTGAACCCACCAAGTTCTAGCTGGATAACCTTGGACAAATTAACCTCTCTGAGCATCTTTAAAATAGAGAAAGTACTACAGTCTCTAAAGGATTGTTGTTGTAAGAAACAAAGGACTAGGGACGTGGCTAGCCATCATTATTGATGTCTTCCCAATTGCCAGGACTGCCTAACTATCTACACACATTTGTTTCATACAATCCTCATAATAATCTCTATAAAGTTAGATTATTATTATCATCATTTTCAAGTACGAAACTGAGGCAAAGACTTGCCCTTTAGTCTCTTAGCCATCATCCCTGATCAGGCGCTAACCCTGATTTGTCGCTATTTCATGAAACCTTCCTTAACTATCCCAAGCAAGTCAAGGTGTCTTACAGGTAATCAATTCTACAGAGTCCCCTATTAGAGCAGTTACCATACTCCACACATTCACAAGAGTAATACACCTAACATTTACTGTATACTAATAATGGGTTTTCTTGTCTGTTTCCCCCACTAGAGTGAGCTCAAAGTACAAACTGTGGCTTTTATTCTAAAGTTTCCAACTTCACTGCTGGACACACTACAGTGGTCAATACCTCTTTTAAGCAATAGGTAAATGTTAGTATCATTGTTACTGGGGAAATATGTTAATTCTTTTTAGGTGTCCAAGTATTTGGACTGAGACAGAGTGTAAAATTGTACAGAAAGTGAATGCAATTTTCCCATACACCCATGGCAAAACCCCTTCTCATTTCCCTGAGTAGTTTAGTCTGGTGACTTTACTCCTCAATGAGTATAAACTGGAGTGATATAATCATATAAGAATCCACCTATCCAAACAGATTAAATTGAGGGCTTTCAAATAGGGATGCAAAAGAGGAGGGGGAAAAAATCACCACACAAGGATTTACCAAAGATTAGCTTTACAATGAACGTCCCTGAATCCACTTTATATAATTCAACTTACACGAATTTTTCAGAATACAGTATCTTAATCTACTACAAAAAGACAAAATTCTTCTATATTTAGTTTTATGTACAGGTACCATCTTCTGTGAATTCGGCCACAGCTGATTGCTTCAGAGGTATGGCAAACCATCTCCCCAAACACACAAGACAGAGGGCAATTCCTATTTGACAAAGATGTCACATGTCATGCGTCCATAAAAGAATAACATGGTATGTGCCTTCTCAGCTAATATGATTAAAAAACTGTATACACTAAGTCGAAGAAAATGTTAGTTTTGTCTAAAATACTCAAGTCCAAAACGAAGGGCAAGGAGTGGATGTATAAAAATGTACAATCCTTTGAACCCAAATCTGTCACTTTGACATTTCTTACACACATAATTTTGTAAGGCTTTCGGATGGTCAACTGAAGAAACAGATAAATGGTGGCTTCTGCTGAGTCCCTCCATCAGCCATGTCAATAAATCATGGCCAGGAGGCAATTTGTTCTAGGACAATGAGCTGTTGCTGCTCAAATGTGCCCATATTCTGATACTGTCAAACTTCTTCACCCATTTCCCAATAATCAGACTGACATCTGTGTACTTAAATTGGTAAACATCTTCCTCACCTCTGGGGTGTTGTATACAGCATTCAGCACTTTAAGTGTCCTACATGATTCCAGGAAACGGACGTCTCCAAACACTTACCTCCTAATAAAACCAGCAATCTATACTGAAATTTGTTAATGACATGCGCCTTTTGCACTAAATCAGTCTTCAGGCTTTCCCAAAGTCACTGAAATTATCCTTCCTCTATGGCAATCTCTAGAAATCTTGCTCTTGTCACATGCCTGGGTTAACAGGCAGTAAAGGTAAGGGTTGCAGTATCTATTATGGTTTGGGGGTCTCCTGACACAAATCTTCAAGGCTTAATCAGAAGACTTATCTCAAAAGATGGCATTTATCCCTGTAGCATTTTTCCCTCACCTAAAATTCCCTCTTAGTTCCCACTAACAGTGATGGGATTCATCTTGTCTAGTGGCCTCTCCCTAGAGCAGGCGTCCGCAAACTACGGCCCACTGGCCGCATGCGGCCCCCTGAGGCCATTTATCCAGCCCCGCGCCGCACTTCAGGAAGGGGCACCTATTTCATTGGTGGTCAGTGAGAGGAGCACAGTATGTGGTGGCCCTCCAACGCTCTGAGGGACAGTGAACTGGCCCCCTGTGTAAAAAGTTTGGGGACGCCTGCCCTAGAGTACTGGGTTAAGAGAAATCAGAAGATCGGAGTTCTAAGATCTATTTACGATATTTTCCACACGATAAAGAAAACTGTCACAGATATATCATGGATTTTGCCAACTCTATATCTGTATCTCTTATGTCCTGAGTTAAGGATACTATTCTAATTCTCCTTTCCTTGTTTCAGACCACCATTAATGAGCTCTAAGGCACTCTTACTCTTCATTTCTTGATCTCCAGCAATACACCATGTTGTCCCTTAACAAACCTAGAAATATAGTGAGATTTTAGAAATTAGCCAAGACTAAATTGAGCATAAAAGAGACCACACAAGGTCCACTCTGGATAAATACCGACAATTTTTGGCTAATTCCCAAAAGATAGAAGATTCCTGACTCTTCCAAAGGGAAAAGCTGATAGAACACAGACAGAAGAAAAACCAAGCAAGCAGACAGGCGGCAGATGCATGGAGTAGACAGAAAATGGAGGAAAGTCAAGAATGAAAGAGAAAAACTGAAAAGCATGAACATAATTTATAAGATGAGAACAACAAAAGAAGACATAAGAAAAACAAAAGGTAAACTGGCTTTTCTTTATTTGGTTATAGCAGTTGGCTGCTTCAGGCTCAAGTTCAAAAGGAAATGTTACACAATTCTCAGGCTCTGCCACTTCCTGGCTCCTTTTAGGAGCCCCAGCAGCCATGCTAAGTGCCTAGCATTATCACAGAGCATTCTAAAGTAGTTCTTATTTGAAGTCTGCGTCAAGGCTTGGTTTGAGTTTTGAATCTTGCATTCTAGTTGCTACGCATAAGGCTGGGATTATTCTGCAGTGGTGGCAAAGAAACACACAGAGCAGGTAGTATCAGATTAAAGTAATAAAGTGGCAATTTCTACTGTGTATTATTTCACAGGGCCAGAATAAAGCGATTGAACGACATTAATTCTGTTGGCAATGAGGGAGTCAGCTCTTTCCTAAACCTACCTCCAGCACTACGGGTGGTTCAGGAGCTCTGGAAACATTGTCTGCCTGTTCCTTTATTCAGGTGAAGAATGAAGAGAGAGGAACACCATCTAAAACAGAAGCTCAACCTAGAGTATAGAAGAGATGACTGGCTAGGCTCCAAAATAAACAATTACATTGTAAAATAATTTGAACTTTAAAAATAAAAGCCTTTCATTGCATGCACTTGGGTAACAGTCTGTTGGACTGTTTTCCTAAGCCCAGAGAAAATGATCTACAACATGATGAGGCTAGCCAACCTGTAAAGAATAGTGATGTAGAGGTGCATGGGAGTTTAACAGTGAAAAGGGGAAAGAGCAGTGGGTTAAAGCAAGTGTAAAGGACTTACCAGAGCCCTGCTGCTCCCCTATCTCTCCAAGGCCTATCACAGTATTTAATGAACTAGCTGCCCATTAAAATCCCTTGGGAAATTTTCAGAACTGTTTATTACTTGGTGCCCAAACCCAACGAGTCATATTCAATCAATCTTGGATGGAGTCCAACCATTACTATATTTTTTAAACTTCCAGATAATTCCACTGTGAGTATGGATAATTTTCTGTGAGGTAACTTTTTAGCATAATTCTTGTAGAATGTAATACACTTACCAGAATATGAACTTTTCAACGATATTCTAGGATAAGTTTCAAGTTCAAGCAAGATTCTTCAGGATCAAAAATTGAGATGATGGCCAGGTGTGGTGGTTTACACCTATAATCCCAGTACTTTTGGAGGCTGAGGCAGGTGGATCACTTAAGGTCAGGCGTTTGAAACTAGCCTAGCCAACATGGCATAACCCCATCTCTACTAAAAATACAAAAATTAGCTGGGGTTGCTGGCAGACAGCTGTAATCCCAGCAACTTGGGAGTCTAAGGCACCAGAATCGCTAGAACCCAGGAGGTGGAGCATGCAGTAAGCCAAGATCCTGCCACTGCATTCCAGCCTAGGCAACAGAGAAGACTCTGTCTCAAAAAAAAAAAAAAAAGATACAATATAGTAGAGCTTTCACTAAGATTTGCAATTAATATGTAGTTCAAATATGATGGGCCTTTTAAAAGGTTAAGATCCAATTATAATTATATAATAATCACATCAACAGTGAAGGTGAATGCTTTGGGGGGCTCATTTTGATACCTGCTACATGGATGTAAGATGTGCAGAAAAAGGCAGAGGACCAGTTACAACAGTGATTCTTAATGGGTGGTTCCCAGACCAGTAGCCTAGAAATCACTGGAAAACTTAAAAATTTAAATTCTCAGGCCCTTTTCCAGAGCTACCATACCACTAGGAACGGAGTCCAGCAATCTGTATTGTAACAAGGCCTCTAGGTGATTCTGTTTAAAGCTATAATTTGAGGTATGCTGAAGAAGAATAATAACTGATTACTCATCTTTTAAAAAGTATCCTAGAAGCGCCTTGTGGACATCGAGGAGGGAAATTATACATTCTCTGAAGCTTAGATACTCTCAAGCAACACATCTCACAACACAGACAACTAATTAGTATATTTTGTCATCAAGACTTTGTCCTCAAAATTCCTCTTTGATTTTTATCACTTTACCCTCAGGCAACAGGGCACAGTTTACAGTAAATGTTTTTGTTGTTGTTGCTGTTGTTAGGGATAGTAGGTATAAACCTACAAGTATGCTTGTAGATTTTTCTGAGAAGCAACAGGTAAAAACATCTAACTTGTAAGGTAAAATTCTGGCAAGAATCTCCAAGAAAAACCAAGAACTAGATTTCCTAAGTAGACCTCTACCATTATTCTCTTAGCCTGTTAATTTATTGAGTTACATCACCAAAAATTTATATGCCTTCTAAAGGAGCAGCATGAGTCAAACTCAGTAGGTAAAAAGTTCCAAAGTACTAGTCTCCCAGCTATTCAACACCAGTTGAGCCAGGTGAGAGAGAAGCAGGGGAGTCTGTAATGCCCAACATTTGACCAGTGCTCAGCATTATTCTCTGCAGCTATCAGATGCTTGCTGTGTGCTGCTGAAGTCAGGATCTTCCATGTGACGGGTCATGTATAGAGCAGCTGCGACATCATTCTAGAGCTGCCAATCATATTCCCATTCCATACAGGTACATTCCCAGTCCGAATGACTCCCAAAAACCCATTCCCATATTCAAAACCACCATTTTGTTGACAGTTACTTTCACCTACACTTCTGAATAGATGACAAGGGTAAGAAACACTGTTCCTATTAAAGAAAGAAAGAAACAAAAGTTTTAAAACACTGCACATGTTCAACCCAGATCCAGATCCAGGTAGGAGGGTGTTGGTGGGGGTGAGGAAAAGCAGGTATTTCAAGCCCCTGGAGAGGTCCCTCTCAGAGTTTTAGAACAGGGCTACCTTAAGGATTATCACAGGCTCAAAAGATATTTTGAAAATGTCATATAAAATACTAATGCTGCTTAGGGCTGCCATGCCAACTTACGGAATGAGTTAAAACACTGAAAATTAAGTCAGTCACAAAGCATCTCTCAAATCCATTGTCATTTAAATCATACCAAGGGCCAAAGCCAAGTACCTTTCAATTACAAGTAAAGTGATGTAAAAATTTTTAACTTTAAATTCTACACCTCACTCTCAATATCCTACGGGAGAGAAATTAGGGGGCAAATGGAAACCCTCTGAAATTTATTTTTTATCATCAATATGGATAATTCTAATTTCTCCCTGCTACTTAGTGCAGATGCTCTTGGGATCAAAGGAATGCAAAAATAATGGCACAGTATGCTCAGATTACTTTAAAAAAAAAAAAATCTCAGGCTGGGTGCAATGGCTCATGCCTGTAATCCCAGCACTTTGGGAGGCCGAGGCAGGCAGATCACGAGGTCAAGAGATAGAGACCAACCTGGCCAACATGGTGAAACCCCGTCTCTACTAAAAATACAAAAATTAGCCGGGCGTGGTGGCAGGCACCTGTAGTCCCAGCTACTTGGGAGGCTGCGGCGCAAGAATCACTTGAACTCAGGAGGCGGAGGTTGCAGTGAGCTGAGATTGTGCCACTGCACTCCAGCCTGGTGACAGAGCAAGACCCCGTCTCAAAAAAAAAAAAAAAAAAAAAAAAATCTTAAAAGGTCATTTGGGTCCTGGCTTGCAGAGGTTCATGGCTTCTTAGCAAGGCTTACAGTAGACACAGTAAAGACAACTTGGGTCCTTCCAGGTTCTCCAGCGCCCCGGGAAAATCAAACAATCCAGAGTCGAGGAAGCTTTGTGCTTCCTCACCAAGACTGGTAGCAGTAAGTCCACTGAGAAGCTGTTCCAACTGTTTTTTGTTGTTTATTTTCTTTGGTTTCATTTAATTCTGCAGTTCACAGGATGAAGTAATCCTGGAGTTTTATTCTGAGCTCCTATCAGAGCTTCTGTCAAGGCAGATAACTCACAGAACAAATATTCTCCCTAATTATAATTGCACTAAATAATACAATGAACAGATGATTTTTATTCCTTCCTTGAAAAGAAAAACACCCTTCAAAATAGCAAATTCCAAAAGGAGGAAAAAGATGGATTCCAACCTTCTTGGGGAGTGGGTATCAGGTGGGAATTAAAGTATATAAATTAACTATTTACTTGACCCCAGAATTTCACTGTTGAATACTGACTCCAGTACCAGGTTGTCTATGAAAGCCTTCCTTTCCCTTCCTTTCACTACCATAAAGGTCTCCTGGCCCAGCAATGAAAAATGACTTTCCCCTACTCTAATGCTCTGTGATCCACAATTCTAAGTTCCTAGTGCTTTCTTTTATGAGCTCTACTATCAAGCCAAAGAAAACTATTCAAGTGTCTGGCTAATTTTTAGTAAGAGCTCAATAAATGTGTAGTGAAGAGATTAGAGGGTAAACAAATAAATATGATCCATTACAAGGTATCTGGGACACTCATTTTAACAAATCAGAAACGCTTCCTCAGTTATAATGAAATCCTAGGTACTTCCAAGAAGGTGTGATATAGATCACTAACTGTTGCTAAAATAACTAAAATAAATAAAACCAACTAGAAAATATTAGAAGATATACTAGGAATTTTAGACAAAGTGTTATTAACCATTGAAGTTGGATTAGAGCTTTTTGGTGAAATAAGATATTGAAATAAGAAAATACAGTGAATTTTTATTTATTTATTTTAAACTTTAAGTTCTGGGATACATGTGCAGAACGTTCAAGTTTATTACATAGGTACATGATCAACCCATCACCTGGGTTTTCTTTGTTTTGTGGCTGTGTATTGCCAGGCTGGAGTGCAGTGGCACAGTCTCGGGTCATTGCAACCTCTGCCTCCCGGTTCAAGCGATTCTCCCTCCTCAGCCTCCTGAGTACCTGGGAGTACAGATGTGTTCCACCATGGCCAGATAATTTTTGTATTTTTAGTAAAGATGGGGTTTCACTATGTTGGCCAGGATGGTCTTGATCTCTTGACCTTGTGATCCGCCCGCCTTGGCCTACCAAGGGATTACAGGCATGAGCTATCGCGCCAGACCTAGTCACTGAGGTTTTAAGCCCTGCATGCATTAGCTATTTGTCCTGATGCGCTCCCTCCCCTCGCCTCCCTCAACACTGGTCCTGGTATGTGTTGTTCCCCTACCTGTGTCCGTGGGTTCTCATTATTCAGCTCCCACTTATGAGTGAGAACATGTGCTGTTTGGTTTTCCGTTACTGTGTTAGTTTGCTGAGAATGATGGCTTCCAGTTTCATCCATGTCCCAGTAAAGGACATGATCTCATTCCTTTTTGTGGCTGCAGAGTATTCCATGGTGTATATGTACCACATTTTCTTTATCCAGTATATCACTGATGGCCACTTGGGTTAGTTCCATGCCTTTGATATCGTGAATAGTGCTGCAATAAACAAACGTGCACATATGTGTTTATATTTGAATGATGTATAAGCCTTTGGGTACATACCCAGTAATGGAATTGTGGGTCAAATGGTATTTCTGGTTCTAGATCCCTGAGGAATTGCCACACTGTCTTCCACAATGGTTAAACTAATTTACATTCCCACCAACAGTGTAAAAGCATTTCTATTTCTTCAAAGCCTCTCCAGCATCAGTTGTTTCTTGGCTTTTTAATAACAGTCATTCTGACTTGGCATGTGATGGTAATCGCGGTTTTGATCTGCATTTCTCTAATGATCAGTGATATTGGGCTTTTTTCCTATGTTTATTGGCTACATAAATGTCTTCTTTTGAGAAGTGTCAGGTTACACCATCTGCCCACTTTTTAGTGGGGTTGATTTTTTTCTTGTAAATTTGTTTAAGTTCCCTATAAATTCTGGATATCAGATCTTTGTCAGATGGGTAGATTGCAGAAATTTCTCCCATTCTGTTGGTTGCCTGTTCACTCTGATGATAGTTTCTTTTGCTGCGCAGAAGTTCTTTAGTTTAATTAGATTATCAAGTTTAGGTTTTGTTGCAATTGCTTTTGGCGATTTCATCATAAAATCTTTGCCCATGCCTATGTCCTGAAGAAAGGTACTGCCTAGGTTTTTTTCTAGGGCTTTAATGGTTTTGGGGGGTTACACTTAAGTCTTTAATCCATCTTGAGTTAATTTTTGTATAAGGTGTAAGGAATGGGTTTGGTGTCAGTTTTCTGCATATGGCTAGTCAGTTGTCCCAGCACAATTTATTAAATAGGGAATCTTTTCCCCATTGCTTGTTTTTGTCAAGTTTGTCAAAGATGAGATCTGTGGTCTTAGATCTGTGGTCTTATTTCTGAGGTCTCTATTCTGTTCCACTGGTCTATATGTCTGTTTTGGTACCAGTACCATGCTGTTTTGATTACTGTAGCCTTGTAGTTTAGTTTGAATTCAGGTAACGTCATGCCTTCTATACTGGATTATTTTATTTGCCACTTTCAAACAATAAGAAATACAAGTTTAGCAGAGAAGACTGATTTCTGCCTTATACTAGGTTTTAGGAGTTATATATCATGTCACTTATTACAGAAAGAATATTGAAAACTCCCAAGACAGTTTTCTTTTTTTAATTGTACTTTAGGTTCTGGGGTGTATGTGCAGATCATGCAGAACTCTTGCATAGGTACACACATGGCAATGTGGTTTGCTGTCTCCATCCCCCTGTCACCCACATCTGGCATTTCTTGCCATGTTATCCCTCCCCAACCTCCCCACCACTCCCCCACTGGGCCCCCCTCCTTGGCCCACCCGCCAACAGACCCCAGTGTGTGATGCTACCTTTCCTGTGTCTTCATTGTTCAACACTCGCCTATGAGTGAAAACATGCAGTGTTTGATTTTCTGTTCTTGTGTCAGTTTGCTGAGAATGATACTTTCCAGATTCATCCATGTCCCTATAAAGGACAATAACTCATCATTTTTTATGGCTACATAGTATTTGACGGTATATATATGCCACAATTTCCTTGCTCAGTCTATCATTGATTGGCATTTGGGTTGGTTCCAGGTCTTTGCTATTGTAAACAACGCTGCTATTAACATACATGGGCATGTGTATTTATAGTAGAATGATTTATAATCCTTTGGGTATATACCCAGTAATGGGATTGCTGGGTCAAATGGAATTTCTATTTCTAGGTCCTTGACGAATCGCCACACTGTCTTCCACAATGGTTGAACTAGTTTACACTCACACCAACGGTGTAAAGTGTTTCTACTTCTCCACAACCTCTCCAGCATTTGTTGTCTTCAGATTTTTTAATGATCGCTTCTAACTGGCATGAAGTGGTATCTCAATGTGGTTTTGAGTTGCATTTCTCTAATAATCAGTGATGATGAGCATTTTTTCATATGTCTGTTGGCCTCATATATGTCTTCTTTTGAAAAGCATCTGTTCATATCCTTCACCCACTTTTGAATGAGTTTGTTTTTTCCTTGTAAATCTGTTTTCGTTCTCTGTAGATTCTGGATATTAGCCTTTTGTCAGATGGGTAGATTGGAAAAATTTTTTCCCATTCTGTTGGTTGCCAGTTCACTCTAATGATTGTTTCTTTGGCTATAGAAAAGCTCTGGAGTTTAATTAGGTCCCATTTGTCTATTTTGGCTTTTGTTGCCAATGCTTTTGGTGTTTTAGACATGAAGTCCTTGCCTATGCCTATGTCCTGAATGGTTTTGCCAAGGTTTTCTTCCAGGGTTTTTATGGTGTTAGGTCTGATGTTTAAGTCTTTAATCCATCTGGAGTTAATTTTAGTGTAAGGTGTCAGGAAGGGATCCAGCTTCTGCTTTCTGCACACTGCTAGCCAGTTTTCCCAACGTCATTTATTAAAGAGGGAATCCTTTCCCCATTGCTTGTTTTTGTCAGGTTTGTCAAAGATCAGATGGTTGTAGATGTGTGGCATTGCCTCCGAGGCCTTTGTTCTGTTCCATTGGTCTCTCTCTCTATTTTGGTACCAGTACCATACTTTTTTGATTAATGTAGCCTTGTAGTATAGTTTGAAGTCAGGTAGCATGATGCCTCCGGCTTTGTTCTTTTTGCTTAGGATTGTCTTGGCTATGCAGGCTCTCTTTTGGCTCCATATCAAGTTTAAAGTGGTTTTCTCCAGTTCTGTGAAGAAGGTCATTGGTAGATTGATGGGGATAGCACTGAATCTGTTCATTACTTTGGGCAGCATGGCCATTTTCACAATACTGATTCTTCCTAACTGTGAGAACAGAATGTTTCTCTATCTGTTTGTGTCCTCTCTTATTTCATTGAGCAGTGGACTGTAGTTCTCCTTGAAGAAGTCCTTTACATCATTTGTTAGTTGTATTCCTAGGTATTTTATTCTCTTTGTAGCAATCATGAATGGCAGTTCGTTCTTGATTTGGCTCTCTTTAAGTCTGTTACTGGTGTATAGGAATGCCTGTGATTTTTACACATCGATTTTGTATCCTGAGACTTTGCTAAAGTTGCTTATCAGTTTCAGAAGATTTTGGGCTGAGACGATGGGGTCTTCTAAATATAAAATGTCATCTACAAACAGAGACAATTTGACTTCCTCCTTTCCTAACTGGATGCCCTTTATTTTTTCTTCCTGCCTAATTGCTCTGGCTAGAATTTCCAATACTATAATGAAAAGGAGTGGTAAGAGAGGGCATCCTTGCCAAGACAGTTTTTAAACAGCTGTTTTTCATCCTCATGGCCTGTCCCCTCGCTATGGAGAAAATCCTAGCAGAAGTGATACATTAGCAAAGTATGAGAACACTGGACATTACAATACAATATTTATGTTAATGTTTATGTTAATTGTGTGTGTCATACTTATATAAAAGCATTTCCAACATTTTCTAATTTTATCTCAAACTATCCTGTATGGACGGATAAGACAGTAATAACTTTTAAGACAGTTTAAGTTAAATTGTAAGACAGTTAAAACACACTAGACTGAAGGAAACAACAATCCAGCCAAAGTAGTTAAAATGTGATTTTTTTTCTCACATATAAGAAGAAATCCCAAAATGGAATGAACTCAGGCTGGTCAATTCAACGGCTCAACAATATCATCAAAGATACTATCTTTCTATCTTTTGTACAGTTTTGCTATCCCCTGCATGTGGGCCTGTCCTCTTATGCCAGCTCAAGGTTCAAAAATGGCAGCTGCCAACTTCAAAGCACCACAGGTAGACAACAACCAGACAGAAATTATACTTCTCTTCATCAAAATCAAGGAAACATTTTCTGGAAGTGCCCATACAAGATTTCCCCTCATGTCCAGCTGGCCAGACCTGGACCTTCCTAAGCCAATCACTGACATAAGCAGTAAAATATAATGACAGATTTAGACTAATCAAGATGTACCCTCCCGAACTCAAGTCCACATGGAAGTGAACACCTAAATAAAATACAGGCTCTGCCAGCAAGAATGTGAGGTGAGCTGACAAATTTACATTGACATCTCCTCCACAGCAATATCAACCTTGTTTTCCAACCCACTGATCAAGTCCTCACAGAATGCTAGTCCCCAGCTTGTGTTACGTGACGTGATTTGAGGCATGGCAGTTTCTACAAAAGAACAACTGCAGAGCACCCTCGTCTACAAGAGACAAGGCAAAATTTAAAAACAGAAGGGAAAGGAAACCATGCTGTGGGCTTCCTCTGTGAGAACCAGCATATCCATTCATCACAGTGCTGCAGACAACTAGGAATGAGAAGTCAGAGACATCCCATCAAGCATTTCAGTAACTCCCTTCAAGTACAGTAAATAAGGAACAGAACAACCCTTCTCCCATTTCATGAGACTTTAAACACCCCTTCTGATGCCAACCAAAAAGATAAGCTTTATCTTCACCACAGTAGATGAAGTCAAGTGCTTACTTCCCCTTAAATAGGCGTGGTTTCTCCACCTCCCTACACCCTTCCCCTAGCCACGTTTTAAGTAAGCGCTTCATATGATGTTCTAACATCCACTTCATGCTTTAAATTTCTATGAAGAATATACTGCAACCATCTTCAGAATCCAGGGGTTTTTTTCTTTCCTCTTCTCTGCCCCCGCCCCATCATAGTTACAATCCATCTACTCGGGATAAGGACATCCTGGATGGAGGCGAATGTGCTGTGCAAACACACAGGGAGCTCTCAAGGTACAAAAATCACTTTCCTGAATTTGAGATCCTCAACCCTGACTGTTTTCTTTACATGCAAACATAAATTAACAGCCTCTTGGAACTGGGGGGCAAGGAAGCAAAAAGAGGCTTTGCTTATAAGAGGGAGAAAGGAGGGGGGAAATGCAGAACAGAAAGAACACGAAGTCCAAGCAGACCCCTGGGTGTGGCTCTTTTCAAAATTCCCCAAAGCTACAACCACCTCTCCATGAACTAGTTTTGGGACCCAAGGAAAGCATTTTCTACCTTGGACCTCTCTAGTAACTGGGAGAAACACTCCCAACAGTCAAGAAATCAATAAAGCTCAGTAGCCAAATGCCTAGTAAAGACAGAGCTAGGCTGGGTGCAGTGGCTCACGCCTGTAATCCCAGCACTTTGGGAGGCCGAGGCAGGTGGATCACGAGGTCAAGAGATTGAGAACATCCTGGCCAACATGGTAAAACCCCGTCTCTACTAAAAATACGAAAATTAGTCAGGCGTGGTGGCATGTGCCTGTAGTCCCAGCTACTCAGGAGGCTGATGCAGAAGAATCACTTGAACCCAGAAGGCAGAGGTTGCAGTGAGCTAAGGCTGCGCCACTGTGCTTTAGCCCGGCGACAGAGCAAGACTCCATCTCAAAAAAAAAAGAACAGAGCTGACACTAAATGGGTGTTGACGCTTTATCCCTTAACAGATATACAATGTTATTTTTATCCTAGACTTCCTTGAGATGGAAGTAAAGGTAGACAGTACAGAGCACATACAAGGCACTCAATAATTTGTTGGATGAAGGAAAACAACTCACAAATCACCTCAGAAAAATGTAGTCTTCCAAAATTAAACATATTAAGCTTTAACATTATCATCCTAGACAGACAACACAGACTGAGAGAAACACCTTGCCTAGAAATAAAATACCACACATGAATATTCACACTCACAATAGACTAACAGTGAAAGTAGGCTTTTTGGTGAGGCAAGATCAGAATTGTTAATAAAAGATGACACTCTCTTTACATCAAGTGTATATTCCCATCAACTGTGCTCTACAGAGGCAAATGGCAAGATGCTTAATATTAATAGTTGCACAAGCATACACACAAGCAAGCACATGCAATGCAAACAAAGGATTCAACTAGACAGCCAGGACAGAACCTTGAGGTGTCATTAGTCACATTTATAGGGTGTTCTAATCCAAGCAAAAGCACTATCCAAAGTTCAGTGTACCGAAGGGATTTACAAAAAGTCAAAAGCTGTGGATTCAAGGCTCAGCTCTATCACCTTACGCAGGTCACTCAACCTTGCGGCATCTTAAATTTTTTTATCCATAAACTGGAGACAATAATTAGTTGCTCTGCCAGCCCACAGCCAGGTGGGAGATTAAAACCTTCTGGCCAGGAAAACTATAAAATAACTAACTATAAAAGGCTATCTTTACTTAATATACTTCTCAATCTACAAACCAAAAAATAATGAATTATTAAACTTCCAGGGCATTCTCCCCTGTGTTCATAGAATTCTCCCAGCCTGAATAACTATAGCTGCAGGACCTGATGCAATATGGGCTACCTAAAAAGGAAAAAAAAGAAAGAAGAGTTTTTAAAAGGCCCTAATTCTCTTGAATGAAAAAGGTGTCTGTGTTTAACAGCAAAACAGGGTAACAGAGAAACTGTTTCCACTTGGGAGTGCAGAACCCACAACACTCATTAAGAACTAGGTGCTTAAAGAGGTAATAGATGGTACTATCTTAATTGCTTCTTTACCTGACAATTTATGTTGTACACAGCAACCTTCTGCTGATCTTAAGCAAAGATCAGTTTTATGCCTCAAGCATTTCAAATCTGGGTATCTTCCACCTCTTGGAACAGTAAAAATGTTTGCTCCCTCACGGACCACTGAAGGAGACAGGCTCAGGGATTAAGTAAAAATGTTAGTATATCTGGGCTCCATTCCATTACTTAGTCATCCAAAAAAAAGTGGAGTAGGGGATAGTGATCATCTAGTATATGCCAGGCAGTAGGCTGGCTGCAGAGGATTCAGAGATACAAAAGACACACTTGCTACCCAAACTGCTACCCAAATACAACTAACTGCAGGGCTCCACTGTCAAAATCAGCACTGCAATGGTTGCTGCTGAGAAAAAACAAACTGTTCTAACGCCACTGGTTCTTCCATTAAGACACTGGTTTTGGGGTAGAGCCCCTCAACCCAGTTATACCCTAGAATCACCTAGGGAGTTTTTTAAAAACATAAATGTCTGGGCCCCATCCCAGAGCAACTATGTATCTGGAACTGGCCCAGGCACTACAATTTCTTAAAAGCTCTGCCAGTGATTCTAATGTGACCACAGGGTTGAGAAACATTGTTTTAAGTCCTTCTGCCTCAGGAAGCTTTCTCTCATACTGACAGATGGCAGTAATGCATAACAGAAGAGGTCTAAAATTGTTAAAGGACATGTGGCCTCATTCATATGGATCGCAAAAATTAATATTAAAAAGATAACTGTGTAAACGCTAAGGAAAGCTCTACTTACTGGTGAAACACAGAAATTTCTTTCTAAAATGGCCCAGGAAAATACATTATCAAACACAATTTCTTGATTTTAAGTTACTATCCACACAAAATCACCAATCAACAGGAGCCACCAAAGTATAGTGAAAGTATTTTCTGCTTAAGGTTCAATCCCACCAACACTTTATTTAACTAGTCATTAAAAGCCTTCTTGCACAATCTCCAGAATAGATACAGCTTTCAATTACCAGCCAAAGCAGATCAGGAAATGCAGATAAGCAGACAGCTGCAAAGCTCAATTTCACCAGTAACTACCCAAATCACATAAAAACTCAAGCCAGAAGGAGAAGTATGGCCACTGAATGCACCAAATCCCCAGGTCTCTTATCTGACTGCTCTGTTGCCATGGCCTTACCAAAATGAAGGGAAAGGCGACAATGTCCACAGAAAGGAAACACAGACACTCCAGTGGCTTGTATGGCAAGGAGGTTTCTCTGAACTGAAGGATTGTGAAGTAGATGGAAACAATAGTGAAGCCCAACCAAGATCAGCAGATTAAAAAATAAATAAATAAATAAAGGGTTGGTTTCTGGTCCTATAAAATGTATACTTCTGCCATAACAACAGACCAAAAGATATCAGTTCTCAGAAACAATAATGATATCTACGATATCACTTATTAATAGCTATGATTTATTGATTACTTACATCCAGTGAGTAAGCTAATCATTCAATGTCACAATATCTCACAAAATCCTCACAATATCTCAATGAGGTAGCATTATTAGTAGCCCTATTTTATAGATAAAAATACTGAGGCAAAGAGAAGTAAGGTCTTGATCAAAATCGTATCTCTACAGTTTAAAGTCGGCCTGTGTCTTCAGAATAAAGAATTCTCAATTCTCTCAAAGTAACAAAGTCACCTCAAAATTCATCACATCCATTTCTCCGTCAATATTCATGTGAAACATTTACATTTTCCCTGGGTAACTGAGCACCTCTTGCTTTCCCCTCCCAACCCCGCCTCCAACCTAGCAATCATGATTTTTTCTAGTATTCAATAAGTGCTTCCTTTTATGTGCACAGGAAAATCAATGTCATGATATGGCCGTGTGAGCTGAAGTGACCCCCAGTATAAGTGACACCTGTTGATCAGCAGGCCTGGCACAGCAATAGTAGTTTTTTTTTTTGAGACGGAGTTTCAGTCTTGTTACCCAGGCTGGAGTGCAATGGCGCGATCTCGGCTCACCGCAACCTCTGCCTCCTGGGTTCAGGCAATTCTCCTGCCTCAGCCTCCTGAGTAGCTGGGATTACAGGCACGAGCCACCATGCCCAGCTAATTTTTTGTATTTTTAGTAGAGACGGGGTTTCACCATGTCGACCAGGATGGTCTCGAACTCTCGACCTCGTGATCCACCCGCCTCGGCCTCCCAAAGTGCTGGGATTACAGGCTTGAGCCACCGCGCCCGGCGCAATAGTAGTTTGATGTGTTGGTCGCCCCTAACTAAAAGAGCACTCAACAGTTAAGTACACAAATGAGTAAGCTGAGAAGACCTGTGTTAACAGCAGGGGTGATCTACTAATTTGTCCAATGCTGATGGACTGTAGCTGCTGTGGGACACATGCTTAGGCATCTTTTCATCACTTCTGCTCAACATTCAGTTCAATAAGCAGGCTCCTTTCAAGGGCTCCATACCTAAACAAATCCCCCATGCTTCTACAAGAATCTGTGCTGAATGGAGTTCAGACTTAATGAGGCATGCAGCCTTATGCCACTCCTAGCCAACTACTGTCCTGCACAATCTGATTTCCAGGTGTAATATCCAGCACTGTATCTGCAGCTTCCACTCAGGAGAACGGAGCAAGGCAGATACAGCAGCACATCATGCCTAAATTATGAGACAGGACAAAGAGGGAGGAGAGAGAGGTTGCTGAAAGGAAACTCAAATGTAGGAATAGAATGATGACTTCCGTTTTTGGTTGGTTTGTTTGTTTGTTTTTGAGATGGAATCTCACTCTTGTCGCCCAGGCTGGAGTGCAGTGGCATGATCTCGGCTCACTGCCACCTCCACCTCTCAGGTTTCAGTGATTCTCCTGCCTCAGCCTCCCGAGCAGCTGGGATTACAGGCACGCACAACCACGCCCAGCTAATTTTTGTGATTTTAGTAGAGACGGGGTTTCATCATGTTGGCCACGCTTGTCTTGAGCTCCTGACCTCAGGTGATCTGCCCGCCTCCCAAAGGGCTGGGATTACAGGCGTAAGCCAACATGCCTGGCTGATGACTTCAGTTTTTTTTAAGGGTTCTGCCCTCCTCCTACCATTGCCAAGTACCAATATGCTTGCTAGGAAGTGGAAACAAAAATGCAAATAAGTAGCTTAGATGAAACAACTCAAAGTCCACAGTTTCTCTATACACTTTTCTCTCATCTTCCGTCCAGTATTCCACTTTAATTTTTGTCACTTGGCAAAACATGGGGACCTTGGCAGTAAGTGGGGTTGAAGTAATAAACAGGACCTTGAAAATCTCCAGGTTTATTTCTACAATTTCAACCTTCCACACAGAAGGAGTAATAGCCATATGTATGTTCTCATGGGACCAGGACTCAAGAGATTCCCACTAGGCAGATTTCAACTTAGACTCCACCCTCTACTGTGATTTCTGGATCACTGGTTAACAAAGAAAGCAGCAGAGAATTTGTTTTGTTCCTCCATCATCTTGGGTGGGGCATGATTTTATCTGTCCTGTACTAAAACTCTTAAACTATTTGAGATACAGTTTCATCAAACAAACTTTCATATCTTAAGCTGCTTTTTTCTTTCTCTTAAAACCTCCCAGCAGTCAACATCTCTGCCAAGATCAGTAACTGTCCAGTTATAAACAAAATGGATCATTCTATTTGTCGAAGTTTAGAATCTAGAGCAAAGAGGGTACAGTCTTTGCAGGCAGGCAGACTATAATCAAATCTTTTGTTTTTGGAGACAGGATCTTGGCTGTGTTGCCCAAGTGGGTCCCAATTCCTAGGCTCAAACAGTCCTCCACCTTGACCTACCAGGTACCTGTGTGCCTACAGCTCACAGCTGTGAGCCTACAGGTGTGAGCCACAATGCCCAGCTTGAGTCAAACGTTGAATATGTACTTCCAAGCTACACA
The DNA here is from genome assembly GCF_048565385.1 of Saimiri boliviensis. Classification (NCBI taxonomy): domain Eukaryota; kingdom Metazoa; phylum Chordata; class Mammalia; order Primates; family Cebidae; genus Saimiri; species Saimiri boliviensis. The sequence goes on along the minus strand of NC_133468.1, from coordinate 37,964,321 downwards.
GCCTTTGGACTTTCTATAAAAATCAATCTCCATGTCACTGAAATTGCAATGGTTAAGCTCTACCAATGACAGCTGCAAGGATTTTATCACATCTATTTCTCTGTCAATGTTCATATGAAACATTTACATTTACATAAACTGCCTATGATAGATACCAGCACAGCAGCTGGTCCACAGTGAAGTGTAAATATTTCTTCTCTCAGAGCACCCTTAACTATTATGAGCCTATTGTTGTTTACACCACCATTTTTTCTAGATCGGTACTAGTTCAAGCCCTTCTCATCTGTATTGTACTATTAAAACTAGAACAGCCCTCTAACCCATCTACTTCCCTCCAGTCACTGATTTTTAAATTACATTCATGATCACAACTCTAATCTTGTTACTTCCTCACTCAATAACCTTCAGTGGCTCCCACTACCTTTAAAGGAAAACAAAAACTTACTAGACTTTTTTTTTTTGAGACCCCGTCTCACTCTGTCATCCAGGCTGGAGTGCAGTGGTGCAATCATAGCTCACTGCAGCCTCAACTTCCTGGGCTCAATCGATACTCCCACCTCAGCCTCCTGAGTAGCTGAGACTATAGGTGCATGAAAAACTTACTGGACTTAAATGTGTATTTCCTCATATTTCTACTCTTCTGGATCCACCCCCATTCCCAAGTTAGATTCCAGTTTCCTCTCTCCAGTATACACACAGTACTTTATACATACTGGGCACTGAACCTACATTGGACAGCTTATCACTATTCGTAGTTACCCCTAGTTTTTTCAGTGCCTCTCCCACTTTCAAAGTAACAGCCTTAGGCAACGAAAATCTTCCTCTTGAGAGTCTCACTTTATAAAGCCTCTCCAGGTGCAGAGATCCCTGTCCCCAAATAATTGCACCCCTGCGAGAGGTAATAAAAGAGATGAACTCACAGAAATCCAACTTGTGAGGAATATTTTTTCTTCATAAAGCTGCCTAAGTTCTATACTTGATTTTACATTAATTTTTCTTGTCTGGAGTGTGTATGTTTGTGTTTTTTCACTATACTTAACTAAGCTCTTGAAGGAAAAGAACCCTCCCCCATCACATCTGTCCTCATTCATGCTACTCTACCTCTTTCTCTCCTATTCAGTTACCAAAACCTGGCTCAATAACTTCTCTCCCCAGAAAACACTGCAGAAACACTGCATTGATGATCCACTGCTCTTCCCGTCTTTGACCCCTTTCCACACGATTGACAGTTCAGCTTAGTATCCTGCTATTAAAGCACCTTATTCTCTCCTTCTCTGCGCCCCATAGGAAGCCCTTAATTCTACGTGCCTTGTTTACTCATTTATTCCCCCTGGAACTGATTAACCTAAAGCAGTGGTTGTCAAACTTTAGCATAAATATGAATCACCTCACAGTTTGTAAAACACCATCCATGGTTTCTAATTCTGTCTGGGCAATGCCCCAAAATCTGCAATTCTAACAAATTCCCAGAGAATGAGGATGCTACTTTTCTGGGGACTAACTTAGATAACCACTGACCTAAACTTCTCCTTCCCCAACTGGGTGGAATGCATCTTTGGAGTCTGGAACTCACAATTATTTTGTATTTCACAAAGCTGGGCAGAGAGTAGGTGATCAATAAATATCTCTGTTGGGGAATTTGTGGCCTTTTTGTCCAATTCCCACATGACGGTGTAATGGAGCTTCCCTTTACCTACAGCACAGTCCATTGTAGGTGGTGCCACTATGGAAGCAACTCTTTATCAATCCTGTATGTATATGACTCCCAGGCAGTACCATCTCAATGAAGCAGAGCAGAGGTAAGCACACACCACAAACTCCACGAAATGTAGCAGTAAATAACCTTGTAGGACAAAGAAACTAAGTCTTAGGTAGAACAGTCTCCTTTGATAAAAATAGGTCCTATGCATCTCAAGACTGGCTCATACTTTAGTTATAATAAAGCTAGTTGAGTTATAATAAAGCTCACCGGGGGCTGGGCCCAATGGCTCAGGCCTGTAATCCCAATGGTCTGGAAGGCACAGAGAATCACTTGAGCCCAGTTCAAGACCAGCCTGGGAAACACAGTGAGACCCCTGTCTTTGCAAAAAACACTAAAATTAGCCAGGCTCAGTGGCATGTGCCTGTGGTCCCAGCTACTTGGAAGGCTGAGGCAGGAAGATCACTTGAGCTCAGCAGTTCAAGGCGTAAATGAGCCATGATCATATAAGGGCGCTCCAGCCTAGGTGACAGAGTGAGATCCTGTCTCAAAAACAAACAAACAAACACACAAACAAACAAAAACGGAAACAATTTTCAGTTTTTAAAAAACTCCCTTAAGATGCCTGTTTTGGCACATTTCCCCATATGCCTCTGACCTACCATGCACAATGTGAACAGGCAGCCAATAGTCTGCACAGGCAGTTCAGCATACACCTGTCACCAGTTCACAAGGATCCAACTGTTTCCTTCAAGAATAATTAAGCAACAACATCAGGAGGACAATAGAGGTTGACAAAGTGCAAATGTTAAGAGGACAGCTGGAGATGGAAGACCACTAACTGTTTTGCAGCACTTAGTCATACCTTCGTATTAAAGTTAGCGAAACTGAACTTGGAGATCATTTCTCTGGCTCATTTCCTCAGGCCTGTTTTGGAAATGGGAAGAAAGGGTGAAAAAGTGGCAAAAATCCAAATCCAAAGAAACGTTCCTTGATTTGAATTAAAAAATCCATTTCTGTTCAAAAAGGAAAACCCATAGACACTGCTTCAGTTTATATGGTGTGTTGCCCCATTCCCTTCGGTCCAAAAGTCATTTCCATTACACGTCACTTAATCAAGAACAAAACGTACCCTTACTGGATCCCATCATACCATTTCCACAAAACTCAAGTTCTCTGCTTCTGTCCTTGGTGAGATCTGCCCCTGTTGACAGACTGATTGTTCCAAGGAAAACTAACGAGAGGAACACCTTTTTCCTACTCAGCAAAAATTCAGAATCTACTTACTAAACACCATCAAATTTTATAAGGCACTGAAGTGATAACCCCCAAGCAGAGAGCCCGTGAGACGATAAATATCTTATAAATACAAAGGTCACAGACCCAGGTGTTTATGAGCATAGAAGATGTTTATGGCTATCCACTCAGCTAGAAATTTACTTTCAACCTGACTCTCTCTTCTTTATCGCCAGCCAATTATTATTCTCCAATTATTTTTGGAAAATACAAAGCAAAGAGGACTGTAAAAGAGCTTTATGAGGCTGCTGAGCCAAATCAGCATGCCAGAAACAAATCAATGCTTCAGAGAGTTCTGAATACAATTATAGACAAACAATAGTCCAATGTATCTGGTAATCTCCCTCCAAACCATTATTGCATAGATGAAAAGATTACAGATATTCCTCTCTGCTCCTCAGTATTAATAGTGATATAAAGCACATTTAATAAACCCAAACTGCCACAGCCCTAAAGTTGGATTATGGGTCTGGTTCTTCATAAACTGACATGTACATGCAGACTCAGTTTAATAATATACAATCTCAGGTCAATCAAAATCTACCCTCACCAGCTCTCTATTTATTATCGCTTTTGCCACAACCTGCACCCAGTCAGATGCTGTCCTAAAACTCTCTTCACTGGCAGCTGCACAAAAATCTGCACAGCATCAGCATAACAAGTGACAGGTCTCCCCATCAATTACAACTCTGAGGGAAAGACAGCTTCAGCGGGGACATAACCCCACAGTCACACACCACCTTAGTTTCTGATGGACCATCAGATCAGAAAGGAAGCTGTCATCAGTGGAGAAAAGGAACCCAGCTCCTCATTAGCCAAGGTTTTCTTTTCTTCTCTTTTTTTCAACATACATCAAGGAATAATCATGGGCCAACTCAACTCTGACAGCTCCTTATGTAAATGGCATTTAAATGCAGGCAAACAGCTCACAAACAAAGGGGCTGAAGCTAGGTTGCAGCTCACAGACCCACTCAGACCTAGCATCCATGCTGTGAGTCTCTCTAGGTTTTATATCCCTACAAATCAGCAAAAACATTACCATAAACACAAAGATATTATTAAGGGGCTTTGAGGACTGTGGGGATAATCTGTGTGCATCCTGTTGGGGTCCAGAGGCAGGTTCTCATGCAGGAGCGGACAGCACCTGCCTCCGGGACCACCCACATCCCCAGGCAGAGCTGTCCCACCACCCAACGCAGCCCATGGTTTAAAACTCATAACTCTACCTCTGCCCAGCTCTCCACATTTGTGCTACTTATAATCCAAATCCTCATTTTCTTCAGGTCCAACTCAAGGCCTACTTCCCCCACAAAGTCCCCTCCCTCAGCAACCCACAGGAAGCCACTCACATCTGATATCCTGTGGTGCTCACACAGAACAATGTACACCAGAACCTTGGAATCTATTTTGTCTTGAACAGTCCTCCAATTGTTAAATACAGGTCTTATAACCCCAAATGACCACTAAGGTTCCCTTAGCCAGACATATTCTTCTTCCTTCCTTTCTTTCTCAAAGAGGGTATACACAAAGTACCCATAAAACCCTGCACATTAAATGTTGTCTTCAGCAAGGAATGAGGGAGACAGGAATGTGACCAATGGGAGTAGAGGCAACAAGGCTGAGCTGCTAGAGAGCTTGGTTCTTGGCAATTGAAAACACAGCTGTTCATCCTTCAAGATTCCCCAGCACCCTGCTTATACCTTAGAAATCCCTTTTCTATGCAATTCTCAGTTTTCTATTTTCATATTTGCATCAGAATAAGTGATCCTCAATAGTAGTGTTGTCACTTATCTATACCAATGAGTGAGCCCATAATGAAGAAGAATAGTAATATGGAGTATTTGCTATGTACACAGCACTGTTTAAAGGACTCCACAACAGCCTTACTAGATACGTACTATTACCATTTTCATTTTGCTGGTAAGAGAACTGGGGTTCTGAGAATTAACAGAGGTCACAAAGCTAGTGAGCAGATACTGGGATCCAGCTGTCTGGCTTCAAAGACCATGCTGAATGAATGAGTGAATGACATACTTTGAGCAAGCAGGTAGCTGCAGTATAAAGGAGCATGAAGAGCAGTAGATGTAGAATCAGATGTCCGAGCCTAGAATCCTGGCTCTGTCAATTACTGAATAGACTTTGGCTAACTCATAACCTCTCTCTGGCCCTCATATCTACAAAAAGATTGTGGATAATACAACCCATCTTGTAATTTTCATGTAAAGAGCAAACATAAATGAAAACTCTTGGTAAACTGTAAAGTACTCTATAATTATCAGTCAACTGGGTCAAAAGTTAGTCCTTTTTAAGGATCCAAGGTATAAGTACCATGAATCTTCTGAGACTAGACAGGGTGGAGAAGGCACAGCAGACAGCAGCTGTGAATGCCATGCCATGCGCAGGGCCTAAGAGTATACTTACAGCTCAGAGAAGCAATCTGTGTGAAGCCAAACTTTATTTCTAGTCCTCAACCAACCACATTCCGCCTGTGTTTCAGCCCCATTCTAGCCAAAAATCTGATCTTAGCCAGAATAACTGATTTTAACACATAAAAGAAAGTACTAACCCCAAGTGATTCAATTTGCTAATATTCTTCTGTCTGGGGAAAACAGAATGTAAGTCGATATTTTAATTTCAAGGGGCTGGCTCCTTCTCTTTAAGATATCATCAGGAAATAAAGCTTTGAGATGTCAGAAAGGTTTAGATCCAAGCAGCCTGTCTCCCACGGGGAAAGCTTGCCCCCACAGTTAACAGCTTTACTCAGAAACTCAGGCCCTGCATACACAAACCTAGGCATCATTTCTATCACATCTTTTATAGTACTTTGATTTGAGAGGCAAAAGGCTTGGCCTGTCTTCCCTCTAGGAAACTGTGTAGAAGACGACATGACCTTTCTTGGCTAGATTCATACTGACAGTCACCCAAGTCCAAACACAATTTACTGCTTCCAACAGGAAGTCATCTAATGATACAGACCTCTTAAACAGTGTGAAGTAGTCAAAGATGGCTCTGTTGTATCCCACCATTTATAGGTGGAACATATGTGCAGCTGAAATGAGCAGGTCATTATCTTAAGTTTCATTTAAGAATTTTAAAAAGTCATAAAGAGGCCTGGAGAAGATGCAAAACCACAGAGCATTTCCTCCAATATACTAAAAACTACTTGTCCTTGTTTCTTTCAAAGATCTATCATTCCAAAGACAACTTTTAGGTTGTTTCCAATACCTCAATCCTTTCAGCCTGACAACTTTCGAACTTATGAAACTCCCTCTTAAGGATACATATATCCTTATCAAGTCCAGGGGAGAAAACCCCCAACTTCCATAAAGTGTTAGACTATGTGCAAGCTGCAAGGTAAAGGGAAATACACCCATTCCCTTTCAGAAAATATATCCATTTTCGAGCTATGGAGCAAGGCACATCAGCTACACAGATAGGATATTAAAGTCTTTGATACCTTATCACATTTTGGCCTACTATTTTATTATTCCGCAAGGCAGTAACTTAAAACAAAGTCAGAAGACTAGCTGTAAATGTCTTCATGGCAAAGCCGGGGTAATTTACAACTGAGGTATCACTATTTTAAAAAATAAATTTTAACTGAAAAATACTTGGCTTCTCTCTCCATCTCTAAAAGGGGACCTCGCTCAAGAAAAGAATGCCTATCATTCTTGAAAAAAGAACTGCTGCCTTTCATTAAGATGCCATGAATGCTTTTCTGTTGGCCACAACACTGTCAAGGGTGGAGCATTCTTGGCAAACTCTGCAGCATAAAGAGGGCAGCCCCTCCTCTGCAAGCACCCAGCTCCTAGATATAGATATCTCCAGCATGCACGTTCCACTCCCCAATGCCACTGTGCACACACAAAGTTCCTGCAGATTTTTCCAAGTGCCAATTCAGCCCCCAAGTGCACATTCACTGTGCAAGCTGAAAGCAGGGCTGCAGGTGACAAAGGGAACACAGCTCCTATTCTTTGGAGTCCTATTCAGTACACTGGGTTAGAGTAACTCCAGACTGTGCAGGGCTCTCTGCTTCAGAGGCCCTCACGCGGGTGGCCTGGCTGGGAGCTGGCCACTGGTACAGAGGGAGGGGACCATCCACACAATGGGTCCACATCACGCAAACACCCTGCCAGCCACAGGCTTTTCTCTCCTGCCTGGCTCTACCGTGTCCACAAAGTGCTTTTGTGAATATAGCTCCAATCTTTTGCTGACAATCAACGTTTTGTCTCAGTCTCATTTTCTCACTCCAAACTGCCTGATCAGAAACCCAGGGGAACTAGAAGGGCAGAAGCATCACCATTTCCCATAAGAAATACAGGAAAACAAATGACATGGTTCAGCTTTTTGCAAAATTTGTTTACTATTTACAAGGTAAGCCAGTAAAGCTTAAAATGTGTGATGCCAAGAAAATGTTAAAGCAACAAAAAGTACAACTCCCTAAAACTGCAGAACTTTTAAACCAGAAATTTACAATGGGTTTTTCTTGGCAAGGAGGGCTTCAATGGAATAATGGTGAAATTGTACTTACTCTGAGGATGTAAACTGAAATACCACACTTGCTGGCAAAGCCCAAAGTTCCAATTGCCCTGGACTTACTTGCCATTTTCATAAATGCAGTCCCTGCTGAACCACAAGCAAGACTCTGAACCACCCCTACCTCAGCTGCTGATTTCTCCTCCCTTTTTCTGTTTATCAAAACCCCTGCATGCCCACAGAGCTACCCTAGTTCACACCCAGAGTCTAAATCTGATGATTAAAAGCAGGAAGGCTTGGGTATTTATTAAGGCCTACCATATGCCAAGAACAGGGTTAGGTGCTTTAAATATAATCACAACTTCTTGCTGGTGCTTGAGAATTACATACAAGATTCAAACCATTTTCAGACACTCTCCTTCTTCCATATAGCCTGATTTCACAAGCAGGAAGTCGGATTTGTGAGAACTAATATTTAGAAGGCTCCCAATATGTGTAGAAGAGTCAATGCCAAGCACTTTGCAGGCATTATCCGACTTACTCTTCACAACGATTATGAAAGACAGACATAATTTCATTTAACCGGTAGAGAAATCTAGGCTTAGAGAGGTTAAATAATTTTTCCAACATCAGCCATCTATCTAATGGGAGACAGGAAACCCTGCAGTGCCCAACTGCTCTGATTCCAGAGCCACTGTCCTTCTAAATCACACTCTCTTTTTCCAAATGTGCTAGAATCTCTGGGCAATGCTTACTCATACTTCCAACAAAGACTTCCTAAGTGCTTGCCATATGCCAAGCATTGTTCTAGCAATAGAAACACAGGTGGACAGGACCTCCCCAACAAGGTGACACTTAGGCAGGGGCGTGAAAGGAGTGAGAGTATGAACCATGATTATATCTGGGGACCAAATGTTCCAGGCTCAAAGAACAATAATGCAAAGACTCTTGAGTTGGAAAATGCTTGGCCACCTTCAAGAATCAGCAAGCAAGCAAGAAGAAGGGTCAGAGAGGATTAATTTAGGGGGATAGTAGATGAGGTGAGAGGTAGCCGGCACTAGACCATGCAGTGTCTTGTAGGCGATGGTAAGTAAGGTCTTTGAATTGCATTCTTAGTATAAAATAGGAGGCACTCTGGAGGATTTTGAACTGAGGAGTGATACGATCTAAAGCACATTTTAAAAGGGCCACTCTGGCTGCTGAGTGAAAAACACTCTGCAGGGAGGTTAAGGAGGAGCAGAGAAGTCAGGTGGGAGGTTACTGAGGCAGTCCAGGTGAAACATGATGGTACCTCAGACCAGGGTAGTGGCAACAAAGGTGCTGAGAAATGGCTGGGTTCTGTTCAGTGTCATTCTAAGCCCTCAGTGTTTGTTAACTAATACTGACAAAAATAGGCAGTATTTCAAAGTCATTCCTACTCTTACCTCAAAAGAACCTAAATCTGGAACCCTCGAGTTAAAAGAAAAAAAAAAGCCATATAAAGATTCAAATGACCAGCAACAAACAAAATCCAGTTGAAAGTTGTAGCCCACAGCAACAGACATACCAAGGGCATCTTTGAGCCAATGAAGACCCAGCATTCACAATAATAGGACATGTTTGGGTAAAGTATGGCAGAGAGATAAATTTCACAGCATCGCCTTCTGAGTGACATTTTCTGCCCTCCAGGTACTGCCACCATCTTTGGCCCCTCTACTGCCCAACTTTATCATGCAATGTAATCTAAATAGCATCAAGCCTGGCAAGAGCTGGGAGGAACCCTTGTATTTGTACTGTATGGAAAATATAACTCCCTGCCTCCAACTTGCCAATAGCAAGAAGTGTTCTTAAACATAGTATCACTTGTTTTTTGCTGGTGTCTTTTTTATCTCCTCCCAGAAATACCCTAATTATGATGCTAGAGGGTTGGGGAAAGATGGCTTTTATGTGGTTTTCTCTCCCAAACACAGTATTGTCATGGGTTGGTTTATTTGTGTTTTTACAGTAACATGATGCTCTCCTGTAATTAAGACTATTATGGAGAGGGCTGGCATGTGTTTTCCACAAGATTAAAGGCAATTTCTGTTTTCAAAACCACTATTGCTTCTTGGAAAACTCCCTTCCTATGCTAAACTAAATCCAGTAAGCCAAAATTCTACATTCACCTGGTCTGCATTACAGCCTTGCAAACAGAACTAGAAGAGGCAATTTCATTCATGCATTGATTCAAGCAGTATTTACTAAACCCCTACTGCACCAGGCACTGTGGGGGTGGGGAAATACAGCATAAAATAAAACACAGTCTTTGCCCACAGGGGCTCTGAATCCAGAGGGAAAACACACAGAAATGACTATGCTACAAAGCAGACTGTGATAAGAGCTATAATAGAAGTAAAACAACATGCATTGGGGAAACAGGGAATGAACGATGGCTCCCACCTGGTGAGGAAGGGTGGTTTGCAGAAAAGCTTGATGCAAACAGGACTTTCAAGTCCCATGGGCATGGGAAAGGTATTATTTATTGCAGGTACACCAAAGTCTATACAGAAGAAAGGAAAAACTAAGGTGTCATAAACTAAAAATCACCTGAAGGGCCTTGAGTTTGGAGGATAATTGTTATGAACAGGAGGGGGAGCATGAAGGTAATGCGTAGAAACAAGATCAGAAAAGGAGGCTTGGATCTAGTCCATAGAAGCTACTTCTTCACTGAAGATTTTGGATTCAGATATTCAGGGTACAAAAGGGAACTAATTCAGGTGTCCAAGTAGGAAAAGAAAAGACTGTCCTGTGTCGATCACATGCCAGACCTTTGATAGGTACCCACACATTCATCCTAAACCTCACAGTGATCCAATATGGTGACCACAGTGAGCCCTAAATCACAGAAAAGAAAAACTTCTGAGTGTTAGGTCAAGTTTTAATCTATGCTAGGTTTCAAAACATGCTTCCTGATTTCATGTGTCCACCAGCAGTACTTTTTTCATAAGGCCCTTCAGATTCCTCTTTTATGAAAATAATTCAGTCAACAGCATGTAGAATGGTGCAGAGTAAAAACACTCTGGCCAGAGAACCCCCAGGAAAGGTTAGATCTTCGCAAATATGGGCAAAGATTTAAGACACTGGCAGGATTCATGATATTCTTTAATCCTCCTGGCAACCTCCATTTCTAGGGGCTGTATGCTTCAGCATCTGTTGTGTGTAAATACAGAAATGTTGCTTTCAAAAAAATTTTGAACATGTTGTAAATGTAGAATTAGGAGTATAATATTGTCATTTTATTTCACATTATGGTTTCTTTAAAAAGCTCTCAAAAACAGTATCTGATAAACCCATTTTATAGATTAACTAATAAACACTCAGAAAGTAGTGACTTAGTTTCTTCTGAATCCTAGCCCACCATTTTTCCCTGCCCCAAAATGAATGATATTTTTAGTCATATTCAAATGGAAGAAAGATCACATTAAAACATAATGGTCTTGACCAAAACGCCAAAAGCAATGGCAACAAAAGCCAAAATAGACAAATGGGACCTAATCAAACTCCACAGCTTCTGCACGGCAAAGGAAACAGTCAGTAGAGTGAATCGGCAACCAACAGAATGGGAAAAAATTTTTGCAGCCTACCCATCTGACAAGGGGCTGATATCCAGAATTTACAAAGAACTAAAGCAGATCTACAAGAAAAAAACAAACAAGCCTATTCAAAAATGGGCGAAGGATATGAACAGATACTTTACAAAAGAAGACATACAGGAGGCCAACAAACATATGAAAAAATGCTCATCATCACTGGTCATCAGAGAAATGCAAATCAAAACCACATTGAGATACCATCTCACACCAATTAGAATGGCGATCATTAAAAAATAGGGAAACAACAGATGCTGGAGAGGAGGTGGAGAAATAGGAACACTTTTACACTGCTGGTGGGAATGTAAATTAATTCAACCATTGTGGAAGACAGTGTGGCGATTCCTCAAGGACCTAAAAATAGAAATCCCATTTGACCCAGCAATCCCATTACTGGGTATATATCCAAAGGATTATAAATCATTCTACTACAAGGACACGTGCACATGAATGTTCATTGCAGCACTGTTTACAATAGCAAAGACCTGGAACCAACCCAAATGCCCAACGATGATAGACTGGATAGGGAAAACGTGGTACATATACACCATGGAATATTACGCAGCCATCAAAAACGATGAGTTCACGTCCTTTGTAGGGACATGGATGAACCTGGAAACCATCATTCTCAGCAAACTGACACAAGAGCAGAAAATCAAACACCATATATTCTCACTCATAGGTGGGTGTTGAACAATGAGAACACATGGACACAGGGAGGGGAGCACTACACACTGGGGTCCGTTGGGGGGAAATGGGGGAGGGGCGGGGGGGGTGGGGAGGTGGGAAGAGATAGCATGGGGAGAAATGACAGATACAGGTGAGGGGACGGAAGGCAGCAAACCACACTGCCAAGTGTGTACCTATGCAACAATCTTGCATGTTCATCACATGTACCCCAAAACCTAAAATGCAATTAAAAAAAAATAATAATAATGGTCTTTACATCTATGCTCCTCTAATCAACTTTCTTCCTCTTTTCCTCAAAACCCTCCTTCTCTACCCACATCAATGCTAACCCCAATCCTACATCAAACTCCGAATGTCAGAGAGAGAACTTCCAATGACCAAAAAAAACCGGGAGGCAAGGATTTTTTTTTTTTTTTAATTAAACAACTACTATGTGGCAAGGGCATTCCATACATCAATACAGCAACATCAATATTTCTTCAGTCTTAATTACAGGCTAAGCACTGTACTAAGCATTTTAAATATGATCACACAGTTAATCCTTACAAGAAACCTGTAAGGCTGGCAGTTTATTTTTGTGTACAAAGAACCTGAGGCTCAGAAACATCCAGTAATTTGCCCCAGACTCTACAATTATTAAGGCATACAGCTGGGTTTTGAATCAAAGCCTTATGGGCTCTGAGGCCAGAACTTTTAGCTGCTGTTATGTGGCACATAAAGTTGGGAAGGATGAGACAGGTGGGCATGGTGGCAGGCACAAGGCGTGAAGAGTGCCTGGACACTGGAACATGTGTGGAGAAGCTGTAAGAGGGAAGCAGAATCACACAGGTCAGATTCTTAGGACATGCTGGGGAGTGTGGGCTTTTATCTGGATGCTGAACATCAACCAGAACATTTTAAGGTTAATGACCTGGTCAAACGAGTATATTTTAGGAAAAGTCACTCTGGTTTTGATGTAGAAAATTGATTTTACTGGGGCAGAGGCAAGCCTGAGGTCAGAGAAAGACATCAAGAGGTTTTGCATTATTTTAATAAATAGCTGACGAGGACAGTATAAACCAGGGAGCTTCCGGGGTGTTCAATAAATTTGTTAATTGTGGTATTGATTGGTTACAAGCAGAACAATCTGTTGTACCTATTGAGGCACGTCAGCTCCATCGCACAGTCATTCCGGTATGTAATCATGGACTCTGGGTGCAATGCTTTCTTGTGCTAAGATGGCAGCCAGGATTGTGTTACTTCCTCTCTGGGGTTTTATCCCCTAAATGTGCGCTTCAACTAGTTGGGGAATTTCAGGTAGAATGTGAGACCCCCAAGTTCAGAGCATGGGTATTTATCAGTCTTCTTTTGACTGGGGTGGGAAGGGAATTGGATACATGAGTGGTACAAACATTTGAAGAGAAGTATATATTTCCATGACAAGTTTCCTCCATTCTTGAGTAACCAATTACATTCCTTGTAGGCATGGATTCATGTAGGCATGGATCCTTGTAGGCAGGGCTAAGAGTTAACATGGATGAGAAGGTAAGAAAAATTATGTCTATGATGGAGAAGGGAGCCTGATTTCCCATCAAAAGCCTCAGGAGGTCAGTTCAGGTACATTTGAGATAAGATAGGTATGATACCACACAGAGTCAGAAATCTGTCATTTAACAACCAAAGGGTGTGATGTCCAGGTTAGATAGGCTCCAGAAGGCAAATGACTGTTTTTTGAAAACTCCTGGTTCTGTACCCCTCATGTCTCCTAACAAAGTATGCAGGTACAGGAGCAAACGAGCCAAAGACCATCACTAGACAGTGCCTGGCTCACCCTGGATCTTGAGACAAAATCCTGAGGATCGCTTTTGCCTTGCACTGCCCAGACACATACTTCATTCTTTCTAATCTGGAGCTACAGTTCCTGTTTAGGCTATATACACTGAGAACAGCTGGTCAGATACACAGGCTACATTAGAGTGGGGCTCATCTGCCTGAATGAGCAACAGAAGAAAAGCTAAAGGTCTATCCAGATAAAACGTAGTCTGATCAAAGAGTTTACTATATTACCTAGTTAGCACATGATTTACTACCTAAGCACAAACCTTAAAATGTTGTTTTTAAGTTCCCAAGTGACCTCATCCAAAAACCTTAAATATTTAGACTATTAAACACGTGAAAAACACTTCCGGCTTCTTAAATAAACTGGTATAGTGCCATAACAGTATTCATTTACTTCCAGATATCCAGTTGTCCTCTGTTTTAAGTGGTATAAAAATCATTTAGAAGAATCTTAAAAATGAAAATTACTATACCCAGAGAGTTTGATTTAGTAGGTGTGGAGTCTGGCCTACTATGGTGGTTAAAATAACATCCACAATTTAATACTCCTCCCTTCAAAAGTGGGGCTTTGGCCGGGTGCAGTCGCTCACAACTGTAATCCTAGCACTTCAGGAGGCAGAAGTGAGCAGATTACCTGAGGTCAGGAGTTCAACGTGAGCCTACCCAACATGGTGAAACCCTGTCTCTACTAAAAATATATAACTTAGCTGGGCATGGTAGTGCATGCCTGTAGTTCCAGCTACTCAGAATCCAGAGACTGAGGCAGGAGAACTGCTTGAACTTGGGAGACCATGCCACTGCACTCCAGCCTGGGTGACAGCGTAAGGCTCTGTCTCCCCGCCCACCCACCCCCCCACAGGAAAAAAAAAAAAAAAGCTTGGGCCTAATTCTCCTCCCCTTGAGTGCAGGCCATCCTTAATGACCTGCTTCTGACTAAAAGAATGTGGCAGAAGTGACAGTATCTGACTTACAAGATTAGGTCATTTTTCTCTCTCTTGAGTAAGTCACTCTGGTAAACCAGCTGTCATGTCAAGAGGTCCATGTGGTGAGAAACCAATGCCTCTTGCCAAAAGCCATGTGAATGAGCTGTCTTAGAAGTAGACTCCCCAGCTCCAGTCAAACATTCAAATTACAGTAGCCCCAGACAGTATTTCAACTGCAATCTCGAAAGACAAGTCAGGTGAGAACTACACAGATAAGTCACTCAGAAATTCCTTACCCACAGAAACTAAGATAGTAAATGTTTGCTGTTTTAAGATAAGTCTTGCAGTAATTTTGTACCCAAAGTAACTAATACACCTAACAAATCAGAATTTTACCCCATACATAACTAATACACCCAACAAATCTCGATCTTGGTGACACATAAATACCCACAGTACAACATAAATACCCACAGTGATACAATCCATTGTTTCCAAATTGGCATGATATTCTTTGCTAAAGAAGGAAAAACAACTGGAAACAAAATTAGATGTGCTCATCCAATTCAAACTCATCAGGCTTAAGATTCATTTCATTTCCAAGATACTATTGTGCAACCATAACCCCATTTAAGCTTTAGGGAGACAACATGAGGTCCAGAAAACCAAACATTAAAAGAGCAAGCTGGCCAAGATTGCTAGACATGTCTAAAATTTCCAGCTAGAACAAATTCACACTCAGATTTTAAATGCAGAAAGAACAGGTCTCTAAGGAAGAGCAATGATGTATTTTCCTGGGACCAAATCTGCAGTCTGACAAGTACCTTTATTCCTGGAAAAAGCTAACCCATGACAATTCTTCAACTTGGAATCACAAGAAAGAATGAGACTGTGGATGGGTACGTAGAGTCCGATGGCTAAAGGCAAGGCTCTGGAATGAAAATACTAGGGATTAAATCCTATTTGCTAGCTGTGTGGCCTTGGCCAGACTGCTTACTTACTCTCTCTCTGCCTCAATTTTGTCAACTAGCAAATGAGGGTAACACAGTCTAGCTCATCAAAAAAATCAGCTTGGCATGGTAGTGCATGGCTGCAGTCCCAGCTACTTAGGAGGCTGAGATGGGGGAAAATCACCTGAACTCAGGAAGCTGAAGCTACAGTAAGCCATGAGGGCACCATTGCACTCCAGCCTGGGTGGTGGAGTGAGACCCTGTCTCAAAAAAAACACCAAAAATAAATACACAAACAAACAGTGTGTAGCTCATCAGACTCTGTTAAGAAGTAGATGATTCAGCCGGGCGCGGTGGCTCAAGCCTGTAATCCCAGCACTTTGGGAGGCCGAGGCGGGTGGATCACGAGGTCTAGAGATCGAGACCATCCTGGTCAACATGGTGAAACCCCGTCTCTACCAAGAAGACAAAAAATTAGCTGGGCATGGTGGTGCGTGCCTGTAATCCCAGCTACTCAGGAGGCTGAGGCAGGAGAATTGCCTGAACCCAGGAGGCGGAGGTTGCGGTGAGCCGAGATCCTGCCATTGCACTCCAGCCTGGGTAACAAGAGCGAAACTCGGTCTCAAAAAAAAAAAAAAAGAAGTAGATGATTCAACAAGTATAATGCCCTTAGGATAAATGCCTCAGACATCGAAGCAGTCAACAAACATAAGCTATTATATTTCATTTCTATATTTTCTCTTACATTATCTCCTAGATATGCTAAGTAAAAAAAAAATTTGGGTTTTGTCCTCATATCTTTCCCTTATCTTTCTTCTGTGGTTGTGACGGGAAGGGAGACGGGGAAGGAACTTTGGCTGGGCATGGTGGCTCGCATCTGTAAGTCCAGTACTTTGGGATATGGAAATGGGAAGATAGCTGGAGACCAGCCTGGGCAACATAGCAAGACCCTGTCTCTGCCACAAGTTACAAAATTAGACAGAAATGGTGGTACATGCCTATAGTCCCAGCTACTCAGAAGGCTGTGGTGGGGAAATCACTTGAGCCTAGGAGTTTCAGGCTGTAGTTGAACTATGAACATGCCACTGCACTCCAGCCTGGGCAACAGAGTAAGATCCTGTCTCAAAAAATATTAATAATAACTAAATGATTAAAAATGAAAAAGGACCTTGGTGTGGGATTCAATCAGGAGAAAGAAAACTTTCTGTCACTGCTGCTTAAATACTATCGCCCAATATTAACTTCTTGCTCACTGGGGACATCACAATATACATTTTCACAGAGAAATAAAGGTTGATTCTGCTTCCTACACTTGACTCACGAGAAAACCAGTTCCTTGATACTGTATAATTTTTAGAACTCCCAGCCTCAGAAGAACTGATCTAGGTTCCTTGGTTCCTTCTGTATACCAGTTTGCAAAAATATTCCATAAGAATTTGCATTTTCCCTGTGTCTGTTTCCTATCCTTTTTTCCTTCATATTTTCTTGCCTGCACAATTTGGTTCTTTTTGACAGTCACAGTCTATTCCTGTACCATCCTACCCATATCATTTATTCAGGATATGAAGTCTCTTTCATTCTTGGAATTTTTTCTTCTGAGCAAAAAATGTTAAAAAAAAAAAAAAAAAAAAAAAGTCTGCCTTTGTGTATTATTTGTCTCCTCTTTCTGACTATCCTCCCCCATGATAGTTTGTCTAATGTAAAAACACTTCTTACGAGGAAACTTCTGGGCAGGGGACAGAGAAGTAAAGGGTGACTTCAAAAATGCGAACACCAAGCAAAGCACTTGCCACAAATGTAAAGCTGGTGTATTTTAAAAGCCTTGCCATGTAACCTCACAGTATCTTTGCAGATTTATCTCCTGTTACCAAGGCTGCTACTTAGGTCAACAAGGCATTGGGCTGAGACTATAAACACTGCCACAGAGTATCATATTCACAATCTATCCTCACATCAGCACTCTACATTTGACAATCAACTGCACCAAATAAGACTTTAAAGGAAGATATAACTGTCCTCTCTCATATAAAAGTTAAAATATCAACTGTTACAAGCTCAAGAGACTAAAAGGAAAGCAGTGTCTTTTGTGCAGTAATTCTTAAACATGGGTATAATCACAAGAGGGCTTGATAAGACACAGATTGCTGGCTTCCTCCTCAAAGGCTTCTGATTCAGGAAGTCATGGCAGAACCTTGGAAATCTGCATTGTGAACAAGTTGTCAGATGATGATGACATTGCTGGGCCGAAGACCACATTTTGAGAACCCCTATTCTGGTAAAGAAGTAACATCCAGAGATGCTAAAGATCCGGACAAGAAACGTGATTAAATGTGCACAATTCTCAACAGCAACTCAGGTCTGTCCATATCGATGTAACAATGAAGTCCATGATCCTACATTTTGGCTGTCAACAGGAATAAAACTAGTAGACCAGGAGAATGATAAAGCAAAGTCTGGGCTAGTAAGTATATTTAAGTCTTCACTGGAGGCATTATAGGATTACTTATCATGGCAACTCTTTACTGACTCTCAGAAAGTAGAGACAAAGGTGACACTTCAAATCCACCCTAAGTTCAGCGTTTCAGAGTTGAGTCAGGAACCAAGTGAGGTAAGCCTCTAACGTGCTACAGGAACTACTAAAGAACTTAAATTTAACATCAAAGGTATGAGAAGTTTCACAGAGTGAGGACTGAAAACTCTGTCTGCCCTCTGGGGATACCTGCAACACTCTGTGCTTTGTGAAAATGCAATTGGAGTAAACTACAGAAGTGTGTATGACCACATATATGTTACAGTTTCCACACCCACTCCCCAAGCAACACTATTCCCTCCTGTCTTTCTCCTTTCTCCTGTCTGTCACTGCTACTCAAATACTATCAGCCAATATTAACTTACTGCTCACTGGGGACATCACAATCTACATTTCCTTAGGGAAATAAAGGTTGGTTCTGGAAATAAAGGTTGTTTTAGCATGGTGTCAATGCAAAATGAAAAAAATTTTCTTTGAGACACAGTCTCACTCTGTCACCAAGACTGGAGTGCTGTGGTGCAAACAATGATCATTGCAACCCCAACCACCTAGGTTCAAATGATCCTCCCACCTCAGTCTCCTGAGTAGTTGGAACCACAGGTGCCTGGAACCACCTGGCTAATATGTTTGTTTATTTTGTAGAGACAGTGTCTTGCCATGTTGCCCAGGCTGGTCTGCAACTCCTAAAATCAAGCAATTCTCCTGCCATGGCCTCCCAAAGCGCTGGGATTACAGGCATGAGCCACCATGCCTGGCCTAGAAAATGAAATTTAAAGAGTTCTGAAAAATGTTAACAAGTCCCAAGGAGAAGAGCATGCACCACTGTTAGAGGCCTCCCCAGGAACACGTCAGAACAGTTGAGTTTAATTAGCTTACAGCTGGTACTGGCTGCATGGGAAGGCAGGGATTTGTTTTTTGACTCTTGAAGTCTTCAGGTTATATTTTCTATAACTATTAACAATTGCAAGGATTTTCTTTTTAGTCAAAGATGCTAATATTTGTATGCAACAACTTTTATTTGGTGCCTAGAGTAAACACAGCATAGAAACGAAGATGGTAAGGATTTCCACCAAAGCAATCCAACATCATTACAGAGAATGAGTTTTGTTATATTAGTGGGCATCAGTGGCTTCCAAATGGCCCCACGGGCACATGCATAGTCCCCAGAAAATGACCACAAGTGACAAGTGACAGCATTTATTCAAGAGTTTATCTCCAATTGTTGCAATTCAGAGCACATCATCAAAGAGAAAGGAGGGCACAGTACATAAGCAGTCTGAACTTACAGTATTCCAAGCAAAGCAATTCCTTCAGGAAGGCTATGAAATGCAGACATTTATAATTCTGCTGAGACACAGATCTGATTGTTGCCCATTGTGGGGGGAGAAGTTAAAAACTACCCAGTCCAGCAACAACAGCTGAACTCAGGTTTGTAATTCTCTACTGTTATGTGAATCATTAAATATTTGAAGAAATGACAACCAAATGAGGGGGAAAATGTCAATAAAATTTGAAACAACAATTAACTTACGGTGTTTCTGCCATGAACAGTTAACACACAATTCTCTGAAGAACTGTCAATATGAACAAAACCAGTTTTCTGTACAAAGATCCTTGTGATGGAAAATTTAAGAATTCACAAAGAATCCATCTCTTACTAAGTATACTATTCCCATGGGACCTCCAGCAGCATACTAAGGCCAAGTCCTAAGGAGCATTAAACCCAAAGTATAGACGGATAATCCAGAAAAACAAAACACTAAAAAGCAAGATGTTAGTTTACTTATCCCAAAAAGTCAGGTGCTCTGACCAACAGCAATCAATCAACAATGGTTATCCAACATGCACTATGAACCAGTACTCTAAGGTTCAGAAAGAACCCAAACTTCCTCTCCAGTTGAAGAGACAAGACTGCTGCATAAATAAGCAATTACAGAAGACAACATTTGATTACGTAATGAAATGAGTTCACAGTGTTGCAGGACAACAGATAAGGAAGCCATCAAGAAGACAGAAGTAGACAGAAAAGTCCTTTATTATCAATCAAAATAAGTTAGGCCAGCGTGCAGTGGCTCAAACCTGTAATCCCAGCACTTTGGGAGGCTGAGGCGGGCGGATCACGAGGTCAAGAAATCGAGACCATCCTAGTCAACATGGTGAAACCCCGTCTCTACTAAAAATACAAAAAATTAGCTGGGCATGGTGGCGCGTGCCTGTAATCCCAGCTACTCAGGAGGCTGAGGCAGGAGAATTGCCTGAACCCAGGAGGTGGAGGTTGCAGTGAGCCGAGATCGCGTCATTGCACTCCAGCCTGGGTAACAAGAGCGAAACTCCGTCTCAAAAAAAAAAAAAAAAAAAAAGAGATCAGGTCCCCACACAGAGGACACTGTGATAAGACTGTATAAACTACTTAAATGAGAAATACACTGTGCCCTGAAGGAGTAACAAGATCTGAGAGAGGTGATTCTACCACAAACTAGAGCTCAAAAATTAAGCATACATGGCCGGGCACAGTGGCTCACGCCTGCAATCCCAGCACTTTGGAAGGCTGAGGCGGGTGGATGACGAGGTCAAGAGATCGAGACCATCCTGGTCAACATGGTGAAACCCTGTCTCTACTACAAATACAAAAAAAATTAGCTGGGCATGGTGGCACGTGCCTGTAATCCCAGCTACTCAGAAGGCTGAAGCAGGAGAATTGCCTGAACCCAGGAGATGGAAATTGCGGTGAGCCGAGACCGCATCATTGCACTCCAACCTGGGTAACAAGGGCAAAACTCCGTCTAAAATAAATAAATTAATTAATTAATTAAGCATACATAACAAAACACAAATTCTGACCCATGAATGAAAAGGAAATGAAAGCCTCTCTCCATAGGGCCTTTTCCATAAAACTAAGTTGGCAAGAAGAAACATACACACTGCCCGTAACATACATCTTTCAGGTGAAGATTTAGTCAGGGCAACTATCCAAAGACAGGAAACATTTGCAGATTCTGATCCAACAGGTCACTGAAAGCCCAACCTGCTGGTCTGGCCAACATCATAAACATGAAGAATGAGGAGCACATTCCAAAGAGCTAGGCACACTGTCCTACCTCACTTCTCCCAAATACCCACCTGGCTTACTTCCTTACCCCTTTCAGGTAATTACTTAAGAGGTGCCTTCTCAGTGACTCCTTTCCTGGCCACTGAATCTAAAATTGCATGCCCCACCACCACCACAGCATATATCACATCATTTCCTGGCCCCATTTCCTCTTTCATAGCACTTACCAGTTTCTAATACTGTAGATATAGGGCATTTCTTTATTACCACTCTCTTTCACTAAAATGCATGTTCCGTTGAGTCGGAAAGATAGCTGTCTGTTTTGTTCACTGTTGTATGTGGAGCACCTAGAACAGTGCCTGACATATATCAATCAACAAAACTATTGAATGAATAAAAGAACAAATGCATGTTTGTATTGACACCTGTGATTTTTGTTTAAAAGATAGTACATAATGTAGTAAACACTTCAATGGAAAGTAATGTCTTTTATTATACATACATAAATAATTTATATATAATATATACATGTCACATTTTATATATATATGTATATATATACACACACACCTATATATATACCTTATATTTATTTAAATACCGTATGTATACAGGTATATATGGTATATAAATGAGACCATGATGGTAGAGCTTTATTTGCAGAAAGGTTTTCCTAGTTTTAGGTCCATCAGCAGGTACTTAAAAGGTTTTTCATTGTTATCAACTTCCATCTCCTTTCTGTTTATTTTTAATCATTCTTTCTCATAGAACCTAGCAGCTAAATCTAGCCATGTTAATTACCAATGCTGAAATTGGCAACTATATCTCTGCCAATCACCCCATTAATTAACGTATTATTTTATTACACACTTATTTTATTCAGTCAAAAAATGTTTATTGATAACTTGCTATGCCCCACACCTTATGCCTAGTAATGAGGAAATGGTGAGCAAGAATACTTATCCAGCAGAACAGACAGTCCAGGGGGATAACAATTAGTAAGTATGAACCAAAAACTGTAGTAAGTTATCCTAGGGGAAATGAGGAGACCATAGAAGCACACAGCTGGAATGCCTATGCTAGTTTAGGAAGAGTCAAAGAAGTGTTTATTTATGTAGAATTATCTAAAATATATGTAAGAATTAGACAGGTAAAAAGATGAGGGGGTTAGAAGTACTGCAGATACAAGGAATGTAAACAAATGGGAGGGCTCAGAAAGAAAAACACAGCCCTCTTCAGGAACAGTGCAGGGAGGGGCTGGGGAAAAAGGCAAAATCTGTCTGACCCTGGAGAGGTGGGCAGGGACCTAGTCATGCCCCCAAGGCTAGATACTATCAAGGGAGCAGAGATAAATCAAACTCTGCCAGAATTCTTGACCTCTGGCACACTTACTGACAGAGACACTGAAAGCCAATAAACCATGGCTGGTGGAAAGTAAGCATTTCTTAAAAACATCAAACCAGAATAAGTACCATGGGCAGAGATAACTTCACAATGTCACCCCACTGGTGCGCCAGATGTTAGGGAGTCTTACTCATACCAAAGGCAGGAAAAGACACCAAAAAGGACTGCTTTGTACTTCTACACCAGGGATATATCTCATGATCCCAGAAATAATCATAGGTATTACCCATTTCTACCAGCTCAACTGCTTCCCTGGCTTTTCCTGCTGTCCAGATTTCTAGTCATTCAGCCTTGGATTTCTTGTTTAATTTTAATTATCACATTTTCTTGAATGGCCTGCACTCTTGCTACAGAGAGAGTTGAGTTGGGGCTTTCCTAAAGCTGATCCTGGAACAGATAACCCTAATACCCACAAGGCAGCTGCAAACACACTGACCTGCAGTGAATAGTCAGAAATAAATTTCCTGTTACATATTTATCTACTTACACTGGTTTTATTCAAATATTTCAGAGAGTATCTGCTTAATAACCAGGATATTGATCTACCCTTACATATGTAAGTTTACTGATATATGAGTTATTAAAAATAATAATCCTTAAATCTATTTTGGTAGATGCAGATTATCAGCTAATTCTTATCTTTTGATTTTAAGAAGAATGAAAAAGAGTGTCATTTATAGGGAATGACCTAAAAGACAGTAGGAACTGATCAGGTAAAAAGGTGAAGAGGTTGGGCATACTCCAGACAAAAGAAACAGACACAAATGGGGAAATCTTAGAAACAAAAACACAGCCCCTCAAGAAAGCACCAGGAGGGGACAGGGAGAGCTTAGATTTCTAATGAAAAAAAAAAAAGACTGAGGCACAATAGCAAATATTTGGATTTATAAATCAAAAAACCACATAGAGAATGTGAAGGAGTTCCAAGAAATTCCACGTATCATTATGAAGGTTATAGTCCCTCATATGTACCTCGCGTGAAAACTGCCCATCTGATTTTCCAAAGTGCTAACTGAATCACTGTCGATTTAGTAGTGACCCCTGAACAATTTCTGAGACGTCAGTGTAAGAAGTCCCATGCTCATGTACCCATGAATGACACTTCCCTGCCTGTCTAAAATACTGGTTCCCCAAACTGGCTGTACCTCGGAGGCACCTGGAAACTTACCTCTGGTTTAAAATCGATACTTCACTGGGCATGGTGGCATTGTGCCTGTGGTCCCAGACACTCAGAAGGTAGAGGTGGGAGGACTATGAGCTGAGGAATTCAAAATCAGCCTGGGCAACAGACTCCACGTCTATTTGTAAAAGAAGAAAAATAAAGACAACTCCCAGGTTCCACCAGGAGACATTCTCATTCAGTGACTGGGTTGAGATTCCAAAATTCATGTTTTTAAAAAGTAAGTGCCACAGGAGATTCTAAAGCTGGTGATAGAGACTTAACCCGACCACTTTCTGGATCAGTGGTCCTGAAAACAAGTTCACACGGGATCCATGGAAGGTATAAACTGATCCACTGTGGTTTATGGAAAAAACACCCCGTCTTTACATGTAATTTTTTTCTCTCTAGCTTTATTGAGGGGTGTGTGTGTGTGTGTGTGTGTGTATTTATATATATACTTTTTTTGTGTGTGAGACTAGTTTTCGCTCTGTTGCCCAGGCTGGAATGCAGTGGTGCCATCAAAGTTCACTGCAACCTCGAACTCCTGGGCTGAAGCAGTCCACTCACCTCAGCCTCACAAGTAGCTAAGACTACAGGCATGCACCATCACACCCAGCTAAAATTTTAATTTTTTGCAGAGATAGGATCCTGCTCAATGTTGCCCAGACTGATCTCGAACTTCTGGCCACAAGCAATCCTCCCACCTTGGCCTTCCAAAGCGCTGGGATTACAAGAGTGAGTCACCACACCCAGGTATTTTTAATTTTTTGAGCAACTTCTATACTATTTTCCATAATGGTAGTAATAATTTCTATCCCCACCAATGGTACACAAGACTTCCCTTTTCTCCACATTTTTAACTTACATATATTTTATAACTTCATTTATGAATATAGCATATAAACATTGGCATTGCGTAATCAAATTCTTTCTAGAAAAGATATATAATTAAAAAAAATTAGGGGCCACAGTCAGGAGTACTTTTGCCCAGAAGTACAACTGAATTCCAGCGTCCCAGGGGAAATGAAAGGAATATGGAACTAAAAGAATAATATCCAGATGAGAGAGTAATGCAATGTTTACAAAATGCACTGAGGGGAAAGGCAAATCGTAAGGAGCCCCAATTGTATCTTAACCTTAGAGAAAGTCACTTGGTGTAACATCTTTCTCCTATGTAAAATGAGTAAAGAGGTGATCCACATGTTCTCTTAAGTTCCTCCCAGCACAAACACACTACAGTTTTATAAAGCACTGATGAGGAATCATGAGTGAGGTAATCAAGGGTGTACACGCTATTCCTCACAAGCTTGAAATAGATCAACAAAGTCTGGAAAGTACCTGTCAGGCATACATGAAACCCATCACTGAAATCATAAAACATTAGAGCTTTTATAGCTTCAGGAGCCCCACATTTCATGGACAGAAATAAGAGCTCACAGTGGAGACTTCTGAGGAAGAAGTCCCAGGTGCCCGGTAGCACAGCCAAGTTATCTGATTCCCCAGAGTGTGATGCTCTCACTATACCAGTCTCCTTCCTTTCTAAAATAAAGGGACTTTCTAAGATACCACAGGCCCAGCATTCTGAAGATAAAAAATAAGGTCCATTCATTGTTCTCTAGTATGATTTATGTTTGTAACCTTCACAAGAAGGAAAAATAAATGTTTTGGGATTCATTTTGCCTCCCTGTTTCCTTTTTTGAAATCTGAGAAACTGGTGAAGACATAACCATATAGTGTTAGAAAAGAAAATTTAAGAGCATCTGAAATAAGAAAGCCCATTGTGGCTCTCAGTGAGGCTGCCAAGAGCCCCCTTGAGAGCAGAAGAGGTCTTCTGGAACACCACAAATTCCCAGTAGTCTCCAAGCACAGGCCCTTCCTTTACATTCACGAGACCCAGAGACAGGCAAGGTCAATTTCCCTTCTCATTTTCCTGCGTATCTAAAACTCTCTTTAACGTAAATTTAAAAAAACAAAAATGGAGGCAAGAGCTTCATGCATCTGTGAGGGGAAGCCACTGCCTTCCTCGTAGCCCCAGAAATGCTGATTGGGCACTGGAAGAACACAGAGGCCCAGGGTCAGATTTGGGATCTGTACATAATCCCAGACTGACAGCAGCTCCTCAAGTCTATTGAATCTAACCTATAGCTTGGGGAGCTGAAAATGGAACATGTCCTCCCAGGGAATATTCAGGCACAAAGCAGTTTGAGAGTCACTGATTTCCAGAGAAGAAGGCGGGGGTATCTGGGCTCTGGGTAATACTGTCCACCCCCCTAAAAGTCCCCAGGTCCCCAAATATCTTCCCCAAGAGGTTACATTCTGGAGATGCAGGTAAGAGAACAATGTCCCAAAAGTTGAAGTTTAGCCACTCCTTATTCAAAATGGGAAAAAAAAAAGGGAGTAAAATAAATTACTATGCACTATTCTAGGCACTTTACACTTAGGATCCCATTGCACCCTCGCAAAGAAAATCTTCCACATTCAGATAGAGCCTAGTTAATTCAAAACTTCTAGGGCAAACTGAACCCCAGCTGGACAAACATCTTTTATCTCAAACAAAAAATATTCTGATATCAGGGCAAATAGCATGAAACAGATTATAAAGAATAATCACAATTTTTAAAATTTCAATATATTCAATATTAATCATTGATATTCTTAATTATACATGAAGGTCAATCAAAAAAAAAGTTCTGCTAGGCAATATTTCATAATCCTTGCTCAAGTTACCACTCTATAAAACACACACAAACACACACACACACACACACACACACAGAACAGCATTTCTTTTCAGCTACCCTGCAATCTGTCTGTACACATTCCTACAATTATTCAATCTGCAGAGATATGACCATAAATGTTTTCCTTCTTCCAGACCACACCACAAGAATGTCCAATTCTGGAAAAGACTGCATGGCAGGACCCATGCAGTCTCTTCCCTATTTTCTTTTTCTTTTTTTGGAAAGAGTCTCCTCTTTTGCCCAGACTGGAGTGCAGTGGCACAACCATGGCTCACTGCAGCCTCGAACTTCTGAGCTCAAATGATTCTCCCACCTCAGCATTCCAGGTAGCTGGGACTATAGGTGGGTACCACCATGCACAGCTAGTTTTTGTTTGTTTGTTTGGTAGGGAATGGGATCTCACTGTGTTGCTCACACTGGTCTCAAACTTCTGGCCTCAAGTAATTCTCCCACTTCAGCCTCCCAAACTGTTGGGATTACGGAGTAAGACACCACAGCCAGCCTTTTCCCTACTTTCAACTTCTACTCCACTCTAACCATCTTCAATTAGGTTACATCATTTCACCCCACTGTCTATGGATGTTGAAGATGTGAAAAGGAATTGAAAACTTCAGATTTCATTTCCTGGAATGCAAAAAACATCCAGAGGCTATAGTCAGCCCACCACAGAAGCCTTGAAAGTTAATACCTCTCAAAGCAGTGTTCGAAAATTTTAGCTCCAAAAACTTATTTTTTAATCAAGGTAACTATGTGCATGAACCCAAGCTCCACAAAGTAATTAGGTGGCGAGAGAAAAGGCAGGCATGCTTAAAGAACTAATTGGGTCCTGTTTATAATGAGCCACGTAGACACAGAGACCAGAAAAAAGCTGAGCTCCTTGTTCTGGCGCCATCTCCTCTGCCTCTTATCACCAGCAATGGTACATACATAACAAACTCTCGTCTCATCAAGGATGAAGATGGAGGAGACTAACATGCAAATATTTTTGATTACTAATTAACTTCCTATGTCCCCTTATTAAGCCAAGAGGAATCTACCTATAGAACAAACCTTTTGCATCCAACTGCTCCTATTCATTTCTGTTGCCACTGCTCTCATTCATTTCCTTGCATTATTGTGCCTTGGACTATTAAAGATAGCCTCCTAACTGCTCTAATTCTGCTAATAATTTATTTTGCATGAAGTTGCAAGAGTAATTTTTTTTGATAGAGACAGGGGTCTCGCTATGTTGCCCAGGCTGGTCTCAAAATCCTGGCGTCAAGTGATCCTCCTACCTCGATGTCCCAAAGCGTTTGGATTATAGGTATGAGCCACTGTGCCTGGCTACAAGAGTAATTTTCTGATTCACAACTATTACCAAGACTAAAACCTGAAGGACTTCTCACTGTGTATACATCCTAAAATCTGTAATCAAGGTTCTCTATGATCTAGCCCAACCTCCCTTTCAAACCTTTTTTGACCCTATAAATTCTAAGGTCACAAAACTAGAAGCCAATGGAACCAAATTCATCTGTTGATATATTTTCCTTGCAATGATTAATTATAGTAACCATAATAACAGTAGTCACAGTAAACATACAGCTTCCTATGTCCAGGGATTTTCTAAGCACTTTACATGCATTATCCCCTTAGTTATCACAACTCCGTGAGGTTGTTAGTATCTTCAATTTAAAGATTAAGGAAAATGAGATTTTAAAAGTGGAAGAGCCACTACTGGAACTCAAGCAGATTGGCTCCAGAGTTTATATTCCTAACCACTATATGGTACTACAATCCGTTAGAGAAGGAATGAATGGAAAGATGGGTGGGTACATACATGGCATTATTTTGTGAGCTATTTTAAGGTTCATGTTCGTGAATGTATACTCTTTCCTGCTAGTAATGGAGGAAAATGAGCTCTTTCCTGATCTCAGTGGGTTCTTCTACCTGTAATTACAGGTTATCTTGATAACACTGACCTTCCCCTCAGTTGCACAGCTGCACCTGCCCAAAGCATTGAGAGTGAGCTTTGTGTAATTGAGTGGCTTTACCTTTATTGGTACTGTCAAAATAGTGACATAAAAAAATATAAGTAACAAGTAGACAAATGAAAAGTGCCTAATAAAGAGGAGAGGCTTCAAGGAAGAAAGAACAAATGAAGTATATGAACTGTGCATATCTATAGCACCTGCAAATTAACTTCCTAGAAACAGCAATAAACAGATAAAGAACAGTCCTCAGTGGAATCAGACACAAAATGAATGCAGCTGCAAGAACACAAAAACATACACACTTTTACTTGCAAACATCTGTCCCCCAGTAGGCCCAGCAATTCTCCCAAATCATTCTCACAGAAGCCCAGTAAAAAGATAAGAAATCATACCATATTCTTGCCTAACACCAATACCTTCCTACCACTCTGACCCTAAATTACCTTTAGGGTGCTCTGATGAAAGAAAAATGCCATAGAACAGATACCAAGAGAAAAGTCTTAAGCATTCCACAGCTTAAGACAGCAGGTCTACGGCAAAGAGCCTTGCAAAGGGAACCAAGCATGTCTCCCGGTATCTGCTCTGACTTATTAGTACTCTGGGCAAGCCAGAAGTTCTCTCAACCTCATTAGCCATCTTAATATGAGGTGAAAAGCGGTTCCAAAGACAGTGCAAAAACATGTCTCCCAATTCCTTGATGCAACATTTGAATCTAATCCTACCTAATCAGCATAATTTTCCCTCCACACTCCTGCCAGGAGTACCATGCTCCAATCGCCTCCCTTTGAGTGGCATTTTCCAACTTGAGCTGTCACTCTGCTGCCTCTGGAGCTTTGCTTATGTTGTTCTCGCAAGCTTGGAATACCTTTCCTTCTCTAATTACTTCCCATATGAATGACCGCCTATTTATCCTTCTTTGTCAATGGCTCTCAGTCTTGGCTGCACATTAAAATCATGTACAAAGCTTTAAAAAATGTTGTTGCCTCTGTCCAAATTCCATAAGTTCTGATCTGATTGTTGACACGGTTTTGACTAGGTATTGGGATTCTTCAAAATTCTCCCAGGTGATTCTAAAGTACAGCCAAGGTAAGGGCCTCTGCCCCAGATCTTGCCCAAAGCCACTTCCTCTAAGAAGCCTTTTGCCGAACCTAAACCAACTGCTCCCACCCAGACATTCCTAGTTCAGACAGAATCATGTCACAGGTTACGGCTAAGTCTGCCACAGTTCGGTATCGGGACTATCTACATCACTAGAAAGAAAGACAGGACAGAGGGAGACTGAAAACTGTGTTTTACTTATCTGTGCCAGGCCCCTTAGAATAATGCTTTAGCCTCAGCCACCACTCAATAAATGTTTGATGAATTTAATTGAATTGCTGCTTCTACATACTTTGTTCTGAGAAGCCAAAAAACATGAAGAGCAGTAGCATTTTCAATGAGTTTCCAGTGGAAACAGAGTACCAGAGGTCTCAGACAGTTACAAGTTTACTGCTGGAGGCAGGCCACCTCTTCCCTAGTAGGCCTGCAGTGCAAACACAGGACTCAAACCGTCTCTCAACCTGCTATCTGTAATAGTGGGTAAAGCAGCAAAAAGCCCAGCCTTCGTTATATACAGTGGAAACAGAATAAAAGTAGGTATTTTGCAAAAGACATACTGAAGTCAGGGGCTGGGGAAAGAGACTGAACAGGAAGTCCATGTCTCCACAGAGCAAATCTCAATGTAACACACCCACTGGACTAGCCCTGCCTCTGGGAGAGAAGGCACTAAGGCAATAAGTTGCAGAATTTATCGTACATAAAAATTCCTGGTGGCAGTGGCTCACACCTGTAATCTCAGCACTTTGGGAGGCCAAGGCACGAGAATCCCTTGAACCTGGAAGGCAGACATTGCAGTGGGCCGAGGTCACGCCATTGCACTCCAGCCTGAGCAACAAGAGTGGAACTCTGTCTTTTAAAAAAAAAAAAAAATTGTGGGGTGCTTGTTAAAAATGCAGATTCCTAGACCACGTCCTCTCCCACCCCACCTACCAAACCAGAATACCTCTGGGTAGGGCATACTGATGAAGCCTGAGAATGTATGTACACTTGCTAGCAAGTATAAAAGGCCTTTTATCACAAAGACCTAAGGCAATTCAGATACTCAGTCCTGTAGATTCACTAAGAATTTGGGAGGAAAGCTTTGGAAAAGAAGGGGCAATCTGCACTGCTGTATCAAAAATTATTTGAGGTGAGAGGCCGGTATATGTGCACACAGATGGTATACCTCTATACCAATGTCTACTGTGGAGTTTAAAGATGGTAACCAAAACTGGAAGTGTTTACCTATAGTAGATAATCAATGAATAACTGACAATAATAATTTCTTTTACAACTTTCTTCTATGATTTTATACTTGATAGTTCCTAGAAATCAAGGAGAAGGAGGTATCATAAGCTTTAAACCAGTTTCCACTCTAACTTCTGTTCCTTTATTAAAGAAGAGCCTTCAGCCCAACTCTCCACCCACCACCCTGCAGGAATGTCTATCTACAGCCATCACCACCATCTTCCCTACCCTACTACTCCAGGAGGACTCAGCCCAACTAAAGGAAATGGGCCAGGCACAGCTAGCTCATACATAACTTACCAATGGTTAACAAACTCCAGGTAACTCTTTTATCTATACTGGAAATCCTGCCTTAGGTAGATTCACACTTTTGCAACTGCACCATTTGTTTCAGGCCATCCCATGTCAGTTAATTTTTAAAGGGAGAGACTGGAGTCATGTCTAAGTATCTGGGAATTAAACTATTAAAAGACCCAAACATTTCTTTACCTTAGCAGCCATTCTACAACCTCCCTTCCTGACTCTAGTCAATGAAGTAAACCAGCTTCTTCTAATTCAATACGATTCTCATCACCTTCCCATTAAGAGAAAGCAATTCCCACATTTTAGACATAAATCAGAAGCCTTCCATTTTGCAGATGTATGAAACGACGTGACGGCACTCCACTAAGAGGCCAAATCTCAAACACCTAACTAAATACAGGGAGATGATTTGTGATACTTAAATATAATTACTGTGCTATATTCAGGTTTTTAATCTCATGTTTTTCAATTTCATTATGAAATTACAGCCCCAAACCTCTGGACACAAAAGCAGCATTGTTGCTGTAATCATTATCCATGTTGCTCGAGGGAACACACAGCTCTACTGGAGGTCACTCACCAAGTGCACTAAATGCTGACTGCACAAAGGCATCTTGCTCCAGTGAATCCCATTCAGTGGAGGGAACACAAAAAGACTTAGGAGTCTGAGCAGATGACAAGATGTCAGCAATTTAGGGCCATTATTTTTAAAACGCATGCTTAGAGCTGAGTTATATAAATTGGAAGATGGCATCAGAAACTATGAGGTCATCCTTCCATCATAATCAGTCTCAAGCAGATCCCTGCTCAACAGCATGAGAAAATTGGGGTAGGTTTGAATTAGTGGAGGCAAGAAGTCGACTGGAGAGTTAAGATAGGAATTAAGGCTAGAGAGGGAATAACTTGAGTTTCAGTTAAGTGAGGAGAGAACACAGTTGTGTCTCTGGGCACAAGCAATCACACATGACACTCAGCAGCACAGCATGAAGCATTTAGATTAGCCAACTTCCTGAGGAGGCTAAGGGAAAGATAATTTAGAGATGTTCAAGCATCTCCATTAATGGCCTTTACAGAATAAAGCATCATCTGGACCTTACAGTTATATAATATTATTAATGAGACAAGTTGATACTATGCTCTAATCAACACTTAAATAGTACTTGCTATGTGCTAGCCACTTTTCTAAGTATTTTATGAACAATCTCATTTAATTTTTAAAACAATCCTAAGAGGCAGGTATTGCTATAACTTTTCAGGTGAAAAAAACTGAGAAATAGAGGTTATAGCTTACTCAAGGTCACAAGCCAGGAAGTGGCTCTTAATTAGAACACCGTTACCATATGGTTCCTATTATATTGTTTTATTAAGATTCAGATCATGGTAATTCTAATTTATACTGTCTCTCCCCCTGCCCCTTCCTCCCCATCTCCTCCCACTGCCCCCTTCCCTGCACACCCTTTCCATTATCCTCTACAATGTGTATTCACAGAAGGACAGTTTGCAGTGGGATAAAATCTAGATTACATAAAAATAATGATTCTCTAATGTTCTTTTATTGAGACAGACTCTTGCTCTGTCACCTAGGTTATGCAGTGGTATGATCAAGGCTCACTACAGCCTTGATCTCCAGGGCTCAAGTGATCCTCCCACCTCAGCCCCCCAAAAAGCTGAGACTACCAGCACATGCCACCATGCTCAGTCAACTTTATTTTTAGTAGAGATGAGATCACTATGTTGCCCAGGCTAGTCTTGAACTCCTGAACTCAAGCAATTCTCCCACCTCAGACTCCCAAACTGCTGGGATTACAGGCATGATCCACCACACTCAGCCAATTCTCTGATGTTTCAACACCTTAGGGTATACTAAGTTCCTCAAAGTTGAAAAAATAAATAAATAACCTATTTAAGCAAATTACTCACTCATTGTCATCATTTCAAGTTTGTTAGGCGCAGAGAGTTCAGAAATCAAATCTAACAATGACAGGTGTTTTTAACTTCCAGAAAAGAACTAGAGATTACATAAACATCTCCTTTTCTCACTGCAGCGACAGCTGGCATTCTCCAAAGACAACAGTCTATCCATGGCCAGAAAAAAATCTAAGTTCCAAAAGGAATCTTAATGTACCCCGAAATATGTGATTTAGGACTGTAGAAACATCCAGCCCCTATTTCATCTAATATTCTATATTCTCCAACAGCCACAATGAGGTCTGCTAAAGTTGATCCTGAGTTGCTGCTTAACAAGTACTTTGGTTCTGACAACACTCCTATAGGCCAAGAAAGGTGCAGTAGCCCTGGGTACCAGTAGAAATACAAGTCTCGGCCGGGCGCGGTGGCTCAAGCCTGTAATCCCAGCACTTTGGGAGGCCGAGGCGGGTGGATCACGAGGTCAAGAGATCGAGACCATCCTGGTCAACATGGTGAAACCCCGTCTCTACTAAAAATACAAAAAATTAGCTGGGCATGGTGGCACGTGCCTGTAATCCCAGCTACTCGTGAGGCTGAGGCAGGAGAATTGCCTGAGCCCAGGAGGCGGAGGTTGCGGTGAGCCGAGATCGCGCCATTGCACTCCAGCCTGGGTAACAAGAGCGAAACTCCATCTCAAAAAAAAAAAAAAAAAAGAAATACAAGTCTCAATGTTCTAAGAGAATGTCAACAGAAGCTATAGGGACTTCTTCCTTAAATTAATAACAGGGAATATCAGCATTCTAGGACTACCCCTTTGAGAAATCCCGCTAAGATAATTAACATTAAAGATTATATTATTATTATTATTATTTTTTTTTTTTTTTTGGAGACTGAGTTTCGCTCTTGTTACCCAGGCTGGAGTGCAATGGCGCAATCTCGGCTCACCGCAACCTCCGCCACCTGGGTTCAGGCAATTCTCCTGCCTCAGCCTCCTAAGTAGCTGGGATTACAGGCACGCGCCACCATGCCAAGCTAGTTTTTTGTATTTTTAGTAGAGACGGGGTTTCACCATGTTGACCAGGATGGTCTCGCTCTCTCGACCTTGTGATCCACCCGCCTCGGCCTCCCGAAGTGCTGGGATTACAGGCTTGAGCCACCGCGCCCAGCACATTAAAGATTATTTAATGCACTGATTCACACTTAGCTAACCTTTGGAATCAGTTTTATAAAATATTGATTCTTAGGGCCCGGCCTATATCACATTTATATATATTCATATATATATAAATATATATATATAAATATATATTTATATATATATATTTTTTTAAGTGCCCCCAAATAATTATGATTTGCATTGAAGTTTGAGAGCCATTGCTGAATGGAAATTGCTCACACAAGCAAACCCAAAAGGCTTAGCTGAACTCTGTCAAAGTGACCTTAAATGCTGCATTCTTAATACAAGGTAAACACCAAAAAGTCATCCACACTAAGAATTCTGCATCTGCTTGAAAAGTTTTGTTGGTGGCATTAAATATTAATTTGTTTAACAGTACTTACCTAAAGACTTGCATAAATTCCTTTTGTAATTGGGTTTTAAGGAAGGGATTCCATCTTCTTAGAAACCTGGTATGTTTCCTGCTCTTGGAAAATAAAAACCAAGAGTCCTATCCTGTTTCCCTTATAACTGAGAGTGCTAGGTGTGTCAAGAGCTGAAATGGACAACTAATCAGAGTATTTGTTCTCCAGTGTATTGGATTCTTATTCTGTCTATGAAAGTTTTGATTAACTATTCTTTTTTTAAGGGGCACAGAAGTATCTTTTTTTTTTTTTTTTTTTTTTTAATTTTGCTTCAAGGCCACTGTGGGAATAGACAAATTCAGAATTATGAATGATAGTCAAGTAATCAAGGCTGACTTTCAGAGTATCTTCTCTCTTAATTTCTCAGACTTTCCACTTACTTAGATGCTTCTGTTCTTAAAGAGCTGCACAAAAACCAAGTGTCCTCCAGTTTAAATTGTATTCAAACAACACCAAAGGAACCCTACTGTAAGGACTTTAGAATAGTGAATAATCACTTTCATTTGTTTCCCTGAATTTGCGCTTTTGTGCATTTCTTTAGATTGAAGCCTGCCCAGTCTTCACAAACTCCAAGTCTAATAATCTCTGACACCATGCTGCTGCCCTTCCCCTGAGGCCTCTATTTTAGTTTCCCCCAACCCTGCTACTCTTGGCAAAGGAACTTCCACCTTCTTCCTTTGCACCCTCTCTCATAGGGCTGAATTAATGAGCCTGCAAGCTGGGGGGGCGGGGGGGGGGGCAATGTCTCTCCACAGCTGTCTTTTCAAGCAATTATTTAGGGACAGAGAAGGAAGTCATTAACAATCCTGGGAGTCAGCCAGAGACAACTCTACCACACAATATACTCAGATAGGGCCCTGGGCCAAAAGGTCATTTTTTAATTGGGGGCTTCAGGTGGGGTAAGGTAACAAAGTAGTACAGAGAAGAAGATACGGGAGCAGGTTTTTAACTATATTTTTCTGGCACCTTCACGAAGAGCAATTTCTTCTGTAAAAGAAAAGGCCTAGCTGAACCAATCAGGAATTCATTCAAGGGTGATTCCAGGCAAGAGGGAAGGAATGCCAGTGGGAATAATGCCCCTCTGAAAAATCTGTCTTTTAAGGTCAAAACAGCTGCCTAAAACAGGATAAAGTTCCACTTCATTCCTAGGAGGTTGGGGAAGTAGGTAAAACTGGTGCCAAAATGTTCTAACAGTGGGGTACAGTGGCTCACGCCTGGAAGCCCAGCACTTTGGGAGGCCAAGGTCGGCAGATTACCTGTAAGTCAGGAACTCAAGAGCAGCCCTGGCCTACATGGTGAAACCCCATCTCTAGCAAAAGTACAAAAATTAGCTGGGTGTGGTGGCATGCCTATAATCCCAGTTTCTTGAGAGGCTGAGGCAGGATAATCGCTTGAACCCAGGAGGAAGAGGTCGTAGTGAGCAGAGATCATACCACTGCATTCCAGCCTGGGCAACAGAGTGAGACTCTGTCTCAAAACAAATAACAATAGTTACTATAATAAATTTTAGTGAAAGTTATTCAAAAATATGCCTGACTAGCAAAACCAAAACGTTTTACACAAGGCGGCAGATTCCTCTAGCTCTACTAGTCTCGCC
Organism: Saimiri boliviensis; assembly: GCF_048565385.1. NCBI lineage: Eukaryota > Metazoa > Chordata > Mammalia > Primates > Cebidae > Saimiri > Saimiri boliviensis. The sequence goes on along the minus strand of NC_133468.1, from coordinate 37,928,291 downwards.
AACACAAGATTTTAACTGCTTTAGAGAGAAAGATGCTGATACCACTTCTGGTTAGAATTTCTCCTCCTTAGTAAAACTATGCTATCTTTCTATGATAGAAGAAGAGTGTCTAGATTTTCCTTGTTTCTTAATAAACACAAATTTTAGAGTCATCTTTCTTTTCCCTTCTCCTGAAATAGACTGTTAAGATAAATTCTGAGAAACCATTCAAACTTGGGCCTGGTCATCAGAGTGCATGTTCCGCCTCTGATTTTAGAACAATACTCAGGTGCAAATCCATGTCACTGTGATCTCACAAGTCTTGTAAAACCATTAGAGAAGGAAAGGTCTGTGAAAAACATAACCAGATCAAATGCTGAAAGCCAGAAAAAGCTGAGTTCCAATTTTAGCTCTGATAGTAGGCAACATCCTTAAACTCAGAGTTTCAGTTTCTTTGCCTATGAATGATACCTCATTTGATGGTTATGTTTTTCTAAAACCTTTTAGAGCACGACATAAAAATTTCTGATGTCTACATGCATGCACATACAGTTAAAGCAAAATTTTTTGAAACAGTATGTACTCTGTGTTATACTCCGATGCCATCTATTTGATTCTGTTTTTTAAACTAAATAAAATAAAATGCTGGCTGTCACACACTAATGAATTAAGACACACAATTTTAAAAATCATTGTGATAGGCCGGGCACAGTGGCTCATGCCTGTAATCCCAGCACTTTGGAAGACCGAGGCAGGCGGATCACCTGAGGTCAGGAGTTCGAGACCAGCCTGGCCAACATGATGAAACCCTGTCTCTACTAAAAATACAAAACATTTGCCAGGCATGGTGGCGGGCACCTGTAATCCCAGCCACTTAGGAGGTTGAAGCAGGAGAATTGCTTGAACCTCAGAGGCAGAGGTTGGAGTGAGCCAAGATCGAGCCATTGTACTTCAGCCTGGGCAACAAGAGTGAAACTCTGTCTCAGAAAAAAAAAATCATTGTGATAGGGTGTCTTGTGGAATAGATGTCATTAGCATTTGATCCAAAGGCAAAGAGCCCAGCACACAGTAGGCCCCTGACAAACAAGGCCTCATATAATGTTGTCCTTTCATAGAAACTGACAGCAAATATAACTCCTGTTTATCAGGACAATCCAGCAAACCATATCACATCTTTCCATCCTTCTAATGATGAAAAGCCACTGCACTGGCTTATGTTGTCAAACAGTCTTTGAGTTATGTCTATGGTCACTGGCACTCCCCTCTGCAGAAGGGATTCTTTGTTTATGACTTATTTATCACTCACTACAGTTTTGTGAAGTGGACTTTAATTACCAAAAGGTATTCATTTAAAACAAAACAACAACAAAAACAGCCAAACATCTACTTTGAGAGAGAGGGAGCCTCTCAATTACAGAACAATTTTATAGCAATTTTGTAAACAGCAGACCCTTACGACATAAGACTGTCTTAACCCAATCAATGCTGAAAGCAACTGTGATGGTCATCTGTAATCCAGCTACATGAGTCTGAATATCTAGAGATACAAAGAGAAGTTAAATCCTTGGGAAACCCTTAAAAATTCAGAGAAAAAAAATATTTTAAGTCCCTATGCATGCTAGCATTCCATAACTTTAACAACTTAAGTGTTCAAAATATTTTAGGTAATAAAATCTCATTTTCTTTAATGGCCATTTATTTATTATATAGTCATTTATAGGGCCTTCCACGAACACACTTCCTAAAATAGCTCCCTAAACCACCCTCTTCCCTTGTTGTTTTTTGTTTTTTTCCTTTCACGGTATTTATCACTATCACCACCACCATTATAAATGTGCCCTCACCACAACTACCCCCTCACTAGAGTATAAGGATCATAAGAGTAAGGACCTTTTTTTGTTTACTACTATAAACCCAGTACCTGGAAGGGTACCTGGCACATAGTAGGAGCACAACAGGTATTTGTAAAATTAATTAATAAATTAGTGAACTAAATGAGTGGAACGTTAACTTCTGCACTGGAGTTCATCCACCAACAAGCCACATGCCTCTTCTTTCTTCTTCCTCCATTGTTATGAGAAAAATCACAGAAAGAAAAACCCCTAATCTCTGAAAGCACTGGCTGTGTATCATGCACTGAACCTCCCTGTAACTATGCCTTTCTTCCTCTGCATTTACAGGTAACAACTCCCCAGTAACACTTGTACTGTTGTAGGTCTACCCAGTTGCTCATTTCCTCTTAAAGAAGCAACAGATATGTGAAATCAAAATACAACTATCTGATGCCACACTTTCAGGACCTGTCCAAGGTTGGAAGCCATTCAGCTAAAGTCAGAAGCCCCTCAGACTCCAAAAGAAAAATAGTGGCAAACACCAACAAGGAAAAGGCAAATGGCAGACGGGCAAAAGAAACCACAAGGCTGGACTCCATCAAAACTAAAGACAGCTTCATCTACTCCCTTTTCCTCTCAAAAAAGATAGCTGGATCTTGCAAAGGGGAGGCTCTCCTCTAGCTGAACACTTCAAGTTATGAGAGAAAAATCATGCCAGGATTTTAGATTATTCCAAGTGGCAGCTGGGTACTGATTTAACTAATGTTAAAAGGCCCTGTAATCTTTTCTGCAATCGCCTAACCAAGCAGCCTGGAGAATATTACTGGAATCCAGGCCCTCCAAGTTTCCAAGCTTGTGTAGCTAATGTTTGGTGTCATTTTGGGTAGTTTAATGGCTACTCACACTGGAAAGCATCCCCATATATTGGAGATAGCAGCTGAAGGCTGGGGAGGGGGACTGCCATAGCAGTAGTATAATAAAGCAAATCACCTGGTAAAATGGGAGATGAATGCACAAATCCAGGCAGAGAATTTGAAGTAAAAATACATTACCAACTCAAGAAGTCATTTCAAATGACTCATACTACAAATTGGCTTTAAGAGACATCTCAGTCTGCACATGTATTCCCTGCTGAAAGATGATACTTATTCAAATGATCAAAAACAGTCCATTCTTAAATTCTGGATAAATCCCAGACCTCAGAAACAGGCAAAAGAAGTAGGGGAAAGGTTCAAAAGCAGAAAGGCAGTAAATGCTACTCTTAGGACCAATCTCTCTGATATGCCTCAAGCTTGCTAACAGCATTTTTATGCCACAGGCATGTTACTTTCCTTTGCCCTTATTTTATTTCAGAGGAAGTCCTTCCCCAATAGCCATGGAATACCCAAAAGGAGAAGAGAATGGGAGGGCAAGGCATTCTGCTATCTCTTCTGCTTGGAAAAGACTCAAGGGCCTGGAAAAATGCCGCAAAAATTAGTGAGCACAACAAACAGCAGCGGCCAAGGAAACTGAATCACAGTGGGAAATCTGCCAGCTGGGAACCACTCTATAACTGGAGGACAAGCATCTACTTAAATGGCCAGTGTCCAGCTCAGTATAAACCATGTGGTTACAAGGACCACAGGAGAAACCCCTTCTAAAATCACCATGGGTCTGTTTCCTCCTAAACGGACCCTAACAGTCCCAGTGTCAAATCATTCCTCCTCTAAAGTGAATGTTCTAATCTCCAAAGGATGACAAGTATCTGTAACAGATTCTCAATGAGGCGAAGAAGAGAAGCAAAAGAGAGAGCCACAGGAGCAGCGATGCTTCAAGTCACAGCACGTTTGACAATGTCAAGTGGGATAAGTGAAGCAAAAAAGAAAGAAAGGAAGGAAGGAAGGAAGGAAGGAAGGAAGGAAGGAAGGAAGGAAGGAAGGAAGGGCAGTACCCTCTTGAGAGTACTTGCATACATGTCAAGGCTGGGTATGCCCAAGGGGCACTGCAGCATGTGAACCATAGATTTGAATATGAGTAAGAGGTAAAGCTCAGAGCAGGGGAAACATATCTATGTCAATGTAAATACACAACAAATCCAAACAACTGGAATCTTATTACTGAATTAAACATACTTGGAGTCAATTAAAATAATTCGTAGGGACTAAAAGCCTTTCCAAATAGGGAATTACTTTTGCTAGACCCAAGCATGAGAAGTAAACTACATCTGACCCTAATTAACACCTCAAATACAAGGTAACATAACATACTGCTCCTTCCCAACACAGGATCCGCTCTAAAAATTATACTTGTTGTAATGCATGATTTTTTTTTTTAATGGTAGATTTCCCTCAATTATTTTTTCTTAAAATCAAGAAGAAAACTACCTTTCAGTCCTTGGGTGCATCCCACCCAGGGATTTTGGCAATATAACCCAGGAACCAGCTGGGGAAAAAGGTCTCTGGATTGAAAGCATTTGTAAGGCAAATAATTGAAAATTGACTGCAGCTACAAATAAATTCTTAGTCGTTTAAAATCCATCTTCTACTGGTAGGAACCATGCAAAAACCATCATGACTGGATGAGACCTTGGAAGTCAATTAATGCAATGAAGGTTCTTTTTTAAAGAGAGAGAGAGAGAGAGAGAGAGAGAGAGAGAGACACTTACTTGGTCACCCAGCCTGCAGTAATACCATCATAGCTCACTGCAGCCTCAATTTCCCAGGCTCAAGTGATCCTCCCACCTCAGTCTTCCAAGAAGCTGGAACTACAGGCACACGCCACCACATCCAGCTGATTTCTTTTTAGTAGAGATGAGGTCTCACTATGTTGGCCAGATTGGTCTCAAACTCCTGAACTCAAGCTATCCTTCCACCTCAGCCTCCAAAAGTGTTGAATCACAGGCATGAGCTGGGATGCTGCAATGAAGGTTGTAAAATCTGGTCCCATTTCACACCTACTAATCCTGAACCCACACCTAGGAGATAGCATCCAAGAACCTATACTTTTAAAGTTCCCTTGGGTTATTCTGAAGGTTCAGCGACACCTCCTTGTCTCTACTTAGAGATTGGGAATTAGTAAGTCTTTCTGTTAGAGAGCCCTTGTTTAGGGCTTTACTCCAGGGCTTGGTGACCCAAAAATGAATGACCCAAAGGCATTTGTTCCAGCAGCCACATATGGCTGACCAGAGTATGGCAGCCAATTCCCAGCCCACAGGCAGCTCCCTCTCCAGACTTGGTGTGTGGCCTTTGAAATAAGTGGGAAGGGAAGGAGAAAAAAACAAACAAAAACCATCCACTGCAGTCTACACTGAGGTAAGACTGTAATGTGGGGAAGAACCTTCAAGAGACTGAAAATACTCTAACAGAGATGCCTGTCAATTCGGTGCAGTATAATTAGCTAGTAAAACTTTTAACAAACAATTATTCTAATCCTCTGCCAACAGGCTGCTGAGAGCAGGGCTATAGAAGACAGTTCTCCTTAGGAGAGCTAGTCTCCAGGGCTTATGTCAAGGCCAAGCTGTGATTCACAGGACCCACTGCCTCCCAGTGTTATCTGCTGGTACCTCCAGCCCACACACAGCAGCCAAGTGCTGCTGAGCACTCCTCCCTGGCCCAGTACCATAAATGGGCCCCCTCCTTTCTCATTATTCCTAAAACTGTCAGTAGTGGGCAAATGTGTTATCAATAGAAGAAATTTGTTTTCATATTATTTTCATTTTAAGAAATAAAAAACAATGGAAGAACTTTTCAAAGTAATTCTGACAAAATACCATAACCAAGGATAACCTGCATCTAGGCCATGGAGACAAAGTCTGAGGTTTAAAGACAGAGAAGTACACTTTCATTACAGGACTAACATGGCAGAAGACGGAAAAGGCTATACTGGGAGATTTAAGATCCAGATCACAGCTCCAGCATCACTGCTAACTGTGGAACTGTTCTGACTTTTTAACCCTGCTAGATCTCAGTTTCCCCATTAGTAATTTGGGGAATGGAAGGAGTAGGTTAAAACAATCAAGACCTTTTGAAATATAATTCTAACTAATTTATAGCTTTGTAGATAGCTCTTTAAATTGTGGTTGAAATCAGTATGCAAGTTGACCTGATTAAAATCCTATCAACCTCAATTAACAATAAAGGAGAGTCTATCAGAAGTTGTTTTGGTCTATTTTGTTGTTTGCTCTCACTTCATCCTTGAACGGCAATGAAGTGAGAGTGGAAATCATAACAGCCACTAATGAGTCTCATTTAACTCCAGCAATGACACTAGCCAATGACCATTTGTCCCTAAATTCTACTGCTATGCTTCTATCTACCACCTCACTGTAATGAAGACCATCTTCCAGGCTCCAGTGATTAGCTCCATCCTCTTACAGCTCTATAAATATCAACAGCCAGGCACACAGTGACCAGTCACCTGTGAAATTAGCATCAAATGGTCTGTTCGGGTTTCTTTACCTGCGCTTCTCCTCTGCCCTAGGCCAAAAATTTAGACAATGCTGTTAGACCACAGTTACATCACCCTTCCCAGGATCTGTGGATGGAGCATGGCCCGATCATAACACGAGACAGCCTTTTACTCTGTACATCACTCCAATGGGCTTTAATAGAAAAGGTCAAAATGTTAACAAGCACCAAAACTCCAATATTTATTTTATAACTTCAGAGCCCTATGAAATTTATTGTAACAAAGGCTGTAGTAGTTCCAAGAAATAAAACACAGGCTTATTCTTGGAGTGTAATTTTTTAATAATCAATTACATTTGATAAAATCAGAATAAAATTTAATAGCAACTAAAATCTGATATGGCTAAATATCAATGGGAAATACCTCTTTAGATCACAGGTAAGGCAAGCTGTGGTGGCTCACACCTGTAATCCCAGCACTTTGGGAGGCCAAGGTAGGAGGATCACCTGAGGCCAGGAGTTCAAGACCACTTGGTCAACAATAGAAGACCTTTTTCTACTCTAGAGAGAAGGTAGAAAAATTCAGTTGGGCATGGGGCACACACCTGTAGTCTCAGCTGCTAGAGAGGCTGAAGTGGATGGACTGCTTGAGTCCAGGAGGTCCAGGCTGCAGTGAGCTATGATCATACTACTGCACTCCAGCGTGGGTGACAGAGCAACACCCTGTCTAAAAAATATATATAAAATAAAAAATAAGTCACAAGTAGCTATGACTAGTACACACTGAGAAAATGTTATTTCCATCTTTTTTTTTTAAGTTATACTCCTTTATTTTGAATATAACAAATTTCTTGCCTTTGTTGGAAAACTCAAGGTGGCTGCATTTTTTCGTAAAGCTCAGAAAACAAGCTCTTCCTATCCTTTTTAATGCCTGGGCAGTCCATGTGAAAAGACATTGTTTCCAATTCATTCAATACATTTGGATTTACCGCACAGACACTATGTGTCAGGTCCACTGGTAGATTATAGGGGTCCCTAAACAAATAGAACAGTGTTCCTAAAATTGTACTAGTATTCACACACATACTAAAAAACAGGTACAGTGGCTCACACCTATAATTACTCCTGTAATCCCAGCACTTTGGGAGGCAGAGACGGGAGAATCATTTGAGCCCAAGAAGTTCAAGACAAGCCTTGGCAACATAGTGAGACCTGGAGACTTTAAAAAAGGGGGTTGGGGGGCAGGCCTAACAACTATGTGTAGTACTTTCTTTCATATGTGAGTAAGCAGAGGCTTAAAGACATAAAATATAAAAATGGCAAAGTCATTTTTCAAAGTTAAGCCTATAACTACTGCACAGTCTACAAACACACCACACCCCAAACACACACATATCTAAGCTTGTTAGAACAAATGCAAGCCTGTCTATATCAGCAAACAGAGAATGTGGTCAGTAAATGCTTATTATTGATGGTGGTGACCCACACCTCAGTCCTACTCTCTGGCCCCAAGCTGAAGGGGAAATCATGCTGACTCCCAAGAGCTCACCAACTCATCAGTCTGTCCAAAGAAACAGCCAGAAAACCAACTGGCTTGTTCACAGCATTAACTTTACAAGAACACTAATCATCCCGTTTTCTTTCTTTATCATTCTTTAAGATCTGGCTAATCCCTCTGGTCTGTCCACACTGCTGCAGCCAACGGTAACATCATGACTCTGAATCTAAAGTTCTGTGGCCCTGACACATGTTAGAACAGGAAGTCCCAAACCTCACAGCACATTACAACTATCTGGGGAGCTTTAAAAAAATGCTTAGGTCCTATTCCACAGAGATTCTGATTTAAGTGGTCTAGAGTGGGGTCTTGGCATAGGTTTTTTTTAAACTCCCTGGGTGATTCTAATGTACAACGAAGGATGAGAATGGCTGCACCACACACCTGTGGTTCTCCAAGTGTGGTCTATGGACCAGCAATATGTGGGAACTGAGAAATGTAAATTCTAATGACAAAGACCAAATGAGTAAAAAATAAAACATGAGGATGAAGCCCAACAATTTGTATTTTAAAAATTCTCCAAGAGATTCTGAGGCACACTAATGTTTGAGAACCACTATATTAGACAATCTAAGGATCCTTAAGAATTACTGTTAATTAACTAGGCATTTACATTTTACCTTTCCAATCACACAATATTTTCTATTTATTTCTACCTATCTCTGTAGCCAATACTGTGCCTCACAGAAGTAACCTCTTCATTAATATCTATTGGCTTTTCATCCAGCACATCTCAGTATAGGAACATAACCCACACCCACAACCAAGAAAGAGGGGAGCCTTCGGCCAGCATGAACTAGCATGAGTGATCTATCCCCAGAAACCTGAATAAACACCAGTGTCCTCCCACCTCACATGGGTCAGCTCTCCCCATATGATCCAAAGATGCTTTTCATTTCATGGAGTGTTACAAAAGGGGCTTGGAAGCAATGACTCCAAAGCTCAAAGTTTTCTCCAAAGTCTACTTTTTAAAGGAAAGAAACAAAAAAATCATTTTAAAATAATTTTATATTGAACAAAACTCAATACTTATAAATCACCTATTGAATGCAAAGCACTGTCCTGGGCATAGTTGAAAACATAAATATGTCTTAGATATCAGAGCTCATAGGCCTTAGAATAAAACAGTAGTACTTGCAGGGCTTTATTTTAAAACACAGCTTTCCAAGAAATGATCTACATAAAAGGGAAACATTCACAGGAACTGCTCAAGAAATTCTAGCTGCTTCCACCAAGGTCTTCAATCAACCAAAGAATTTTCTCTGAATTATGAAGTATACAAATGTCTTTTAGAAGACACTTAATACAATCGAAATACATACAACGATTCCATTAAAACAACTAGAAAAGCTAAGTATGTGAGACCAGAAATACTTGAGTGTTCAGTCAGAAAATGGAATGAGGTGGAGGACAGGGTAAGGGTTGGGAGGCGCTAAGTATCCTCCATTTATTAAAATGTGCACATACTGGCAGCCTTCCCCAGTTTGCTTTTTGTCATACTGCCAGGGTCATCTGGAAATGTCCAAGAGTGAAGGTAAGACATGCACTTCTAAAGTTCCCTTTTGATACTGTGCCTTTCAAACACAAAGTTTCTCTAACCACACAAGGACAAGTTAAGGCAGTGAGTTGGGGAAAGAGGTTATGATGGTGACTCAAACAGCCACTTTTTGAGTTTACTTGTGGCCTCAATGAAAGATGCTTCATCAGCTGGGCACGGTGGCTCACTCCCGTAATCCCAGCACTTTGAGAGGCCAAGGCAGGTGGATCACGAGGTCAAGAGATCAAGACTATCCTGGCCAACATGGTGAAACCCTGTCTCTACTAAAAATACAAAAATTAGCTCAGCATGGTGGCGCGTGCCTGTAGTCCCGCTACTCAGGAGGCTGAAGCAGCAGAATCACTTGAACCCGGGAGGTGGAGGTTGCAATGAGCCAAGATCATGCCACTGCACTCCAGCCTGGTAACAGAGCAAGACTCCATCTCAAAAAAAAAAGAGAGAAAGAGAGACGCTTCATCATCAGTAGGAATGGCAGCCCACTCCTGAGTAAGCCGTTTTGCCTCAGTCTTGAAAAAGATTAATGATCAGTGATTATTTTCTTTTACAGGTCAAACAGAGATGCTAGAAATGGCCTTGCTTACTACACATTAGAACTGTGCTTCACAACACATGGTGGTGGGGAAAGGTCCTCCAAACTCAGGCAACTCAAAAGGAAAGGCAGAAAGACACACAAATATGACCATAAGCCACAGTATTCCTTGCCATTTCAGTTTCCAGGGCTCCCCGAGAAAACAGAGAGTGACTCCCTGCACTAACTCAAATGTTTACTGAATAAGCAAGCAGATTGGATCCTTAGGGGTGCAGGCACCAAGAAATCAGTTCCTCTTGTATTACTTGTTGAATTCGCAGCTTATATATTTTTAAAGAATAGAAGATAAAATTTGGAAATACTCTTAGATGTTCCCCAATACCAACACCTTCTATACCACATCCAGACATTCCTGGAATACCTTCAGTAACATAAGACCTAATATTTACATTGTCGACTAGGCATCGTGGTTCATGCCTATAATCCCAGCACTTTGGGAGGCTGAGGTGGAAGTAGTGCTTGAGGCCAGGAGTTCAAGACCAGCTTGGGAAACATAGCAAGACTCCATTTCTACAAAATATTTTTATTTAATTAGCTGGGTGTGGTGGTGTGCACTTGTAGTCTCACTAAATTAAGAAGCTAAGGCAAGGGGCTCACCTGAGTCCGGGAGCCCAAGGTTGCAGTGAGCTGTAATCAAACCACTGCACTCTAATCTGAGTATCAAACTGAGACACTGTCTCTAAAAAACAAAAACACTTTACATTTGGGAAACCCCTGCAAGAATGCTCTTCGAAAACAGAGCCATAGTATTTTTCTCTATGCCTTTTCCTACTAGTCCTGGTTCCATATTCATACTAGGAAAGGAAAAACCTAACTAATCCCTCTTAGAAACCACAATCCACATAGGATGTAGGGATAGGTATCATGTACAAATTTTTCAAGTATTATGACCCTTTAATGCAGGTTGACAATCCCTAATATGTATTTTTCCCCCACACATGGCTCCCTTACCAGGTCAACACAATTAGAAGCTATAACTGTGCCTGACCCCCTCTGACATTAGTCATATGACAGTAACCATGACACATAAAAAAACACCCAATAGAAACAAAGACCAGCTAGTAAGCACCAAGGAGGGCTAGAGACCACAAGAGTGTCCCAAGGACCAAATCTAGCTCTGGCTAGAACAGGAGAATCCCATGGTAAACTCAGAGAAAGAAGCGAGGTGGGGGAGGTCTCCTACCCAGAGCCAATCTCAGGCATCTATTATTTAAAAGCAGACAAATGAGGCCAGGGGTATTTGCACTGTCGAAACAGAGAAGCCATCAGGAATGGCATTCTGACACCAACTCAAAACTCATTTTGAATCTGGGACCACATTCAAAGAATGACTCCTTCTAGCACCGAGAAGAATGCTAGCAGCTCACCTGGCCCAGGTGGGAAACACAGGCAGCCTTCCCCTGAATCCAGCTGTGACCAGTGCTGCTACAGGAAAACTATCTGCTTGCCTTGAAATATGTGCTGCAGAATGAAGGCATCCCCATCAACAACTCCCCCATCCCTCACATCCAGCCTTAGACACTGCTACACTTTATCTGGGTAGACCAGCCAGACCAATCCAAGTAAAAGAAAACAGTAAGAACATAAGGTGACCTGACTCAACCCAGGGCCTGGATTGGAAATGGCTTATCTGTGAGGGAGAATCCCTGGGCTTCCTTGGCAGGATTTTTTAAAAATGCAGCCCAGATGGAAATATGATAGCCATCAGGTTAAAGTGAGGCCAATGGGAGGGGCCTAAAAGCTGTGATGATGGCATCAGGGATCATTTCTCAGCCTCCGTGGTGAGCAGGATGTTGACGGAAAGCATCACCCCCTGGGAGGCACTGATGAAAACCAAGATGGCCCAGGCAACAGCAGTTTCCAAATGTGGAATCCACCCTCCCACTAGCCACCAAGAAGACAGTGTCCGGAGAAGGAATGGAGTGAAGGGTGGGGTTAAGTGAGAGAAGCAAAAACATACCACAGTACAGGTTTTTTATGCCCCAGCATGACAATTTACAGCTTCTAAGGATACCATATAATACTCTTCACAACACTACCCAATAAAAAAAATACAAAAAATTATTTCCAAGTGGGGATAATAAACTTAACAATTTCTAATTAGGTATTCTGTTTATTCTGCAAGCAGTTATCTGATTAATTCATAATTTACCAGAACTAGTTTCTATTTACACAGACTGCTAACAGATTAATATTCTGAAGAATTCCCAACTAGGCTAGGTTCCTCTGGAGAGATCAGGAGTTCCTGAGAACCACATGGGGCATTAATTAAAACCAAAAAAAATTTTGGACTCTATCCTAGACCTACCGAATCAGAATCTTCAGGAATGAAAATCCCTTATTTGTAAATCAACTTTAGTGAGGTATACTTTACTCAGAAAATTAAAAGTACCCACTCTAAGTACACCATTTGTTAAGTACGACAAATGTATAAGCCACAACACTAAGATAGATATTTCTATCATCTCAAAAATTTCCCTGGTGATAGGCCCATAAATTCTTGCTGAGATTTCCTATTTTTGTTGTTTAACATAAATACCTGCTTATTGAAGCATTTTTATGATGCCTGCTTTAAAATTCTTGTCAGAATTCCAACATCCGATTCATCTCAGTGCTTGTATCCATTATTGGCTATTCTCATTCATGCTGTGATCCTTCTGGTTCCTGCAATTTTTTATTGTATCCTGATAATCTTTATTTACTTAATTTATATTTCAGACAGTCTCGCTCTGTTGTCCAGGCTGGAGTACAGTGGCATAATCATGGCTCATAGCAGCCTCGATTTCCTGGGCTCAAGCCCCCTACTTCAGCCTCCTGAGAAACTGGGACTATAGGAACATACCACTAACCAGCTAATTTTTTTTTTCTTTTAAGAGACGGGGGTCTATGTTGCCCAGGCTGGTCTAAAACTCCTGGCCTCAAGTGATCTTCCCGCCTTGGCCTCCCAAAGTGCTGGGATTATAGGCATAAGCCACCGTGCCCAGCCCTGGATATCTTTGCTTAGCATGCAGTACCACTGTTGAAATGTAGCACGGGGTGGTGGGTGTGGATTCTGTTTCCTCCAGGGCCCTACCAACACCAGAGTGAAAAAAGCAGAGCAGTGGGTCACATTGCCTGCTGCAGATAGTGGGGTAGAAGTTTACCCCCTGACTTGGCCCTGAAGACACCTTTCCACTGAATACAAGACACTGACTGGCACTGGTTCATTTCCTCCAAGATAGGATGTTGGATGTGATTCCTCTTAGCCCCAGTACCACCAGGGAGGAGAGCTGACTCACATTTTTTTGCTACAAGGTAGAGACGGAAGCTCAGCGTAAGGCTGGACTCTGCTGATACTCCTGGCTCTGCCATGGAGTACTACCTAGTTCCACCCAGCAAGGGGAATGAAAGATAAGCACCCAGCTCAGTTCTGCTGACACCTCCTGGCAGGGGAACTGAAGCATCGTCTGCTTCCAAGGAACAGGAGGGAAGATCAACTCTGCACAACCCAGCTGCAAAGGCAAGGGGTTGGTGATATGGGGTGTGGTTTTTTTCCCCTGGGTGTTTGGCTGCAGTAGGGAGGATACTGTCAAAAAGGCTTTCTATTGTTAGCCCACCCTTTCCCCAAGCCTTTACGTTTTTCTGAAAGATGTTTTGTTTTGTTTTGCCTGTGCCTCTTGACATTTCTGATTTAAAGGTTTTGTAGTACCCTGTACGAGACACAGGCAAGCTGTGTTTTACTATGCTTTGCTTTATTGAGCTTTGCAGACACATGTTTTGGGTTTCGTCACATTGGCCAAGCTGGTTTCGAACTAATGGCCTTGAGTGATCTGCCTGCCTTCACTTCCCAAAGTGCTGGTATTACAGGCATCAGCTACCACACCCAGCCTCACTTAATCCTTATATAACTTTCATGTGGGTATGATTTTCATGAATATTCTCCATATAAGGAAAGAGAGACTGCATTTACATGAATTGTCCAAGGTCACATAGCTCATAAATAGTTGGTCTGCTGTGTACTAACCTTCCAAAAAAATTTAAATAAATAAATAGTAGGTCTGAGATTCAAAACCCAGCTGTTTGGCTCTTGGAGCCCTCATTCTTACATACTGTACTCTTTTACACAATGCAAAGCTCATAAACCCACCTTTATGCATGAATTTTTAAAACTTATACAAATACACTAAAGCGTTATCCTACAATAATAAATAAAGTCATGGAACACAGGAATCAAAAAAATTTGCCTTAGTCTATAAATTTAGAAACTCACTGGCATCCTCTCTGAGCTGAGAGGTATACATCATTAAATCTTAACTTCTTAGTCTGGCTCCTCATAATCTGATACAAGCCTTTATTTTCAAAGTTATTTCCACTTTAAGACTTTAAATTCCAGATGGGTACACTGACTCATGCCTGTAATCTCAGCACTTTCAGAGGCCAAGGCATGAGGATCACTTAAGACCAGGAGTTTGAGACCAGCCTCGGTAACACAGGGAGACCTCGTCTCTAAAAAATACTTAAGTAGCTGGGCATGGTGGTGTGCGCCTGTAGTCCAAGCCACTTAGGAGGCTTAAGTGGGAGGAACGCTTGAGTCTGACAGATCAAGGCTGCAATGTTCATGCCACTGCACACCAGTCTGGGCAACAGAGCGAAACCCTATCTCCAAAACAAACAAACAAAAAGTCTTTAAGTTCCCTGACGGAAAGGGCCTTATACCTCTGTCAGACTGCATAGTTGTTTGTAACAAACTTGGTAAACATTTATTCAACAAGTAAGAGAAGGAATGAATCCAACATCAGAAAAAGCACAGAGTGTAGGGCAACAGAATGATACTGGACAAATGTGAATTTTTGAGTTGAACCTGGATCTGCCATTAACTAGTTGTGTGCACTTCAGGCTCTGTAAGTTTCAATTACCCAGAAACTGGACAAGGTAATAATTCTGGATGCATCCAGCTTCCTTTGCCAAACAAAAGGAATGGAGACATAAGGATCCCCATTTCTGTCCCTTCTCAGTAAAAAAAGTCAGGTCACATGACAGACAGGTATTAGGCTGAACCGGGGGAAAAAAAAAAAAAAAAAAAAACCTGATCTCGAAATTTGCTTCCCAGCTCCTACTCTGCCCAAGAGACCACTGTTCCTCTACTCCAGTAATCTGCCTTCTTGTCTACTGGGGAAACTCCCTGTTGTCCTCCAAATCCTTCTTGACCAAGGAGTCCTTCAGGACACCCTCACCCTTTGCCACATGGAATTAGCAATCCATCTTCTGTGCTGCCAACACACCTTTTGTCACTTCTACTGCTGCAGTTTCCAAACTGCACTGAAACCAACTACTTGCGTACAGATATTCCACACTAGACTGTGAACTCCTTGACAGCAGAAGCAACGTTTATTCACTTCTGTACCCCAGTGTTCAACACTGTGCCTGGGACCTACCTGCATGCAATACATGTTTTTGACTAAGCATCTCAAAGACAAGTAATTTCCTTTTGGAACTCCAAATGCACTTTCTTACCACTCCCCTTTTTAGGTACCTTCTAACGCTACAGGGGAAATTGCTCTGGAAAGTAGGTCAATGGAAAGGCAAATTATCCAAGAAAAACCTGTGGGTTCATACACAGGAAGATCGCTGGGTGCTTTAGAAGGTTTTAGGTAGTGAGAAAGGAGTTTACACAATACTGTGCAGAAGCCATGGCAGTGATAGGGCTGGTGAGTCACAGTTCTTCCTGCCTAAAGTTCCGAATCCTCCCCTATGGTTCTCCAACACTGCAAACACACAGTTCCTGTAACTAAGGAGTTGGCAGGTGAAGCCACATTTTTTTTGTGATGTACTCTAAAACCAACTGGCCATTGGCTCCTTCAAGTAGCAACTTGTTCTGCCTTATGTTAAACCATTTTTTTTTAAAGAGACGGAGTTTCTCCATATTGGTCAGGAATCACCTCACCTCAGGTGATCCGCCTGCCACAGCCTCCCAAAGTGCTGGGATTACAGGCATGAGCCACCACAACCATTTTTTTTTTAAGTGCAACTTACGGCATTCACGAACAGATTGGTTTTACATTTATCCTTAACTTTAAATGATGTCATTAAGTTCTTCTAAGTGCAGCTGAGGTGGGAGGGGGAAAGGCAAGTGGAAGTAGTTATTATGCAAAGTAATGAAAGACAAGCAACTGGCCTGGAGGGGGAAATGTCAGCCTTCTGTTGTTCTCTATTAGGTCCCTGGAAATACCTGCTTTATAAAGCACACTATCTCCGAAATGTACAAAGGTCTCATATGAAGCACTCTGCAAAGCTGTGATTTAGCAGAAGCAAGATAATGGCCTCTAGCTCTATGTAGCTCACTCTACACACCATGTAGTTCATACCCAACAGGCCAGTAGGCACCAGCTGGATCCAAGAGGCTAGCACCTCAAAACACACCTCAGGCAGCCAGGATGCTCCCACTGCAGAGCCTCCACCTGCCTCTCTGGAAATCCAACCTACCATGTGAACTCAGGGCTGAGGGAAGTATGTCGCAAACCTTTCACACACACACAAAAAAAAAATTGACACACATTATAGGCATTTGCTAAATGTCTGCTAAATGACTACAATGTCCACACAAAGCTGTATGGTCCTCATTTATAATGTTAAAAAATGCAAAAAGATGTAACAGAATTACCTGAAATGAATCAAACTAGTATTTTTAAAACTATCACAACTAGCACCTCCCCCCCCAAAAAAAAAACCATAGCCTCTCATAAAAGTTGACCAATATACACTGCTTACATTAATAACATGCTCTGATGTGTTAGCCCCATTAAGGACCTACACTTCCTTACACTTAACTCCTTGCTTCACTATGCAAACCATCTGAGAGGAGATAACCATGCTTATGCTCTTGAATTTCACATTCACACAGCCCTGACCATCCACTACAAAATGTCAACTAGTTTTCTTGTAACAAGGAAAGCAACTGATATACACTGAAACACTTGCTACATGCACTGTTCTGAAGGTTTAACATGTATTTCACCCTTCAGAACAATCGTGTGAGGTAATACCTAGAATTATCTCCATTTCTTAGCTACAGCTCAGCTCAATGGACCCTCCTAATGCAATTTATTTATCTTTTTCACCTTAGTTGTGTCCCTCATTTATTCTCAATAATCAAGTTCACTCTATGGGTTGGGAAACAGGAACACCAAAAGACTGACAATACACCTCCCTGTTCACCCACAAGTTCTGGTCTGCATTATTAATTTCTAGACAATAAAAGCAGCAGCCAGCTCCCAGGAAAGGAGGGGAGGGAGATATAAATGCAAACATATCATAATCGGAAGAACAATTAGGTCTCCAAGTTGGATAGCTAGCTATTTCCAGCTAAATGGAGAATGGTGCATTTCCATCACCATTAACTTCAGGAAGACTGTAGCTAATCTCATTGAATTTATAAATGAAACCCACTCTGTGAACATTATATAAGTCACCCCTCAACCTTCCACTTCCTGGACAGCAGTCAATACTTGGAAGGCAATCAACTTCTTTTTTCCCATACAGCAAGGAAAAAAAATCCAGTGACACTGTGTACACACTAGGAAATATTCACTAAACTCGTCTATTTGTGATTTTGTCTCCCACCTAATTATAGCTGAAATAATATAACACCATTTACACTCTTTGTTCAAGTGTGACATATTTAATAGATTATTCAATATTGGTTTATCCAGCTATGTCAGACTGACAGCAGCACTTAATGTTAATCAAGGGTATGCCTATGTATCAATTTTAAGCTTTATACGGTTCAATGAAATTATCAGAGTTACAAGCCATCATCAATATGTTTTGATCCCTGTGTCAAGAGACTTGGGGTGTTTGTTAATTTTTCCTTCATGTTCTGCCTTATTGCACAGGATGGAAGAAAGAGTATAAACAAACATGTGTGTCTACACTCTGCCTTGCATTTCATGGTGTGGACCTACCAAGGTCCAGTCTACAAAGATGGCCTGCATTCTACCTCCTGTCTTGAGACCAGCTAATCCTATCAGGCCACACTTTCTAACTTTCTTGGAGGCTATTTAAAACCCAGGCCCCGCCCTGCAGGAGCTCGTCTTCTCTGGCCACTTCATCTTCATTATTTCCTCCTCTGTGACACATTTTCCCTCATATCCTCTTCTCTCTAATCAAGGCAACTATGTCTTTTGAACCCCTGCCCAATGACACATAAGCTTCTCTATCATTCAACTTGTAGTCATCACTTCCTCCATTTTCATCACTAACTGAACTCTGGTTCTTTTGAACAAGAACTCAGTTTCCCGCCAGGTTTTCCTGCTCATTTTTCTTCACCCAACAGCTTATAGGTCCACAGCTACATGTGTTAAGGGCATCCTCGCTCTGCAAAGCTGTAAATGCATTAGTTTATTAACCACATGTAAAAAGAAATAGATATTCACAGGCTACACTCCAGGGTTTGAACAGACCAGGTAAACTCTACTCTTTGTGTCTGTTTCATTATCTATAACAGTAAAATGTATCGTGAAAATGGCCATATTGCCCAAAGTAATTTACAGATTCAACATTATCCCCATCAAGCTACCAATAATCTTCTTCACAGAACTGAAAAAACCACCTTAAACTTCATAGGGAACAAAAAGAGAGCCTGCATAGCCAAGATAATCCTAAGCAAAAAGAACAAAGCCAGAGGTATCATGCTACCTGATTTCAAACTATATTACAAAGCTACAGTAATCAAAACAGCATTGTACTGATACCAAAACAGAGACAAAGACCAATGGAACAGAACAGAGGCCTCGGAGGCAATGCCACACATCTACAACCATCTGATCTTTGACAAACCTGACAAAAACAACCAATGGGGAAAGGATTCCCTGTTTAATAAATGGTGCTGGGAAAACTGGCTAAAGATGTACAGAAAGCAGAAACTGGACCCCTTCCTGACACCTTACACTAAAATTAACTCCAGATGGAGTGAAGACTTAAACATAAGACCTAACAGTATAACAACTCCAGAAGAAAACCTAGGCAAAACCATTCAGGACATAGGCATAGGCAAGGACTTCGTGACTAAAACCACAAAAGCATTGGCAACAAAAGCCAAAATAGACAAATGAGATCTAATTAAACTCCAGAGCTCCTGTACAGCAACAGAATCAATCATTAAAGTGAACTGGCAACCAACAAAATGGGAAAAAAAATTTTTGCAATCTACTCATCTGACAAAGGGCTAACATCCCGAATCTACAAAGAACTAAAACAGATTTACAAGGAAAAAAACAAACAAACCCATCCAAAAGTGGGAGAAAGATATGAACAGACACTTTTCAAAAGAAGATCAACAAACAAATGAAAAAATGCTCATTGTCACTGATTATTAGAGAAATGCAAATCAAAACCACATTGAGATACCACTTTATGCCAGTTAGAATGGCGATCATTAAAAAATCTGAAGACAACAGATGCTGAAGAGGATGTAGATAAATAGGAACTCTTTTACACTGTTGGTGGGAGTGTAAATTAGTTCAACCATTGTGGAAGACAGTGTGGCGATTCCTCAAGGACCTAGAAACAGAAATTCCATTTGACCCAGCAATCCCATTACTGGGTATATTCCCAAAGGATTACAAATCATTCTATTATAAGGACACATGCATATGTATGTTCACAGCAGCACTATTTACAATAGCAAAGACCTGGAACCAACCCAAATGCCCATCAACAATAGACTGGACAAGGAAAACGTGACACATATACACCATGGAATACTATGCAGCCATAAGAAACAAGGAGTTCATGTCCATTGTAGGGACATGGATGAATCTGGAAACTATCATTCTCAGCAAACTGACACAAGAACAGAAAATCAAGCACTGCATTTTCTCACTCGTAGGCAGCTGTTGAACAATGAGAGAGAACACAGGGACATAAGGAGTGAGGCATCACACACTGGGGTCTGTTGGGGAGTGGCCAAAGGAGGGACAATGGGGTGGCGGGGTGGAGAGGTCAGGGAGTGATAACATGGGGAGAAATGCCAGATGTGGGTGACAGCAGGATGGAGGCAGCAAACCACATTGCCATGTGTGTACCTATGCAACAGTCCTGCATAATGTGCACATGTACCCCAGAACCTGAAGTACAATTTAAAAAAAAAAAAGTAAAATGTATTCCACTAGGTTGTTAGGTTGTTATAAAGTTAAATGAGTTTATGTAAGTAAAATGCTTAATTACAAAGTACGTAGCACAAGGTATGTGCTAAGTATTTTTTAACTTACGCTCATTTCAAAGAATTCAATTTAGACAACCAGCATGAGAGTCAGAGAGGGTGAGTGGCTTGGATGTTGTCAAATAGTTATTTGGGGCCATGGGCATAATTAAAACTACTAATTCTACTCCATCCCATTGCATCAGAGACTTGTCTAATAAAACATTCATCAATTGCCACAGACAGAACAATATAACAAATACTGCAGAAGGCCCTCAGGACTAAAACATGGCACTTGCACAGAGGAGGATAAAGTCTGGTGGGACAGACTGCCTTAAGTAATTATAATACACTGGATCAGGTTCAGTGATGACAATAATCTCAAAGCAAGGCACAGAAGAGGCAGTGACTAACTTGCCCTAGAGGAGGGTCTGAAGAAGTTTCATAAAGTGACATCTAAATTGGTCCCGGATGCTGTGGACAATAAAGGAATATTAGGCAACATGCACAGTGTGTGCCATGAAGAGGTGGAACCCCTAATGATGTGAAATATAAACCCTACTAGACAGCTAGTCTTGTAAGATCTTGGAGAAAATGTACCTGCTGGAATCTGCAAATTATCACATACATAAATCAGGGACAGAAAGATGGAGCAAGCCACTGCACAAACAATGGGTTGGTCATACTTGGCTTGGCCTCTACTGGTTCTGCACTGACAAAAGAGGAAAGGCAAATGCCCCTTATTTTGGTCCTTGACAGCTTCACATGACTGAAATATCAGTATTTAAGGACCCACATGGAGAGAAGTTCATCTACAGCAAAAGTTCACACTACAATTTCTAATTAGAAACATCTTTTTAGGCAGGTGGCTCACATCTGTAATCTCAGGACTTGCGGAGGCCAAGGCAGGAGGATCACTTGAGCTCAGGAGTTTGAGACCAGCCTGGGCAACATGGTGAAACCTCATCTCTATAAAAAAATAGAAACATTAGCTGAGAATGGTAGTATGTGCCTGTAGTCCCTACTGGAGAGGCTGAGGTGGGAGGATTACTTGAGCCCAGCAGATTGAGGCTGCAGTAAGCCGTGAACACGCCACTACACTCCAGTCTGGGTGACAGAGCAAGGCCCTATCTCAAAAACAAAAACAAAACAAAACAAACAAATAAAAGATGACAAATAAATGTCCTTGTAATATTAAATAAGATTCATGTTAGCATAATCAATGGAGTATAGATGGATCCATAGATTCCCTCTCCCATCTCAACACACACACACACAACCTAAAGGCAGTTCATTCCACAATCTAGTCCTCAATCCTTCCTCAAGTATACAGTAGTGGGGTGTCAGAGTAAAGTACTGCTTCACACACTTTTCCAATGGTGCAACCCCAATGGCAGAGAAGAAGTTTGAGAGAAGTACATCTGGAACTATATTTTCAGATTCTGTGGGAGACTGTCATGCCACTCCAACTGCTATCCAAACACAAGTGGAGGTATAACCTAATGTGAGAAACATGGCACCAGGTCTCTATGAGCATTTCAGCTCAGGCTTTCTAAGATTCAACACCACTGGTAGGCCCAGATCCTGAGAAGTTGTTCTTTGAGTCTAATGACAGGCACCAACCTACAAAGGGCCAAAGTGAGCCACGGGAAGTGGTTGAAGTGTGTTAAAGCTCAGAGATATGCAAGAGCAGGTGACTACCTAAGAACTTTACTTACCCAGGGACAACTCAAGGCAGCATGGAGATCAAGGCCCAAAAAGATGAATTTAAATGTACCTTCTTAAAAATCTAGCTGCTTATGGAAAATACTATGGCAGTTCCTCAAAAAAATAAAAACAGAATTACCATATAATCCAGTAATTCCACTTTGGGTATATATTTAAAATAAGTGAAAGGGGGCTCTCAAAGACTATCTGCACATCCATGTTTATAGCAACATTATTTGTAACAGCCAAGAGTGGAAGCAACCCAAAAGTAGACTGAGAAATGAATAAACAAAATGTGGTGTGCACATACAATGGAATATTAGCCTTAAAAAGAAAGGAAATACTGATACATACTACAACATGAATGAACTTTGAGGATGTTATAAGTAAAATAAACTAGTCACAGAAAGTAATACTATATGATTCTAGTTATATGAGATACTTGATCAAATTCATAGAGATAAAAACCAGAATGGTGGTTTCCAGGGAGCTAAGAAGAGCAGAGAATGAGAGGTTGTCATTTAACGGGTAGACAGTTTCCGTTTTTTAAGATGAAGAGTTCTGGAGATTGGTTGCACAATAATGTAAATATAGTTAACACTGTTGAACTGTATGTGGTAACTTTTATGTTATTTGTATTGTACCACAAATTGTAATTATTTTTTTGAGACAGGGTCACTTTGCCAGCCAGGCTGGAGTGTAATGGCATGATCTCAGCTCACTGCAGCGTTGTCCTCATGGGCTCAAGCAATCCTCTTACCTCAGCCCCGAAACTGGGACGTGCCACCACACCCAGCTAAGCTGGGGGTTTTTGGTATTTTTTGTAAACATGGGGTTTTCCCATCTTGCCCAGGCTGGTCTCAAACTCCTGAGCTCAAGCAATCCTCCCGCCTCGGATTTCCACTGTGCCAGGATTACAGGCATGAACCACCATGTCCGGACTATGCCACAAATTTTTAATTTTAAATAAAAATTAGACAGAACACACTGAACACAGTGGCTCATGCCTGTGATCCCAACACTGGGTGGTCAAGGCAGGAGGACTACTTGAGGTCAGGAGTTTGAAACCAACCTGGGCAACACAGTGAGCTCTTGTCTCTTTAACAAAAGGGGTGGGGATAATTAGTTTTTTTTTTTTTTTTAAATCTAACTCTTTTGGATTGCATACATGCATGTATGCAATCCAAAACAAAAGAGACCTGCCCCCTTCCAATCTCAAAGGCTTTAAAAGTCTGAGAATGAGAACACACCCT
Organism: Saimiri boliviensis; assembly: GCF_048565385.1. Taxonomy (NCBI): domain Eukaryota; kingdom Metazoa; phylum Chordata; class Mammalia; order Primates; family Cebidae; genus Saimiri; species Saimiri boliviensis. Next base: position 37,905,256 of record NC_133468.1, on the reverse strand, counting down.
CTTTGAATTCTTAATAAAATCCTGGAGGAACTCAATCCAAGATGCTCACTAGGGTACCTACCATGTTCAATGCATCGTGTTAGATGTGACAAAGGCTCTTAATAAGAAGGAACCCATCACAATTTAAGGCAGACAGCTAAATGCATCAGTACAGTTAAAGAGAGCATCATCTATGTACCAAAGGAGAAGCCGAACAATAATGTTGACAATTTTTGATTGCATACATGTAATTCAAAACTTTCTGAAGCCCAATTAAATTGTTTTCCACATATAGACTAATGAGAAACTCAGTGGGGGCTGGCAGGGAGTGCTGAGAGTGAGGCCCAATGGAGAGAAGACAACATAACTACCAACACTGGCCTAAGCAGAAGCCAAAACAAAATGCAGCAGATCAAGAGATAAGAGTATGTCCTTAAATTATCAAGACAGTCCTTCTGTCTTCTCTCATTCTGCTAGAAAATTCTTTAAAGCTCTCAGAGATATTATCAATGTACTCACATAGGTAGCATGGAAAGAAAGGGAGAAAGACTTGTTTGTTTTGGCTGTGAAGGATAAAAAATCCATCATCCATCCTGAGCCTGATTCCACAGGCCTTAGGGCCAAAACTTTTCCTTTACTCAGCAAGCTTATATGCAAGGGGATAACTTTCATTGAGACCCCAAAGTCAAGAGCTTAGCAGCTTCCTTATAAGAGCATCCCACAACCATGTAGTTCTCATGCACTTCTCATGCTAGCAACACTCTTGCTAATATGAATGAGGTGTGCCTGATAAGTGAAGTGCAATTTTCTGCATGCTGAAATATACAAGTTTTGCGTTTTCTTGAAAGCTTCTACCTTAAAAAACACAGATCTCCCTTTACCTGTCTAGAATGCCAAGGTACCACTTCTTTTTATATGCCCCCTCCCCAAACACACATCACTTTTTTTTACATCAGTACTTTCAACCCAGGTGTCAGCCAGCCAAAATGTCCTTAACCCAGCTGTCTCTAAGAACGGCTGGGTTAAGGTTTGCAACCAGCCAGTTCAGCCCTGTATCTCTCCATTCATCATCATAGGGACACCCTACCCACACCCACCACTTGAGAGTATAACTTAAAAGAAAAAAAAAAAACTTTCTAGAACAAAAGCAGCTCCTCTGGCAGGCATTCATAATTCCAGAGTACAGCAGGGGCTCCAGTGTTCATCCCAGCTAGCAGGAGCCCATGTTACATAAATCATGTTCCTGCCACTTGATGGCACTTCAGGAAATTACTGTCCAGTATTCACCTGGCCAAAATTTGCTCAGAGAATTAGCAAAAGCCATCTCATTTATGCTAATAATATCAGCAACAATGGAATGGAGTCCACAGCCTTGAGTAACTGACCTTCTTATCAGGCTACCCAGTGGACGACCATGGGCAAGTGGCCTTGGTGTGGCACCTTAATCAGTTAAGAAACAAATGAGACCTGCCCCCAACTGACCTCAAAGGCTTTCAAAGTCAGAATGTGAATATGCCCCACTTGGAATTCTTAAAAAAAATCCTGTAGGAACTCAATCCAAGATGCTCACTAGGTACCTATCAAGTCAAAGGTATCCTGTTAGGTGTGACAAACGCTCTTTGATCAGAAGGAACCTATCACAAGGGTTATAAGACAGATAGCTAAATACATCAGTACAGTTAGGGAGAACATGAGCTACGTACCAAGAAGTGGAAAATAATGATGACAAAACCACAGCAGCACATGTCAAATACAATTCTAAGGGCATCACGTACACTAACTTGTATCACTAAGACCCTAAGAACCAGGGATTTTTTTTTTTTTTTTTTGAGTCTTGCTCTGTTGCCAGGCTGGAGGCTGGACTGCAGTGGCACAATCTTGGCTCACTGCAACCTCCACCTCCTGGGTTCAGGCGATTCTGTTGCCTCCGCCTCCGGAGTAGTTGGGACTACAGGCGCACACTACCATACCCAGCTACTTTTTGTATTTTTAGTAGAGACAGTGTTTCACCATGTTGGCCAGGATAGTCTCGATCTCTTGACCTCGTGATCCACCTGCCTCGGCCTCCCAAAGTACTGGGATTACAGGCATGAACCACCGTGCCCTACCTGAATTAGGGATTCTTTTCTTCACCTTACAGATGCAGAAATAAAGATACTTTGCCTAGAAAAGCAAGTTATCTTCCCAAGATCAAATAGCCTCTAAGAAACTGACAGGATAAAAACCCACAGTCTCCACCCGGTCTGCCTGAAATCTAATGGAAGAGATGATATGATGGCCAGGTGAGAGTAGTCAGAAAAGATCTACTGAGATGGAGGCATTTCAAATGGACCTATAGGGATAAGAAGATATTATTACTACAGTAGCTATTATTACTTCTTACTAAGGATGCCTTGTGTGCCTGTTCTTACAAGTTCAGTCACTTATAACAGATGTAATTATACACACATCAGCCCAGGCTTCTCTACCCACAGTATGCATTTCAGAGGAAACTGAGATCCCAAGATCTAAAGGGATTCTACCCAATCATCCTCAACATATCACTGAGTGACAGTATCTCCCAGATCACCAAGCATCTTCCTCCAGGCTTTTCAGCACAGCAGAGGCACCACCCTATTCAACTGTGCTGAGGCAATTAAAGCATCATGATGAAGGCTCACCCTAAATATTTTTAAACCACCTTATTAAAAGGTGTGATGCAAGTACAAGGTGGTATTATTATTTTTAAGTTCATCCTCTGCAGTCACTCATTTAGAGGTGTGAAAATAAAACCTGTGTTTCATGTCTCACTTCCTATATTCCCACTCGATTAACAGGCTTGTATCCCCAAGCTAGATGATGAAGGTGTATGGTGAAATGGGCTCTATATTATGATTTCACACAAACACAAAAGCATTTCTTACACAGTGATGGGTGTTTCTGAGGAGCATGTAAGAACATGCAATTCTCCTTACCTGCAATCAACCAGCTCATATGACACAAGAGAAATTCAAAGACTTCACATAGGTAGGTAATTCCTGAGTAAGAGAGTATTTCTTTTTTGTTGCTTTACTACATTTTTTTAAAATAGCATGACCATGTAGTAGAAATATAAACTTTTTAGAAACAATTATTTTCCTCCTCAGGATAAAAACTGATTGTTTGAATTAATATGCAAACACTGGTCACCACGATGAACTAGCCATTTAGATCAAAGACAAGTAGGCTGGCTCGGCACAATGGCTAGTGCCTATAATCCCAGCACTTTGGGAGGTCGAGGTGGGCAGATCGCTTGAGCACAGGGGTTTGAGAGCAGCTTGGACAACAAAGTAAAAGCCCATCTCTATCAAAAACACAAAAAATTAGTCAGGCGTGGTGGTGCACACCTGTGGTCCCAGCTACCGGGGAGGCTGAGGTGGAAGGATCACTAGAGCCAGGAAAGCAGAGGTTGCAATCAACTGAGATAGTGTCACTGCACTCCAGCCTGGGTGACAGGGTAATACCCTGTTTAAAACAAAAAAAAAAGAAAAGAAAAAAAGATAACTGGGCTAAAATGTTTAGGAAAATAAGAATTGTAAGTGAAACAATTGGAAAAAACGCTATGAATAGTTATATATGGCCCAATGTCATTATTTTACAGGTAGTTAAACTCAAGCCTAGAGAAATGCAGCAAATCAGGACAGGAACTGCAACTTGAATCCTAGTCTCTTCTCTCAACCCGGGCCAGTGTGCCGAACAGCCACAACAGCTGAAGCTTGGGTCCTCTCAAATAGTGAACAGTGTAATTTATAGTCCACTATAATATAAATTCCACAAGGCTAAGAATTTTGTTTTTCTCGTATACCACTATAACCCCAGGACCAGCAACAGGGGCTGGCATATAGTAGGTACTCAATAAATTTACTAAATGAATAAAAAGCAACATGCATCATTTTATAAAATGCATCCGAAATCTTTATCAAGATAATATCTACTACACAGAGTTTGTAAAGATCCTGTGGGAGGTAGCAAGACAAGAGTAGAGGTAATCCTGAAATACTGGCATTTGCCAGGGAAAAATTTAACCTACGACTCCTAGTTCTCATTCCAGTTATTGGCTTACCCGGCCAAATTCCCAACCATGAGAGCAAGGGGATTTTCTGAAGTTATTCAGGGCTTAAAGATTTTCCTTAATATTCAGAGGAGCACAATATTCCTTAACCTCCTATTTTATTTCAAATCCATGTCCTGTCATATTTTCTGTAACAAATTATACCTTTCCCTCAGTTCCTGACCATGCACCCTACTAGATCAAGGAAATACACACAAATCACACAGAAAGACAAACTCACAAAATGGCTAACAGGACTGAACTATTTAACAGTAACATCCCAGGAAAGGCATTCTAACTCACTAGATCAATAAACAATGAAAAACAACAGACATCAGTGTCCCCCACAGCCAGTCACTACCTTAATAACAAGCTGTATGTTTCAATTCCAATCACAACCATAGCAGCCAGGCCAGACATCATCTGACAAAGTTAGTGGATATTACATTTATATAGCAACACATCACCAGGCGATGGCTCGCAGAATCCCAGAGGATTCCCTTTAGCCAGCTAATCCAAGTTAAAGACCAGATCTGAGACAGTATCTATTAGACTAGGACAGTAAATCGCCAGTCTAGCAGCATTGAGGCAGCTGAAGCATGCATTTATTAGACTTGCAAGTTATAGAGTTGTTGGTTTTTTTGGTCTGCAGACCCCAAGCTAGTAGAGGGGAAAGGAGAACGCAACTCTCAGTATTGTATCAGTGGTTGGCCAAGAAAGACTGAATAAGAAGTTAGCAGACCATAAGAAAAACTGACCTGTCATCAAATCTATTTGCAACCCTCTCCTCTGGTAAGTGCCTTATATATTAAGTCAAATAATTACAACTAGAGATTTGAAATTGAGTTTTTTGAAACTCAAAACCTACTTTCCTACTGATATACAGGATTACGTGGGGAGATGCTTTACTGTCATTTGTAATTATTTTGAATGAGCAGCAGCTCTTTATATGTAGGATTTAGGTTTCTCTGCCCTCAATTCAGTCTCTCTAGAAAGAAGTGAACTGTAAATAAACAGGTTAAATGTATTAAAGAAGCCCTTCTCTGTGGTCTGGAATTATGGTTTCCCTTTTCTTATTATAAAGCAAATCTTCATTTAAAAAAATCATCTACAATAAGAGGCCACGTATGGTGGCTCACGCTTGCAATCCTAGCACTTTGGGAGGCCAAGATGGGAAGATCGCTTGAGACCAAGAATTCGAGATCAGCCTGGTCAACATGGAAAACCCCACCTCTATTTAAAAAAAAAAAATTTTTTTTAATTATTTCCAATTAAACTCTGTAAGTTTTCGGGTTAGTGCAACTGAGTATCTTACAGAAAATGATGCTTTTTGTTTGTTTGTTTGTTTGGCCAGGTCTTTGTTGCTTGAGTTCATACTATACAATGAAAGAAAATTAGCAAGTTCATGAAAAAAAAGTGGTTTTTCATTTCAGTTTACTATTAAGATAAACTTTCTTCTTTCACTTGTTAGGCAAGAAAAAACACAAAATGTAAGAATGCAACCAGAAATTAAAGCCTCTATTTGTATGGGATCTTCTTGAGGACAGAATGGCAAAACTGAATCCTTTATGGCCATAAGTTCAAGGCATGCAGAGGAAGGAGTCAGGTTCAGCTTCCAGGTTTGCCCATCTTTAAAATGAGCCCTTTACATGGGGTGGGACTAGAATAAGAGTAAATAAAGTGAGGATTTTGAAAGCTATATTATATACTAGTGTCACAAAAAGAAGACCACTACTCAAAAGAACACTTGTTCACAGGCACCGAGGAGATCTGACTCTCCAATGCATGACATGAAATAGTCAAGGGTAACATCCGGTTGTTTGAGGCCCTAGAAAGGCATTTTTCTCAATTGTCTCATGAAGTACAGGTTGTATAACCTTAATCCGAAAACCTGAAATCTGAAATGCTCCAAAATCTGAAACTTTCATGATGCCACAAATGAAAAATTGTACACCTGGACTCACAGAAGCAGTTGCAGTCAAAACTTTGTTTCATGCACAAAATCATTAAAAGTATTTTATAAAATTACCTTCTGGCTCTGTGTATGAGGCATAAGTGAATTTAACGTTTAGACTTGAGTCCCATCCCCAAGATATCCCATGATGTATATGTAAATGTTTCAAACTCTGAAAAAATAAAAATAAAAAATCTGAACCACTTCTGGTCCCAAGCAATTTGGATAAGAGATAACCATAGTATAGCATAGCAATTAAGTATATAGGTTCCCCGGGCAGACAGCTGTCTGACCTTAGGCAAATTACTGAATCTCTCTGTGAGTCAGTTTTCTTATCCACCAAAAGGAGAAAACAACAGTAACTACACCTAGTAGGGTTGTCATGTGTATTAAATAGGCAAACACTTGTTTATTCCACACGCAATAAGTGTTCCTACTATGATAATTGTTACTATCCTGGCCTACCTTTTTCTTTTCTTTTTGGCTAGTGTAGACAGAAATAAGGCCTTAGCTCCAGGCATTAGGCATGAAGAGGGTGAGTTGTTGGGTTGAAATGATCTACAACACATTTTCAACGTTAGGATACAAAGCTGCTGCTGATCATCTCTTACTAGAAGGCACACAAAGCAGAAGGGCCCGCTCTCTCACTAGATGTCTCTCCAAAGAGAGTTCAGAAGAGGATTAAAGGGGGACGGAAAAAAAAAAACACACCTCCACAACCTTAAGAACTAAAGGGCAAATTTTAAGGACAATACGGATGCTGGAAAATTCACTGGGGCTTTCAGCAAGTAATAAATGTGTTAATGAGCTTTTCCAAACTCTTTTTTAAAAAACGCTTTGTTCTTGGCTACCCCAATACACTGCTAGAAATGTTGGCCATTCTACAGGTTCTGAGATGGGAACAAAACATGGTGACAAGAGATTTGGTTGTTTTGTTTACTCCAGAATACTTGAAAAAGGAAGCAGGAGAGTAACCTACAGTTTATCCCTGATTCACTTAATAACAACTTAGCCTAAGCCAGAAAGTAAATGATGTAATAAAGTGACTGATTCAAAATGCTGGAATCCAACAGTAAGAAAACTAAAGCTCTATCAATCTAAATCTATTGTGAACAACAGCCATAACCAACTAAAAAGGTCCTGATGTCAACCTTGTTTAAATGCTGCTTCAGAATCTTTAAAACAAAACCCAAACACCCACCCAGGCTGTATTTGCAATGAGATCATCTTCCCCATGTCCAGCACTGCAGTGGAAGCCACAATCTAGGACCAGAACCTCAATTACTGCAGCAAAACTAATTAATTCTGGCTATTTCTCAACAGGTCTCTGGGAGGCAAACACATCCTTGCCCTTCAAGAACCAGATCAAAGATTGCCTACTCTGTGAAAACTTCTCTGATAAGCCCAGGCTGACCCAGTCATGTGTATTTTCAGAATTCTCACTGCTGTTTATTTAGTGAAATGTTTACCCCAGAGAATTGCATGTTATGTTTCTGGATTTCAACAAAACAGTTCATAATAGACTGAAATGTGTAGAGAGGAAGCAAATGTCTTTTTTTGTTTTGGACATTTGCTAGATAAAGCAATGAATGAATGAATGAATGTATGAATATCACAGGCTTGGGTTTCAGTAAATTCATACAGTTGATATGTGTACTTTGTGTTTAAATTGTTGAAACTCATACTAAAGGTGGGCGGTAAAAGAACATTAATTTAACTGCTTTCTAAATAACTGGAGGCAAACGGTAGTAACAAGAAGGGGGCACCAATTTCTGAATAATGGAATGTTTAAAACACACTATAAGAAGAAGAAAGTATACATTACTGCATCAACATCATAGCAAAATAGATATTGGGCAGAAACACACTGCATATTGCCCATTTTTCTCTTTGAATAAATCAAAGGGATCTAATGTAATTACAAAAAAGGGGATATATATGATAACTGACAAAACCCTGCCTGAAAGGAATCTTACATATCAGGCAAAACACTGTACTGGGATTCAGATGGTTATGTAAATAAAAAATAAAGTGAAATCACAGCCTATCCTGCAAGTCCCTCACAGGAAGCAATCATTATCTCTACTACCTACATAACCACCAACTTAACTTCTCTGAAAGCCTTGTCCCAACAAGGAAATCTAACTTCTTCTGGTCAATCATGTCCCCTGATCCACCGCCAAAATATAAGCTTCATGAAACCAGAGACAATATTTTGTTTATAATAATATCCCTAGCACTTAAAATAGTGCCTTGCTTAAAGCAGAGGTTGAAGAAGTATTTACTGAATTCAATACATGAATGGGTGAGAGAAAGGGAGAAAAGAGAAGAAAGGAAAGAGGAATCAGATGAGAAAGCAAGGGACTAATACGGAACTGAGAAAGAATTTTTCTTCTCTGAAAAAGTCTGTACAAGCTGCAGAGTGCTGTGGCAAATTAAAGCCAATGTTTCCTAGGATTTTGGTGTTTATGAAGAAAAAAACAAAACAAAGGGGCTCTCTTTACTGACCCAGAGCAAATATTGACTTTTAAAGTAAAAACTGTAAAAACTTCAGTATATATACATTCACTCATTCAATAAATGCCCACTATGTTCCATGCACCAACGCTACACACAGGTAAATGCAGCAGATAATGGAGCTAGGTATATAAAAAGATTTGGACATCTTCACCATCAACAACATCACTGAGCATCCCACTCTGCTTTCTGATAAAAACTAGTAGTTACTGGCAAGTCACCCCTGCATTCAGACACGAAATTCAATTCTTACTGGTATTACTCAAATAAAAGAATTTTTAAAAGATGACAAAAGCATAAAAGAAATGGAAAAAAAAAAAAAAGATACAATAAAGAAAGGTAAGAACAACTGGAGTTGTCTGGCCTGGAGAACAAGGCTGATTTCATTAGAGGCTTCAAATACACAAAGGGCTTTTATGAGATAATCCTGAGCATTTCCACAGTTCTCCTTTCTTTCTGAGTGAGGACTATGTTTAGGCATTTCCTTCTATTGACTTCAGAGATGCCTTCCTCAAGTCAGAAGTGAATGCCAATATTTTGCTTGCTGATATGTAAGCAAGGGCTTAGCATTTCTAAAACACACAAATACTAGTTTCCTCCTTCTTGGGCTTTAGCAGGCTGTCTGTAGCCATTTCTTTCCCACCCTATAATTTCTTATCCGCCTTTGTTAAAACTGTAATCACATCTGCAAAAGACTAAACAACATGACACTGTAAATGACTATCACTTCCTTCTCCCCCATATTTGGCATCCTGACTGCGGAAACCAGATCACTTCACTAGAATATTACATAGGGTTGCAACGGCGAAGGTGGCCACTTTATTACCTATAGTTACCCGTCACACATGCACAATGCCAGTGTTGCTTGTCTTTGCTCCATGACCTCCGGGAAGAAAGCAGTAGATGGCGGGGGTTAAATCATTTGCAAAACTATCATCCCTGTTCGCAAGGCAGGGTTAAACCATGAAGATGCCTGGCATCCATAACATTAACAAACTATAAAATCATTCAGGTTTGTAGTTCAGCATCTTTTCAGTCCCTGGCCTTCACTTCCCCTTCTCAAAATGTATTAATTGTTCCTCCAACTCCTACCACAAGGTACCCAATCTCTTGACCCCACATTCCCAAAGTGTCCATCCAAGTCAAAGACATTCTCAAGACCTATTCTGCCCTGTGCATTCATCTCTCAAAAATAAAAATTAAGTGAGTAATAATAACCAACAGAGACTGATAGACAAGGAACAGGGGCACAATATACCATAATTAGCAAGGGTTTCCCATGGCTCTTATCATAATGTTGCTCTTCATGGCGCCTCAAGTATTCCCAGGAAAAACAACAACGTCAGACCCATAAAATCAAACAGAAAAAGGAAGCAGGGTAGAGTGAGAATTCTTCTAATTATTAAGCTCAGCAACACAATTCTTATGGCAAAGAAAACAATTTATTGGTGAGATCTTTCTGAGACACAAGTCTCCCCACCCTTACTCCAATCTGCATGCTTAATAAAGATGATTAGTTTTTGGTGGAGATGATTGTTGTTTTAATTAAAGACTATGCTAGAAGAGAGAGTTTGATTATAAAGTAACCCCAAGATACCATGGTGCTTTGTGCCATCTCAGCCTCAGGCACTTGCCTTACATACCATTTCCATGACAGTTTCCCTAATCTATAGAATTAGAAGAAAGACTGGATTTATTAAATGAAGCTGGAAAATTCTTGTTCTCAATAAGACTATTGGCTCAAAATGGCCAGCTCCAAACCTCACTCACCTCTGCCTGTCCTCCCCAAACCACTTGATGGGTGACCTCGTCAAGTCACTTAACCTTCTTATATCTCTAATCCCTCAGCTGAACAATTAATTGTGCTCCCTCATCTCATGGGAATGTTGAAAGAGATCACTATTAACAGACTAGTCCTTGCAAAGTTATTTGCTAATGCGAAACCACCACATGAGGCTGTGTCCTGAGGGCCACAGTGTGGTGTAATACAAACAGAAAGGACTTGGAGTTGGGTGTAATCAGGTTTAAACCCCAACCCTGCAACTTACAAGCTGTCCAGGGATTTCAGACTACTTATGCTCTAAACCTAAGTTTCTTTATTTGAAAAATGGTGAGAAATAACACCTTCCCCTTGTTGCTGTTTTGAGAATGAGAAGAGCTAATGTCTATAGCGTACTTAAGGTTCCTAGCACAAAGCAGGCACTCAAATGTCATTTTCCTTTGCAAGTACAATATCTATTGTAACTTCTCCTGGGCACCTGCACTGGAGATGACTTAAATAGGCCCCATGCAATCCCCATCTGAAATACTGCAGCAGTCTTCTATGTTCCTATTTCCACTCTCCTCACCATCCACCCTTCATCTTCCACCATGCCATGAGCAAATAAAACCCCTGAAAATACAACTTTCATACCATCCTCACTACTTAACATCCTCCAACAAATCCCTATTCCAACAGAGTTAAAGTCAAAAGCCTCATATACAAATCCCTATATCCTACACAGTAAAAGTCTAAAGACAGAAAAGGCCTCCCTGTCAACTCTAGCTGAAACTTTACTTCCTACCTCCCAAACTGTCCTTTGCTCCTTCTCCCACTACACTCTATGCTCATCATAACCACCCTGGAGCCTCTGTGTGTACCATATATTGTCCCCACACCTTCTCAACAGATGAGCACCTCTTCCCACACAGTGTTGAGGTATGGATTGGCTGAGGCATGAAGAGAGGTGGTTGGCAGCCTGACCTTCTGCAACTTCCTCTTCCACCTGAGTCACCTATTAAGACACCAGAGGAGGAAAAGGAGAGCCAAGTGTAGCACTCAGCACAAAACAGCACAGTAGGCAGCAAGAAGCAGGCAGATCCAAGCTCTGCCTCCATAAAGGTCATTTCAAGGGGATGTCACAGTTGAGGCAAAGGAAAGCAGGCCACTATTAAGACTACATGTGAACAGCAGAAAACCAGTCTGTGGCACACAAAGACCTATAATTCAGCAATGCTCAGCACCAGCTTAATCACAAGCCCCCATGTGTGGCCTGCCGGTCTAAGAACCTGAGCCTCAGGGAGGTTGACAGCTCTCCCAGAAATCTTTGAAGCCCAGCTATCTTATATTCTTAATATGAGCTCCTCCAGTTCCAGAGTAGATACAAATCTTCCTTGAGTTGAAAGTTATTTCTTGAGCCTTTAACATTTGACAAAATACCAGAACTCACTTTTGGATAAGTACTGTTGTCAACTCAAGATAATGAAAATACCACACCACATAGCTGTGGAGTTCCCTGACACTAACAAAGGTTGTTCACAAACATGACCCATATTGTACCCTCACACATCCTCCTTTCATGGACAGGGAACTTTAGAAAGACTAAGGAACTTCCCCATAGCCAAAGGAGCACAGCCTGGTTCTCCAAGATCTACCAGTTATCACATTCTCTGAACTGCGCAGGCTTGTGAGCCACTGAGAAGCAGAATTACCACTAAGCCTCTCCAGAAATGGAGGGCTTCCTGACTTATTTTTCTCATGCCTTTCTTTTTTTTTTTTTTTTTTTTTTTTTGAGACGGAGTTTCGCTCTTGTTACCCAGGCTGGAGTGCAATGGCGCAATCTCGGCTCACTGCAACCTCCGCCTCCTGGGTTCAGGCAATTCTCCTGCCTCAGCCTCCTGACTAGCTGGGATTATAGGCACGCGCCACCATGCCCAGCTAATTTTTTGTATTTTTTAGTAGAGATGGGGTTTCACCATGTTGACCAGGATGGTCTCGATCTCTTGACCTTGTGATCCACCCGCCTCGGCCTCCCAAAGTGCTGAGATTACAGGCGTGAGCCACCACGCCGGCCCTTCTCATGCCTTTCTATAAGCACAAAAGAAAAAAACAAAACAGGTCAGAAGGAACAATTTCCAACCCACTGTTACAAGCTAGGGAAATTTCCACATTACATGTATCCACTTGCACAACAGACAAATGTGTGATAGATCGGCCAAGTAAACTCCACAAAAAAGTAAAAGGAGATGCCCCTTTAAGCACCTCTTGTGTGCCAGGCACTGCACTTCACATTCTCACATATGTGATCACATTTACATTTTCCAACTATGAAGTAGCTATCACCATCCCCATTTTGTAATTATAAAAACTGAGGGTGCAGAGGTTAAGTGCCTTACCCAAGGCCATTCAGTAAAGCCAGTATCTAAACCCTAGATGTTTCTAAACTCTATACTTTATTCTAGACAGTACACAGTTGTTGGTCAGGAAACATGAATTCCTTTGAGAAAGGTATGCTGGAGACATAAAATTACAAGTTAATATTACCTAAAACATATACAGTTGCAGTTCCAGCCCCTCAGCTCACCACAGTTCAAAAATACCCAGTTTCATTTCCAATTTCCCCTGAGCCTTTATCACTGACTCCTTAGAAATTTCTATTAGTCTATTATCTCCTTCACCATTGAAAAAGAATTCCTTCCTCCTAAAAGTCATATTTTTCCAAAAGTGACCTGAAAGACAACGAGAGAGCAAGAGAACTCTTATTAAATCGACAATTTTCCATCCCCTCAAAGATTAATTCACCCACAAGTGTCACAATTTCAAAAAACCATTCATTTTTTAACCCAACAATTATCCTTATCAAAATAAATCTCACACAAGATCCTGACCTTAAATACTGAGTGCAAGCGGCATTGATTAAAAACCTTGAACGTATCCTTTTATTGGCAAATACATTCAGGGGTAGTTATTCATGGCATCTGGTTCAGAAATTAGATACAGAGTTAACTACAGATTGATTAGCGCTTAGTATAAAGAAGAAAAAGACTAATTCCTATATTATTCCTGGCTCAGCAAGTGACAGCCTTGGCTTGGATCCATGACAAGGGGCCCAGAGTCTCTCTGGGCCCCATCTGTACAAGAACCTGGGCAAGCCAAAGCTGTGTTCTGACCAAGTGGTGTTTCCTCCCACTGGGAGAAAATACACCTCCGTAGAGAGCGGAGGCCCACCCCAGCCCACTCACTCTCCCAATGGTCCAAATATCCTGCTATCACTGGAAAAGAGCACTTCTAGGAGCCAGTGCCAGACTAGTGAACTCAAAAGAAGGACTCCTTAGTCAGCATGTGTCTGAGCATTCAAGGAGAGGGAGTTTTGGACCATACTGAAGAAAGGGGCAGAGAGATGGATGAGGCAAATCGGTACCTGTGATGACAGTCATTATAAAATAATTTAACTTTTAGTGAGTACTGTGTATTTGGCACTGTTATAAGAACTTCGTGTGGATTAAGAATCATATTTAATCCTTCCAACTCCACAAGTTTTGTTATAATCACTATTTTAACAACAAGCTATCCAAGACACAGAAATGCCAGCTAAGATAAGATCCAAGGTCACATTAAGCCACTAAGTGGTGAAGAAATGGTTACAACCAAGGAAGTCTAAATTTCAGACTCTTTTAACCATAAACACTGTACTACTATACTTCCTCATGATGACACCGGGCCATACCTTTGCAGACCCAATAAATTGAACTAACACCTATTATATGTCTATGTAACTGAAGAAGTTTATATGCTGAGAAACAATCCACTAATGAATAAAGGCCTAAAGTTCAAACTAATAATTCATCCCTTCATCTACTCTTTTTACCTTCCATCTGCCTAAATACACTTCCTTCCTTTCCATCATATAGAACAGTACATGGAACAAATACAAAAAGTACCAAGGAGAATATAAGGAAAAGTAAGTCCCCGTCACCTCACTCTTGCTTCTCTCCCCTTCTCCCTAAAGGCATCTACTATTAGCAATGAACAGGAAATTATTTTGAACAGAGTATTTAGGTGATAAACAGCATTGAAAATCATTCAACAAATAGAAATCAATCTGCCAGACCCAGAATGAAAGGTTAGTTCTGGCTAAGCAAACCTCTCCAACCCTGGGTGGCCAATTAGGCTGTTATTTATCAGGTACTGCCTCAACAATATGCACATTAAGATAATTTATGAAAGGCTCAGGGAAATGTTTTTCCAGTCAATAGTAATTAGTCAGGTGATCATTCTTAACTCACCCACCCAAAACAAAGTTTTGTGTGTGCTTGCAAGTCACTGTACTTTTCCTGGTGGTTTTTAATGAACAAAAACTTTCAAAGAAGATGTGCAACTTTTCTAAACAAAATGTTTTCAGCCTCTACTGCTTGCTGTTATCCCCCTTATTTTCCAATGCCCTTTCCCTTTTCTTCTTCCATAACTCTGATGGCTTACTATTAAAGTAGAAAAACAACAAATTATAGGTCTGGAAGCACTGGGTTTCCATTTTATTCCACTCCCTAATTTCTGTACCACCTTTGGCAAGGAAATATCATAATTCCTGAACATTCTGTCCTTCCTAGTCTGTGAAATGAAGCTAAGAACACTAACCTTTTTAATGCTAACCAATGAAACAATATTTCTGAAGCCAGGCCTGGTGACTAATGCCTGTAAAGCCAGCACTTTTTAAGGTCTAGATATTTACCAAAAAATTTAAAAATTAGCTGAATATGGTGGCTCATGCCTGTGGGTCTAGCTACTTGGGAGGCTGAGGGAGGAGGATTACTTAAACCCAAGAATTTAAGGCTACAGTGAGCTATGATCTCACCACTGCACTCCAGGCTGGGAGACCCTCTCTCTGTAAAGTAATAATGATACTAGTAACATTTGTGGAAATACCTGACTCAGAAAGGCAATCAATATTTGTCAGCATTCCCCCCCAACCTTTTCATGTGCCTCAGACCTGCAGAGTAAAAATTGAGAACCTCAACACCCTCACACTTTGGCCTTTTTCCAGTTCTAATACACACCCTACCACACTGACAGAAACCAACCATGGTCATGTACTACTACATCAGCAGTGCTTAAATTTGAATCTCGTCATCAACAGAATAAGAAAACAAGAGAACATACCAAATAAAGTCTGAAGACCCTGTAAATGGGGCTGCTGCTACATGAATATCTGCAGGGTATTCAGATTTCTTGTCAACTCTTCCTCAACCCCAGGCCCTACATACCAGATACTTCTCAATTTGTTTGTTCAACCAGCCCCTACAGCCCAATTCATAGAATCAAATGTGGCCCATTCTTTTCCTGTGGTTCTCCTGCCTCCCCCTTTCCTGTCTGTAATGCCAGGGTGGTTTTTAAAACAAATGAGAATGGTACTCAAGAGGCAAAATGAATTCACTTAGCTCTGTGCTCCCCTCTCCCTTGCTGTTATTTATTTTTGTGTATTTCACTAGAAGCAACATTTGTCAACATGGCAGCAGAGAAGCCACAAGCTAGGGAGAACTGTTTTTGTATAAAACAAATAGGCAGTGCAGGAGCAGTTTTGAATAAAGTTGCCATATGAACAGCCACAAAGTGCAAAATGGTGAGCCCTTGCACTGGCTGCAGCAGCTCCTTCCACACCCAAAGAAACAAATACTTTGGAAGGGGAAAAGCTAAATTGGCTATTTACAGAAAAATTCCAGGAATTTCAATCACATGATCCAGCAACAGGCAAATCAGCACTGTCCACAGCTGAAAAAAAAGGTAAGGGAAGAGAAGAAAAGTGGCACCTACAACATCTGATGGAAAAGAAGATGGGGGAATAAAGTAATGATAACTAAAGGGTACAAGTTTCTTTGTGAGGTGATGAATATGTTCTAAAACTGACTGTGGTAGCGGTTACACAACTCTGTAAATCTACTAAAAGCCACTGCAGTGTACGCTTTAAATGGGTGACTTGTATAGTATGCAATATATTACAGTTCATAAAGATGTTGTGGGGGGCAGTGGATTCAAAGGAATAGAAGTCTGTATATGGGAGGTATATCCTGAAGCCCCCTCACAGAGAAATCTACCAGTCTCATCACTATTTATTAAGCACTGGGCAAGGCACACTGAATATGTTATCTCCTTAAATCCTGACAACCACCTCTTCAGGTATTATTCCCAATTTATAGACAGGGAAGTTGGGGCTCAGAGATACCTAAGGTGACTGCTTTTTTTTCCTTTTTTTAAAAAAAAAAATTTTCTTCTTTTTAAAGACGGGGTTTCACCATGTTGGTCAGGCTGCTCTTGAACTCCCGACCTCAGGTGATCCGCCCACCTTGGCCTCCAAAGTGCTTGGATTACAAGCATCAGCCACCACCCCCGGCCAAGGTGACTGCTTTTAGTGAAGTATCTGTCTCCAAGTCCAAGCTCCTTCCACCTCACCCCACTACCTCCCTACTCATCTAATCTCATCCTTGAGGAACGCAGTACTTACGCTGTACCAGTGATTTCTTTTCCCAAATAAACTGACCCCTTAGCAAATTGTTTTATTGAAACTAAATTTGACAAGAGCTCTCTGAAACACTCATTATTTCCCTCTATGCTTATAAAGATACCAGAAACAAGCCTGTATGCTTCTTGTTGATGACCCACTTTTCTCTAAGAACCTGAGTTACTACATACAGTGTTGCGCTCCAGGACTCCCAGGATAACTGAGCTGCCTGTTTAGCCCAACTGTCATACTTTTATTTTAAAAGCTATTGTGTCTCTTCCCCCTGAAGTCAACCAGAGTTTCTTGTAATTGTCTGTACATCTTCAGAATATAAAACTTCTCTTTTATTTCTACCTAGCTGATTGAGTAAGGGGTCAGAGGAAGCTTCACCAGAAACTATTGCTACAAAAGTTCCAACTTTGTGACAGCTGTTAATCAATGGCTCTTTCAATTTTATAACCGGAATTTAAAATGAAGAGGCTGCCACCTATCTGACTCGTGGATAAGTGGGAGTTTACAACAGTAATAATAATTACTCTTATGTTTGAGTTTTATGCAATGCTTTTAACTTTTCCAAACCACCAGGCTACCCTAGCCCTTTCAAAAATTAAAGATACCGTCTCCCCCAACACACACTTTCCCACGTACTTCATTCCTTTGTACAGATGCCTTATCTAGGAATTTTTTTTATAGTCCTAAAAGACATGGACTGCCTGATTATCTAGGAAATTTTTATCCTAACAGTAAGTGAACTTCCTGAGATAAGAAATCTAAAATCTCAAACAGAGTAAGCTGTTTTTAAAGGGAACATGATCTCTTACTCCCAAACTGAGACCCTAATGAGAAGCATCCTCTCTGCACAAAATTCAATAACTGAAGTTTCACATTAGGAAAAATCCATTCTCATAAGAAACCCTAAAGAAAAATTCCATAAATACATTCTATCTCGATTTGATTTGGCTTTGAAATTGTTTAAATTAGAAAAGAAAAAAAATAATGCTAAGCCATCTCATTTTCTACTCAGTAAAGAAACCCTATAAACTCTGCATGTTTCATGCCCATTTTACAGATTGAAAAACGGCCTAACAGAGATTTTAAAACTTACGGAAATGATTTCTGGCACACAAACTCTCACATACACACACATTTCTCTCCTCTCTGTCTCTGTCACACGCATACACACACCACACACACACAATGACAAAAACTGTAGGAAAGCCAATCCAGTATTCCAAACAGCTCATGTGGTAACACATCTCAGGATATGAAACAAGAAAGATGTGCATTTGAACTCTACCATTGCTGCTTCTAGTTGCATGATCATGAGTAAGCCACTTCCCTATGTGTAAAACAAAACTAATGAACATTCCAAGTTATGCTGAAAACAAAGCAAGATCTTGTTTATAAGGCCCACAGTCCAGAGATTATATTCAGCAAACTATTCATACTTTTACCTCCACCACATCATTTTATACCTATGTACCATATTCAAACAGCTAGCATTTACTAAGAACTTATGAATACTATATGCAAGGAGGAATCACTCTATACGCCATATCCAAGGTCATACCACAGTAAATGACAGTTTGGCTCAGAGTTCAGGCTATTACCTATTTTGTAAGGCAGAAATACGCAAAGTTCATTTTGCAGATAAGACGTCAATTCCCATTCACCAGAGCAGTGGTTCTCAATGCATGGTCCTTGGCCAGCTGCACTGGCATCACCTTAACATTTATAAATAATGCAAATCCTTGAGCCCTGCCCTAAACCTCCTGAATCAGAAACCCTTTGGGTAAGGCCCAGCATTCTGTGTTTAAAGGACCGCATCAAATCACCTGGGGTATTTGTTAAACACAGATGCTAGACCCAAGCAACATACATATTCAGGCTTCTGCCACAACGTTTTGGACACTCAAACACAAAATACCAACAATGCCAGTCTCTTGCATCCAACTCTACCTTCTTTTTGGTCACCAGCCCTAGGCAAGCAACATCCAAGGTCCACACCTGCAATGGCCGATGATGGTGTCCCATGTCCATCATCCAAAGATGGTCAAGGTCTACTTACCTAATACCTTCGCCCACAGTGCACCACCTCATTCAGAGTAAAGGCCAAAGTTCTTATAATATCTACAAGGTCCTATGTGACCTGTGACACCTCGCCATCATCTGCTACCCCTCTAATCTCCACCCTATTTCTACCTCCCTCTCTGTTCTAGTCAGGCTGACGTCCTTGCTATCCTCAAACATGGCAAGAGTACCCACTTAGGAAACCTGTACCTCTCAGTGTCTCCACGCAAACTGATATTCTCCTAAGAAGAGATGCGCAGCTCATTCCATTCCCTCTTCAAGTCTCTCCATAAATGTAACCTTAGAAAGGTCTTTCCTGATGTCTAGCACCTCTATCTCAGCACACCCTTATCCCTAGACCCTGAATTATTTCCCTCCATAGAATGTATTACCATCAGAGATACCAAAAATTTACTTGGTGTTTATCGAAGTCTGTTTCTCCCAAGTAGAAGTTAAGTTTCATGAGGACACAACCTGTTTGTTGCTGTACCACCAAAACCAAAAGGAAAGCCTATCAAGCATCCATATCATATGTTCAATGAATTAATACATGAGAGAACACAGTTAATCCCAAATAACTTAGAAAAAGCAGCCAAATGTCATAAAAAATGTTAATGTAGGCCAGGCATAGTGATTCATGCCTACAATCCCAGTACTTTGGGAGGCCAGGGCAGGAAGATTGAGGCCAGGATTTCAAGATCAGCCTTGGTAACATAGGAAGACCTTGTCTCTAAAAAAATAATAATAATTTTTAATTAGCAGGGCATGCCTATAGTTCCAGTCACTCAAGAGGCTGAGGCAAGAGGATCACCTGAGCCCTGGAGTTCAAGGCTGCAGTGAGTTATGATAGTGCTCCTGCATTTCAGCCTGGGCAAAAGAATGAGACTTTGTCTCCTAAGGAAAAAAAAAATTTTTTTTCATGTTCATATTGGCATTGTTTTTGTATTTCTACTATCAGTGACACAATTGGCAAGACATCTACTAAACTAGCACAGAATATTCAAAACCCCATTTCTTCAGAAGAAACGCCATGTACCATGCAAACTGCAAGATTACTTTTTTAAACCCACACAAATATTACTTCCCTCAAACGTAATTTCTAATTTACAGCTCCAAAATATAATCTATATTGGAATTTGCATAAAACTCAACAGACCTGCAGCAAGATATTAAATTTTAAATTTGCATGCAAGAATGGCCAAGTTATATTAGTCTAGCCAAGGAGATCATGTCTGTAAACTTGAGAGCTTCCAGATGTAATAAGAAGAAAAATTGTACACTTCAGTGAAAGCAAGTTGATTAAAATGCTCTGATGCAGTGGTAACAGTGCAAAGGAGGCAAAGTGCATTTCAAATTTCATAACCTAGGCTCTGATAACACAAAATGAGAATCGCTGCTCCAGAATAGGGCAATCGAACACACTGGCATCTGCTCCATCTGTAAACATTACCAAGTGACAAAAGTAAATAGTCTGAGTTTGAATGTACCTATCTGGCCCTACATTCCCTGAAGTGCCCTTTGGATCAAGGAGCTACATCACCAGCAGTGATTTACAGCAACAGGGATAGCAATGTTACTATTCACACCAGTTGTATGCACTGGGCATAGGGAGAGGTGGTTTTTTGGTCTGCCAGAGAAACAGTTTCTTACTCTATGAACCACCAAAATGCAAAGGCGAAATGCTCAATGACCTGTTCTGAAAAAACTAATGCAATAGGGACTAAGAAGATATGTTTAAGAACTGGGTCTAAGGGGGTCCAGGACTCTCCTTCAAGAAGCAGCCAAATGGATTATAGCACTTTGAAAAAAAGACATTCCTTGAGAAGCACTTGGGTGCACACCAGGATAACAGCAAAAAAGTGACTATTTGAACTTTCTGAGGGGCCTGTTTACAGTGCTTTTGTGCCACTTCTTTACAGAAATTCTAAGCAATATTTTATTTTTTATTTTTTAGAGGTAAAGTCTCACTCTGCCACCTAGGCTGGAGTGCAGGGTGTAATTATAGCTCTCTGTAACCTTCATCTCCTAGGCTCAAGCGATCCTCAGCCTCCCCGGATAGCTGGCTACAGGCATGTACCACAATATCTGGCTATTTTTTTTTTAATGTAATGTGGGGGTCTTGATTTATAGTCCAGGATTGTATTAAAGTCCTGAGCTCAAGCAACAGTCCTGCCTCCACCTCCCAAAGTGCTGGGATTACAGGTGTGAGTCATCACACCAGGACTAACAACATTTTATTTTAAAAAGGGTCTTGGTGCTCTAAAAGTGTGAAATCACTGGTCTAATAGAATGGATCCTGAAGACATAACAGAAAAGGAATAATCAAATGCTGATGGAGGCTTGATAACTTTATGGCTGTGAGATGGTAGTCAACTCCAATCCTCTAAGCTCCTCCTGATCAATAAAAGGGGGTTAAAGATACAATTCCTTAAGATGCAGAAATTCTACTCTTATTTACACAGAAGACATGAAAACACAGCTACACAAAGATTGATACATAAATGTTTATAGCAGCTCTACTCATAGCAGCCCCAAATTGGAAACAACCCAAAAGCCCATCACCAGCAGAATGGCTAAACACACTGCAGTACACTCAACAATGGAATACCACAGAGCAAGAAAAAGGACCAGCCTCCCGATACATGCCAACAACAAAATAATTATGCTGACCAGGCATGGTGGCTCATGCCTGTAATCCCAGTGCTTTGAGAGGCTAAAACCTCAATTAAGACCAGGAGTTCAAAACCAGCTGGAGAAACACAGGAAGACCCAGTCTCTACCAAAAAAAAAAAAAAAAAAAAAAAAAAGAAAGAAAGAAAAAAAAGAAAAAACACTTTTAAATCAGCCTAGCAAGGTGGCACATGCCTACAGTCCCAGCTATTCAGGAGGCTGAGGTGGAAGAATGTGTTTGAGCCCAGGAGTTCCAAGTTACAGTGACCTATGATCATGCCACTGTACTCCGGCCTGGGTGACAGTGAGATCCTATCTCAAAAAAATAGGTAAGTAGATAGGTATGCAGGTAGGTAGATAAAATTTACAATAATTATGCTTAGTGAAAAGGCCAGACATAAGAGAGTGTGTAAATATAATTCCATTTATATAAAACTCTAAATAAGAGAACTCTATAATGACAGGAAGCAGATCAGTGGTTGCCTGGGGCCAAATGTAAAAATGACAGACTGGGAAAGAGATAAGGTAATTTTCAGGATGACAGAAATATCTTTATCTTGATAGCAGTGGTGATTGCAGCTCAAAGTCATAAAACTGTACATTTACAATAAATGCACATTATATATAAAAAATAAAGTTGAAAAAATACATGTCCCATGTAGCCCATGACAATGTTATTAAGGAATAAGTGATATAAATTATATGTGGAAGCTTAATACACATGCCCTGGGACAAAGTCATAGTAAACAATGTTATTTTGTTGTTGTTGTTGTTTTGTTTGTTTGTTTGTTTGAGATAGAGTCTCTCTCTGTCACCAGGCTAGAGTGCTGTGGCAGGTGGCTCACTGCAACCTTCACCTCCCAGGTTCAAGTGATTCTCCTCCCTGAGCCTCCTGAGTAGCTGGGACTATAGGCACGTGCCACCACACCCAGCTAATTTTTGTATTTTTAGTAGTGATGAGGCTTTACCATGTTGGCCAGGATGGTGTCAATCTCTTGACCTTGTGATCCACCTACCCTGGCCTCACAAAGTGCTGGGATTATAGGTGTGAGCCACCGTGCCCCGCCAAGAATGTATTTTTTATTCTGAAAGTCAACAATATGGCACAGGAGGAAGCCCTGGCTACTGATAACAACGATGAAAGCTACAGTACTAAGCATATCCTCTATGTCATGTATGCTCCAAAGTTTTCATGTGTGTCAACGCATCTAATCTTTACAACACCCTGTGAGGAAGGAATTATTATCATTCCCATATTACAGATCAGAAAACTGAGGCACTGAATGGTTAGATAACTTGCCCAAAGTCACAACAAAAACCAGAGGAAAACAATTTTCAGGTAAGTGAGAGTCTTACAAGCAGCAAAGTACTGGGCCTGGAAAGCTACTTTCCCACCTAAAGACAAGTATCAAAGTGCTGCCTCCAAGCCACAGTCACCAAGTCTGCAGAAGTCCTTTCCCCTCAGAAGAGTAGAAAGTAAATTGTACAGGAGATACCCCATATATTCTGTGGATATGACGAAGAGCAAATAAAAACAGAATAGGTAGAACAACAGAAAAAGACAAATTGGTAACATCTCTACATAAAAGTCATAAAAATAGTTTACAGGCAACAAACAATTACCATAACTAGCCACGTACTATGTGAGGCTTGGCTAAGACCTTTAAATGATTTCTGAAGCAACCTTCCCAGCACCTTAAGAGAAAGAGGAAGTATTACAATGACTGCTGTATAGAGGAAGAAACTGATTCTTAGGACAGGTAAGGTAATATACCAAAGGTATACACAACTAGCGAGTGATAGAACTCACAGTTAAATCTATCTTCAAAGTTAGTTTTGATGCTTAAACGTACTCCCACCCCAGTCTCAATGAAATCAAAGTTTTAAGAAAGTAACATAAAAAGTCCATAAATGGGCTGGGCACGATGGCTCAAGCCTGTAATCCCAGCACTTTGGGAGGCCGAGGCAGGTGGATCACGAGGTCAAGAGATCAAGACCATCCCGGTCAACACGGTGAAACCGCGTCTCTACTAAAAATACAAAAAAATTAGCTGGGCATGGTGGCACGTGCCTATAATCCCAGCTACTCAGGATTCTGAGGAAGGAGAACTGCCTGAACCCAGGAGGCAGAGGTTGCGGTGAGCCGAGATCGCGCCATTGCACTCCAGCCTGGGTAACAAGAGCGAAACTCCGTCTCCAAAAAAAAAAAAGCCCATAAATGTATGGACATCACAACCAAGCCTGAGTTGTCTCCAATTGTTCCAGTATTTTTCTAAGAATGTAACAGCCACTGTTATTTACAGAGCAAACATGCCAGGCATAGTGCTAAGGGCTTTAGATATGAACTCAGGTAATCTTCACAGCAAACCTACAAGATGCAAAGAGAAGAAAAACTTTCCCTTTAGAACTGTGTATACAGCCAACTGCCTTTTGAGATGAAGAGCAAAAGAAAGGCATCTACGATAAACAAAACACAGCATTTACTACCAACAGACACTGGCTAAAAGAAATTCTAAAGAAAAGTCAAACCTGAAGGAAGGTCTGAGATGCAAGAAAGAATTCTGAACAAATAAATCGGCAAACATATAGGTAAATCTAAAAGACTATCTGCCAATTAAAAAAAAAAAAAAAGGCTAAATTGTGTATTGTTAAAAAAAGTAAAATAGGCTGGGCACCAGTAGCTCATGCCTATAATCCCAGCACTTGGGGAGGCCAAGGTAGAAGGATCATTTGAACCCAAGAATTCAACACCAGCCTGGGCAACATAGGAAGATCCTGTCTCTATAAAATAGAAATGTTTTAAATTATTCAAGAGTGATGGCTCATGCCTGTGGTCCTAGCTACTTGGGAGGCTGAGGTGGGAGGATCACTTAAGCCAATGAGGTTGAGGCTGCAATGAGCCAAGATCGTACCACTGAACTTCAACCTGAGTGACAGAGAAAAACCCTGTCTCAAAAAAAAGGCAAAAAAAAATATTGGATTTCTGTTGGGGTTGGGAGTATGATCAGACATAGGGTGGTCACTTGTATTATCCAAGGTGGTTAGGCTATGGATTTTTTAAGACAGGGTTTTGCTCTGTTGCTCAGGCTGGGGTGCAGTGGTGCCATCACAGCTCACTGCAACCTCTACCTTATAGGATCAATCCATCCTCCTGCCTCAGCCTCCCAAGTAGCTGGGACTACAAGTGCATGCCACTGCACCCAGCTAATTTTTGTATTTTTAATAGATACAGGGTTTCACCACATTGCCCAAGCTGGTCTCAAACTCATGGGCTCATGCAATCCATCCAACTTGGCCTCCCAAAGCACTGGGATTATGGGCATGAACCAACGTACCTGGCCTGGATTAACTTCAGATTTAAAAATAGAGAATCACTTGAACCTGGTAGACGGAGGCTGCAGTGAGCCAAGATTAAGCCACTGCATTCCAGCCTGGTGACAAAGCGAGACTCTGTCTCAAAAAAAAAAAAAAAAAAAAAAAAAATCTGACTTTATTTCAAGGTTAATTACTAAAACAATGCCATGTCTATCTTTAAAACGAAATCAGGGTTGGGGGTTGGGTAGAGTTTCATTAGAAGGAATGAGTTGGAAAGTGATGGTGCTCAGATTCGGATCCAGAATGCCAAGTTCTCCTCAACCCTATTAGCAAAACAATACCACCATATTGTTTACAATCAGCTCTCAGAAATCACATGTGTGTCCTTGGGAAACAAATGACTATTTCTACTTGTCATCTCTTCTCAAAGCATGTGAAGACTTGAGGTTCAAATCCTCAATAGATCAAGAGTTGACGAGAAATTACAGCCGGGCATGATGGCTCACACTTGTGGTCCCAGCACTCTGGGAGGTCAAGGCAGGTGGATCACAAGGTCAGGAGTTCAAGATCAGCCTCACCAATATGGTAAAACCCCGTCTCTAACAAAAATACAAAATTAGCCAGGTGTGGCGGTGGGTGTCTGTAGTCCCAGCTACTCGGGAGGCTGAGGCAGGAGAATTGCTTGAAATCGGGAGGCAGAGGTTGCAGTAAGCCAAGATCATGCCACTGCACTCCAGCCTGTGTAATAGAGTGAGACTTCGCCTCAAAAAAAAAAGAGAGAGAGAAAAAAAATAAATTATCACCAAAGGCCACACTCTATACACAGTACTTGTTTTTACCCTCTGCAAAGGAAACCTTTCCAAGTAGGTTGGAAGGTCAAGAAGATGGCAATTAGAATCAGAACATTTTTTATTGCTAGAACTATCCAAGCCCATTGCCACTTTACATTTTGGTGAAAAATTAACAATCCCTGGGCAAAAGTTCTTTCTCACAACCAAAGGAGCAGTGATAACCTTATACCTGGACTCTGCATTGCTCTCCTATTGAAAGACATTTCTGGCTAGGCATTACTAGGCTCATGCCTGTAATCCTGACACTTTGGGAGGCCAAGGTGGGTAGATCACCTGAGGTCAGGAGATCGAGACCAGCCTGTCTAACACGGTGAAATCCTGTCTTTTATTTAAAAAAAAAAAAAAAAAAATTAGCCGGGCACGGTGATGAGCACCTGTAACCCCAGCTACTCAGGAGGCTGAGACAGGAGAATCGCTTGAACCCATGAGGCAGAGGTTGCAGTGAGCTGGGAGCATGCCATTGCACTCTAGCCTGGGCAACAAGAGCGAAACTCCATCTAAAAAAAAAAAAAGACATTTCTGATTTAAGTATGTTTTTGTCAAGAATCTTTAATTGGGTTTCACAATTGTGTCTTCCTTTCTTTCACTTGCCTAAAATTTCAACTGCAGTGCCTCAGAAGTAGATTAAATAAAGATAAGCTCTTGTCAGTCAGAGCTGGCTTCTCCTCCCCCCACCCACCTACTCTGGTTACTAGTTCCAAATGCTGCCAATCAAGGAAAATTATTGCACATCAGCTGTCATTCTTTCCTGTCTAAATGTCACTGGTCAGACTTCATTAGGAACACTATCCTGATCAAAAGCTACAGCCAATCATGTCCACAGAACATCGAAGAAGCAGCTGATCATGTCTAGCTGGTGTCTGGCACAATTCCCATTCACAGAGGATGTAAGCAGGGCCAGCCACACTTGCCTGGGGCCAAAGAGGCAGCTAGTCACGTCTCTGGCACATTTCAGGCTGCTGTAAACTACATGTCCTCTGCTGATTGTGCTCCTACCTTATTGGCCCAATAAAGATAGTCTCAAACTTTACTAAGTCCTCATAGCCACAAAGCTAACTGGGAGTTTAACAATCCTCTCCTTCATTAGCTGGTTGTGCCACTGAGGGATTCAAGTCAAGCTGCTGGCTTCCGATTCTCCAAACATCAGGTTCAATCCTTCCCCAACACATGTAAGTTCACAGTAGCCACCATTCTACACACCACCACAACATCCATACTCTCTCAACACAGACCACATATACTATGTCAAGGAAATAGTAAAGAATTACCACAAATCTGAAAGTTAAAGCCTCAAAGAGCCAATTCTTTCAACTCAAATACTTACTCTGAACTGTATTGACACTGTACTGTTTAGTGACATTTATTTTAAGGTGAGATCAGTGGGAGATTTTTAATCATACAGCCCTTTAAACACCTAAAGAAACAGTAGATAGAAGAGCAGAATTTGGTTGAGGTATTTTTGGTGGTTGTTTTCTTTTGAGCTTGCAAGCTCTTTACTCTCTGGTTGGACTATCCTGTTTGTCCCCAGGGTATAGTGCAGAAAGCTTTATACCCAAGATTCAACATGCCAGTCATGCCCTTAAATCCCAGATGTGTGCACCCACATCAGGAGCCTGGCTGTGTCAATATGCAGGTGCGGAATGACTCAGAGGTGGGCCATTCATACCAGAAGAGGCATTTGCCTGGGTTCAGAGTGAATCAGAAGTTCAGTTATTAGTAACAGAAGTGGTTATTTAAATGTATGATTTCATCCTAATTAAAACTAATGGGGGAGAGAATTTGCATTTAGCTGCCTAGTAAATAGCTCCGTTATTTCACTTTTAATATCTGAAGGGTATTAGCAAGATAAGGTTTTCAGGGCAAAAGGGGAGGGAGGTGTAGGTGATAGGTTGTTATTCCCACTCGCTGAAGATTGGTTTTATATCCTATTCCTTTCCTTTAGTGCTTTTTAACAACCTCCACCCATGTAACCAACCCCCCAGGCCAGAACCTAATAAAACATTCCATCTTAGAAAGCTAACAGTCCAGTACACCTAAGAAAACCACCCAGGGATACCACTGAACATCTTGCATGATAATAACTGGAGGACATCTGATTAGGAGAATGCAAAATAAGAAACCATTAATAGCAACCCTCATCTCCTTCCTCCACACTGATTACCAAAAGAACAGCAGCAGCTGAATCAGAGCTAAATCCTATTCACAAGGGACCTAGGGCAACAAAGAGGAAAAAAAACCATTAGAGTAGTGCTTCTCAAGGGAAGCTGCTTTAAGTCATTTTGATTCTGGTGTCAATCACACCTGCCACAAACCAATAAGCATGTATAACGCAAGCAAAGACTAGATTCCATTCCTTCCCTCCCTCCTGAGGGCTCAGCACAGTGCACCTAGCATACTTAATTGCCCTGCCAACCAAACTGCTACTTGCAAGGCCTCCAGAGTAACTCAGCTAGTCCAAGGCTGAGTTTAACTCACAGACTTAAATGTTTACCCTGAGAGCACAAAAAATATCAGCTGGGGAGAAGGAACAGATGGCCTCAGGGCAGTCTTCTCTCACTGTCACAGGACCTGACTAACCAGGAGACTCTTTGGAACAGTTTTACCCTCTCTGTGCCTCAGTTTCTTTACATGATAACAACGTATCTGTTCCCCGAGGTCATTGTGGGAAGTAAACAAATTAATTCACATAAAATACCAGGAACAGTGCCTAATGCAGAGTGTTTCCACCCTCGTTCCCCTCCCATAGAGGAGAGAGAAGGGGATAAAAAAGGAGAGAAGAAAGGAAAAACAAATAACAACAACGAAAAAACTGAATGCAAGGATATGGCTTAAATTTACAGATAAAGAACCTAATAGCCCACCTCCCCCTGCCACACCCTCTTGCATTGAACTTTACTCCGCCCCAAAACTGTAGTTCTCTCCCTTCCAAAGGCTCAGCTTCTGCCTCCAGGCTTAGCAGTCAGTGAAGAAGATCAGAATTCCCCTTCTCTGCAAGGAACCTCAGCAAAAGTAAAAATCATTAGAATTTCCATGAACACAGTATTTTGAGATTGGTGAGGGATCTGCGGATCCCCAAACTCTGTGCAAGTCAAAATGAATTTGCTGGTAGACAGCCAATGTTTCCAATTTGATTTGGCAGAATATACCCAGTTAGGATGTTCTCTCAATGCAATTAGCAATACACTGTCAATGAGCAGTTTAGCTATTGACAATACCTGTTGCAATTTAATTTTAAATGTCAATGACTTGTTTGGGTTCACTGTAACAAGGCTTTTATGCATGACAAGTAAGCATCCTAGAACAACAGGATGGATGATCAAAACAAGAGGGTGAAGAAAATCAACAGACACTGTATAAAGGGCTGTCTTTCAAACAACCCTCTATGGCTCTGACTGCCATGAACAAGGCAGGCTGCTCCTCCTAGGAGCTGGTTGGGGATTTAGGGACTGTGTTACTGCCATTCACCTTCGCAACTGATGCCCACTGTTCCTAATGGGATATGGGTATGAGGAGCAGGCCAGGTTTTGGACATAACCAAGATTAGGCAAAAACGCTGGCCCAAGCAGGTACTTGATTCTGAGTACACCACAGTGACCTGCCTGACTTTTACTTGTTAGGTTGCCTTGAGCAAATTATCTAACCTCTCTTTCCCTCAATTTCTACCTCATCTACTGTAAAGAATATATAAGCAAACATATTACAAGCACATAGCACATACCTGGTACCTTAATAGCATTTAATAAATAGCCTCTTGTTATTATTATTCAACTGAGTTAAGTGGTTGATATTACTTAAAAAACAAACAAAAAAAAACAATCTATACACTTAGACAACATAGCAGGATGTCACCAACTCAAGAATCTACAGTGTAGGACTTTGAATAAAGTTGACTCACTCCATGGAAAAACTGAGTGGGGTAGAGTTTACAGCAAAATGGAAAATCTGTACCCCTTTCCTGGAGCACTCCTGTTCTCAATACCAACTGAAGCCAGATGAAGCACTGCCAGGTGTTCTGATTTTCCAAGAATAACCCTAAGTCTGGATTGTTTTTAAGGTGAAATGTCCTGTACTTTAAATGTTGGAAACTGCCTCCAACATTTTCAAAACAACAAATATGCCAAATGACCCAAACCTGTGGCTGGACCAGGTTTATTAAAGACTATATTTCTGAGAACTCTCTTGTCCAGGGTTACCCTTAAGAACTACGAGGGGGGAAAAAAATCACCAAAAGTCTTTACTTATTTCCCATACAGGCGAAGGCTTACCAGAGAATAACACCACAGAAGGGTCTGCAAAGAGTCTGTAGTGTTCTCTAGATCACAGGACAAGAAGCTGTGGCAGGTGCTTCCTTGCTGACTTACAGCCTGCTCACTGAGAGGGGAAGCAGATGATTTATGAGTTACAGAGGTGATGCAAAATGCTAATCAGTTTTAAGCTGACACTGGATAACACAAGCAAATTTATATCTTCTCTAAAATAATTCAAATGCTTTTCATGCAGAATACCAGGCAAGGATAAAGATGAAGTGATAACACTTCACAGACTTCACAAAATATCCCAATTAATCTAGGCCATAAACCTACAACAGATCTTCACTTCTGAGCACAGGAGCATACCCCAACTGAAAATTACAGGAAATATCCAAGTCGAAGCATATCAGCCAATAGATTTCCAAATTCATGTGCCTGGGGTATTTCACTGTGTTTCTGAGATGACTCTGGTTTACCGCAATATCCTTAGTGTCCTTATTCCTCCTTGCTAAATATAGATTGGGAAAGAAGAGGAGTGAGCCATGAATGAAGGATAGAGCATGGATCACAAGACAGCAGGGTGGTTAAATGAGAATTCTCCAGGACGACAGGAACAAGAGAAAAAATGGTTCACAAAGTACCACTTTAAACAATTTTCACTTTTTTCAACAAATGCACGTATTTAACAAACATTCACCGAGTGCTCACTTATGTCCAATGCTGGTCCATGTGCTGGAAATGCAGCACTACAGGAAGCAAAATCCCTGCAGACACAGAGCTTATATCCTTGGGCCATCCATACTGAGACCTAAGAATTATTCTTGGAAGCAGAGATCACAGACATTTTATGTTAGAAAGGACTTTTAAATCTCATTCAGCACTGAAGCTGAGATACAAATGTCCTCCACAGCTTTCATTTGACAGATATTTCACTAAGCTCTGCCCTCTGTGCTGGCTGTCTACAGTCACAAATCAGATAAAGGCCAGCCCTTACAGAGCTCACAAGACTCCTTGTCAGGGGGCTGTGGGGCCACCTACACTGAACAGAACTCACCACACTCTAGTAGTGTTTGTGGCCACTTTTGTGGAGCCCAAGGCTTCTGGCAAAGGGTACTGCTAGCTTTGGGGAGAAAAGGGGCTTAATCTGCTGGTGCCTGTCAGTCAGCTTCCACCCAAGTAGCCCCATTCTTTTTATTAACTGATAGTTTAAAAACAGTTTTCCTTGGGAGAAAATAATAGTTCCATGGGTTAAAATAATACAGTAAAAAGTAGTATTTCTCAAAGGATGCTGATCCCTTCTGTTAAACCCATTCTCTTTATGTTCAGCCCCCAAAGCATCCATTCATCAGTTCCCTGTCTGCTCGGCAGGGTCACCAAAAGTGTGATTCCTCCTCCATAGGATAACTGTGCAAGTGTCTGAAGACAGTGCAAGGGCTACCATCTCCTTTCATAACCATGTCTGACACCCCAGTTTCATCACTCACAATGATCCGGGTGCCTCCTCAATTCTTTTGCCATTACCAATCCAAAAACTATGCAATAAAGTATCTTTTTTAGCAGAAGTATTATCCTACATAAAGGCTTATGAAAAAACATTCTTTTTAAAGACATCTCACATAATCAAACTGGGTCAGAGAATTGACACAAAAGAGGCAAGTATATCCTAAAAACTATATACAGAAACCTGGAGCTTCTAGAGGATGCAACAGAGTTGTCTGAATATCAAATGTGCTTGATCATAAGAGACAGATTCCTGCAACCTATCCCAGAACTACTAAACTAGAATCTCTGGAAGAAGATGCCTGAAATTTGTTTTTTAATACATGTCCCATATGGTTTACATTGAGAATGGGGCGGGGTGGGGGGGAGGACAGGAAGGAATTAGTGTGTCAGACACAAACTCAACTGAGAAGACCCCAATTTAAATAAAAATCTTTTCAGAGCTTTTATAATCTCACTGACCATCTGGAGCACAGAAATGAATCCTGGAATTAGTTGTGCTAAATGTTTACATAGCAGTACTCCAGAGACAAGAAAAGGAAAAGAAAGTTCTACCTTGCGTTTGAAAATGTCAGTTAAGAACCCTACCATTATGGAAAGGAAAAAAAAAAAAAAAAACCCAACATGCAAATGCTAAAACATTACAGGGATGGAGATATATATATATATTTCAAAACATCTAGCTTGGTAGCAACCTAATGCATAAAACCCAGATTTCTCCAGCCATGGCTCATAATAGGAATCACACTGTCTAGCCCTTCCTCATGCCCCTCTCAAACCAGTGATCAAAACTCCACTGAGAAAATGAAATTTCATCTATTTACTTTGAAGCAGATTTTTAAAAAAATACAAGTCCCCAAGCGCCAGCAAAAATAAACTTCTTTACCTAAGACATTAAAAAAAAAAAAAAAAAAAAAAAAAACACTAAAGAGGAACAGGGAGTTATTATTGGCACCTGAATCTACAGCATCAGAAAAATGGCAGCCCTTCAAACTCCACACATGGAAGAGCTCTTCATTATAAGCTGAAAATGAGAAATTAATTTTCAAGTCTCTTGTCTAGAAGACAGCTTTCAAAAAGGTATTAACCTACATTTGGAGATTAATGCAAACACAGCCATCTTGTTTTAGTGGGTACAATCCAACTTTTATTAAGACAAAGACGGATTCAGAGTAATTAAGAGCTTGTCCAATATCCAGAATTTTATGACTCTAAATATTAGCGAAGCTGGCATTCTTACCAGCTTCGCCTCAGAGCTATTGCATTATAAATCCTCGGTGGTAATGAAACACCAGCTAAAAAGAGGTTGAATAAGTCTCGTTTAAAAAACAGCCTTCCCATGGAGAACTACACTGGCTTTAACATAATGTATAGCCTCTCTCAGAATATTAATACTATGAGAAAAAGGTGAGTGGCTTGGGATTTGCTATTTAAAAACCTCAAAGAAGATAAGGAAGTGTGTTTTAACAATGTTGGGAGACTCCTTGGTACCAAAGTCTCAGAACACCTTGAAGGGATTTGGGTAGAAAAGGGACCGCAAACCCACATTAAGAATGCTAGTGGTAGCTTATATATGAGGCACATCCTTAACACTACATACTGTTTATACAATGCAGTAGCATCTGTAAAAAATACTTTACAGGCACTGTAAAAAATAAAATTTTTAAAACTTTGAAAAGTTAACATCTCATTTTAAAACCACCTCAATGGGGTGCTCTCTTCTGCTACTTAAATGATGCCAATAATTGCCCTTCACCGCTCCCTTCTCAGAGGAGGATTTCACCAGGGTCACCACCCGCAAACCTATCTCTACCAGTAGACTGAGGGGGCACTCATAGAATATGACCAATGTATTGACAACTGGTCAACACTTTTTCAGACTTCATATAGTTTGAAGATTCTGAGACACAAAGGTCCTAATGCAAATTTATTCTGTACTTAAAAGGCCACCAAAGAGTTAATCGCATAGTGACTATGTACATAGTTTAAAACCTGCACTTGCATCAAATTTGCCACCCACTGACTAAACAAGGGAATGCCAAAGGTTCCTGGGTCCCAGCCACTGACTGATTATCTAAAAGAAGGCTGTCATCTCTACCCCTTCAGGAGAGAAAAAACACGTCACCTACGCACCTCACCTGAGCTGTAGCCAATTACGCATATCCCCAAAGCATAAATAAGACTTAATGGAACGGACTAGATGAAAACACATCATGCACCATAAGATTAGCAAAAAGCAAGCTGCTAAACAGAGTGGGCTCTGTTCTTCTCAAAAGACGCTCTTATGCAGAAATTAAACACCAGTCTATGTTCAAGTAAATACTAATCTTTACCTTTATCTGTCCACTAGGCAGGCTACTCCCCATCAGAAACAATGCCCTCTTCCTAAAAGCATGAACCTTGCAGAATAAAAGCTGTGCCAGGAAGAAGAAATTTAAATTGAGACATCATGCTTTCTTTGACTATTCAAAGATACTATCAGAATATAATAAACTGTCTCTTAGGGAATTAACAAAGGTACCATTTTCTAAAATGAACAAAGGGATTTTTTTATTAAATGCTTTTGCTTTTATCCCCAATAACATGACTTTATTTTTTATTCAAGAGAGAAACATATACCTCATATTTGGGCCTTATTTAGTGAAATTAACCATAGCCAACACTTTATACTATCATTTATGAAACTGAATTGGGGGAAAATGAAAACAAAGAAATACCAGGACACACAAATACACCTGTGGGCTATAAGAAAAAGAAATTCCATGCTGGGTGCGGTGGCTCACGCCTGTAATCCCAGCACTTTGGGAGGCCGAGGCGGGCGGATCACGAGGTCAGAGATCGAGACCACGAGGTCAAGAGATCTGGTCAATGTGGTGAAACCCCGTCTCTACTAAAAATACAAAAATTAGCTGGGCGTGGTGGCGCCTACCTGTAATCCCAGCTCAGGAGGCTGAGGCAGGAGAATTGCTTGAACCCAGGAGGCAGAGGTTGCAGTGAGCCGAGATCGCGTCATTGCACTCCAGCCTGGGTAACAAGAGCGAAACTCCATCTCAAAAAAAAAAAAAAGAAAGAAAGAAAGAAAGAAAAAGAAAAAGAAATTCCATGGGAAACAATGCTGACTCAGCCAAGAGTCCAGAGTCAGCACTCCATTGTTTGCTTAGTGGCTGACATACTTCACGCACACTCCTCCAGACTGACCACAGAGACCACACACCCCGAAATCCTGTTTTAGACAGATTAAGTTTACTTCCTCGTGTAAGGTTAAATCACTGAACCTGCTCTGAGCACCTACGTGTAACTAAACCCCATCCCCACTTTATAACAGCAAGCAGCAAATACTTTATACTATAAATAGTAAGTACCAAAGGGGAGAAGGGGGGAATGGCAACAGCAAGTACTTTAAAGGTAAGGTACTAAAGTATTAATTAGCCTGGCATAGTACCCAGCATGACAACTAGCCCCCAAAGACTGAATTTCATTGTTTAACAAAGGGATTATGACACTAAAGTAACACTTGTCTCCATAGCCTTTCTAACAGCCTCCAACCTCACAGCATCTACTATGGTGCTAGCCTAAGTTAGGCATGGCAAAAACGAAACAAAACAAAACAAAAACTATTTGTAATTTTCTATACAAAGTGCTTCCTGACAAATTACTTAATGTAACCTTCACAAGAAACCTGCTACCCATTTTACAGATAAGGAAAGGGCAGCTCTGGCAAGCCAGAGATTGACTTGCCTAAGATCATACACATAATAAAATAAGAATGTCAGCTGGGCGTGATGGCTCACACCTGTAATCCCAGCCCCTTGGGAAGCCAAGGCAGGCGGATCACAAAGTGAGGAGATCAAGACCATCACAGCCAACAAGGTGAAACACTGTCTCTACTAAAAATGTAAAAAATTAGCCAGGCATGGTGGCATGTGCCTGTAGTTCCAGGTACTAGGGAGGCTGAGACAGGAGACTCGCTTGAACCCAGGAGGCAGAGGTTGCAGTGAGCCACGATCACACCACTGCACTCCAGCCTAGGTAACAGAGCAAGACTCCATCTCAAAAACAAACAAAAAAGAATGTCTCCTGACTCTATTCCAGTGACAATCCCAGGTGAATAAGACATAACCTTTGTGTTCACACAGTTTTAGGATTTAATTTAGATACAAAGACACTGGCATGAAGGTACAAGACAAATGCCAACTGAATATACACAAGCTGTATAGGTCCCTAAAAGGGAACAACCACTTGAAGCCACGAATAAAAGGCCTATGGAACATTTAAAAACCCATTCTGTATAAAGCAAGCAGATTCACAAATAAGAAACAGCATGGCTCTGTAGATCATAAATGTTACACAAATGTTACTTGTTAATAGAGGTGATAACACCTACTACTTACTAGGCATTTGCTATGGGTCAGGCACCATGCTGAACATGTCACATACATTTTCTTAATTAAATCACTCATCAGTATTATCCCTATTTTACAGCTGAGGAAACTGAGTTTAGAGAGCTAAAATTACTCACCCAAAATCATTTAAGCAGCAAAACTAAGTCAAACAAGTCTCTCTGTCAAAGCCCATGTTTTTTGTTTATTTGTTTTGTTTTGGAGACAGGGTTGGCCTATGTCTTCCAGGCTAGAGTGCAGTGGCATGATCATGGTTCACCGCAGCCTCAACCTCCCAGGCTCAAGTGATCCTTCCACCTCAGCTCCCCAAACAGTGGAAATTTTAGGTGCATACCACCAGACCTGCTAATTTTGTATTTTTTGTAGACAGGGTTTCGGCATGTTGTCCAGGCTGGTCTCAAACTCCTGGGTTCAAGTGCTCCTCCCACCTTGGCCTCCCAAAGTGCCACAATTACAGGCATGGGCAACTATGCCCAGCCCAAAGATCATGTTTTTTAACCACTATCTGTACTGCCAGTGTTTATTTTCTAGTAATCATTACTATTATATAGTCCCCAAAGTTTTTACCAAGTACTCAGATCTGTCTCCAAAACTATATTTCTGATGGACATCCTCAATTTGCAGTTTCTTTGTAAAATCAGATCCTTAATGTCTGCAGGTAATAGCATGGTGGTTCATTTCAGAAAACACCAAAGATGCCATGTGGTCTCTAGTTATTGGGAAAATCCAAGAAATGATGGTGAACACATATTAACAATCAAAGGTTACAGTTATTTGGTATTTTAAACACTTTCAACTGAAGTTCTTAACAGTGCTTAAGAGAAGGCTTAAGTGCACTTAAAAAAATTCTCTGTACATTTGTTATTCTCATCCCAGCTTTATAGATGAGTAAACACTGACTTGTAGACAGTACAGAAAGCTGAGATTGGAGTTCTGGCTGTTTCTATTCCTCTCCCAAGACATGAAGAACACGAGCTCCTGATTTAGTCCACCTTTCCTCACAACACAGCAGGTAAGGAGAGGGTATAGATGTCAACAGAAACTCAGATGGATTTTTTTTAAATGCTTTTAATTAAACCATAGGAAATATTGAGGGTCAGGCAGGGACAGAACTCATGTTAGATCTCAGAAGGGATGATGAGTTTCTTCATCCTAAGGCAACCAAATATAAAAAACTCAACTTCATAAACTCCTTTGTAATGAAAAACTAAAATAAAAAAGAATAAACTTGGAAAACGTATGACAAACATTACAAAGGGTTACATATTGCCGAAAACAATGGCACTAAAACAAAAAAAAAGAACTTGGAAAAAGTATTCCTGACAAGTATTACAAAGGGTTACACATTGCCTGGCGCAGTGGCACACACCTGGACTCAGCTACACAGGAGGCTGAAGTGGGAATATCACTTTGAACCCAGGAGTTCAAGGCCAACCCAGACAACTTAGAAAGACCTAGTTAAACAAAAATTAAAACTTAAAAAAAAACAACACAAAACTCATACCAGTTAAGAAAAAAATTTGAACCCATAAACCATTAAAAGGCAAACATAAATGGGGCTCAAATTTGTGCACAGAAATAAAAGGGAAGAACAACTTTTTAAATAATACAATTATTAAAGAAATCCACTATCTTTTTATCCCTAGTAATGTAAATGATCATTCTTAAGGTAAGTATGCCCTATATCCCTGAGGATCATATACAGTGTCAACTGTACAGAGATAAGGGTGAAACAAAAATACGCACCTTGTCACTATTCTACACAGAGAATGTACTGAAGAAATTGAGGGGAAGAGGAGGGATTCTACGCACAAGTAAGTTCTTTATGGTTTAACAACACAAAATAGAAAATTACAACAGAATATAAGCATGGAACAATATGATGTACTATTATGCTGCCATTAAATTACTATCATGATATGTATAGCAATGTAAGAAATGGCTTTTTTAATGTTAAGAAAATACAAAAGTATTTTGATGTTATAATCACACCACAGAAAAGTGATGTTCACATGATATATAAATCCTAGAAATAAAGGCATAAAATGGAAAAAAAAATGAGGGGGATTGCAGACATTTTTTAAATTCCTAATCCCATAATCATTAGAGACTTCTTAAAGAGAAGTTTTCTCTCACTACAAAAAAAAAAATGCTGTTAAAACAACACGTGTGCACATGCGAGTATGTGTTAAATATAGTCTCAAGTAGAGAAAGTAACTCTCCTCTCACACTCTGCCCACCTGCTTCCTCTGCCTTGAAAGAGCATACATATACATGTAATACACACACACACACACACATTCTATAAATGAGTTTAAAGTTGCTAATATCAAAGCTCTTTCTTGTCTAAAATGCTTCACCCTTCACACACACACACACACACACACACAAAATAAGGTTTGGAGTTGGACATGGCATATTTCAATTCTATTAGGAATAAGAAAATAGTATAACCAACATGTTACACAAAATTACAAATATATCATAGATACTTGCTTTCTCTGTGCACTGTAAAATCTAGCTCACTAAAGGATTTTCCATGCTATTTATACTAGGAAAACACTAAAAAATCCAATGTTCATTTGAATTTTTTAATATCCCATAGCAGGTAGACACTGGCTATTTTCTAGAAAGGATTTTCCATAACACTGAGCAGAAAGTTGAGATTAAAGATCTGCTATCTCTGACTGAAATTAATTCTCTACAGCTGTTTAGGGAACTTGTATCTCAGAAAGAGGGACTCAACTGACTAGTTCCAACCTCTCTTTGCAAAGAGGAAAATGTGTGTTTAAAAAAAAAAAAAAAAAAAAAAAAAAAAGCAGCAGCAGCCACAAGTAAGTACCTACCAGCCTACATACTTTGTGTGTTCCCAAAGAATACAGTATTTGAGTGTAACTTTTTGTCTCTTTTTTCTTTAAAGCCTTTTAGGAAAACATCACTTCTCACTGAACTACCTACCCTTGGGATGAACAGATGAATCAATGTTTGTCTAAAGACATTAAATAAAAAAGACAGAAAAAACTCAAAAAGCAAAAAACCCACAGTCATTTCTAGAATGTACCTGCCCTGTTCATCACTATGCAGATTTCACAAACTTTTCCCTAATCCAGGGGAAAGCTATTCTCTAAAACAGTACATTTACACACTCTACTAAGAGTATTCCCTAAATTTCAAGTTGCTGGTTTGTTGGCTGCACTGTGGCAGGTTTAGGGTGGGAATACCCTGAATAATCAGGAATAGGAGGCACACAAAGCAGGCCTCAGCAATGGGGCTCCGTGTGCTCCAGGGAGAGAGAACTCTACTACCTTGACCACAGGGCTTCTCACTCCTGCTCCATCTCTTCCTCATTCAACTCTCCTGATTCCATAAGCATCAACAATCTCTTTCATTTGGAGGACCATATCAACTCCTATGCATATATTCCACTGGAATGGCTTCCATCTCAGCAGCAATCTCTCTCTCTCTCTCTCTCTCTCTCTCTCTCTCTCTCTCTCTATATATATATATATATATATGGTATACCACAGTAAAATCCCATTAGCACACAGATTCTCAATTCTGGCTGCACTCAGAAGAATCTAGGGAATGAACCAGATTCTGTTTACTTCTAAATGATTCTAATTTAATTGGGATGAAGTATGGTCTGGGATCAAAGGATTTCATAAAGTACCCTATCTTTTTCTAAAAAATTGGACAATTTGATTCTAAAATTTATATAAAGAAAGCAAAGAGCCTAGAATAGTTTAAAACAACCTTGAAAAATAAAACAAAGTGGGAGGATTCACACTACTGCATTTCAAGACTTACTATAAAGCTAGATAATCAAGACAGTGTGATACCGGTATGACAGACAAATAAATCAGTGAAGCAGAACAGAGTTCAGAAATAGACCTAAACAGAAATAGACATAAAAAAGCAACTGATTTCCAACAGAGGTGCTGGGGATATACAATGGGGAAAGGAAGTTCTTTCCAAAAAATAGCACTGGAAAAACTAGATTAACGTATGGACAAAGTAAATCTGTACCCCTAACTCAAAACACACACAAAAATCTGTGATGGAACATAAACTAAAGATAAATAAAGCTTCCAGAAGAAAACAAAAATGGAAGAATTTCTATAACCTAGGGTAAGAAAAGATTTCTTAGTGAGGATACAAATGACATGAAATATATAAGGGAAAAATAAGATAAACTATACTTCATCAAAATTAAAAACTTCTGCTTATCCAAAGATGCCACTAGGAAACTAAAAAGGCAAGTAATAGACTGAAAGAAATACTTACATTATGTATATATCTGGTAAGGGACTTATAGCCAAAGCATATAAAGAGCCTTATAAATCAGTAACAAAAAGGTAACCAACTTGAACATGGTCAAAAAACCCTGACCACACATTTCACAAAAAGTGCTCAACATCATTAATCATCAGAAAAATATAAATTAAAACCATACTGAAATACCATATTATGCCCATTAGAAAGTCTAAAATTAAAAATAATTATCACAACAAATGTTTGACAGTATGAAACAAGAACTCTTCATACAATGCAGGTGGAAATGTACAATGGTACAACTTTGGAAAATTGTTTGGCAGTTTCTTATAAAGTTAAACATATTCTGACATACCTATAACACAATTCCACAATTTGGCACTTACATTAAAAAAAAATAATCATGACCTATGTCTACCAAAAAAAAGAAAAAACTTGTACAAGACTGATCATTACAGGTTTATTCATAATGGCCAAAAATTTGAACAATTAAAATGTCCCCCAACAGGAAAATGATTAAACAAATTGTAGTATATCTATGCAACAGAGGACTTCAGCAATTTAAAAAAAAAAAAAAAAGAAAGAAAAAAGAACTGACATGCAACAATATAGAACAATTTCAAAAACATTATGTTAACAGAAAAAGGCAAACACAATGGAGCACATACTTGTATAGTTCCATTCATAGGAAATTCAAGAACAGGCAAAACTAAACTATGTTAATAAGTATTGGAACAGTGGTTACATACGGGAGCGGTGCATAGGAACTGATTCAAACCAGAGACTAAAGAACTTTTTCAGGTTCTGACTATGGTCTATAACTTGATGGGTATGTGTGCTACATGAGTATGTATATTTGCCAAAATTCATTGATGTGTACACTTAAGTTCTGTACATTTCACTACATGTAAACAATATCCTAAAAAAAATAAGATTCCCAGGTAATTCCAATTTGTAACAAAGTCGAGAACCACTCCATCAGAGGGATAAAAGTAAGTTAATCTAGCTTTTCTACCTTCCCTCCTCCATCACAATGATTTCCTGTGCAAGCCAAGACTGTAATTCTGCATACCCAATATTTTCACACAATATCCTACACTGTTGCCCAAGTCCTGCGTGTACATTAACTGGATACTCATGAACTGATTGGATCGTGGAACATCACAGTACACATCTATTTCAGGAGATGCTGAAATATGGGAGCACTAGCAACTATCCTCAGTACACTTTCCCAGCATACCTTCCCCTCAAGTCTCACCAGACAGCCTTCATAAGAGCAGACACTGTGACCCTCATTTCCCACAGCCCCTTAAGACAAACCCAGTTATCCTTCCTCACTGCACTTATTACTTCCAGGACCCCAAAAGGGGCCAACCATTTCCATGTCCACATGTCTTGGTCCATACTAGTCTTTCTGCCTGTAATGTCAACCCTGCCTTTTTCTACATACTCCTTACTGTCATTGAAAACATCATCATCATGTCTCCTTCATGAAGATTCTTCTAATCTCTCTCCATGACACAAATGTACTCCTCTTCTGTGTATCTAATGCATGTCTCTAACACATGTAGACTATGTGGTAGGCAACCTGCTAGAAACAACAGCATGCCCATCAGATTCTTACAGGCATCTATCTGCAGGCTAATCATATGTTTGCATTTTGATTCAAGTGGGCTCCATAAGGACAGGGATTCACCTCTTATTTATTATGGTAAGTTCTGACATACAGTAAGTGTTTGATATATTTCTACTGATTTTTCAAATAAATTAATACCAATACCCTCCCTCCTTTCCCCTAAAGCAAGTCAACTGGAATAAAGAACAAAACCAGGCCAGAGGAGGGAGTGACTATATGTGAGTGTATTCATGTATTTCAAGTCTAAGGTTAAAATTTACTTGGTACTAAGTACTCTCAAACCTAATAAATTCTTCTGTATGAAGGACTGAAGATTAAAAACTTTCAGTTCTTGTATCTTTAAAAAAAAAATCCTACCTTTGATGACTTTTTTCTAATGCTATTTCTATTATATAATGTTATAAAAGTCTATAGCAATTGTTAGAAACTTAATCAAAATAACAATACAAATCAGTGATCCAGAACCGATTCCTTCTCTGGACATGGACCCCCAAAGAGTTGTTCCTCTATAACCAATTAAGGGTCCTTTATCTGGTTATTCCACATATTTTACTCCTAGATTCAGCTGACAATCATAAGCTAAGTCCTATACCATAATTTAAATTTTTTTACAAAAGGGGGGACAATGACCACTGAGAGAGTTTGTGGTTATTAATATTTATCCCTAAGCAGTAACAATTGGTCAAATCTTTTTCATTCAGCTCAGCTATACAAACCAAAAAGTTAACCAATTCTGTAACCCTGAATCCTGATGCTACAATAATTTTGCTTTCTGTGCCTTTAAAAGTGCAATGTTTTCATTTCTCTGCAAAAGTGCTGATTCAGAGAGCACAGGACAACAGCAGTACTGTGGATATCATTTGTAGGGAAAAAAGGAAACATCAGACATTAAAGAGACAACTCCCTCACAAGTCCAGTGATGAAATGTCTCATGGTCTTTTGAACAAGAACTGCTTTGAAATAACAAAAAACAAAATTAAAGATTCACACAGGTCAAGGTCTACAGCAGGTTGCTCTCCTTTCCTCCTTTAGTTATTAAAAGCTAACTAAATTATTAAAAACAATCTAGAGTAGAAAAAGAGTCAAGCAATTATTTAATCATTTTACAGTCATTTCTTTGACTGCAAAAAGTGACTCGCCCATGGGGATGTGACATACAATGTTGGTGACAGGGCAAACGTCACACACCCAAGTTAGTCTGGCTCTCTGCCATTTCAATGATAATCTTCCCCCCCCCCCACCCCACATTAACACAATCCCTTGTCTTATACTCAGAAATACCATAGAATCAACACAATCCACACTGCTTCTATAGTTTATTCCTGGGTCCCACCCATCTAGCACCTTCCTCGGTATTGCAGATTTCTGTCCTCTCTCCAGGTGATTACCAGACATTCCTGGCTGCTTGGCTTGACTTTCTGTCACAGCCTCAGGAGGCAGACTGAGACTACTCATCCATTTCACTCAACCACCATTAGAGTGTAATGAGTTGCTTCTTACATGATGCCGGTGGACTGAGGTGTGAAGCTCAACAATCCATTACTTACCCACTGAATCATTTCTAGCACTCTGCCACCAAGTCATTTTCCGACTTCTACTAGTTAAACACAGCAGGCAGAAAAGTTGACCAGGAGTTTTGGAACGTCTTAGAAATGCCAGTGGCTATGAAAAAATCAGGAATAAAACAGCTAACAGTCAGATAATCCATAATGCCAGTCCTTGGTCTAAGTGATTTACATGTATTTACTCATTTATTCCTCAGGATCACTCTGTGGGAAGATACTATAATTATCATCATTTAACAAATGAGGAAACTGAGGAAAGTGGCTAATGGTCATATAGCTAGTAATGGGACCTAGGCAGTCAGACTCCTGGAATTTAATATTAACCATTAAGCTAGTCTGTTCTTTGCCTGCGTTAAACCCTGCAAAATGGATCTATTTCAAAGCAATCCTTATAAAACGTACCTTTCTTTCCCCCTTCTCAAAAAGAGGAAAGAATTCCAGTATGTATGTAAGCCTGCC
The DNA here is from genome assembly GCF_048565385.1 of Saimiri boliviensis. Classification (NCBI taxonomy): domain Eukaryota; kingdom Metazoa; phylum Chordata; class Mammalia; order Primates; family Cebidae; genus Saimiri; species Saimiri boliviensis. The sequence continues at coordinate 37,861,497 of NC_133468.1, read as the reverse complement.
CAAACTTCCTAAAAAAGTCTCTGAGAATCATGTAGCCTATATAACATTCTATATATACACAAGACCACAATTCTACTACTCCAAATGATCAAGGCTAAAGTGGAAGAGTCCTACACTGGCTGCTGTGAATGATGAAGGCAGTAAAAACGGGGATAAAGTGTCAGACAGCCCTTTGGAACAGGGACTGCTATGACCTGCAGGTTAACATGCAGCCGCACGTACAACATGATTCAATCCTCCCTTTTGCTTCTGAACAGCTCTACGGTAGCTGTCATCAATTGCTGAAACGGGATATGTTCTGATATGTAGAAAACAAGCAGCAAAAAGCCACTGTCTGCTTTTAAAACTATGCAGGCCACCTCCTGGAAATGGTCATGTTTTCCTCTGGAAATGGGTGTGAGTAGCTCAGATGCTTTGGTGTTACCACATTTCAAGGAAAAAAAAAAAAAAAAAGGCAATTCCAGATCTACTTCTATTAAAGCAAAGGACTCTTGATATTACCCAATATTTCAAATGGAAATATGCTTATAACTTTCCAAACAGCATACTTTGTTCTGCACATCAGCAATGAAAGCATATCAACAAAGTACCTCTCCGTGAAAGGACAAATGAAACACAGGTAAATGAAATGCACGAGGCCACATGGCAGCTTAACGTATAAGGTATGGCCAAGCACAGTGGTGCACACCTGTAACCCCAGCTCTTTGGGAGGCCAAGGCAGGCAGATCATTTGAGCCGAGAAGTTCAAGAGCAGCCTGGGCAACATGACCAACTTCCATCTCTTTAAAAAAAAATAGCTGGATGTGGTAGTGATTGAGCCCAGAAGGTGAAGGTTGCAGTGAGCTGAGATCACTTCACTACACTCCAGCCTGGGTGACAAAGTGAGACTCTGTCTCAAAATAAAAGAAAAGAGAAAAGAAAGAGAAAGAGGAGAAAGAGAAAAATGAGAAGAAGAAGAAAGAGAAGGAGAAGAAAGAAGACCTCCATTTGTTAAGGCATTTTCCAATTTTTATATTTTAAGAATGAAAATGGCCTTCTCCTCCTCCCCTTTGTATCCCAATGACACAGTTTTAATACTGTTGAGGAAAAAAAGTAACAGTTCCAAGAACTACTAGTCTTCTAATAGCCACCACCTATACACAGTATATTGCTATATATCCATAAACAAAATTGCTTTCCCGTTTTTGTCCATCGTGAGGATCCAAAACTTTCTCATGCATTTCTAGGTGGGGAAAGTTACATCCCACTTTGCTCTTTAACCCCTCTACAATCTTCCCTCTTCCAATTCATCTTTAAGCACCCTCTTTGGGATACTGCTACTTCTCTGCTTGAAGACTCTGGGGATCACCGCTTCCCAAAAGATAAGGTCCAAACACCTATCAATTACCAATCAGATCTCAACTTACGTTTCACATGTCCTCCCCAACCCTACCTCCCAGCCCCCTTTGTCACACTTTCCCATGCACCTGTGCTCCAGCAGCCACATCATAATCACTCAATGACATCCAAACACAGAACTCATTTCTACATCTCTTCAAATTCACTTACCCTGCTAGTGATAGCCTAGAAGTCCTTGTCTCCACTACAGAACAAGACTCCGCTTTATCATTCAAGGTCCGGTTCTGTGATGACCATCTCTAGCTTATTTCTCAAAGCTCACAGCACTCTGTGCTCAGGCTGTTATACTTATTATAACTGTGAAACATACTGCATAACGTAGGACAAGGACTGAGTCCTGTATTCCTCATTTTCAGCTCTTCTCACAGTGATAGGCAAGAGACACCCTAAAAATCCATTCCACAAATTTTTATATGAATTAGGTACTGGGAATACAGTGATGGGCAAAAGAAACAAAAGTTCAAGAATTTACTTCTAGCAGAGAAAATTGGGGAAACATTAAACAAACATTGTGCGGTGGTAATGAGCGCTATGAAGAAAAGCAGAATATGGGAAGAGTGTCTGCCTCCTTCACATAGAGTGGTACTAAAGGTCTCTATGATAAGGGAGCTTCTAGCAGAAACCTGAATCAAGTGGAGGAGGGAGGCTTGAGGGTAAGAGCATTCCAGGCACAGAAAGGTAAACATGATAGCCTTCAGCAGAGAGTGCATGGTGGCTGCAGTACTCGAGCAGATCAGGAGAGAAAGATCAGAGAGAGATTGTGGGAAGCAAAACAGCATGGAACATCATAAGCAACACCCTTGCTCAAACCTGGATGAACAAAAACTGACCCTGGTCATTCTTAATCCCCTCTGTTAATGTTCCTTGCTGCTGACCAGCATAACAACTGAATGGTGTTCTCTTGCTGACTGGAAACTGCCTACTACTCCAGTCTCTTCCTGATGTTGCTGCTAAGTCTTTTCTTAGCTTCTCAATCTTTTACAGCTTTCTCAAGATGAACTTCATTTCACCTTCTTTGGCCTTCTTAGAAATAAAACCTAATAAATGCTGTTGTCCTATTTCCTCTGTTCTCAAAATATTTTGTAGTGATTTCTGCTGCAGTTCCCAAGAGATCCTAGTAAATCTCCCTGAAACATATTGGGCAGCCTTCTCCTTTTCCCGTAATAACAGCAGAAGCTATCTGACTTCTTAAGCAGAATTTCCTCCTTAAAAAGCAATACACTGACTTCTTATAAAATCCTGCCCAATTTTTTTCTGTTATTCTAAAGCTTAACTGCTATGTGCCCCTACAATTATTTCATTTCAAATAAAATATCTTTGATTTAAGCAAATCTAATATACGGACTTATAAATTTACTTAAAAGATAAATTGGGCATGACTTTGGTTATAAAAGGATTTTTCACTTTAGAAAATGATTCATAATAGCATTACTAAAAATGGCAAGTTCTCCTATTTCATCCTAAATTTAGGAGCCAATTCTCACACAAATCTTTGAGAACACATCATTAGGTCAGGTGAAGTAGACCTGTACAATGAGATCTTCTTTCCAAGAGCCAGTCTGGGACTCCCATCATATAGTCTTAAGAATATTATATTTAACCACCACCAATTTGAAAACCTATAACCCTCAAGGGTTGATTTATGATCATTCTATTACAAAAGGCTGTAATTCCTAAAATGTATACCTCAACTCAAAACACTAGAAAGTTTAGTTAACAACTCTACTAAACCAATCAGTCTCTTGTTCTCTATTGGCTGAGATTCCAGACATAATTGTTCAGGTAGCCAATCCATCAGCTTTCCATTTTCTTACACACATTACCATGCCAAATTACTTACACTGTTCTCTGCCATTTCTTACAGAACTCTTCTTGGACTACTTCTATGCTGACACTGTCTCATCATCAATTTGCATGTCAGTTCCTTTTAATTGGATTCCACCCAGCCAGAATTACGGCTGCCTCCCTCTATGAAAGAATAAAGTGATTTTTTTTTCCTTCAACAATGCCAGGGTCCCTACCAGGGAATCAAACTGTCACTCTACTTGCTATTAATTATCCTGTGCTATGCCACTGTTTCCCCTCCTTTATAAAGCCCTGAACCATATTCCTTCCCCCTATGATTAACAGCAGTCACTATGATGCCTTACATCCAATGAACCAACACAAGAGGGAAATTCAGGCATCAGGCACAGATGACAAGCAACGACAAGAGTACTTTAAGCAAAACATTTAACTAAAAGCAAAGTCTCTTATACAAAATATACAAATTCTGAGGTTGAAGACCTGTCGTATATTAAGGCAAAAGATCCCTCAACTTCCCACGGCAGACAGTCCACTGCATAATCCACAAAGTTAAGACAGGTTTCCTGTCACCAAATCCATGAGGTTAAGACAGGTTTCCTGATAATTAAATCTCTTTACCTACAATATGTTCCTATGATTTCTTGTTTCCGTGGTAATAGTAAAGACCTTACCAGCCTTTTCTGTATGATAATTCCCTCAGCATGTAAGGATCCTATTAAATGTTCCTTCAGCCTCCCCTTCTTCATGTTGTATCATACTCGGGAGAAGGAACAGAATGGAGAGAAGCCTCAAGACAATTTTATGTGAGACCCAGTTGATGAAATTGAGATTTTAAAGTCTGGTACTTAAGGGATATGAGAGATATCTTAAAAAAAAAAAAAAATCTCAAGGTCTTCAAGTGTGAAAGAGGAAATTAGATTTATTCAATATGACCCCAGAGAGTAAAACAAGAACCAATAGGTTCTACAAACCCACAAAGAGAAATATTTTCCCCCAATATAAAGTAGGAGCTATCTAACAAAAACAGAACTGTTCCAAAAAAGTTTATCTGCAAAGGCAGGGCATTCCAAGTAAGCAAAGGTGGGATAGCCCTGTGGAGGAGACAATGATGCCTCTGCAAAAGGCCTGCAGGGCGGGCTGGCTAAGAGGATCTCTAGCTTCCCTCAACCCTGGGATTGTACAAAACTAATCATTAAGTGCTTAAGTGACTGGGTTTTGTCACAGTAAAGAAAAGTGAGGCTTTAAATGGTGACAAACCTCCCACCACTCACACAAGACACATTCATAGGTAACAATTTATTTTGCAAAGAATTAAGAAAGGGCACTATACAATTTCACTTGAGTGGGGAAAGAGGAAAGTTTAGGGAAAGTCCACCCTACTGTAATAGGTAGAAAAAATGGCTCCCAAAGATGTCAATGTCCATTTAATTCCTGGAACCTGTGAATATGTTACTATACGTGGCAAAGGGGAATTAAGGTTGGAGATGGAACCAGCAGATCTTAAAATAAGGGGATTGTTCTGGATTGTCAGGATGGGCCCTATGTAATCAAGCGTTCTTAAAAATAAAAGAGGAAGATGCAACTATGGAAAAGAGAAATAATGAGATGGCATTTTAAGAAGGACTCAATCTGCTGTTGCTGGCTTTGAAGATGAAGAGGAGAGTCACACACAGAGGAATGCAGGAAAGCCTCTAGATACTGGAAAAGGTGAGGTCATAGAATCTGTCCTAGAGCCTCCACTAGGAACACAGCCCCGCTCATATCCTTTTAGCCCAGTGAGATGGAAGTTGGACTTCGAACCTACAAAAATGTGAGATAAAAGTTTGTGGTGGTGTTTTTTTTTTTTGTTTTTTTTTTTTTTTTTTGAGACGGAGTTTCGCTCTTGTTACCCAGCCTGGAGTGCAATGGCGTAATCTTGGCTGACCGTAACCTCCGCCTCCTGGGTTCAGGCAATTCTCCTGCCTCAGCCTCCTGAGTAGCTGGGATTACAGGCACGCGCCACCATGACCAGCTAATTTTTTTGTATTTTTAGTAGAGACGGGGTTTCACCATGTTGACCAGGATGGTCTTGATCTCTTGACCTCGTGGTCCACCTGCCTTGGCCTCCCAAAGTGCTGGGATTATAGGCATGAGCCACCGCACCTGGCCATGTTTGTGTTGTTTTTAAGTCACTACGTTTGTGGTAATTTATTATTGCAGCAAATAGGAAACTAACATATCCAGCAAAGTTTCTGATATGTCCAAACAATCTCTAAGAAAATATCTAATATTTGCCAAATAGCTTAAAATAATAATCTGTAATATAAGTCTCATTAATGATCATCTTTGTATTATAGGAAAAGTAAGGCTTAGTGGAAGACAGGGTTTCTATCTAGACCAACAACATAAGCGGCAACATATTTGTTAAAGTTAGCCTTTATATGCCTTATGTTATGCCTGGTACATGATGGGCTCTCAATAAATCTTTGGTGGTTTGAATTGAAGAAGTAAAGTTCAGACAAAATTTTTGGCCTCCTTTGCTGGCTGGGACAAAAAGATTCTTATGCTAAGCAATAAATGGCCTTATCACTTAATAACCTCATCCAATGAGTAAAACAATGGATGAACTCTAACTGCCCTCTGTACAGCTTGTGATTTAACAAAAAACAAGGACAGTGCATATATTGGGGGTGCTGGGATGCATGAAAGAGACAGAGTAAGAGCCTTTCCAATCATCTGTTTTCCCTCTTCAATAAGGAATCACTCCAGAAAATTACACTCCAGAAAATCTACCTCCACCTACTTCACAAAGCACAAATGTCATTTCTGTAGGAATAGTTTCTCAAACAATAGAATCCCTGAAGCAAGATACATCAAAAATTGTTTGTTTCCTTTCATTCTGTTCCCTTCATTCCGGTCTCCATACTCTACACAGTACAGAATGCTGTTCAACTTTTCTGTCCTCATTTCCCCTAAGAGTTATGGTCAGGCATGGCTTTGTGCCTGCACAGACTGAACAGCTGAAATGCTATAAAGTTTCCACACAGGGCCACAACCACAAAGGCCATCAGGCCAACTCTCACACTCTTTAATGCCCACACCCAGGGAGCTGTTGGCAAATGCCACTAGGAATGCTTTGTCAGCCAGAGCCAGCAGCTGCTCCATAACCTCTGATCTCTAATACTTGCTAACTTTAAAAGTGCTTTTACCTGACCCCCATATAAATATACACAGCCATGCAGGCTCTTGTTGCCCCATTCCAAAGCAAAGGCACATTCTATTCCATTTTGACGTAAGGCTGAATCTGTCCTCCTCAAAGGGGAGGAAAAAAACTTTGGAAACAAACATTTAAAACAAATAGGAGAGGATGCTAAAGGTTGAATCAGTCACTAATGGCCAATGATGTGATCAATCCTTCGTATGCAATAAATTCTCCATAAAAACCCAAAGGAACAGGGTTATAATGAGCTTCACAAGAGCTAAACACGTAGAGTTCCCAGAAGGGTGCAGGTCCATGGAAGACATAGAAGTCCACTCACTCCCTTTCTCTCCTATCTCACCTTATGCATCTCTCCCGTCTGGCTGTTCGTATCTGTGTCCTTTCTAATACTCTTCACAGTAAGTGGGTAAACATAAGCAGAGTTTTCCCCTAGGTTCTCTGAATCACTCTAGCAAATTAAGCAAACTTGAGGAGGAGAAATGAGAACCCCGATTTATAGCTGGTTGGTCAGGAAGTACACTTCACAACCTGGAACTTGCAACTGCTGTCTGAAGTAGGGAGCAGATGTGTGGGATTGAGCCCTCAGATTGTGGGATCTGACACTATGTCCAGCTAGACAGTGTTAGAATTCCTGGCACGTAGTGTCAAAATTAAATTGAATGAGTTCAACTAATTCATTGATGTCTTCTGGAGAATGGCTTGGTGTGTGGGGAAAACTCACAACATATCTAGTGTCAGAAGTAAAATGTGAAGTGGCCGAAGTGACTGAGAACAAGAAAAACACCTTGGTTTTTCACTGTCTCTCAGAAGTTCAGTCCTTGTCCCGCTTCTTTTCCCTATTTAAAATTTCTCTTAATTTGTCTAATCAGGTAATATAGTTTTAATTAACAGTATCCTATTCACCTTCCTAATCTAAGCTCCCTCTCAGTATTAATAGGATGAAATGGGGTGTGGAAAAAAAAATGCAATTGTGGGAGGGATGGGGCTTTAAAGGAGTTGACAGAGCCAGACTCCATCTTAAAAAAAAAAAAAAAGAAAAAAGAAAAAAATGAAATGTCCAGAGAACCACAAACAGTGGATTTCCCAAGAAAAACATATCTCTGATAATTCTAACATTTCTGCCCAATAAAGAAAATAATGTAGAACATTAATCAAATCACAACTTTAAAGGGACTCTGAAAAAAGAAAATTTTAAATAAGACCCAGTCTTTCCACTATTACTCAAAACCACATAGTATTTACAAAACACCTGCTCTTTTCTCTTTTTCTCTGATTTTAACATCCTGTGAAGCCCCATTGCTACACAGTTCTAAATGTTAATAAGCTCATTCTTAAATCATCATTTTCATGTTAATTGCATGGGCGCACAAACAGACAAAGCAATGGGATAGAACCACATAAGCCAACTGCTGTTTTCTTCCATGTATACTAAATGAATTTCAAAACAAACACAAAAACCTCAATCATACTTTAACCCTGATTTCTATCTGCCCACTAACTGCCCACTGACTCCTTTGTCCCATGGTCTCAGCCACCATGCCATTCTAGTGATAAGTCACAAAAGGAAACATTCCTAAGGGTGAGCAGGAGGAAAAAAAGAATAAAAGACACACAATACACAAAGCACACCACTAATAATTGTACCTGCCATTGAGACCAGCCCTGACAATGAGATCTTCCCCCATAGGCCAGTTCAAACAAATCTCTCTCTGAGATGGTAGACACACAGCTTAACAACTCCTAAATGCCGTACAGTTCAGAAACAGACATTAACCGCATGTACCTGCAGCATTTCTCCCACACCTTCCTTTGAACAAGCAGACAGAAATTTAAACAATGCAACAGAGGTGTCAGTTCAGCAGATTAAATGTTCCCAGTCAGAGTCAAGCCATCTTCTTAAGGCAATGCTTCCTTAAAAAAGGACTTCTCAGCTAAGAGACTGCAACTTAGAAGTTTAGGTTTTGATTCCTGTATATCAAGTAGGACATAATCGGCGTATGTGAAGATATAAGTCACATTCTCTAACTTTAGCTTTCTTTAAAAATCTATGATTGCTCTTATTCATAAAGATAGGTACTCAAGGACTAAGACATGACCCGCTATCCAGATATCCACACCAGTCATCATCCTAACAGATTAAGGTGGAAGCCAGTCTACTGCATCTCAAAGAGCCAAACCAAAAGCCTCAATCTCAGTTTCCTTAATTGCCAAATAAATTTTATAACTAGAACATACAACCAGTAACCAGTTTAATTATAACAGTGGACATTTTAATTGCTTTTGGAAAACTAGCCAACAACCTGTGGTATACAGCTTCAAAAGGATGCAATCTCATGAGCTAATTAAGATCTAAACCCTGACAAACTGTAGCTCTCACAGTGATACTCAGTTGCAAGCTGCACACAAGTAAAGTATATAAAGGGATAATTTAGAAATTACTTATGGGAATTAAGGAACTTATTTAATTTGATTTTGCTTTGTTTTTTGACAATAGGGATCTAGAAAATGATCTTCCCACAATTTAGAGGGCTGGCCTTCAAAAAAAGTCTCCCAAGTAATAAAGTCAGAATCATTTATGTTGTCATTTTGGAGGTAATTTCATATTTGGGTTGGTTTATTTAACTGACTTGGGAAGGTTCTGGTATTTTTAAGAAAATTTTTCAAGAGAAGAAATGACAAAGGGGAGTGACATGTTCCATGTGACGCTACTGAAGTGATGCATTAAATCTGTTAAATACACACTGCTCAAAGGGTAAAAAAGAATTATCTGACAAACAAGGGAAGCATTTTGCCTCGTTTCTAACTCCTCACATTCCTCCCATAATAAAGTTTACAGTTCTGGTTCATTTTATTTAAAGGACAAAATCCTCACAGTGAAAAGATTCAGTAGAAGGAAAATCTCTCATTTTGCCCTTTCCACTTGAGTCAGAGCATAAACAAAAGTACCTGTTACCTGCACAACTGTGAGCTCAGATGGGTGGTTTCAGAAATGTGCTTATTTCTAAGGAGCTATAAATGTCTCTATTCATCATCTTTGAGGATAGCACTCTTATGGGTTAAAATGTATCCAAACTATGCAAATAGCCAGGTGTTTCTTTTTCAACATTGAGGGTGAGAAGTTACAGTAGAAACACTATGGAGTGAAAATTTCTGGCTGTACTGCAGAATTCAACCCTCCTGCTCAGGCTTATTCTGCTGGTATCAACTTTAACTTCACGTAGACAGCAGCATCAGTAGTTTACGATTAACACACAGCACTCACACAAAGTTCCTTCCTGTGATTCACATCAACTAGTTTAAATCCAGAACCATTCCTGTGAAAGGCCCAACAAGAGTCTGAGTCTGGTTTCACAAAGATTAACACCACCAAAGAAGAAGAAGCGAGTTTTCTTTTTAATTTTTTTTCCTTTTTTTATAAAATTTTGATAGAGCCAAAAGCCTACGGGCACCTGGTATTCCCAGGCAGTCTCCCATACAAGTACTAACCAGGCCCGACCCTGTTTTGCTTCTGAGATCTGACGAGATCCGGCGTGAACCTCTCCTCTGCCCTTACGCCAATTCTTCCAAGGTAGTCTAAACCTGGCCTCTAGCCAGCCTTGTGCAATTCTGCTAAGTCTGCTCTGCACAGCAATGGGGCTTTGTGACATATTCCTAGCCCTCAGCAAGGGAAAAAGTACTTAGTACACAAGTACCCAATCAGGCAGCAAGGGCATCAGCTGAGTCATCAGGGATATGTGAGCTACTTTTGGCGGAGCTGATAAACAACCATGTAACACCCCTCTCTTTCAGCTTCAGTAAAAATAAATGTTCATGTCTCTACAGCAATAAACGGAAAAAACTCCATGTAGGACTGGTTGTGCATCAAGATAATCTGATTTTCTCAAGTTCTCAATAAGCAACAAAATTCTACATCCTTCAAAAAACACTCACAACATAAAGTGTCCTAAATCAGAAAAGTCACAAAAATATGTCTTTCTTCATTATCACATAGTATTTACTCCCTCTCTAGGAGCAAGTACAGAAAACAAAGAATGCAAACTGGCATCACATGATGGGATGCTAACTCTGACCTGTTATATTTCTTCTAATAATAAAGACTACATGTTATTCCTGGTTTAAATACTCCAAATACTGTGGACATAACATGTAGCACCTGCATGCATGAAAGAGTTGCCTGAAATCTCTGTGTCCTTGCAAGAGCCACTGCTCATTCCCCTTGAAGACAGCTCTAGACTCACAGATGACCAGTATCCCCTCCCCTAAAAGAAATGTTTGGTTGCTAATACTCTCCCATGCCTGAACCCCAGAATCCCACCATCAGAATGCCATCACAATGCTTCTGAAAGTTGTCAATGACATTTTCTTTCTACTAGTAATCCACAAAAAGAAGCGAGAGACTCAAAAGGTTTTTCTATCATCCATGAACAAAGAGTTTAGGGAGCTGAGCACTATGATGCCCTAGGGTATTCTTCCTGTATGTGTTTCTGTCAATATCAACAAACCAGTGGTATCAGCTAGGGCTTGGTAAGCTAAACACCACAGTGTCCTCTCTGAGCCATTCAGATTTTACTTGAACAAACTGGCTTTCATGAAGAGATTCAAAGTCTCAAACATGTCAGTTGGAGCTCATTCTCTAAGCCCCTTCTGGAACCTCAGAGAAAGCCTCTAAAACAATGGCCCAGAGGAAGAGGCAAGCATCCCAAGACTAAGAGTCACCAAAACCCCAGATGCATCTTTACAACAGCCAAAACCATAAAATGGATGGCTGTACTTGATACATGACTGAATGTACAAGTATGGAGAAGGGTTTTCTCTAAGATCTACTCTGCAAAGCCCCAATGGGGTTAAAATGTCCTTAATAAAGAAAATTAGTGTTATTAGGCACATATTTCACTTAATGTTTTTCATAAATGGTAGCTATCATGTTCTCCCACCAACTGGACTCCATCCAGTTGACAGTCAAAACCAGATTTGTATGTTTGTCCCGAAAGGGTAGGAATTTATTCTGTTTTGTTCACAAATATATCCCTAGCATCCAGAAAGGCACAAAAGATTGTTCATTCAAATATCTGTTGAATTTCTTTAACCCTCAAAACTATCTAGATGATGAATCTAATGATTAAGATATTTAAGTGGCATGCCCAAAGTTGCATAGCTGGCAAGTGGCAGTATGACTTTTTTTTTTTTTTTATAAAAATGTTGGCCAGGTGAGGTGGCTCACACCTGTAATTCCAGCACTTTGGGAGGCCAAGGCAGGCGGATCACGAGGTCAGGAGTTTGGGACCAGCCTGGCCAATATGGTTAAACCCTGTCTCTACCAAAAATACAAAAATTAGCTGGGCGTGGTGGCACATGCCTGTAGTCCCAGCTACTCAGGAGGCTGAGGCAGCAGAATTGCTTGAACCCAGGAGGCAGAGGTTGCAGCGAGCTGAGATGGTGCCAGTGCACTCCACCCTGGGCAACAGAGCAAGACTCTGTCTCAAAAAAAAAAAAAAAGGTTGACACCAATTGGAAGATGAATATTTCTTGTACCTGTATACCCTTCAAGCAATCAAGCAATCCTCTATTAGCAGCGTACTCTAAGTTCTGTAATGAGCTAGGTACTTGCTATATAACTAGTTTCTACCTCTAGCAATAGTCAGAAATTATGAAACTAGCCAAAGAAAACAGACTGTGGCATCACAATTTAACCTATGACTAAAATTTACATTCATAAAAGCTACAATTCTTACCGAAGGGGAAACTGGTATAAAAAGTATGCAGATGAGGTCTGATAATGAAAGCAAAGAAAGAGCTAACCGATGAACCCACTACTAATCTTTTAGGAGGAAATACAAAAATCTTGCTTTTACAGTTAAGGTGACCAAAATAAAATTTCAAAATGTGAAACAGGTCTCAAGGAGTAATTCAGGTGTTCTCTATACAGAAACAGGCAAAGGAAATGAAAAATTCCAGGAAAAGAGAAGCATCAGAGGTTGCAAAGGCTCTAGACATGATCTCCAAGTACTTTTTATGTTGGTTTCCTGGGAACATACCAGCCTTTGTGTGCAGCTTAGAGCAGAAGCATCAACATTCTTTTACCTTGCAATAAGCAAGATATTTTGTAACCAAATGAGGTGAAGTGTAATCTCATCACACATACAACACAAGCAGCTGTGAGTTCCTAGTTAAAGGACAGCAGCTCAGTTCAGTTGCACACCTGCAATTATTTAATGTCTAGTTAAGCTTGTCTCCATTTAATAAATTACCTGATAATTATAAAGAGAATGGAAAGAAAAGACATAAGCCACAACCAAGAACTGGAGAGAAGGGTGGGAATTAACAAACGAAGATGGAGAAAAAACTTCTCAAAAAAGGTTTGGAGAACAAAACACCTGAGTCAAGTAAATTAAATAATTCAATTAGACAAACATTACATAAGCATCTGCTAGATAGCAGGCACGGTGTTAGCCATGGCAGAGCATCCAAAACTGAACTATCCTGGCCTCTAAGTAGGTGTGCTCAACAAGTCTCTGGGCTAGTTCTGGGAAGAAGAGCTGACAGACAAAGACAGAGTCCTTACTTTTCTAGGCCAGCTAAGAAGCTGTGGGATTATCAATTTCCCCCTCAATTGTACTAACAGAACAGATAATTCCTAGGCCCTCCAACACACACAGCCAGCTTTCAGCTGTCTAGGAAACCAGCAGAGAATGCGCCAGAACAATACTAATCTATAGGCAATATCAAAATCTCATTTCCACCAATAGCTTCAGCCACTGCCGGTCTCCAACCCCAGCTACCTCCTGAACTGCACCCAAAATAAATTTCCTTTTCCTTTATTTTTACTTCTCTTCCTGACTGCCCTTGGGTGAAACAAAATTGCCAGAAGAAAGAAAACAATGGGAAAAGACAGAGGGGATGGTTGGGTAGAGGTGAATGGGGTATCCTCACAATTTTTGCATGTTGAGGTCCTAACCCCCAGTACCTCAGAATTAAACCAGATTTGGAGATAAGGTCTTTTAAGACGTAATTAAGATAAAATGAGATCTTTACGGTGGCCTCTAATCCAATATGGCTGCTGTCTCTAAAGAACAAGGAAATCTGAACACAGATGTATGCACCTAGAGCAGGCGTCCCCAAACTGCGGCCCCCTGAGACCATTTATCCGGCCCCCCGCCGCACTTCAGGAAGGGGCACCTCTTTCATTGGTGGTCAGTGAGAGGAGCACAGTATGTGGCGGCCCTCCAACGGTCTGAGGGACAGTGAACTGGCCTCCTGTGTAAAAAGTTTGGGGACGCCTGACCTAGAGGAAAGACTATGTGAGGACATAGCAAGGTAGCCATCCAAGCTAAAGAGATTGGCCTCAGAAGAAACCAAACCTCCCAACAGCTTGATCTCACTCTCCTAGCCTCCAGAGCTGTGAGAAAATAAATTTTTATTGTTTAAGCCACCTGGTCTTTGTTACAGTGGCCCTAGCAAACTAATATAGCCACAAATCAGAAAATGAACTCTTGTAAAATAAGCAATTTCACATGAATAGGCCCATTCCAAATTCCTCAGATGAATTTCCACTGGATCCAAATGAGAGGCCAACAATTTGTTCCCTGTCAGTTAGGCTGTCCCTAGGTGTCATTTGATATAGCTGAAATAATATACATTCTTTCCATGTAGCAATTGTAAAGCCTTGAACTTGGCAAATCACAAACGGACCCAACCACTGGGACTGACCATCCATCTAGCCAGTTTCCCTTTCATCCATCCATGCATTCATTCCATAACACTTATTAACCACCTATTATTTGGAGGGGAAATGAAGAAAAAGTAAGATCTGAGATCAGCTGTTAGTACTAGCACTAGGTAATATTAGTACTAGTATTTACACTATCAGGCTAAATTGAGATAGGCCCAATGACCTATGGAAGCACATTGTTAGGAATACCTAACACCTATGTTTGCAAGTCTGCGAAGAAAAAGGGTAGGAGACATTCTAGGTATAGAAAACATAAGGTGGCCAGGTGTAATGACTCACGCCTGTATTCCCAGAACTGTGGGAGGCTGAGGAAGTCAGAGAGCTTGAGTCCAGAAGTTGGAGACCAACATGGGCAACATGATAAAACCCCATCTCTACAAAAAGTACAAATATTAGCCAGGCATGGGGGTGTGCACTGGTAGACCCAACTACTGGAGAGGTTGAGGTGAGAGGATCACTTGAGCCTGGGAGGTTGAGGCTGCAGTGAGTTGTGATTATGCCACTGCACTCCAGCCTGGGTGACAGAGCAAGACCCTGCCTCAAAAGGAAAAAAAAAAAAAAAGAAAACATATAAGGAAAGCACAGAGACATGAAAGCAAGAAACTGAGTCAGAATACGAAAATATCTGAATACGAATCCTAGCTTTAACACAAAGCACCTGACCCTGGGAAAATGACAAAACTCTTTGATCCTGTATTTAATGGTATAATTAGACAATGCTTGTCGATGCACTTGAATCATCCCTACCACTGCAGGGTGGCTACTGGTTATATTTTATTTGTACTGTGAATAGCAGATAGTCCTATAGCCTGAACCACAAAGAAAACTAATCCTGAGCCGGGCGCGGTGGCTCACGCCTGTAATCCCAGCACTTTCGGAGGCTGAGGCGGGTGGATCACGAGGTCAAGAGATCGAGACCATCCTGGTCAACATGGTGAAACCCCGTCTCCACTAAAAATACAAAAAATTAGCTGGGCATGGTGGCGCATGCCCATAATCCCAGCTACTCAGGAGGCTGAGGCAGGAGAATTGCCTGAACCCAGGAGGCGGAGGTTGCGGTGAGCCAAGATCGCGCCATTGCACTCCAGCCTGGGTAACAAGAGCGAAACTCCGTCTCAAAAAAAGAAAAGAAAAAGAAAACTAAGCCTGAAAATGAGGCTGTAACAGTATTTTAGAGCCGGGCTGTAGAGCACCTTATATGGCACACTAAGGAATTTAGAAAACAGCATATACTATGGACAACAGGAAGCCTCTGAAGGTTTTTTAGAACCCAGTCCAACAAGCAGAGTTTGGGATTTCTGAAAGACCACTGTGATGACACAGCAAACAACTGGGAGAGAGGAAACGAAGTCAGGGTGACAAGTCAGGAGGTAAATGCAAGTGACTGAGCCAGAGAAAAGGATGACAGAGAGGTGAAGATAGTGTCAAGGTACATCTCAGAAGCACAATAGCCAGGACACTGTGACCTCCCAAGATGAAACTTGTTTCAAAAAAAAAAAAAAAGACAAAGGACTTAATTAAATTAACTAGGCAGATTACTATTTTCACATTCTAGAAACAGTGCCCTGCTTAATTTATATTCTAATTCATTTACATATATGCATTTTTAAAAGCTAGCAAAACATGACCAAAGTAACACTCTTGACCAATAAACAATCTCTTTAAAGAGTCAAACAACTGCAGAGAGCTTTTATTTTTAGCATTTAACATCTCTGATATTTACTAAAGTTTGTAGTTCCTCTTCCCTGGGAGTTATTTTATTGTTTAAGTGGACTGTATTAATATTCGTACTTCCACTCTGACCAAACCAGCAGATGAGAGCAAACAGCTTCCTTTGACTCTTCAACCTGCTGCTATTTTCATACCTAGTCTATTCTAAAAGTATAATGATCAGCTCTAAATCTAGGCTTGAAGGCAGAGTACTAAAGGCCAGTACAACATTTACATTTCTCTCAGGCTGAGGCATGGAAATTCAGTGACAAATCAATTTTTTCTTTTACAGAGTGGTGGATATGCAGGCATTTAAGAAAAGGCAGTGCAGGTGTGAGGAGATCCAAAAGGAGATGCTGAGAATATCCTTCCACAAGTCATCTTCATAACGCTGCCAATTTTTAAACTATTTATCAGGCCAATAATGCAGACCCAGTCAAGGGGTAGGGGAGGCTAAACAAGCTGTAGATAGGTCTCTGGACTTGCAGAGCAGCAGCAAACCACAGATTAAAATTATTCAGGAGTCCTACACAGAAGTAATGATTGCCCCTACTGTGCAAACCACCTGCCCCTGCACACATCTATGAAAACGTCCACCCTCATTTCACAGCATTCTCTGTGCCTTCTGTACTAGCCTTTAACACTGTCTTTGGTGCAAAAGTAATCGTGGTTTTCCATTGAAATTGCCATTGAAAGAATGGCAAAAACCTCAATTACTTTTGCACCAACCCAATAGTTGTAAACAATCCTGTCTCCTCAAATGGAATTCAAGTTCCTGGAGAGGTAGGACCCATGCTAGAGTTGGCTTTGTCCTATGCCTGCATAAATGAGATTCAATAAATGTTTGGTGAATGGCATGTTAATCACATAAGCAGAGAACTCTAAGGAGGATCTTGAGAGCCTCTGCACTAGAGCAACGCTTCCAAACACTGAACACGCAGACCAATGACCTAGAGATCTTGTTAAAATACACTTTCTTGAATTGCACCCACTGGAGACTCTGATTCAGTAAGACTAGGGTAGGAGTCCCCAAATCTGCATTTCTAACAAGATCCCAGGTGGTGCTGATGTTGCTGATCCATACTAGCTTTGCCTAAAATAACCTACTTCCCAAAGTAGAAATCACCCCAAGTGAAATTCTCAGAAATAGCATGCAGTAACCACTGCCCCCATCAAGGATGTTCACACACACCCAAGGCAGCCCAATCCACTTCCGGTCAGAGAAATACTAAGAAGTCCTCCCATATATACACTAAGTACTCTGGATTTCAAATGATTGCCCTATAGATGCTAAGTATGTACATTTCACAGACTTCTCACTGACTTTTGTTCAAATCACTCACTCATTTTCCTTCCTTCCCAGACTGCCTCTGCCTTTTCTCCTTATCCTTGCACAACTAGAACCACATCTGAATACTGAACTACAGCCCTTTTGTGCTTCCCAGTAAAATATTGCAGAAAAACTGCCCTGCTTCTGAAGTTACAGGTTTTCCTTCTATGAATCTATGTACCTACTTTCCCCATAACTAACTCTTACCAGCAACTAATCAATCCCCAGAGGAACACTCATGAACATCCAAGGAGAACTCTCTGCCCTCTCCACTGAGCTGCTTTCAGCACCACATTGACCCCTCAAAGTCCCTCACAGCATGTTAATGTTTGCATTAGTCAAAACAAAAGAGGGTGCACTCATTGCAGGTTCCTTCTAGCTCTGATGCCCTAGAAGTGTGTGATCTAAACCTACGGACACTTGGGAACCATTCCAGGTTTCTCTTTTGCTGACACACTCTTCTCTCTCTTGCTGCTACCAGTTCTTTCACTCAAGAGACCAAAGGAAACACATGGAGATTCAGAGTCAGGAGACCTGGACTCAAACCCCAACTCCACCACCAAGAAGCTGTATGACATTGGGCAAATCAGATAACCTATTTGACTCTCTTATTTCTTCAGCTGTAAACTGGAGATAATAATACCTCAAAGCTATTTTGTGAGATTGAGATAACATACATAAAATGTTTCACAAATTGCAAAAGGCTACAGAAATACTAATTAGCATTAATGCTTATATCCTCCTTCTCCTTATTTTACTTACTAATGGCTCCTAGTTCTAACAGTTCCCCCTTTCATAATGCATGTCCTTGTCATCCCAGGCAAAAGAGAGTGACCTTACATTCTTTGTATTCTCAGAGTATACTGGAGATGTCAATGATGACAATCAGCCTTGCATTTATAGGCACCTGTGCTCAGACTGCAAGGGATGAGGGCTCCTTGCAGCATCTTACACATCATCTTGTTTAGAGTCTGGCACTTGCTGAGCACTCAAATACTGGCTGAATGAATGACATTTCAGTTAGTAGGTTAAGTTCCTCCCTCTCAATAGAGGGAGAAGAAAGGTTAATCAACAAAAGTCAAATGCAACAAAACTACTTTTTTATTGCATGGCCTATGAGAACACTGCCCTTTACTACTTTTAGGCCAATGTTTATTGAGCACTTACAATGCTCTAGGCCTGTACCAAACGCTTCACATGTCTCATCATGTTTAATGTTCACAACTAATCAATGAGGCAGGTACTGTTACTATCCCCATTTTATAAACAGGCAGAGTGAGGCACAAAGAGGTTAGGTAACTTGTCCTAGGTGACACAGCTGGCAGTGGCAAAGTAGGAATTTGAATCCAGAGGTTTTATTCCAGAGCCAGTATTCTTAACTTCAGGCTACGTGGACCCTTACAGGACACAAAGCTTCAAGGCATGTCTCCATCTGGGAAAACACTTCTGCCTCCACATTTTAGCTCCTTACTCCAAGAACCAATTAACAGCACAGAATGACAGCCTGAAGCTTCAGAAAAATTATAGCTACTCATTCTCTCAATTAGCATGTGATGCAGAGAGGACGCAAAACCACCAAATATTTAATGTACTCGAAACCTGGTTTATGAAAGATTCAGTCACTTGAAAACCACATTTATTATTGGAAGTAAATCTCAAGAAATACAAACTCGAGGCAAGGTTTTCGCTTCAATAACCTTTCTAGTTAATAATTGATACTAGTAAAAGAAGAATACTGGAAGATGGGCTCTGAATTACATGCCTCATAATGGAGGCTAGTCAGAGGCTCAGCAGAATTTCCCAAGTCTGTCACTCCATATGGAAAATCCCCAGAGGCAGCCAGGCATCATGAATTGGATGTGCATCCTTCTTTGGGCTGACATACCTATGGCAAGCCCCAGAATTCCAGGAGACCTGTCCTTCCTCAAACCATCTAACCTAATTAACAGAGCGAATGAGTACATAAGAAAAGAAAAAATAAATCCCAGTAATCTTTGCAACTTTTCTGTAAGATTAAAAGTATCCCAAAATAGTTTATTTTAAAAAATAGAAAAAACATTAGCAATAACCAAATAGAAAAAACAGGCAAGGAATATGACCAGACTGTTGATGACAGAAAAGGAAATACTATCAGATCTTAGACATAGTAAATAATGCTCAACATTACTAATAATAAGATATGCAAATTGAAACCACTGTGAGATGGCAATTTTCTCCTATCAGATTGGCAAAACTTCAAAAGTCTAACACCACCACCCTGTTGACAAGACTGTGGGGAAATCTCTATTCTTAAACAGATGGGAATATAAATTGGTGCAACCTCTATAGAGGGATTTAGCAATAACCATCAAAATTAGAAATGCACATACACTGTAACAATTTCACTTCTGGGAATTTATCCTACAACTGAATTGAACATATACCCAAGATGAAATGCCATATGATCAAGATTATTCACTGCGGGCCAGGCACAGTGGCTCATGCCTGTAATCCCAGCACTTTGGGAGGCCGAGGCGAGCAGATCACTTAAGATCAGGAGTTGAGACCAGCCTGGCCAATATGGTGAAACCCTGTCTCCACTAAAAATACAAAAATTAGCAGGGTGTGGCAGCGGGTGCCTCTAATCCCAGCTACTCAGGACGCTGAGGCAGAAGACAAGCTTGAACCCAAGAGGCAGAGGTTGCAGTGAGTTGAGGTTATGTCACTGCACTCCAGCCTGGGCAACAGAGATTCCATCTAAAAAAAAAAAAAAAAAAAAAATCACTGCAGCATCACTTGTAGGAGCAAAAGACTGTAAATAACCCAAGAGTCAGATTAGTTAAGTAAATTATAGTACAGCTATACAACAAAACACTAAGCAGCTATAAAAAGGAATAAGGAAGCTCTCTCTGTACTGAGATGGAATGATCTCCAAGATATATTGATAATTACAAAACAGGAAAATGCAGAACAGTGCTTATAGTATGCTAAATATTGTATAACAAAGGGCAGAAAAAGTGAGAGAGCATACACAAATAAGAGTATATATACATAATTTGTTTAAGAAATTACAAAGGATGTAATAGAGACTAAAAAAGTAGTTATAGAAGGCTAAAGAATGAGGCACACAGGTCCGGGAATGAGAGAGACATTTCTCTATATACTTCTTAATAATTTAGTTTTGCTTTTTGGATCTTATAAATATATTACCCACTCAGAAATAAATAATAATAAGATAGTAGCAAAAACGCCCATCAATCCCACAAATGACAGAATCGATCTTTGGTTTTACCTCTACGTGGTTATATTATTCAAGAATTATTAGTGACCAGTCTCCAAATTCTTTTTTATTGCTTCCTATGACACACCTTGCCATAAACAATCTTAGGAGATAAACACCAACTTAATATGCACCAAAAGAGTATAGTCATAAACAGAAAAATATAAACACAAGAACAAATATATAGTCAAAGTCATGGATGACACTGACTATATATCTTACCTCCTATGTTAGATTATCTGTTTCCTTCCCATACATACCTACCCCATATCCTTAACCTTCCCTTCCCCAAGCACAGACAGTTAAGAACTCTGCGGTTTCTGCACTTAAATGTTCACAACTTATTTGTGAGTAAATTTGAGCCCAAAAGCATGAATGAAAATCTCAATATACAACCTAGTGTGAAAATTTGACATGTTGGCAGATGCTCTGACCCAAACTGACGCGGCAATACATTATCTCCAATGGGATCACGCATACGCTTCCTGTGTTAAGTTTAAGGCTATGTGCACTGTGAGGCCATTACAGCAGACCACGAACATGTGTGGTATCTTGCAGGAAAGCAGCCAAAATGAAAAGGCAGCCTATGACATCATCAGCGATCCTACCAAGAAGGGGCCCCCAGGCTCACAGATAATAACATTAAATGGTAGGCAGGCTGCCACTCAGCAGGGAAGTACTTTTTAAAAACCCTTTGGGAGACAAGTCATCAAAGCCCAGCTCAACAAAGTGCTATCTAGGGAAAATTATTTGCTTTTCTACTAGATCAATAAGTAGCAAATAGGGTCAGAGACTAGAAATGAGCAATCAATAAAATAGGGAAAGCACTGTAACCTGTCACTGGTTTTGGCCATATCCTTTGATCCTGTCTACAGGTTTTCACAAAGAAAGGAGAGAAAACTACTGTGTCACTCAATTTTTCACACATACACACCTAATATTTTATTGTGCTTAAAGTTATGGGACCATTATTAATGGCCCAAGATACTCCATAGCAGATCACCCTGGAAGAAAAGCTTGCCCTGAGAGTTCTACGTATAAATAGAGTTATATTTAGATTTATTATACCCAAAGACCCAGCTCAAGCTTAGGATAACAGGGGCTTCTAAAAGTAACATCCTGTTCTCCCTTTTCTCTCTCTTCAGCTCTGACTTAGTGTCTTAATCAGCAGGGCCATAATCTACAAGGCTCCACTGTAAACTGCTGTGTTACCACAAAATGTCTAATCTACTTGAAGAAGTAAAGGAAAAGCAGCATGCTGATCCACTACAGAAAGTTCCCCTGGTACCTCATGAATTTTTGAAGCTGTCACATAAATCCATTAAACCAAGATCACTTAACTTGGTCCTGTTACAAATCCTGCTGCCACAGTGGACAGTGTCTGAAATTGTAATTTAGCAATGGAGGAAGGACTCTTCCACAAAAGCTGGAGTGGAGAGCTGACAATGCCAGTTCTGGAGTGTCTCAATACAGAGCTTGGGATGCCCGAAATCAAGGATGACAGGAAACTGATTGGGGCATTAAGCTGCAGAATATTCATTTTCTTTCACTTATTCCTGTAGGTATAAGGCCAAGATAGTCTGAGAAAAAGCTCAGACCGCACCTCATACCATACCTAGAAAGCCTACTACCCCTGACATCACCACAGCACTTCTCCTATCAGATCACGATTGCTGGGTTTCTTATTTTAATCCCCTCTCAACTATGAGCTCCCCGAAGGGCAGAGACTATTTTATTTATCCCTAGTACACCAAGCTCAATGCATGGCACCATGGATACAGTATATAAATATTTGGTGGATGTCTACTTAGAAGAGGCAATTCTTCTTAGAAAAGGAAGCCTGGGCCGGGCGCGGTGGCTCAAGCCTGTAATCCCAGCACTTTGGGAGGCCGAGGCGGGTGGATCACCACGTCAAGAGATCAAGACCATGGTGAAACCCCGTCTCTACTAAAAAAAAACAAAAATTAGCTGGACTTGGTGGCGCACACCTGTAGTCCCAGCTACTCGGGAGGCTGAGGCAGGAGAATTGCTTGAACCCGGGAAGTGGAGGCTGCAGTGAGCCGAGATCATGCCACTGCACTCCAGCCTGGTACCTGACAGCAGAGCGAGACTCTGTCTCAAAAAAAAAAAAAAAAAAAAAAAGAAAGAAAGAAAGAAAGAAAAGGAAGCCTGTACAATTCCGTTACATTGCCCTTGGCAAAGAAGAACATAAGATCTACATCCTAAAACTGATTCTCAGAGTAAGGTCCTTGGATTAGCAGCATCAGCAATGCCTGGGACTACATGAGAAATGCAAATTTTAAGTCCTCGCCCAGGCATACTGAATCAGAAACTATGGATGAGGTCTATATATGTATGTGTATACATACATATATACATTTTAATAAGCGCTCCAGATGATTTTAATGAAAAGTAAAGTTTGAGAATCAAGGTCCAACAGTTGCTGTGCATACATATATGTTACAGCTTCCTAACCTACCCCTAAGAAGTGAGACAAGTAAGATAACTATAAACATTTTTTAGATGTTTGGAAATAAGTTTATACACAACCATGAATCAGCTTTTCTAGCGGCGTTAATTAATAATATATGCAATGCTGGTTCAGTGGTTTTTATTAATCTGTTTCTCTCTGCTCACAGCACATATGTACATATTTTACCAATGAAAATACAAAAGTCAAGCCAACAGCTGAGACACTAAAAAAAAAAAAATCTTTTTACGAACTGACCAGAACACATTAGCAAATTAATGTTACACAAAGTGACAAGAAGGTCAGGTTCTTAGGGCAAAATGGAGGTTATTCTGCATTTATCTCCAATTCAGACAACTAAAAGACATTCAGCAAAGAACTCCTCATTTTCCCCACTCTGTGCATGGCTACCATGGCCTTCTCCCAGATTATCTGCTGGTATTTCTAAAGAGCACATGGAGCTAAGTGGGTAAGGGTATTCAAAGTGTTCAAAGGAGGAGGAGCAATTTTTTCACATGGAGATTTCAATGGGCATGTCAACAGTAAGCCTAATTACCCTGCTGCTATTCTGAAAATAATTCTATACCCTGCATCTAAAAAAAAAATCTATACCCAAACAGATCTATTTTGGAGGGAAAACAGCCCAGAACAGACACCTTTGGCCAGCATTAAAGAAGGATGGTGTTACTAAGGAAACTCACTTGGGGAGAAAGAGCTGTCTCTTGGCCTTTCCCTAAGGAGAGGTAACCCAACCAGAAAGGGAGGAACAGAGGTCCTCCTGAGCCTGTGCAACTGCCAGAGATGCACCAAGGCTCACCTCAGGCTTCTAGAGGGTCAACTTGCTCTGCAAAACTAAATTTGTCCTTGGAGCTGGAGAAAGCTCAAAAAGAAAAGTGAATGCTCACCCATGATCTGACAAATGTGTGTGCTTCACTAGCCAGGAATACATTCAGATATTAAAGGGGCAGCAATTTTTAAAACTGTTGTTAATTTGGCAAGAATACATTTTCATTCAGGGCCCACAAAACAAAAATGCCAGGAAGGGTCTTTTCCTATTTGTAGATGGAAAATGAGCATTTATTGAGTGTCAAGAAGGTCCCTTCTTGTGTTCTCCCATAATACAGAAGCTGCTGACCAAGAAACCACACTTAAAAAATCAAGATTTTTTTGAAGAATGTCTAATTTCTGTACCCTGTTTCAAGAAATTCAAAATTAGAGTCATGCTGGTCAAAACCTGTTAGGTTTATTCCCACAGTTGGGGGAGGGGGAAATGCTTCACTAAAACAGAAAATGTACAACAAAATCAAGTTCTTAAAAATATAACAAAATATTACAAACAACATCAAGCCTAATAATGTCTACTATCAGTCTAGTTTTCAGAGGATAGTTTTTTAAATTGGATGTGAACATTTGCCCAGTTAAATATTTTGTTTTTAAAGTGAGTATTAAAACACAATGTTTAGTTGGATGCGATTCAAATTCACCCAAATCAGGACCTACCCCTAATCAAATATCTGACTACAATTTTTCAAACTTAATAACATATTTTTTGTTTTATATTTTATTAAGCTGAATAATACAATACAGTATTTCCTCTGTATGATCCACCTGAAAATATATTCCCTGTTACTTTGTGTTTGTGTATACATACATATATACAAAAACAAATTGTTTCTTTTAACATTTTTCTTTTAGACAAAAGAGTCTTGCTCTGTTGCTCAGCCTGGAGTGCAGTGGTGCAATCATAGCTCACTGCAGCCTTGACCTCTGGGGCTCAAGCTATCCTCCCACCTTAGCCTCCCATGTAGCTGGGACCACAGGGGTTTGCTACCACACTTTCCTTTCCTTTTTCTTTTTTCTTTTTTTGTAGAATGGAGTCTCACTGCATTGCCTAGACTGATCTCAAACTCCTGGGCTCAAGCAATCCTCCCACCTCAGCCTCCTCCCACCTCAGCCTCCCAAAGCACTGGGATTACAGGCATGAGCTACCGTTCCTGGCCTGTTAAATTAAGTGATTAAATAAATGATATTAGCACATGATGAAACATAGGTTACCACTTTCTCTCCCATGGAATACCCATTTCTGTAAACACCCAGAATATTCCAGTAGGGTTTTCTTGCTTCATAAAGTAGCACATATTTTAAAGCCCTTTTACTCTTCAAAGACGTTTGGCTTTTTGCAAAGCAAGACAAAGCAATTTTATCTCTCACTGCCATACCTATAGTGAAACTATACATAGTAAGGCCACCTTGTTAAATAATGGATTTCAATCTACTTTCAACTTTGAGGGTTGTCATTACAACTATAATTACTTCTTTTATAATTACTTATTTTAGAGAATTCCTGTCCACTAACACCCAAATACAGAACAACAAAGGCCAACTATACCACTTATGAAAACCCAGAGTTTCACTTATGATCTATTCTTTGTTCCTGTAATGCAGTTTTCCCCAAACATGGCTCGGCATCAAAATCACCTGCAGATGCTATAACAGGATATCTTAAAAGAACAGTAAAGAAAATAAAAATTACAGCTTTTAAAAAGTAGAAAAAAATATCACCTGAAGGGCTTTCAAAAACTGAACATTCCTAATCCTTACCCCACTGAATCAGAATTTCCAGGAGTGAGACCCAGAAATCCCTATTTGTTGTTAAGTGAATACTCAACTTTCAGAACTAGTACTTGGTAGCAATGAGTAAATGAACAAGTATTAGGTCTACCTAACTGCCCCAGCAACAGTCACACACAGGTCTAAAGAAGCCATCACTACAAGTTAAACTGTTTTAAAAGGAGCTTCTAAATGGCAGAACAATAAGGTAAAATGAAAACCTAGTGTTGCCCATGAAATTCAGCAAATCTACCTGGAGTTTCCATCTCCAGGCCCAATAGTGTAAAGACAACAGTAGTGGTTCCCAAGTGTTAGCAGCTATCAGAATCACCCTTGACAGCTTATTAAAATTTCTAATAAAGGGGTGGGGAGCTCATGAATTTGCATATCTAACAAATTCCCAAGGGATGCTACTGGTCCAATAGTCATACTTTGAGAATCACTAGGCTAAAGCAATGTCATGGAAATCAAATCTAGTGTAATTTCAGCTTTATTGATAACTAGATACACAACTTTGACCAAGTCCCAGATTCGCTAAATTTTGCCTTTTCTTCTTCAGAGGGGTGAGAGAGAGAGAGATGACATCAGAATATCTCTTCTATCTCCAATCCTCCTGGTTCTATGAAATACAAATCCCAGCTGGATGAACACATGAAAATGCAGTAATCTTAAGAACAAAAGAAAAGGTTCCAGTTTTTGAATCAACTATATTAACAGTCCAAAATAACACACACATCCAGAGGCAACATAGTCTTTGCTGTCGTTGTCTAAAGCCTTTGTTAATCCATATGGCCAAGAGAAAAAAACTATCCTATTTCCAGAATGCCATGCTTGTACAAAAAAATTTGTCATGGCATGAGTTAAATTTCCTTTTGGCACCAAGTATCTCAACTATTTGCCAAAAAAAGACCTGTGGCTTTACCCCTAAATGGGGAAAATGGGCTACTAAGATTTACCGAATCTCCAAAATACACCAGACACTGACCGATGTTTTCACATTCTGTTGCTCAAGTCTCCACAACAGTATGAAATAAATATAATCCTCATTGTACAGATGCTGAAATTGAGGCTCAGGAAATGTTAAGTAACTCACTCATGACAGAGCAAGTAATCAATGACAGAGTCAAAGACTATACTAAAGTTTATACAGCTCTAAACCTCTCACTCTGTTCAAGGTGGCAGTTTCCTCATTATTTCCATCTACCACAACACTTGAAAATGCCATGAGAGAGGTCCTTTTCTCAAAGTTAAGGTAAGGAAAGTTCTAGCATGTTTGTAAATTAGTTTTGAGGGAAGTCTCTCCGTCAGTGCATTCCTGACCGGCCTCCTAAAAGCTATCTAGAGGGTTTTCAGAAGACTGCTAAATTTAAGTTTTCATGTAAGCCTGAAAAATAGGCTAACATTATGTGCTTTAGCACATTCTTAGCTCACTCTAAGCAGCATAAAACCCCCTAAACAAATAGGTTGTTAGAAGATGTGGGCCAAAAAAGAACAAAGAAACCACCCCCCAAACCCCATCCTAAACACAGTCCAAATTGGTATCTGCCACGATGCTTTAAAATAGTGAAGTTCAGCCTGGTGCAGTGGGGCTCAGGTCTATAATCCCAGCACTTTGGGAAGCCAAGGCAGGCGAATCACGAGGTCGAGTCCGAGACCACCCTGATCAAAATGGTGAAACCCCATCTCTACCAACTAGCTGGGCATGGTGGCATGCACTTGTAATCCCAGCTACTCAGGGGGGGTGAGGCAGGAAAACTGCTTGAACCCGGGAGGTGGAGGTTGTAGTGAGCCGAGAAGGTTCCACTGCACTCCAGCCTAGGCGTTAGAGCAGAACTCCGCCTCAAAAAAAAAAAAAATCAAGTTTAAGATCATCAGCTGATCCCAGAAAATCTCTCTCCATTTCCCCTCAAGAAAAGTTGAATGCAAATTTGCATCAACTGAAGAGACAATAGGTAAGAACCAAATAATGAAAGACATAAGGGGCCTCATGTAGTGGCTCACGCCTTTAATCCCAGCACTCTGGGAGGCCAAGGCGCGTGGATCACGAGATCAGGAGTTCGAGACCAGTTTGACAAACACGGTAAAACCTGTCTCTAAAATATAAAAATTAGCCAGGCATGGTGATGCGCTACTCAGGAGGCTGAGGCAGGAGAACTGCTTGAACCCAGGAGGCAGAGATTGCAGTGAGCTGAGATCGGGCCACTGTACTTGAGCCTAGACAACAGAGCGAGACTCTATCTCCAAAAAATAAAAGATTTGTTAATGTTTTTAGGCTACTGAACTATATATGTGATGGTTCATACATGTAAAGACTCTCCAATCTCATATTCATCCATTTCTCCAATAAAATAATCACACAAATTAGTCCCAGAGCAACACTGGAAAACATTTCATATGTCTTTATTTCACAGCCCTAGCAGAATGACCTCAAAAATGATAGGTCTTGGCCAGGTGCGGCGACTCACGCCTGTAATCCAAGCACTTTGGGAGGCAGAGGAGGGCAGATCACGAGGTCAGGAGATTGAGACTATCTTGGTCAACATGGTGAAACCCCATCTCAACTAAAAATACAAAAAAATTAGCTGGGCGTGGCGACCCACGCCTGTAGTCCTAGCTACTTAGGAGGCTGAGGCAGGAGAACTGCTTGAATCCAGGAGGCGGAGATTGCTGTGAGCCAAGATCATACCACTGCAGTACAGCCTGGGTGACAGTGGGAGACTGTCTCAAAACAACAACAACAACAAAAAAAAAAAAAAAAAAAAAAAGTCTTTAAAATGAGAGGTGTTTCTATTAAAACTCTTCATTTCAAAGGGCCACCAGTCTTCCAAAGGTGTCGTTACTTCCCCTCCAGTCCTCACTACCAACCATACAAAAAATCATGTTTGTTCTATTATCTCTACAGACTTGGAATGGCACAGAATGCCAAGGTAGTCTGCCCGTAGGGGTGAGGGGTAATTGAAGATTGCAGAGGTCACAGGTGTTCTCCTTAAGTGAGCCAAAGGACCACTGACAGCGCCAATTATCCCACCTCCAAAGCATATACACATGGTCCCTGTAGGCCAGGCATCCCCAAACTTTTTACACAGGGGGCCAGTTCACTGTCCCTCAGACCGTTGGAGGGCCGCCACATACTGTGCTCCTCTCACTGACCACCAATGAAAGAGGTGCCCCTTCCTGAAGTGCAGCAGGGGGCCGGATAAATGGCCTCAGGGGGCCGCATGCGGCCCATGGGCCGTAGTTTGGGGACGCCTGCTGTAAGCACTGGCCCCACTGAAGCTCTCAGCTTCAAGGTCTCAGGTGCTCAGCTGGATGGCACAGTGGACAAAAACAGGGAGCTAAAGAGGCCATGGTTGAGGCATCTGAACTTTATACAGGTCAGTCTACTTGGCTCAGATCCATGGCTAGAGGTTTCATGTCTAACTTCTACATGCCTGTCAGATGCTACCTGTAACAGAGAAAAAAAATCTATCCTCCCTACGGGAAAAAACACTTCCTGCCTTGGATCCCACTGATGATGGCAGAGCTGCCTACCTGGAGTGGCCACTGTGAAGACACCCACTGCATCAGGGGAGGCATAGCCAGGAACAGACAGGAGCCCCACCCCCTACCAAGTTAGCAGAGTGGGAACCCTGCATTCCTGGGCACAGCTGCAGCTTCCCAGCTATAGCTCTGGACTCAGGCATCCCTACACTCTTGGGGGCCCAACACCCACAGGCTTGTAAGTACCTGCTCCCACTCCATGGCCTCTCCTTACGTCCGGCACCTGCTCTGGTGCAGAGCAAAGTTGTGGCTGAGCCCGGGCACTGCTGCAACCCAGCTAGGTGTACACTACTAGCTCAAGGTGGTGCTGACACACCAGCCCTCTGTCACCTTGGCCCCTTCTGGACTTCGGGTGTGAACAGGTTCAGGAGTGAGGCAGGGGATCGGGGTGGGTACTGAGGGTAGCTTGACATGGGCCTGCAGGCACTCCTCTGAACAAACAGCCTCGGCACCATGGATGGCATGTTGATGGTGAGAGGCAGAAGGTTCCTGGGCAGAAAGGGATGGGTCCCCTGTGAAACCCGAACTTCAAGCCAGGGATAGCCTGAAGTCTGGAAGCCAGGCTGCCAGTTCCAGGTGGAGTAAGCGGCCTGGAATCAGAACTTACAGTGCCCACCCATGGCCACCCATGGACCAATCAGCACATACTTCCTCCCTTTTGAGCCCATAAAAACCCATGGAGACTTAGGTAGTCTCAGCTAGATGTTGTGACTACCAGCTGTAGGAAGGAGCTACCCACTTTGGGTCTCCTCAGTTCATCAGGAGAGTCCGCCTATGGAAAGTTCTTACCCACTATGGATCTCCTGGCCACTGAGAGCTGGACACTCATCGGGACGACCTGCATATGAAAGAGAGCTACCCACTTCAGGTCTCCTGAGATCTGTTTTGTCACTCAAATGAAGCTCCTCTCTGCCTTGCTCACCCTCTGGCTGTCCACATCTCATTCTTCCTGGATATAGGACAAGAACTTGGGACCCGCCAAATGGTGGGACTGAAAGAGGTGTTAACACCAAGAGGGCTGAAAGACTCACCCCTACTAGCCACACTGCAGGCGACACAAAGGAGAAAATAATTGCAGCCCTTCAGGAAGCCCAAACCTAGTGACTCCACAAGCCAGGACAACAATATCCTCTTTGAGGCTCTGTGGTTCCTGGTGTCTCCAAGCTTCCAGGCACCACCGCATTCCCTGGTACCAGCATACCTGGCTGTGCCAGTGGTCAGACCCCACGCTTACTCCTACACCCCTCGCAGCTCCACACCTGGCTCACACTTAGCAGGCATGGGATCCAGGCTGGGAGTGCAGCTGCCCAGCTGAGTGGGCGGAACAAGCCCAGCAGGCCCGAGGAAAACTTGGGCAAAGGCACCACAGGCCACAGAGTTTCCAGCTGGAAAAGTGACCCCCTAAAGGATTCTGTGACAGTGAGAACAATTCATACATGGAGAATTATTTCTTCTATTCTAGAGCACCAACTATATTATATGTAGGATACTACGTAAAAACAATAACAGCCTCAATTAATCAACTAGTAAGTAATAAAATATTCAAATCACAATATTTACTGAGTACCTACTATGTGCCATGCATGTGCTATCTAGAAGTTATGGATATAGCAGTAAACAGAACAAAAAGTAAAATTTTAAAAATATCTCCCCTCACAAAGCTTCCAATCCAGTAGATACTTAAAACAATATTCATTCAGATGGAAAAAAGTTGTTTAAACAGAAGTAAGGAGTTGGCTGGGGGCAGTGGATCATGCCTCTAAACCCAGCACTTTGGGAGGTCAAGGCAGGCAGATCACCTGAGGTCAGGAGTTCGAGATCAGCCTGGCCAACATGGTGAAACCTTGTCTCTACTAAAAGGGAAAAAAAAAAAAAAAAAAAAAAATTAGCCGGGCATGGGGACACATGCCTATAATTGCAGCTACTCTGGAGGCTGAGGCAGGAAAACTGCTTGAGCCCAGGAAATGAAGGTTGCAGTACGCTGAGATTGCACTACTTCACTCCAGACTGGCCTACAGGGCGAGAGTCTGTCTCAAAAATAAATAAATAAGTAAAATACAAAGCAAAGAGTTAGAGAGTGATCAGGAAGAAAAGAGGAGCTATCAGGGAGAAAAGAGGTCCGGAAAAGCCTCTCTGAGAAAGTGACTTTGTGGTCAAGGCAGACACCTTGACATTTACTATCAGTAATCTTTATAACAGCCCCCCAGGCAGAGATCTACATTCAACAAATAAGGAAACTAGAGACCTCAAGGTAGTTGAATGATTTGCCCAAGTTTATTAATGACTGTATTCACAATGCTCTTCTCATTGCACAAAGGTTTCAAGACCCTGGCCTTGATCTCCAAGGCAAAATCTGCACATCTCAGGGAGTGCGAAAGAGGATTCATTCAGAAACAAACAAAGAAAAAATCAGGTTATCTATATATACTTAATTTTTAATCTCAATCCTTTAAACTCCTAATTTTGGAATAAAATTTATATATGTAAACATGCATATAATTTTGACATGAACAAATACGAACTATGTATTATTGACACATCATAAAAATTTCAAGATCACTGCCCCAGATGCATTGATGCCAAAGAAATAAACAAGGGAGGGGTGTGGAAGATAGGGAGAGCTCTGTTACAGGAAACAAAATTACAGCTAAATAGGAGGAATAATTTCTATTATAGTGTTCTATAGCACTGGAAGATGACTATAGTTAACAATATTACATACTGTCAAATAGCTAGAAGGGAGATATTAAATGCACCCATCACAAAGAAATGATAAATGTTTGAGATGATGAAATGGTAATTACCCTGATCTGATCACTATACACCTTATGTATCGAACATCACTATGTACATCATAAATATGTACGATTATATGTCAGTTAAAAAAGAAGAAAAGGAAATAAACAAACATGAACCCTCTTCCCAAGGACAGTATATATTGTTATGAACAGCCTGTACTCTGTAAACATAATTATAAATGTCCAAGTACAAAATGAACTAGATCATAAATGTGAATCTAAGGTGCAACTTCACTGTACAGATTAGACATTTTACTCCGGTACTTTAACCAACACACAGGCCTCCAGGGCTGTGGCCCCATGCACTGACAATTATTCAGCATGCTCCCCTGACTAGGAAACCTGTGTACTCCACACTGAAGGGAATCTACCAATTCATTTCAAATTGGTCACCAGATAACAGCTGTCAACTGGTAATAACTTTTGGTCACTCCCTACTCAGGCTGTTTAATGCATATGTAAACATAAGTTTTATAAATTGTTCAAATGCATATTTACTCAAAACACCATTATGGGTCCATCAGACTGTTACAGGCTATCAGCTAAATAATATGCATTTTTTAAAAGGCTTGGCAGCTTAATACATATTTTTACTGCTTGCATAACTCAGAAACAGCCTCAGAGTAAAACGTTTAATTTGACACATAAATAGTCCATTATATGGCCTAATCCTCTTTTGGGTTTTCAAAGAGGGAAGAAAGTGCCAGGGCATTTCAATTTGATAGAAAAAGCAAAGCAGAGGAGAAGGAAAAAAATTATTCAAACATAGCTGTTGATCTTAACTTCAGGGCCAGGTTTAAGAGGGTTGGCAAATAAAAGGTATTTAAAAAGAAAGCGTTATCATATGCATTAGGATGATCATATTTTAAAAAGAGAGAGAGAGAAAGGTCATTATTCAGATAGTCTCCTGGATCTTAATCCTACTCAAAATGTTTAATATCATTTACCTATAAGTTGATCCATTAGACTAGTGTTTCTTAACATAGGGGTCTAGAATCACTGCTACCCACAACTACATTTCCACAGATGTTTGTTTTCTTTAAACTGACCAGGAGCTACTTACTAGCTACCTTAAATGAGGGGAGTCCTAAAAAATCTGTATTAATAAATTAATATCAGCAAGTAAGTAAAGTATATAAAGAACCTGAAATTGGCAGACCAAGAACGTCAGCTAATATACAGTTCTGCAAAGTGTCTACCACGCACTTACACAAAGCAACAGTTAGAACTTTCAAAATTGTCACAATTCTCCAAAAGAATGATTTATTATCACTGTAACCTCATTGTAGTCTTAAATCAATCACAGTTTGCAAAGCTGCTATTCCCGTTTTTTAAATATAAATTACTTACTTTAATTGTATATTAGAAATTTGACTTTTTGAAGATTATCTGTTTAATCTCTTGATGTTCAGTGGTGCATATTTATGGCATTTATATTTTTGTCCTGTAATTTTCCAGTAATGAGGCTGGTTTGTGGTATGGTTAAAATAAGAATAATTGAAATCCCCACAGCTAAAGAAGACATACACAGAGTAAGACTACCTCCAAGAAGACTACTATAGTAAACATTCATCTGTAACTTTATATTCTCTAAATAACTTGCAATCTACTTTGCCAAGGTAAGTATGACAAAATCACATTTTTAAAGCTTATGGGATACTTTTATAAAACAAAATATTTATACGACTCCTATTAGCATGCACTTATCTTGATGCTGGATGGTATAAATGAGATAAGGAGCTTCTGTCCCACCTAAGTGGGTTAAGACCAAAAAATCTGAGAACAACTACTCAAGACCAGTGGTTCTTAATGTTTTCTGGATCAGAGTCACTGCCAAGAATCTGACAAAAGCTATGTTCCATAGAAAAAATGTATGCATGCATTAAAATTTGCAACCTGGGCCATGATTCTTAATTCTTAGAAGCCTTTATAAAGCATACCCAGATTACTTGTGTCAAGACCACTGTGTAATATTACTTTTCTATAGTACTTTGAAAACAAGAAAATTTTCTTAAGTGTCTCAAAAACATAAAGAGTAATATTAAGTATACTTTTTGAAACTGCTTATGAGTCCTTAGAAATTCTGCAAATCTCTCATCATTCTTAAACACTATTCTCAAGGTACCTAAACCCAGGGTGTTCCAGATCTACCAGTTCCAGATCTCCTTTTTTTAACCCCAGTTCCAGATCTCTTTTCATCATTTCAATATCAACTCAGAAAACTGTACCTAATATATTTTTTTCATTCATGTTAGGATTTATTCCTATTTTTAGAAACAAGATTTGTTACTATTATGAATCCTCTAAAACCCTACAGTAGAAAATGACTTATTCCTAAAGGCCTGCCATTCCAGTATCTGTGGTCCTTTTACTCTAAGGCTGCATATATTCACGATTACAATATCAACTCCTGTTGTTCACATCCCTTCCTACTTGGGAAACTTACTATTTCCCAGGAAAATGCATTGTTTCACAGCACTATGAGAAAACTATTTCTTACATCAGTCTAAAATTAATCTTCCTATAACCTATAGCCAGTAATCTTTGCTCTCACTCCATGGTTCCATACATGAAGTCTAACATACCTCCTTCCTGAAAATAGCCTCCTGAATATTTGAAAATAGAAGGCATGGACTCCCTTGTTCTCTCCTACCCATGCAGTCTTCATGTTTTCAGGCCTACCTCTGGTCATTTTGGTCATTTCCTCTGAAGATTATTGTTTTATCTGAGTCTGAACTCACCACTCCAAGACAATCTCAATAACAGAGTAAAAAGGCATGGACTGGCCACACGTGGTGGCTCATGCCTATAATTCTAGCACTTTAAGATGATCATCTGAGCTCAGGAATTCCAGACCAGCCTGGGCAACTTAGTGAGACACTATATTCTTTTTTTTTTTTTTTTTTGAGACGGAGTTTCGCTCTTGTTACCCAGGCTGGAGTGCAATGGCGCGATCTCGGCTCACCGCAACCTCCGCCTCCTGGGCTCAGGCAATTCTCCTGCCTCAGCCTCCTAAGTAGCTGGGATTACAGGCATGCACCACCATGCCCAGCTAGTTTTTTGTATTTTTAGTAGAGACGGGGTTTCACCATGTTGGCCAGGATGGTCTCGATCTTTCGACCTCGTGATCCACCCGCCTCGGCCTCCCAAAGTGCTGGGATTACAGGCTTGAGCCACCGCGCCCGGCCGAGACACTATATTCTTTTCTTTTTTTTCTTTTTTTTTTTTTAAATAGGGCATGGATCCTTTCTTTAGATACTCTCTACTTCTACCACTGCAGCCTCAGACTAAAGCAGTACTTTATATAAATGCTGTTGGTAAAATATTCTGCCTGAAAATCTTCTGACCTCAGAAAATATGGCACTATCCTCAAGGCCTGTATCCCTACTAACCTAAATTATAATGATCAGAAATTTCTGCAGTCCACAACTACTTGTTTACCTGGACAAACAGCTTAGTGAGACTCACGCCTTTTGGGGGTCTCACACGGGAATGTTCCCCACAGTTTGTCTAAGACTAGATGGTGGCAAAACAGGAAGTGGGGAAGAGTAGGATTCATTATGAATTTTCTGAGGTAGAGAGGGATCAAAATGGAAGGAATAGAGAACTGTGACCTACTTTCAATTTTCTCTATGTTCCAAAATGAACAGGCTCCTATCCAGTCAGAGTAGTCAAAGAAACTTCTAGAACTGGGCCTTGGAGGAAAAGCAGGTTTTAGATAGAGAAAAAGACAAGGTCATTTCATGCCCCAATATCATCTGAGCAGAGGTGCAAAGCTGAGGAAGCCTCTGGCAAGTTACAGGAACAAGGAGTCAACCACTGTGGCTTGTGCAATGTAGCCACATGGAGCTGCCTTAGGGAGAGAGCCTGGAAAAATCATGCCACTGCATGATCTCAGCAGCACAGAGCCCCTTCCTTAAAAGCCAGGCTACTGAGAATATCTTTCAGCCCAGACGCAGTGTGGAGACACTAAAGTTTTTAAGCAGGGGAGTAAAATGATGAAAGCTGAATTTTAGAAACAATACACACCAGGCATTTAATCAGTGAGGCAGACTGAACATACAGATTCTAACTACCAGGAAAGACACATCTGTGACCTAAAACTTACAGAAAAACCACTCAACTAGTAAAATCCGTCTCACAACAACTCACTTTATCCTTTTAATTTGATTAATACAAAAAAAGAAAAGGAAACAAGTAATGAGGCACAAACTAACATTTTACCTAATGTCTGACTCTCATGTCCTTCCTAAATCAAAACACATACTTCACAGTAAGCTAAAAATGAAAGCATTAAATATTTCCTCTTCCCATTTGCTATTATTTTTCACTAGTTACTCAGCTATAACAGTCATTAACATGCTGAAAAGGAACTTCATGTAAATTCATCACTGGTCTGGGAATACTGCAACTCTGATGTACTGGCTGCAAGCTACACCCAGCTCAGAGGCACCATTTCCCTACAGTCAGGGCCAAATGTCTGGTTCACTCACAATTTACAAATAATTATTTTTCTAATTAATCATTCATCAAAAAACATAAATGGCAAGAGGGTGTGAAGACAGTGCTAGCAAAAAAAACACAAGGGGGCATGTATCCATCAATCCCTCCCTCATGAACCAGGGCAGCAAGCTCATGAACGAAGGCTCCTAGGGCCTGTGGAAGATGCTATCTTGAAGAAACCTTGACCCCACCCCAAGGTGCAAGTACCCTCCAGCACTCAGGAAGGGGCAGCCTACCTTGAATGTAGATTATCAAAACAGCCTCCTAGTGTGTCCTTTCTCCAGTTGCTCCTTTAATGACCACCTAATCACCTCCCCATGCCTCTTTCTACCCAAGACACAAAGCTGTTAAAATACTTCTCCTCAAAGGTCTTTATCATGCCCTAAGAACCTACAGAACTGTTTCCAATCTCAAGATGGCCATGTCTTACAATGTGCAAGGTCCTTAAATACCTCCTGATCCAGGCCCTTCATTTTATAGTTGGGGAAAATCAGATTTTGAGAGTTTCCACTATGTCTGCCATTATCTCCTGAACCTGACTTGAGAAAGTTTGTTTTGTCTTTTTGATTTTTAACACGGAGTCTCACTCACTCTACTGCCCAGGATGAAGTGCAGTGGCATGATTTCAGCTCACTGCAACCTCCACCTCCGAGGTTCAAGTGATTCATGATTCTCCTGCCTCAGCCTCCCCAGTAGCTGGAATTACAGGTATATGCTACCATACCAGACTGAATTTTTTTTTTTTTTTTTTAAAGTAGACATGGGGTTTCACCATGTAACAGGCCAGGTTGATCTCAAACTCCTGGCCTCAAGTGATCCACCTGCCTCAGCCTCCCAAAATGTTGGGATTACAGGTGTGGGCCATTGCACCCAGCCTCATTTTTTCGTTTGTTTTTTTTTTGTTTTTGTTTTTGTTTTTTTTTTTCCTTTTAAGACACAGGGTCTTAGTTCTTGCTCTGTCACACAGGCTGGAGTGCAGTGGCACCATCATGGTATTACAAGAGTTATTAGGAAGTTATCTTAGGCAAATAGAGAGGGTAAAAGAGTCCTCAGTAAGACTTTTTCTTTTACTAAAAAAGCCCCCAGAACATTTCTTTTCTAACAGAAAGCAGCCTGAAAAACCGACCTGTAAGCATTGATATGCAAATGCCAGTGGCTCAAAGCCAGGTCCACCCAATATGGCGGTTCCTGCCACTTTTTCTTGCCATGTGTGTAGGACATCATGGCGACCAGCCAGGTAGAGGCCACGTGTGCAGGACATCATGGCAACCAGCCAGGTAGTCACATTTACATATTAAAAGCCTAGGTTGGGAAGGCCAGTTTTTCACAAGCTACTTGAATGACACTCCTGGTCAAACCAACCCCCTGGGCCGTAAACAAATCAGACACCGCCTCATCTGGCCTCCCAATATAACCAACTACATTCTCCCCTCCCTACAGTGGGGGTTTTCTGTTCGGAGCCCTCTTGCCTCTGTATGGTGGAGCTGTTGTCTTCTTTCTTGTCTATTAAACTTTCTGCTTCTTAAACCACTCCATGTGTCTCCATGTCACTGATTTTCTCAGTGAGAGACAAGGGACCCTGGATTTCTCTAGACAACAGAGCCATATCAATGGCTCACTGTAGCTTCAAACTCTTGGAATCAAGTGATCCTCCTGCCTCAGCCTCCCAAAGTGCTAGGACTGCAGGCCAAGCCACCATAGCTAGCCTTGAGACCTTTTCAAGCAGAGGTTTTGTTTCTGAATAAGTCTTTCCCTCTCGGCCTCTGTATTAAGTAACAGAACTGCCAATACTGAGTAACTGTACAACTGCTGCTACCTACCAGAAGGTAGACATATGAAATATCTACTCACCTTTGAAAACTGGCTAAGTTTCAAATATGCAAATTACTAAAGAAACTAATACTAAGCCTTAAGAGTATGAGTACTGAAGAGGCTAGTATTAGCACTAAGTCACAGTTCTAATAAACTATAGACACCCAGTGTTTTCATACCACCAGGATTACATAGCTAGAAAATTATCTCACTCAGGTTAACCTGGAGGGATGTTTATAGATGGGCAAAGAGATCAGGAAGAGTTCTTACCAGATTCTAAAATTAAGACCCGCTCAGGCCCTACAGTCATTAAGTATAGGAAAACACATAATCTTTACTGTTCAATTTTTCTAACTGTGTAATAGGTATATCCTCCCCACCTACAGAGCAACATTGCAGGAAATAATATCTTCAGAAAGTCTAAAGACTCAAATGTGGAGTATGACCAAATGTTAAGATGACCTCACTCATTTACCACCATCATAATTAGCATATTATATGATAATCAGAGTTTACACTTACTGAGTGCTTACTATGGGCTAGGCACATGCAAAGCACTTTACAGGTATTAACTCAACTAAATCTCACAAAGTTATTATTATTTCTATTTCACAGATGGAGAAACTGTGAAACAACTGTTTGTTACATTGTCCAAGGTCACCGATCTAGTAAATAGAGGAGGATTTGAACCCAGGCATTCAGACTCACCGCCTGCACTCAATCACCAAGGTCTCCATCCTCATAACTTACTATCTGGGGCAGTTACAGAGTAAGAACAAAAACAAAGGGCATGTTTAACAAAAAAGAGAATAAACTTGTGCAAAAAGAAATCCAATCTATCAAATAATTACACCATGCTACACGCATTATATTTTTTAAATGCCTGGATTCTACAACAAACAGATTTTGGAACAAATTAAGAAATAGGGAGAAGCACAACCCCCTCATTTACAGATGACAATGGCAGGGAACAGGGTGTTGAGGTGACTTACCTAAAATCACTCAGCAATTGCAGCCTAAGTCTATCAACACCCAGACCAACATTCTATGCATAAGTCAGTGCACTGGTCCAGCAGTATGACCTTAACAAAAATAATTAGCCAGTCCTTAGGAGTCTAATGAAGTTTGAAACAGGCCACCCTAACCTTCAAAGCCGCCCTGTTCTCCATGAAGCCACTCTGTCAGTCTGGAAGAGGCTATTTAAAAGATAAGCCTGAAGAACATGTGCACTGCTGGTGGGACTAAAATGGCATGACTCCTACAGAAAAAAGTACAGAGGTTCCTCAAAAAATTAAAAATAAAACTGCCACGTGATCCAGCAATCCCACTTCCAAGTACAGATCCAGAAGAAGTGATAGTAGGATCTTGAAGAGACATTTGCACACTCATGTTCAGAGAAGCACTATTCACAATAGTTAAGCGGTAAAAACAACTCAAATGCCCCTCACAGGATACAAAGATAAACAACTGTGGAATACACCTTCAATGGAATAGTATTCAGTCTTAAGAAGAAAGAAAATTCTGTCATATGCTACGTGAATGTTGAAGACGTTGTGCTAAGTGAAGTAAGTCAGTCAC
This sequence comes from Saimiri boliviensis, assembly GCF_048565385.1. Taxonomy (NCBI): domain Eukaryota; kingdom Metazoa; phylum Chordata; class Mammalia; order Primates; family Cebidae; genus Saimiri; species Saimiri boliviensis. Next base: position 37,821,755 of record NC_133468.1, on the reverse strand, counting down.
AAAAAGACAAATACTACGTATACTAGATGAGGTATTTAAAATACTCAACTGTGGCTGTGTGCAGTGGTTCACGCTTGTAATCCCAGCACTTTGGGAGGCTGAGGTGGGCACATTACTTGAGGTCAGGAATTCAAGACCAGCCTGGGCAATATGGCAAAACCCCACCTCTACTAAAAATACAAAAATTAGCTGGGTGTGGTGGCGCACGCCTGTAATTCCAGCTACTCCAGAGGCTGAGGCAGGAGAATCACTTGAACCTGGGGGGCGGAGGTTGCAGTGAGCCAAAATTGTGCCACTGCACTCCAGCCTCAGCAATACAGCGAGACTCTGTCTCAAAAAAAAAATAAAATAAAATACTGAAATCCATACAAAGAGAAAGGAGAACGGTGGTTACCAGGGGCTGGAGGGAACAAAGGAGGTCAGTTGTTGTTTAATGGGTATAGAGTTTCATATTCACAAGATGAAAAAGTTCTGGAGCTCTGTTTCACAATGAAATGACTATACTTAACACTACTGAAGTACCTACACTTTAAAATGGTTAAGATGATAAATTTTGTAATATGTTGTTTTTGTTTTTTTTTTTGAGACGGAGTTTCGCTCTTGTTACCCAGGCTGGAGTGCAATGGCGCGATCTCGGCTCACCACGACCTCCACCTCCTGGGCTCAGGCAATTCTCCTGCCTCAGCCTCCTAAGTAGCTGGGATTACAGGCATGTGCCACCACACCCAGCTAGTTTTTTTGGTATTTTTAGTAGAGATGGGGTTTCACCATGTTGACCAGGATGGTCTCGATCTCTCGACCTCGTGATCCACCCGCCTCGGCCTCCCAAAGTGCTGAGATTACAGGCTTGAGCCACCGCGCCCGGCCTGTAATATGTTTTTTAACACAATAAAAAATAATAAATGTAATACGTGTATGCTTGTATGCATGCACAGTAAGTAAATAAATAAAGACAGGCCTAGGGACAACTCATCTTAAGTAGTTGTTTAAAGCGAATTCCTGCAAGTAATTGAATCAGATAGTATATTTGCCACCTGGATTAAAACTGCTAAACAAAATGCTCAAAGCCAATTCTAATAACCTCACCTATGCAACTATACTTAAGTATTCAGAAATGAATCAATGAATGATTTGAATTATTTCTGAAGAACAACTACTATAAGATTTCTACTTACTATAAGGCAGCATGCCTAAACCCACTTCATAATGAGAATAACATACAAATGCCATTACATTTTTCCAATGTAACAGGAAAAAAAGTCAATGATATTCCAAAACACATCTAACTAAAAAATGTAATTATCTATGTAGAGACAAGCACACAATGCAAAAAGAAAACAAAACTGTTTCGTCAGGAAATGGTAATTCTCATCACAGAGAATTTTTTAAAAAAAGAAAAAGGGACTGATTTCATTTAAAGGTCCTGTGTGTCACAAAAATTTTTTAAAAACACACACATTTTCTCAAATCTCTAAATTCAACCAAGTAAGGCAACACTCAACCATTTCATCCGGTTAAAATAAATAAAACAATCTATTCCGTAGAAGATGTATCTAATGGACATTTGCTTCTACTCCCCAAAATAAATTATTATTGACATGAAATATATAATCACACATATCTTACAAGCCCAAAACATAGAAATACAAAACTACATACACACTGTCCTCTCTTTCCTGATTTCTTCCAAATGTAGATCATTCTCAAAAGTATTTTTTTCATTCCTTAAAACTATCAATCTATAAAGTTTTCAATGCAGGCTGAGTTTTTTTTTACATTTGAAATGTCCGCAGAACAATCTACCAGGTATCACACATCATCATTTATTTCCATAAAATCAACACAAATTTTTTAAATGCAATAGTTAAGTTTACTGAACACTTAGTTGTAAGTGCGTTAGTACTGACTAAACAATTCTCAGAGCTGCCTGATAAGGTAAGACCTGGAATCCCCATTTTATAGGTAAGATAACTGAGGCATCTGTTTAAGGCATGGTTGAGCCTGAATGTAAATCCCGGCAGAATGGTTCCAGAACCCATGCTATTACATCAACCACTACCAATATTATTGTCCACTAATGGCCATGAAAGACAATGACACACCAATCAATTCTTCTGTAATGCCAGGAAACGGTCCTACAGAGAAAACTAAAGAGAAACTGAATGCCAAACACTCTGGCCGTGGCCAGTCACAATCTCTCCAGCTTTGTTTTTCTTGTCATGAAATAAGTTTAGAAATTTCAATGCCTGATAATATAGTTGGCTGGAAACAAAACCCAGCAAAAATATACACATATACTTCACTATGGCAACAGCATGGCCAATTACTCTCCTGATAACTCCCTTCTTCCACTTCCAATCTAGAGACAGGCTTTCCTTTGCCAAACGTATTTTCCCATCCCCACAAAAGTAATTGACTACAGCAAAACGTGCGGCATTACTAGCAAAAGCTAAACAGAAGGAGTCAGCATGTCTCTTCTAAACCATGTCCCTGTCTGAAATATAATACGGTGGGCAAGTTGTTCCTCTGAAATGGATGGATCTATGGTTTGAGGGCAGCACAGAGTGTAAATCTGTCTCCATGAATGGCTCACGCCATGTCTTTCTCGTTTTGTGTGCTATTGTGTGCTATCTGGCAATATATCTGTCACAGCTCTACTTCCTCCCTTCCACGGGAACAAAAGTTGAGAGAGATTGGAAATACAACCCCAGGCACAGCCTTATAAAGGCCACAATTGAGTTTCTAAAAACTCTAGGCCAACTACTCTAGGCAAAGCACCAGTTCAGCCTGTCTGTACACGAGGCAATTTGGTTAAGTAATAACCCCATTTCGCCATCTTTTTTGTTGAACTAACAACAGAAATCATATCAGAGAAACTACCACTTACCATAAAATTATTTTAAAAAGAGAAAGTTGATTCTGATACGCAAATAGAATATAAATTCTGCTTTTACACACGCTGATCCCATCTATAACACCAAGAAGTCAATTCAAGAGGTTATAGACAGTGAAGAGATAAATTCGGATTTTCCTTTAAACGTTTTTGCAGCTTCAGCAGAAACTGAAAATGCCAGTATTGTTGCTTTCTGTGTCTCTGTTCTGGTCCCCAAGACCCATAGGCCTAGCTTCCTCCAAGAAGTGCTTGCATGAGGATCAAGCAGGGAACAAGCTTTTCCTGTGCCTGTCAGAAAGAATACTGGCCTTTTAGATAAGCGCTTCCAGATTTCATAGGTCAGCCTGAGAACTTAAAAGAGTATTACAAAATCATTGTCCATCAGCCCCAAGCATCTTAAAAGTAATTTGTCAATATCATTGCCAACCTTTCCCCAAAAGCTTGCTTTGGAACAACAACTGTTCAGGGTCTCAAAGTGGGCTTTTCCAGAGAACTCATAAAGGTCCCTGTGCCTAAATTGCTGATCCCAAAACTCAAAATAGAATCTCAGCCCATTTGAAAACTGCATTTATAAAAACCACCATTTAGGCTCAAAGCTATGTAATTTACAAATGCTCCTGCTTCTGTCTAAGTTTGCTTTTTGTGCTTACAATCCAGCCAAAGAATGGAATTTAATACAACTATAAAATTAACAACAGATGGCCTAGTACATTTAACCTAGAGGAGTAAACAATGTGAGCAACGTCTCCAAAAAATAAATCTCCCCAGGAAGCCTATAAGAATATCTGGAAAACACCAAAATAAAAACTAGTGGCTTCAAAAACAAAACTCAAACCCAGATTAGATCATCGTGTAAGCACTACCATTTCCTTAAGTCTGCTTCTCCTTACATCCATGTAGACCTCCTGTTAAGGACAAGATACCATCTTTTATTCCTCACTCTTCAGATCAAAAACTTTCTAATCCTAGCTCTATAGAAGGTAAATGGGTTAACACTGGGGTTTCCAGTTAAGCACTATTGTTTTATGACAGTACAAAAATAACCAATTTTTAAACTATCAGAACACAATAAAAGATATTCAGCATGAAGTTTAATATAATGTAGCTCTCTTTTGAAGACCCTGTTAAACTTGTATCTTAGATTTGCTGCCAGAAACATCACTTATCACTATTAGTCAAGGTAGAGTGATGGGCAGCTCAGAGACCAGTAGGGGGCCACTAACTGAATCTCAACATTGGGCACCACACTTCTCTGGGCTTTCAGCTCTCCTTATATATAAAGAATGGTATACTGAGACGCTCTAAACTCTTATCAGCTCTGACAGTCTATATTTCTTCAGAAATCCTTACTTATATTCAAAAAGCTCCATTTAATAAGACATCCAAATAGATCAGATTTTCTATCACTCTTCAGAAATTTTCTATCAGCTAATAATTCCCAAGGAATCTCCATAAACAAGCACCAAAATTGTTCACTGTTGAATGATGAGAAGTTGTATGTCCTTAAAAAGCATCTACATATGAAACACAAGGCACTTCCTTTTCACTTCTGTGAAAAAAAATCTACTACAATATATGAAGCATGATCAGAAAACAATTTCAGAATAATTCTTTTTAAAAAGAAAAAAAAACAGTTTCAGGCATAAATAAGAACTTAGGGCTGGGAAGTAGGGAGGCTATCCAGTGAAAAATTAATTGAAGAGAGAATAAGATTTCCACAGAATATCAAAAAGTAATCATTCTTTATTTTCAGTTTTTCCTCCCCACAATAGATATATGGATATAGAGGCACAAAAATGTCTTACCATTCTAATATTTAAATTGTCAAACTTACTTAAGTCAGGCTAATTTAAGTCAAGATATCTTCACATGGCTGACTTAAATCAAATGTGAAGCATAAGACCTCCATTTCTGTATCTTCCCCCAGACCAAGACCTGAAAAATTACAAGAGGAGACTCAGGACTCAGTTTGTAGTCATTTCTAGAAACATCTGCATTTAAGAAGAGCAAACCAGAGCATGGCCTTGCCTCAGCAACTCTCTAAATGCATAAAGAATTTGAAGAAAGTGATCTCAATGGAGGGGAGAGAAAGGGTTTGTTCAGAGATGCTGACATCCCAGGATACAGGTTTAGATTGCTGTAAAAGCCACCCTAGGTAGTTTCAGGGCCATGCCTAATGGTATACAACCAGGCAGGTTCTTTGAATGCCCAAATGTTTCATCTCCCTTCTAATATTTTGTAAGATATATTACACACTGATGTGACTACAAATAATTTCTTATTTTTAGAATGTCATGCCATCCTTCAGAATAACTGGAGATATTTCTGAACACCACAACCCTTGGTTCAGGAGTTGCCAACTCAACTCCTTAAGTATGCACAGACTGGGATCCAACCAGGTTCTACTTTCCCTTTCAATCTTCCTGTCTACTCCAGCTTACCAATATAATACCTTCTATAAGCAAAGGGATGATCTGCCAATATATAATATAAAAATTATTTTAAAATGTACTCCCCACACTGTCTTAGTTTCTTGGTTGGTGAAATGATGTCAGTCCTCACATGTGAATATACATGCATACAAGTACACACATCATGGGGCTGTGAGTGCAAAGAGTCAAACCTCAGCCAAGGCTGGGTGCAGTGGCTCACACCTATAATCCCAGGACTGTGGGAGGCCAAGGTGGGAGGATCACCTGAGGTCAGGAGTTCGAGACCAACCTGGACAGCATGGAGAAACCCTGTCTCTACTAAAAATACAAAAATTAGGCGGGAGTGGTGGTGCACCCCTGTAATCTCAGCTACTTGGGAGGCTATGGCAGGAAAATGTCTTGAATCAGGGAGGCAGAGGTTGCAGTGAGCTGAGACGATGCCACTGCACTGCAGCCTGATGATAGAGCAAGACTCTATCACACACACACACACACAAAAAGTCCCTCAGCCAAAGCCATCCTGGGAAATGATCACAGTACAATATTGTGCTGGATGGAGAAGGATCGAGTCCCTAGAGAGATTCAGGTATCTAGATGAATCTATTAAAAATCTTAAAAAGTTTCACTATCCTGGAGACAAAACACATTAGTACATTATTAGAATAAATTTTTAGAATTATTTTTTAAAAGCAACAATGGACACAAATAGCAAGATTCAAGTTTTATGCAATCTAAAGAAGTTCTAATATAAAAGCCAGCTTCTCATCAAGGAAGTAGGCCACATACAGAAAAAAAGGTCAGGATCTCACACTTAGGCTATTTAAAAGAGGTTAGTGCTACCAGAGACTCCTTATTGATGTGGTAAGATTCCCAGAATAGAGAAGCAGAGACTTTCTCCCTCTGCCCTGTTGCAAAAGTGAAAGCACTACCAAGGGCAAACTGTGGTCAGACCAGTTTCACCTCTGTTAAAGAGCTACAGCATTGTCAACTGTCAGTCACAGAGTTAAAGATACCAGACCAACATATTAACAAATGCAACCAACTAAAATACACAGGAGCCCAAATTATAGGATGCTGTGCACACTCTTCAGAATCTATTCCTGTAGCACACCTTCTGTCCTGACTCCCATTTCTTGTCCCTCTCACAGCCTCACCACAGAGCATTCAGCTCAACTACTCTTTTCACTAGCTGTCGGACTTACAATCAAAGCACACAGGCCACACTGGAGGAAGTGCTGTGAAACAGTTCACCCTCACCACACACTGAATACCTGATTTCATTATGCCTGCCACTGTTACTTGATTCATTTTTACCCAATAAATTAAAAAAAAACTGATTAGATTCTCAGTCCTTATTCCCTACCCATCCACCTATGCCCCTGTGATGAACTCCCAGGCATGCCAGCCATATAATAATATTATTATTAAAATTACAGTAACAACCAACATATATTGAGTGTTTACAATGCCTTAGGCACTGCTCTAAATAATTTAGAAGTGTTGACACATTCACATGGTGGAGACTCCAATCACCCCCATCTCACAGGTAAGGACAGTAAGCACAGAGAAGTTAGGGTCCCACAGCTCAAGGATCAGACCAGCATCCAGAGCCAGGCAGTCTCCAAAACCTATGGTATCAACCACTATGCCACTCTACTTCTCAAGAGAGGCAGCCGGAATGGAAGACATACAGCCTCCAGAGAAGGCATTTGAGAAATTTTTTTCCACTTGCCTATTCCAGGAATTGCTCATGAAATTACTTTTTTGTCTATTACATAATTAAGTTTGATAAACAAAAAGTACAGAATCAGTGAAATGGTAAGGGAGACAAAATGGCACTCTTTTCAGGCTTGTCCCAGACACACTGGGAGGCTTGTCCCAGACATACTGGGAGACCTCTGACACTCTCTAAGTGTGCCTTTACAAAATAGGAGTAAGACTTCCTGGACCTCTTTTACCTGTTAATATAAATTAAATATATACAATTAATAAATACATAAATATTGCAATATTTCTAAAAGATTACATATTGAGAAAAATATATAAACTCACTTAGCAAGGTAAAGCATTTATGAAGAAAAGTTTGTGTCTAAACAAAACAATCACTAAACCCTTATTTCAAACTTCTGGATTTCAATAATGGATTCTCATTCTTGGCTTAACAGTCCGTATCAATCCCCTTTTCCCTGGACCACATGCTGGAATAGAAACTAACGTCAAAAAGTTGATGTGACTTCTGATGTAACTAACCCATATCAAACCCCAGTACTATTAATTGGCAAAGTTACCTCATAATTATAGTAAGACCATTCTATCAATAAGGAATTCAGATTATTGACAGAAACACAAATATGGCCTCATTCTGACCTGATTTTAGGGCCAAATTCTTAATGAGAATCTTTATTCTTGTTACAAGCAACTTGTGTGGACACAAACTTGGCAACGGATATTGGTTAGACTGGCTTCTGGCTAAGTGAAGGAAGCAACTGGCCCAGACAGCCATGATTATTCCTTAACCGGTTTCTATCTCTCCATTTGGCCCCTAAATAGGGGAGAAAGCAGAACAAAACTGTCTGTAGCTCCCTAAAATGACTGCTACATAGGCAGACCATCCTTCTAGTTTCAGGGAGTAAGGTCATATGAGGATCAGGGATTCCTTTAACATAATCCCCAGCCAGCCTGTCATTCTCTTTACTTACTAAAAGTGCCAGGAACAGGCCTGCGAAATTTCCTTTTCTAGTACCACAATCTCTTGCCTTAACCAGACAGTCTCCTTCTGTGCCCCACTAAAGCACAGAAACCAATCCCCATATCTAAAAACACATAATCCTTCCAAGGATTTTTTTTTAAGTATCTAGGGCTAGTAACAACAAAGAAACATAAAAGTAGGAAAAAGGGCATAAGCTGAATTATCTACTCATGAAAGCACTTACCATGATTTGAGTCTAGGAACAAACTCTAGAAACATGATGGGTTTAAATACAGTCACTCTGAGCTATGAATTGAAATAACAGCCACTGAATGGTCAACCAAAAGCTAGTACAAAATGAGTTACTGGCAGTCCACAAATTCCCAGTGGTTCCAAATATAGCCAAGCCCAAAAATCACGACTGGCATTTTGCTGCCCTCTCCAACAAAGAACCATATCAATTCATGTGTCTAATCTTTGAACCAGAACCAAGAAAGAGAAGATGCCAACAGAGAAGACACTGAACTCTCAAGACAGCACTGGCATCTCCATCCCTGGGTTTCTAGGATTCCAGCCAACAAATTGTGCCACAACATCACTGGAAACCATTAAGGGGATGATGTCTACTCCCAGCTGAGATAGAGAGTATTTGTGGTAGGCTGCCTGAGGACAGGTAGCTTATCCTCTCCTCGACATGTTCTAAAAGTTGTCCTTGGCTCACGCCGCCCTTTGAGCTACGTAGGTGAGACATATGATCTTGACCCCTTATAATTACTCTTTCCTAAAATCACGCTTTGTCTCAATGTTATTAATTTGCATTGATAGTATAAAAGCAAATGTTTCACAAATCACTGTTGTGTGTATTGACACTTATATTCAAGGTAAGAGCTCATGGACACATCTCCATGATGTATCCAGGAATGCTATCTTGAATACACATAACAAGAAAAGTTATGCTCCAGCTGGGCGCTGTGGCTCACACCTGTAATCCAGCCCTTTGGGAGGCAGAGGCAGTCCAATAACCTGAAGCTGGGAGCTCGAGACCAGCCTGACAAACATAGAGAAACCCCGTCTCTACTAAAAACACACAATTAGCCAGGTGTGGTGGCACATGCCTATAATCCCAGCTACTTGGGAGACTGAGGCAAGAGAATCACTTGAACCCAAGAGGTGGAATTTGCAGTGAGCCAAGATCACATCCATTGCACTGGTGCAACAAAGAGTGAAACTCCATCTCAATCAAAAAAACCTCCCTCTTTATTCTATTCTCTGTGAAGCTTCAGACCCTGCCTAGTATGTTTCTGCCCAGAAGTCTTAATATGGATTTACTGTATTTTCCCTACACATTTCCCATTGCCCAAATTCCTTTTCTGCTTATTTTAATTCCGTTGCATTGTACACATTTTTATAAGCCAGCTCAAAGATTTTTCTGAATGACAGTGAAAATAAAATAAAATACGACAAAGGAATCTTAAAAACTAGTATTCTCTACACAAACTGCTGCTTCATCCAAATGATTTTAAAGGAGAGAGACAAGACTAATTGTCCTAAAGGACCAATAGCATCTATTCAATAGCCACACCAGTCATCATCACCAATCCAAAAATAACCTGAGACCCATCCCAAATTTTCACACTTAGATACTAGGGCTGCCAAATATAAGGTGGTAGAAAAACAGAGACAAAGGCATACAGATACAACGCACACACACATATAAACACAGAAACAAAACACAAACACACATACACACACACCAGCAGCCAAAATAAGCATTTTGTGCCGATTCCTGTTCATTCTTTTATTTATAATACCTAAGTATCACCTTATAGTACATACTTTCACCTAATCTTTCTTACTTAAGCTTTCCAACAATGTTGTGAAATAAGCTAAGTGTTATTACCCCATTCTACAGAAGAAGAAACAAATTTCTTGGGAGATTTGCCCAAAGTTATGAAACTAAATGAGTGCTGCAACCAGGACAGTCACTCATGGTCAAGAAGTTTCTTCTCCATCAGAATCCTTTTACATGTAGGCATTCCAGGGACACATTAAGAAGGTCATAGAAGTATAAGCAAATCAGGTGAAAAAAATGGGCAGCCACACTGTTTAATTATACTCTGGAGTTTAACTCACACACCTGTCCACTAAACATTTCTTTTTATACTTTCCGAGCAAAAGAACTTCCAGCCTCCATTCTTTCAGGTGCCAACATTCTACCTAAAAAATTAGTTTTCCTTTACTTTGGCCTGATCATGAATGATGCCAGATATTTCTGGGGCCAACAGGTTTTTCTATGCCAAAAAATTCCTAACTCAAAACTCAAGCCACAGAAATGTCTATCCAAATAGAAACCCTAAAGCTACCTTTTTTTTTAAAGACAGGGTCTCGCTTAGTCACTGAGGCTGGAGTACAGTTGTAGTATAATCACAGTTCACTGCAGCCTTGAGTTCCTGGGCTCAAGTGATCCTCCCACCTCAGCTTCCCAAGTAGTTGGGACTACAAGTACATGCCACCACAACTGGCTAATTTTTTAATCTTTCTGTAGAGATAGGGTCTGGTTATGTTATCCAGATTGGTAACCAACTCCTGGGTTCAAGCCATTCAAGCTATCCTCCAGCCTCAGCTTCTCAAAGTGCTGGGATCACACGCAATTGACACAGCACCCAGCTGCCTTTTTTTTTTTTTAAGGATCAAGTAAAAAACAATCATTCCACTAATGGTTTTGTTTACAGAAGATGAAGAGACACATTCTCAATTCCCATCTGATTTTCCGGGATAGGCAAATTCATTTTTCTCCATCCTTTGACTCTGGAGTCTGTATTTATACTCCAAAGTTCAGCTGGTATCTCAAAAAGGAGGAATTTAATTTTTTCCCTCTACCACAAATGTAATGTTTGAGAAAGTATTCAGTATTAGGATCTTCAGAGGCCCAACTATCAGAAAAATCACAGAATTTTAGAGCTCGAAAGGACCTCAGCGATATCAGAGAGGAGTTAACACATAGCCTATCCTCTGTAATGCTCATGCTGTGCATGAAAAGGTCATTTCCATTTCTGTTCTACTCAGGTCTTGCTCACCAAGTTCTGAATTCCGAAGCTCAGCCTTAAAGAAGAACAGTCTGGGGGTGTAAAGGCTGGGGAGGAAGAGAAAAATAGCCTCTCTGGTACATAAGCTCCTAAATCACCTGTTTAATAGTAAAAATCACAGCAAAGTAATCTAAGCAAAAACATTTGGATCCAGAAACTCAAGAGTCTATGGGCTGACAACATCCCAAACCCCTGCTATCCATTACGTCATTAGATTGTGAAAACAGAAACCAAGTTTCCATCTCTATATCCGCAGATCTGGAACAAAGCACCTGGCATACAATTGGTGTTCAATAAATGAGTTCAATAAGTGAATAAATAAATAACTTCACAGCCAATAATTGAGTATGAAGATGTCAGGGCCATCTCCGTCTTAGAACAAATGACATACACATGCTTCATAAAGGGAAAAAAAAGTGAAATTGTTTCCAAATTTCTTTAAGGGGAAAAGCATCATCTTTTAAAAAGCATTTGAAGCCAGAGTTATCTTTCCCAACAAAATGTACCTTTTATGAAATATCTACATACTACATAAATAAGGGTCCAATTTAGCCTATTTAAATTTTAAATTCCTATAAGATAAATACATGTTATTTATAACACATAAATATTAGAAACAAACAAATGTCAGAGAATAGAGGATTGGGCAAATAATATGATATATCCAAACAACGTATTCCATATGACTATCAAAATTATAGAATCCTGAAACCTCATGTCAAAATATTATAATAAATCAAAAAGTCAGGTTTATATATACTTAACATATATACATATATATTGTATATACACATACATATATATATATATATACATAGATATATATATATATATATGCATTCTTAAAATCTGAACTCATGGGAGTAGATATAACATTATTATTTTTACGTGTCCCCAAAACATTGAGAAGATATATGTTTAAAAGAAGCACGATTATTTCTCAGCGCTAGGATTACTGATAACATTTTCTACTTTGCACTTTTTAGGTATTTTTGAAATGTTTCTCCAGTAAACATACATATATAGTAAGATATATTACAAGTACAGAAGACAACAGGAAACATGTCTGTTTTTCAGAAGAATAATAAAATGAACACCATTGCAACCACAGGTATAGTTAGTAAAGAGAACAACATTACAGTACCTCAAAAGCCCCCTTGTGTGTCTCTCAATGGTCAAATCTCCCTCACCCCAACCACACCACTATCCTGACTTTGATATTAATTGCTACTACCAACAAATGATTTTTTTGTTTTTAGGCAGAGTCTTGCTCTATCGCCAGGTGCCAGGATGGAGTGCAGCAGCGCAGTCTCAGCCCACTGCAACCTCCACCTCCTGTGTTCAAGCAATTCTCCTGCCTCAGCTTCCCCAGTAGCTGGGACTACAGGCATGCACCACCATGCCCAGCTAATTTTTGTATTTTAGTAGAAATGAGGTTTCACCATGTTGGCCAGGATGGTCTCCATCTCTTGACCTCGTGATCTGCCCGCCTTGGACTCCCAAAGTGCTGGGATTACAGGTGTGAGCTGCCATGCCTGGCCCCAACAAATGATTTTTACACATGTGATCAGAAAAAAAAGTGACAGGTTCTTGCCATAGGTATGAAGATACTGTTCATATGTGAAGGGGGAAAAAAAAACACAAAGTAATTCACACTTTTAGTATAACATGATTTTGGTATCTTTTCCAAGAATGTACTTGTATCCAATCATACCTCCTACCTCATCTGGTCTAAACATATGGCTGACCATAAGTTAAGAAAGATGGCAGCACAGGGCTAAAGCTGACTTAATTCCAGTACTGTTTTTCTAGCCAAGTGACATAACCAGCCACAAAGTAATCTTAACAACAGCTTTGAAGGAACTATAAGCAAATTGGTTGCTAGGTTCATGGGAAAGAGAAAAGATATTTACTCTCTTGATTGACAGGATATCCTCATAAAGATTACCATGTGCTAAAATGTATTTGTCTGCATATTTTAAGTACTGTAAAGTAATAGTGGATGGGTAGTTTCCCTCCTTCTTTCAGTAACATAAAGTAGGCCAGCTGTGATTACTGTTTTGATAGAGGGTGTGGTATACTACATGTATACTTTCAAAGATAAGTTTTATATACCTGGGATTCTTAGAAAATATTATTTGGGGATGAATCACTAGGAATTACTAAAGCTACACTATAATCTTAAGTTTCTTCATAATAGGAAATTTCACATATCCAAATGGAAGCCACACTACCTACATGTATCAAAACCAAGTAGCAAAATGGAACCACAAAAACTGAATAAAAACAAAAAAAGTCAAACTATAATCACCAAGAATGAGTTAGCCCAACAACAGGGAATATCTGGAACAACCTAATCCCTCCACCCACTGTGTGTCAACTATTAGGAGGGTCACCTGGATGGGCACATCTGTTGAATTACATACCATTTAAACATTCATTTGTTGCCTGTCATCAGCTGTCATGTGACTGTATTGAACAGCAAAAGGATTATCAGACATGGTGTTATTTTGGAAGGCTACTGTGCATTTGAAAATCAAGTAAAATAGGTAAAGTGATTTAGCTGATGAAAATAAGTATACACATAGATTTACGGAGAGGCAGTGGTGGAAGTGAGGCTGTACAGAGATGATCAGGAAAACTGCGGGCCTCAGAGCTAGGAGGTTTATCCCAATGGTAATTACTGCTACTGAATTGGGCATGGGACCCAGAGGAGCAGAGAGAACATTCATAAAGGTAATAAACTAGACAAAAGAAGTAGAATAAATGAAGTACATTCCTAACTACAACTCCTACAATCCTACTGTCAAAATCTTGATTTTGGGCTGGGCATGGTGGCTCACACCTGTAATCCTAGCACTTTGGAAGGCCAAGGCAGGCACATCACCCAAGGTCAGGAGCTCAAGACCAGCCTGGCTAACATGACAAAACCTCATCTCTACTAAAAATACAAAACTTAGCTGGGCATGGTGGCATGCACCTGTAATCCCAGCTACTCAGGAGGCTGAGGCAGGAGAATCATTTCAACTCAGGAGGCAGAGGTTGCAGTGAACCGAGATCACATCTCACTGCACTCCAACCTGGGCGACAGAGCGAAACTCCATTTCAAAAATAAAAACAAAAACTTGATTTTGGCACTGCTATGATTTGAATGTTCATCTGCTCCAAAACTCATATTGAAGCTTAATCCTCAATGTGGCAACATGGATACAGTCTTTAAGAGGTGACTGGGTCATGAGGGCTCTGCCCTGGTGGATTAATGGGTTATCAGGGATAGTGGCTTTATCAGAAGAAGAGAGATCTGAACTAGCCCTCTGCATGTGATATCCTGTGCCACCTCAGGACTTTGTAGAGTCCCTACCAGCAAGAAGGTCATCACCAGATGTGGCCCTCAACCTTGGATTTCTCAGTCTCCATAACTGTAAGAAATAAATTCCTTTTCTTTAATACCCATTTTCAATAGAAAATGGACCAAGACAGGAACTTCTCCTCTTGCCAGACATGTACTGTCTCTTTTTTTTTTTTTCTTGAGCTAGAGTCTCACTCTGTCACCCAGGCTGGAGTGCAGCAGCATGATCATGACTCACTGCAACCTCAATTTGCTGGGCTCAAGTGATCCTCACGCCTCAGCCTTCTGAGTAGCTACAACTACAGGTACATACCACCACACCCAAGTAATTTTTTATTTTTTGTCAAGACAGGTATCTTGCTATGTTGCCTAGGTTGGTCTAGAACTCCCGAGCTCATGAAATCCTCCTGCCTCAGCCTCCCAAAGTGTTAGGATTACAGGTGTGAGCCACCTGTCAGACTTCACAGGACAGGAACCATACGCATGACTCCTCTTGTTTCCTTATCATGGAGAATATGGTGCAATGTCTGTGCATATTTTCCAATACAGACATATCATGGCTTAGAAGTCAGTAGTTTTTTGGTTTGTTTTCTTTTAAAAGTCAGTTTTTAACCAAAGAAGAACCTGTTAACATAGATGAAAAATAACACTCACCAAACAAAAGAGTAATGGTATTTGATCACCAAGTACTTAAGATGAGCACCTAAAGTTGTTTACTGATTTACATTTGGAATTTCCAAGGAAAGGTAATAATTCTCTTACCTAATTACATATTATTCATTTATTCACCAAACAAACCTATGAGAGTTAGAAGAATGTACACATATTGGTCAGAAGTCAGGCATTTTTTTCCTAGCACCAAATTCTTAGAGAAGCTTTTTATATGTGTATGAGTGTGTGTATGGATAAATATATGCATACAATGCATATGTGTGTGTATATATGCGTGTGTGTGTATACACACATATATATGCATATGTATTATGAAACATTAATATACTGGATTACTTCTAAGGTTTTACAAAAGCCAGATATAGTACTTGACTATAAAACACTGTATGATTAAATTGAGGGCTCTTATTCTCCATTTACCAACGGCATAGTACTCTAACTTGGTGATGACAATTGTCTGAAGAGCCTACATACTATGGCCAGGTATGCACACTACTAATGACCTAACTTCATACAATAACAGAAATCAAAAGAGCCTAAAGAAATGAACAGATAACAACACGTCCAATAAACCATTCATCTCAAAAATCACTTGTGTAAAGCTGGTTTCTGGCAAATATGGCAACCTGTATAATCATAAAATTTATTATCATACTCTGACTATTAACTACTTTAAAAATACTGATTATATGAATAATTTATTCAAAATCTGGTGCTTAACAAGTTAAACAGAAAAATTTAGAAAACAGAATAATTATACAGAAGGAAAGCTAACATAGAGTACTCTATCACACTAGGAAGAAACAGCTGGACAGAGTAATGAAAAGACCACATCAAAACTGCAGCTGGAAATCTGGATAGATCACAATGCCATATAATCCTGACTATGTAAGTGCAAAGCCAATATACTCCTGTGGTTCAGATGCTGCATTCAAAACTCTTACAGCTCTAAACCTGCGAGGACAGCTTATATCAAGAGTCATACAACCTAAAAGGTAAACTCAGTCTAGCACCCTAAAAAATGCATCACTACCTGGACATTTAGGACAGCCTGAGTTTTATCATCATTTACACTAAGCAGTATGAATCTTATATTTTAAAAGATCCTTCTATGGGATTCAAATACCATCATTACCTTGAATTTATACAGTGCCATGACCCAAATCCACAGAGTAAAGTGAAAGGCTTAGAGGAGGAGAGAAGAAAGACATCCCAATCTTTTAACAAAGCGAAGTACATTAGGATGGGGGTATATGTGGAAAGCGAGGAGAAGGATGAGTGAGAGAAATGCAAATCTGTGTATTTCAGGAGCCACAGCTATACACAGTGAAATTTTGCCAACCCTCAGTTTTACCATTTGCAAAATGGGACATGGTTTTACCAAAGTTAGCCTGGTGCCAACCTAAAGAACCTCAAACCAAAAAGGTGATGGGTCATCCAATTCTTCCCTTTCTTCCCTTTGATTCCAGAATTAACATTTGTACCTATATCCTAAATTAAAACCCTAAATTCACATCAATCATTTCATAGTCCTTACTGGCCGACCCCTTCTAATCTAAGGCTCTCAGGCAGTATACCAACACTACTATGAAGCCGGATGGAAGAAAAAGAAAATAAATGTATTCTTGCCATATTATACTGTTAACCTCTTCAGCAGGACAATTTATGACAGGTGCCCAGTTATAACTAGACTGTCTGAACAGGGGGTTTGGGGAGATGCCTACATAAATGCTTGTGCATAGAATTTCCTTCTGATATGCAGGTTTTCTTGGTTAGTGGCATGAGACAGAGCACTTTCCACCTACCGCTTGCCATGCTTTGCTTGAACAAGCAGTGCTCTGAAAACCACAGCAATATTGCCATGGTTAATGTAAAATATTAATGTCTCATTTGTTCAACAGTTTTGTGGAAATTAAAACTTTTAGGTTAATCATATACTGAACAATTTTAATTAAAACAGTTATAAAACAATTAATTCACAAGAGCTAGCTTGGAACTTTGCCAGCCTTATTGGTTTAATGCATGTAGGCAAAACTCATTTTTTCCCTTTTGACTTAATGAATGCTAATATGTGACACAAAATATGCATACTAAGCTCCTAATACAGTTAGTCCATCTGGTTTTTCTTGCATTCTCTATTTGTCATTTTTCTTTGATAGCAAAATTGAAAATGAGTTCTCTGTGTTAGAAATGATAATGATGCCATGTGCTGTGCTTCATTAAAAAGTGCTCTTTATAAAAATCTTCCAGGGTGAAATAAACACCTTAAGTATGCTCTTTGTGTTGTCACATGGCTAGGAGTGAAAGGAAACGCAGGCTCACAGACTGAGTCCGGAACCACAACTGCAGTGTGAGATTATACTGCCCTTTCACTGACATTTCCAAAGATTCTTTTCTTTCTGAGGGTACTATGAAGACACAGAGGATAAAATATGGGTTTAAATGTCTAAGAAAAATCCTGAGGTATTTCAATTTGTTCTGTATTACAATTTGTTTGATTCATTTCGGGATCTATTTGCTTGCCAAAGTAAGCATAGATTATGCCCTTTGTTGAATATTTAATGCATGCAAAATTACCTTTTCAGTGCAGGCTAAGAGACCTGTTATTTCCAAGAAGGCTTAAGAAAAGCATTGTGTCTGATCACTATACCTTCAGATTGGGTTTCCAGGCAAAAGCCCACAGAAAGCATACTAAGCTGTTAGCTTCTACTAACAGTATACCTCAGCATCCACCTAAGCCTTGCCCTGAATCTGAATACTCAAGGCTTTACAGTTTATCAAGCTTCAGAAATACAAAAGGTATACACAACCCAGTCCTTCCAGTAAAAGCACAAGTGTGGGTACTTCATCCCAGCTCCCAATTCAAATTTAAGTAACTATATAAAATCCTGTTAGAGTTGGAAGAAGTGAATTCAATGTAATTCAGCCCTCAAATGGTGAAAACAATCTTCAGCATAATTATATTAGCTGGTACCTTCACATCTGGTGTGTATCTTATTATTTCTGGTTGGGCACATCACATGTGAAGCATATAAACCCATAAAAAGTATTAGATTTCCCTCTTAACCACCTCTCAGGCCAAAAAAAAAAAAAAAAACTCCACTTTCATTTATGCTTAAAGCATAAATAAAGCAGTTGGAATAGAAGGCTTACCAATTCAACACCAATATATCAGCCATGGCACTCTGGAAAGTCAAAGTTTCCCTCATTAAGGTAACAGCCTAAAGCTATTTGACAATGAGAGTACCAGCTTAGGCATGGGAATATAAATATAAAGAACAACAGTTAAAAGCCTAATTCCAAACAACAGACAGTTGAAGCTTAGGCAGTTAAGTCACCTGAATCCTAATCAGTTAGAAAAGTAAACACTGTAATGTAAGTTTATTCTATTAAATTTTCTAAGTATGAGCATTTAATAACATCCACTTGTAAAAAGCAACTATTTTCTTCTGGTCTGATCTCTTTCTGGAAATCACACCAGACAGACCTAACAGAAAACGGCTAGCTAAATGATGACAAACACATTTGGAACTCTTAAAGTTTGTAATTCCTTAAGATGCCTGTTGTAACTAAAATTATAAAATATGAGGGTTGGGAGCAACCTCAGAGATTACTATATTTTACTACAATCCTCCTCATTATGAAAATAAGGGGGGAAAAAATCTACATTTCTAATGTTAGGAAGTTGAAGCCAAGAGCTAAAATGGTATTTATGACTTACACAGGAATTTCAACAAGATAAACGTGCCCTCATCACTGATACTTGAGAGGTGCTTTCAATATACCAAAGCATTTAAATAAAGGCTCCAGCCCTAGAAGGTTAATGGCTAACCTCTGTTTCCAGGGAATCCATTTTCCTCTAAGGCAGAAATTCTTAACTAGCGTGATCCTGTCCCTCATTTGGCAATGTATGGAGATCTCATCACACTGAGGGGTGCTACTGGTATCTGGTGTATAGAGTCCAGGGATGCTGCTAAACATCCTACAATACACAGGATACTCCTGCAACAAAGAATTATGCAGCCCAAAACGTCAAGAGTGCTGAGCACCACCAGCAACACTCAAAACACACCTGGAACTGGAAAATAACGCCCCCAAACACTCCTCAACCTTATAATAAGTTAGTTGGCTCCTCCAGGAAGCAATTACTATCAGAACGGTTCTGACTTTTCCCATCTCCTATACAGTACTAAAAAGTCAAATCAACTGTTTTTTGTTGTTTTTTTTTTTTTTTGACAGAGTCCCACTCTGTTGCCCAGACTGGAATGCAATGTGGCCCAACCTTGGCTTACTGCAACCTCCACCTCCTGGGTTCAAGAGCTTCTCATGACCTGCTCTCCCAAGTAGCTGGGATTACAGGAGCATGCCAACATGCCCAGCTAATTTTTTGTATTTTGAGTAGAGATGAGGTTTCACCATGTTAGCCAGGCCAGTCGTGAACTCCTGATCTCAGGTGATCCACCCTCGGCCTCCCAAAGTGCTGGGGTTACAGGTGTGAGCCACAATGTCCAGCCAAAATCAACTGTTACTATTTAAAAAAAAAAAAAGGGCAGCTCTGAATGCCTTTGATGCCTTTGATTCTTATTAGGAAAGAGTTTCTTTAAATAAAGGAGTGGGAGAAAGGGAGGGAAGGGGAAGGAGAAGGGAATAAGAAGTATATACAGGTGGTGGGAGAGAAGGTAATACTTGCTTTAGAACAAGATAAAAGGAACAAATAAAGAAGAAAAATTATCCTCCCCTACAAACGTGTGAAAGCATTTCAAATCATTGCAATTACATATGCCCAGGAGAATCCCACTTCACATTCATGAGGTATTTTCTCCTAACCCTCATGCTATTTCAAGTTAAAATAACACTGTCACAAAGTGGTTGAGCAGCACAATTTCAGGTGATAAATAAAGGCAAAGACAGACACAGCCCAGGTGGTCTTCCACATGGAACACACATATACACATGCAACACTACAGCATGGTTTTTATAATTTCTAAGGATACTCTTGTTCCTAATTCTGGAACATACAATCCTAACCTGTCTTACACTGTGGAACAACACCTCAGTGAAACCATGAGACCAAAACAACAGAAGTGTCAGAGTTTTTTTTAAAAGCACTTCTCTTTTTCTTGGCCATGAGCCTCAGACCTTAGAGATCAGAAAAAGAAAAGGATCACACCAATTGCTGTCCCATTTAAGCTTATACACAATGTATTTGTAGAGGCAGGTCATAGGACGTAAGAAACAACCACTAACACCAGATGGTTTCAGAGATAAACAGTGCCTGCATTTATAGGACTGTGAGTAGGAAATGCTGACTGGAAGCTATAGTAATTTTCCCCACCTCCCCCAACCACCTTAGTCTATAGAATGGCTATCATTGTGGACAGGACAAACTTTCTACTTTCAAATTATACTCTTTAAGATTTTTCCCTTCTAACGTTTATTGTCAACTTGACCCAATTAACTTTTCCTTATGATTTTTTTTTTTTAGACGAAGTCTCGCTCTTGTCCCCCAGGCTGGAGTGCAATGGCACAATCTCAGCTCACTGCAACCTCCACCCCCCAGGTTCAAGCAATTCTCCTGCCTCAGCCTCCTGAGTAACTGGGATTATAGGTGCCTGCCACCATGCCCAGCTAATTTTTGTATTTTTTAGTACAGATGTGGTTTTACCATGTTGGCCAGGCTGGTCTCGAACTCTTGGCCTCAGGTGATCTACCCATCTTGGCCTCCCAAAGTGCTGGGATTACAGGCATGAGCCACTGTGTCCAGCCAGAATTTTTACAATATTTTGGTAAGCCAGGTTCATCATCTTCAAGAAACTGTCTTCTCTGAATCTTTGTACCTCACAAACCAATCTTTCCAGGTTCCAGTCTTTATTCCTCTCTAGTCCTCTCAATTTTTCTAGAGAGCAAGAAGATTCCCTGAATGCATAGAACTCTCTCCAGATCTAGTAGTGTTATCTCTGGACAGGGGCAAAAGACTTGCCACCAATCTCTTAATTCCTGAGTTGTTTCTTGTTCAGCTGCTTTGATTGGCAGATTTCCCATTTCCCAATGACATGGTAAAGCCAACAGTAGCTTTCTACATACACTGTGCAACTAAGGTTAAAAAGTGAAAACACCCTCCCTGTTCTTTTGTTTTGCTTCATCACTGGTTTTATAACAACCATGTCCAAATCAGCATCTTTTCCAGATCAACTTTTCACTGACATTACAGACCCACCCCCACTCAAAATAAGAAAGTTTTAGATTTGCCAATAGTTAGGATCTGCATCCAGAGAAATCAATAGTAACTGCCTTCTGCCTCTTCCTAGAATTTCACTTGTTTTGTTTTTCCTCTCCTGGAGGCTGTCACCATGAAGTCCAAAAAGGTTCAGAAGTGAACATATTAAAATTAAATAAATAAGAGTCTCTACTGTCAAACATCAAAAAGTGCCCACAAAACTCAGCAGTATAAATGATGAAAGCCGCTATAAAAAGCCCCAGAAACACCAACCACATAGGTACAAAAGGAAAACAGCAGGAAGGGAGAAAGCAGGTGACCCAGGATGGAAAATCAGTATGAAAACATAGACATCTCTCAACACTGCCAAGAAGTCTTCCAACAGAACCCAAGGAATGCAGAGGCTCTAAGCCTGGAATGTTGTTTCTTCTCAGCTCTTTCTTTTAGATTATCCTGGGGGCGCCAGGGCAGAATGATAGGGAATATACCACCAATGGCAAACAAAACATAATTTTTCAGTGGGGTGGAGGTTATAGTTTTTATCATCTAAAGTCTGTTATTAAGTAGCAAAATCAACTTGATATTAATCAAAATGGTTACCATCTAAGGGCAGGGAAGCAAGGGAAGCTAACAAATCACAGATGTACAAAATAACAGGTAAGAAAGAGAAAACAGGTAGCCGAGTCATAAAATGAGGAGGAGGTTTATTCAGACAAAATGTCCAAGTATGGCTTTAGGCTGGATTTGTGCACCAAATAATGAAATCCTGGGATGCAACTACCGAGGAAGTGGGATAGTAGAAACAACAGAAGGCCCCTGGAGTCAGATAGATTTGGGTTTGAAACTTTGCTCTGGCTGCTAATTGTAAAACTTCAGGAAAGCCAAATAAACTAAGTCTCGGCTTTCCCATCCATAAAACAAGAATATTATCCTTACTATGCAGAGCTGTTATAAGTATTCATCCCATGGTGGGTCGCCAATAAGTGGGTATAGTGGCATCTTGGGGGTGGGGGGGGGACTGCTTCCTGAAGCCCTGAATGTCATCCCTTTAAATTATCTAATAAGAGAAAAATAGGAAAAAAAAAATCACACTCCCCTAAAAGATTCCACAGGAAACAATGTATATATGGACAAAATTTAATAAGGGTCTGACCTGAGATTTCTAGGAAAGCTTAGATGCTGGTTTCTCTTCTCTATGCATCTCCTCATCTTCCTTCCTTCTTCACAAATTCTTCTACTCCCTCAAACCCCAGTAGACCAAACAATATTTCCAGTTAGTCAGGTTTTACAAATTACTGATTTCTTTCTTACTTTCTTCCTAAATACTTTAATGCCCTCCAACTCCCCTGCATGACATTTGTGGCATTGGTCATTTTAAAGACACTTGTCTCAAAAGCCAGATTTCAAGGTCATCAAACATCTGCCAGTTGCTGGTTTGTTTTGTCTTACCTAAGTATCCTTAAAATAAACTTTACCTATATCTCATCTGTCCTCCTTGAAGCATATTCCTTTTAACAGTCAATGGAAGTGGATATGTGAATAGCAAAAGCATAATAATTTAATTCACTAAACAATTTCATAGTGGTTCTCAAAGGCCACACTGTTTACATTTGGTAATTGCTATTATTCTCTGCAGCGTTTACTTTTTAAACCACAGATTTATTCTTTTTTTAAATGAGTATCACTGGTAATGAACTGAAGAGCCTACAAAGATACTGATGTCTTTAAGAAATAATGCATTATATAGTGCCATAAAATAGTTTGCTCATGAATATCTCCAGGTTTATTTGACTTCTCTTTCATCACAAAGAATAGCCTTAGCAAAGAAAGAAAGAGAGGAAGACATGAAGAGTCACACCATTTCTTTACTGTGAGTCTTGGTCACTTTAGCCTCTCTGTGCCTTTTGGTGTCTCTGCATCCCATATAATAGGTTGAAAACCTAGAAAATAAATAAGGATTAACTCTTTATATTTAAGTTTCTCAGAAGAGAAACAGTGTATAATTATCTAGATCTAAGAAATGAACCACTACTTCTAAAACCGAAACCTAAGATTACAAATGAATAACAAGAGAAATAGGTCAGTCAGTCCTTCATCTAACATTCACTGAACACTTTTAGGATCAGAATAACTCATTTGTAAACTCAGATTTGAAATAATTAAATAACAATTTACACTATATGCCTTCAATATAATAGGAAAGGGGTCAGCAAACTACTTCTGTGAAGTGCCAGATAGAAAATATTTTAGGCTGTTCAGGCCATATGGTCTCTGCTGCAACTACTCAATTCTGCTGTTGTAGTGCAAAATGATGCCAAAGACAATAACATAAACGAATGAGTATGGCTGTATTCCAATAAAACTTTATTTATGAACACTGAAATTTAAATTCCACATAATTTTCGCATGGCATGAAATATACTTCCTTTGATTTATTTTCAATCATTTAAAAAGGTAAAAATTGTTCTTAGCTCATGACCACATAAAAACAGATAGTGGCATGTTTTGGCCTGTGGTTTGGCATGGCTTGGCAAACCAAAGTTTGCCAAGCCCTGTACCTGGCCCAGGTGCTTAGCATTTGAGCAACATCAAGAATAATTATACAATTTCCCTGCTTTTTAAGACAAAAGGAAAGGTAAACCAACAATTACAGAACAATGTGATAAATGCTAAGAAGTATGCCCATTGTTACAGGAGCCAGAGATGGAGCAACTAAAGAAATTTCTCCTAAATTTCCCATGAGGTCTTGATATAAACAAATGAATGCAATTCTAGTTTGACTTTTCTATAACAAATTGTTAGAAGTTACCTTACAAATACAGTTTGACTTAAAAAAAAAAATCCTTCACCACCCACATCTGCTAAGATTTTATCAGAACAAGCCTGGGTATGTTCTGGAACAACCTTTTTAATTATCATTCCAGGCCAGGGCCTCCGGCAAAATCCATTCTCCATTGATCTGCCAGGAAGCAAGCACAACCCAGGTGGTAGCTGACTTGAGATTCTTAAGGACAAGTCCACAGGTCTCACCTGTTTATTTCACCCTAGTCCGTTAACTGTC
Organism: Saimiri boliviensis; assembly: GCF_048565385.1. Taxonomy (NCBI): domain Eukaryota; kingdom Metazoa; phylum Chordata; class Mammalia; order Primates; family Cebidae; genus Saimiri; species Saimiri boliviensis. The sequence continues at coordinate 37,797,356 of NC_133468.1, read as the reverse complement.
ATAGGTAATTGTTTTCAAGTACTCTGGGATAGAAAAAAATCAGTTTTTTTCCCCCAAGTGAAAGGTAATGGAATATCAGCTTGGCCAGAGTCTCAAATATTTGCCTGTACCCCAATGGTTCTACCTAATCAAATCAGGTTTGTTAGAGGGTCACCTCTAATCAGCACTAGGTTTTATCTGCATTTGGAGATGCTTAGGCAGATTTATCTTAATTACCTCAGAACAAACTAAGCTTGGGTCTTGAGACTTAATTGTCACAATTGTCTGCCTGAATGTTTTCTTCTGAGGGGAAAGCTGAAGGACCCAGGAGCCAAGCTGACATCATCAGCTGTGTATTTAATTAAAGCAAGATGAAGGGCAAGCAGGCTGGGAAGGACAGTCTGTCAGTCATCCTGTCACAATCCAGAAAGGCTGCACTACTCATGGAAATGTAACAAACTTAGATCTTCCCATTCAACTGGCAAAAGGACTATCTTTCCTGAAGTCTAGGAAAGTAAACACCAGTGTGAGCCTTTGACTTCTCCATGAGCCCTGCATGAAAAAGAATCAGCAACTACCACCTCCTAAAAGCCAACAGGACACATATCCCTTAAAATAAAATCCAAAATAACTACATATACCCACAAAAGCCACATGTTGGGCTTGTGATCTAACATCAAATTCACAAATTCAAGTAAGTTCTCCCAAATTCACAAATTCAAGCAAGTTCTCGCACTTGAAAACACAGAGAATAAAGTGAACCCAAGATCTGGGTGGTTCTTTTCTTGGTCATTTTCTACCCCAGAAGCCAGTCCCCTCAAGGTCAGGGAGGAGTGGAGCTATGTCTCATTCACCTTTTTATCCCCATGCTATATTTGGTGATTAAATCAAAGTTCAGGATACATTCTCTGGCCAACATGCCCTATGTTCTTTTCTGTAAAATCAAAGGAATGATAAAACCCAATAGTGTGTAAGAGGGCAAAAAAACTAAGCAAATTAAACAATTTTAAACTGTGAGCAAAACTGACAAATTTGGATAAAAATCAACAAACCACAGGATGGGTATTTGTATATGATCAGGTTTTTCCCCATCAGAGAGACTGTCAACCTAGCACTCCAAGGAGCATGAGGAACCTGAGCCTTTGTGGTAATACCACTTGAGAATTCATTTCACTCTGGTGGCATGACGGCAAGCTTATATTTCCCCAGAGGCCTTTCCAGGAGATCTAGTGGTCAGCTGTGTCAGGATTTCTAATGGCTCTGAAAGGAAGCTATGCCCTGTTGTGGTCACCACACATTGGGGAAGGGGCAGAGGGGCCATTTGTCAAGAGGCCCTAAGAAAATTATTAAACAATCCCATCTGCCAAGATAGCTGTAGGCAGGGAAATGAGATCCAGAAGAGAAAGGGGATATACAGTGAAAAGAAGAAATTTGTCCTGCCACCACCCCATCACTATCTTAATTTTCAATTATTGACAATGATAAGCATATGACATCAGCAGCACTGCTAAGGCACTGCCTAGGACAAAAGGTTTCTGTCCCCATGCCTCTTTTCTGCCCCATATAACCTGTGAGCCTAGCAGGGCTGACTGTAATAGTACAACAGACCAGGGGATGACTGAAACATCGAAACTGTTCCTTAAAGGCTAGTAATAAGCTACTGCCCAAGCCCCTTCTCCTAAACAGGTCCCCAGGAAGGCACAGCCCTCCTGAGATACTCCCCTAACTTCCTGACACAGTAGGGAGCCTTCACATATTCTCAATATCACATCTCAAGCCAACTGCCCCACCCCTAGAGAGAGAAGCTCACCTTTGGGTGGGGCCAAGAGGGACTCCACTTCCCTTCCCCCAGATTACCCTTCTCACACCCCCAGTGTTTCTCAAACTTTAAAGTCCATCAGAATCACCTGGAGGACTTGTAAAAACAAATTGCCGTGCCCTGCACTCCCAGAATTTCTGATTTAGTAGGTCTAGAGTGGGCCCCAAGAATATGCAATTCTAACCAGTTCCCAGATGCTGGTGACACTTCTGGACTGGGGACCATAATTTGAGAACCACTGCAGTAAATTAAAAAAAAAAAAAAGAACAAGAAAGTCAGGTAATTGTTGTTTTCGGTTTTTAAAAAATATGACAGGCCCCAAATTAATACAGAGCCTAGAGCTTTTTATATGTACAAAACAGCTGCCAAAATCATGAAGTGTTTGCTTTGCTGTAAAAAGCGGCCGGTTGTGATTTTACACGCAGCCACAAAGCAGGGTTGTAGATTTTTTTCCATTAAGTGAAGGATTTGCTTCACGTCTGTATTATTGTTTTACAGTTTCTAATTACTGGGCTGTGAAGTGCCAAACGGTCAACAAGCTTCCCTATTGTTGTTCAGGTGCATCAACTGATGCTGGTGCTGAAGAGTGCCTTGTTTTAATGGGGCTGCTGGGTGACACACTTGCTGCCTATGAACACTCATGTATTGCTAAGATGGGAACACAAATTAACCACAAAAACACAACCTCTACCAATTAACTAATCTTTACAAAGCAAGAGCACTTATGGTCTTATTTCCTTGTCAGGAGTCCTATTATTTGACCACACAGTCAAGGGGGCTATAGCTAAAGAAGTCCACCTCTAAACATTTTTCTTTCTGGTTCTTTAAAACACACAGTTGCCATCATCAAAGACCAACCCAGAACACCCCAGTTAGTAAGTTAATTGAAAATATAAAGACAGTAAGCGCTTAGGCTGATGCAAAACGGTAGAAATCTCAGACAGGAAAGTTGTCATAAGCCCAGCCATCCTGGCAGTGACCATAAAAACCTTTCCCTGAGTAGCTGATTGTGAGCCCTGGATTTGGGCTGCCTGGTTTGAATCTTGATTGCATCACTCATTCCAGCTGTGTACATATGGCATGTTATTGAACCTTTCTGAGCATCAACTTCCTCATCTGTAAATTGAAGACAGACAATGACAATACATAAACTTTACTGGGATGGCTTCAATATTATAAGAGATAATCTGTGTGAAGTGCTTGTCACAGTGCTGGACACATGTTAAGTACTGAATAAACTTTAGTTATTACTACTCCTTGTGAGGGTCTGGGGCAAGATACGAAAGGGCCTGTGCCCTCTTTCCCCTTGGGGATGTCAGCAAAGCATGGCAAGGAGAGCAGCTTCTCCTCTGTCCCAAAGGGAACAAGAAGATTAGGAGCTAGACCAAGCAAGACTGGGGCTGCTGGTGTAGGAAGGGAACCAAGATGACTTCAAAAGAGAGAAGAAAAAGTGGGCTTATAAAGGATTGGTGGACTCTTCCTGGCAAACTGTGCAGGAAAAGCAGAGATGGTGACAGGAAGAAAAAGCAGGCATAGCTGTCCATTGCCTGGTTAAGAGCACCTCTCAAAGGTCACTAGACCAGTGTCTCATCCTATGATTCCAAAGCATCTGAGAACTATCAACACAGAATACAGAAGTTTTATAATTTTCCCCTAACTGATCCAATTTTCCTCCTCATTCAAATTCCCTCCCCAACCTCTGCCCATCCGGAACTGCCTCAGCAGAAATGGATACTAAGTAGAGGCAGAGAGAAGTAAGGAGGTCTCTTCATAGAGTGGAAACAACAGGCCCAGAAGAACAAAGCTGGGCTGATGCAGAGGAGGTGGCAGGCAGGTTGAGCCTCAGGTCAAAGAAGCCACAGAAGTAAAGTCACAAGTACAAAATGAGCACACATTCTTCCAGCAGCTGCTTCCTAACAAAGGTAATCCTGAAAAGTAGGCAATCAAGAATCAGTAAGAAGAAAAAAGGGGCTATTGCTCCTCAAGGAGCATGAAGAAAAAAAAACCCACCACCATTATGTGAGCACGTACATGCACATACAAATAATTAAAGTAATTCTTAGTACACTTAGAGAAAATTACATTTCTGGCTTCAGGTGTGTGTACTCTGCTATGCTCTGAAACTCGAGAGAGAAGTGTTCTGTCAATGACCCTAGCTCTTGAAAATACAAGTGCTATACAGGAAGAAAACACCACACACTTGATGCAGAAGAGTGCTGGAGAGAGATACTATTTTCATCCAATGGGCTAGTTGCACTTTTCTTCCTAAAAGCAAATCGAAACCATTAATTGATCATAACTATTCTTCAGGCTCCATAAGCTGGCCCACACCTGAAATTTCTCTTTAGTCTTTGGGGACAGGACACAGATGTAGAGCTGCCCCATTAGAAAAGTTAAACAAGAAACCTAACTCACTTCTTGGCCTAAGGAGAATAACAGGCAGAGCCCAGGTGGGAGAATAAATGAAGAGCCAGCAAGTCCACATCAAGAAGGATGTCCCCACTCCACAATAGCACTAGAAGTCCCAAGTTCAGAGTGTCACTTTAGTCCCACTTTAGTCCCTTCAGTGAAGGAATCTTCTCACATATAGCCACAAAATAGCCAGATGCACTGTAAGACGCCTTATTTAGTTTGTGAACCAAACCAATTAACTCAGAGGATCTTAATAGTGGGCACTCAGCCTCCTAGTTAAAGCACTATGAACCTTATTTTTAAAGATACTTGGAAAGAAAATCCTGATATCTCTGAAGGCCAATCCAGTGTGTAATAGTCACCTGTCGGTCTTGAAGTTTCTTATATCTAACAAAGCTACCTTTGGCAAAGATCTAAAAAAGTCTATTTACTATTACATTTTCACAGTTCCTCTAGCCCCCCCACTATGGATGTAGTAATCATACTTTCAGATCTACATGGTCTAAATTTCCTGCACTTTCCCTTTTTTTTTTTTCCAAAAGACATTAAATACATAATAAAATTTGACATAATTCATGCCTTTGTAAAACTTTTCAGGTCCATAAATTCGCAAATTGAGGAAAAGCCTGTGACAAAAAGAGTATTTTGCTTCAGAAAAATGGTCATGGTACCTGTGCAAACAGGCAAGAGCCAACAAGCACCTATAATAAAATTATAAACACCAAAAAAATGACAGCTAAGAATGCTTCCAGCTCCCAAGTTCCAAAGTGCTTTATTTTATTCTCAGTATCTACTAGCACCTCAGTGCTGTAATCATACTATGTCTCCACACATTACTACACATCTCACCTGACTCTCTTTCCCCAAATTAGGGCAAAGAAAAAAAATCCCTGTCATAGGCACTAACAGCCACCGAGCAAAGGGGCAGCCAGGAGACAGCCTATTCTGCTACATAGAATGGCCTCTCTAAAGGGCACAGTTGTCTACTTTCAGTTTATTTAGACTGGCCAGGCGTTGTGGCTCATGTCTGTAATCCCAGCACTTTGGGAGGCCAAGGTGGGCGGATCACTAGAGGTCGGGAGTTCAAGATCAGCCTGGCTAACATGGCGAAATCCCGTCTCTACTAAATATACAAAATTAGCTGGGTGTGGTGGCATGCACCTGTAATCCCAGCTACTAGGGAGGCTGAGGCAGGAGAATGGCTTGAACCCAGGAGGTGGAGACTGTAATGAGCAGGGATCATGCCACTGTACTCCAGCCTGGGCAACAGAGGGAGACTCAGTCTCAAAAAAAAAAGTTATTTAGATTAATTTACCCCAAACCAATAAAACCAACTTATTCCAGGAAAGTTAAATGCTTGCTCACCTTAACAACCAGAGACCACCATAAAGAATATAAGAGCAATGCTCCTTTATGCAGACCTGAAATCTTGAGTAAGATTAACTTACCTGCTAATAGGATTTAGGGATGCTGAAGGCCATTATGGTGTCTCCTACAAGCTAGAGGTTCCAAAGGGTTTAACCATTCGACTTAATCTAATCTGGCCTAATCTAATCAAGACTGTCTCCCTGCATTCTGTCAGTGGGGACTTTGAACAATAATCTAAAAAATAAAGAAAAAACTTACAATCAAACCACACCCTGCAGACCAAATTACTTGCCTTTATCTAGAAATTACTGCAGACTTGGCTGCAAATATGTGTGGGGGTCTCTTGCTGCCTTAATTTGCTCATGTCTATGATCTACATAGGCTAAGAAATGGTTTTACCATTGATTTGACCCTTAAATTCTAATTAAAAGACAGAAGGAAGATTTCACATGTTGATTAGTGATCTTACTCAAAATCCACGGAGTTGAAACCATGGATTCTAGTCCCAATTCAGTCACTAAATATCTGAATCAACCTTGAATATTCTAACTTCTCTGAACCTCTAGTTCTGGTGTCCCCAAACTTTTTACACAGGGGGCCAGTTCACTGTCCCTCAGACCGTTGGGGGGCTGCCACATACTGTGCTCCTCTCACTGACCACCAATGAAAGAGGTGCCCCTTCCTGAAGTGCGGCGGGGGGTGGGGGTGGTGGATAAATGGCCTCAGGGGGCCGCATGTAGTTTGGGGACGCCTGCTCTAGTTGCTAGTCTATCACCCTATTCATAACTACCTCTGGTTACCAGAAGGCAGAAACACAGTCAATCCTTTTAAGTATAGTAGGTGGGGTCTATTTCTCACCCCACAGAGCCATAACCTCATGTAACAAGTGCTTCCAGCTTTGGGGAATTCTCCAGAACACACTAGTTCAAACAATCCAGGAATGACTAGTTTCAAATATTAGCCACTGAGTATAATGGCCACCTTCCTAGCGCAAGAAACATTTCCTCAGGTTCTGCTAACAACACATCTGAACCCTGTGGCTCAGAAAAATCTGCTGTTCCCAGAAACTCAGAGTTCAATGAGAGATCCAGGGGAAAAACAAAAACAAAAACAAAAAAAACACTGGTTATCAGAGAGAGGGTAGCAACTATCAAAGATGTCAACGGCAGAGTATGCACAACTTGCCAGAGATGTCATAAGTTTGTTTCACACCCCGTTCCTCACGCTGTCTTACACCAGTCATGTCCAGGCAGTCCTGAACCCTCCACACAACACTACTAGGGCAACACAGCTTCCAACTCCTCACTCTGGACCAAATCTGCATTTCCAGTGGCCTATCACCTAATTAGGTTTTAAGAAAAGATTCAGATTTAAAAGTATCCTACTCAGCACACTTCATAGAAGACCAAGGCAAAGCCTCAGCTAAGGGCAGGGAATATAAATATGAGGAAGAGTGGATCTGGGCCCTCAAAGCACACAGCATAGCAGTGGTGACTTGCACAGGATTCTAATGCAGGATGTGCAAAAACTGAGGTAGGCCCAGCAACAGAGAAGAGATGAAATACAGCATGCCATACAGTGAGACCCAAGGGACAAAGGCAAATAACAGTATCACGCACAGGGAGCAATAAGCAGCTCACTACTGCTGGAGCATTTTAAAAAGGCCAATAGGAATGGTGAGAAGAACATCTTCATAGGCTTACAACCTGTGCCATCCCAGAGGGCCCTACATTCAGAAAGTGCCCCATACTTGGTTTAATGCTCTCCCATCACTGTCTTGAAGTTCCTAGTATTTCTTTTTAAATAAGGGGCCTCACAAATTACATAGTTGGTCCTGGCAGTGAGAGATGGTACGAAATCAGGCAGGGGCCCATGGGGCTAAAATGATGAAAAGTCTCTGAATGACCCATTGGTAATCCACGCCTTCATGGCAGTGGCTCTCAACAGAGTACTTTACAGTGGCCAGGAATCCTACTGCTAACATTCTAATTCAGCAAGCCTGTGATAGGAAGGCTACAGAAAGTGCATTTTTAACAAGCTCCTGGCAATTCTGATGTCAGCAGTTTGAGAAAGTATATCTTAAAAGTAATGATGTTTTAACTCTTTATTTTTTATAGATAGAGTACAAAGAAGAATCTCCCTAAGCAAGCATCTTTCCCAAGCCCTTAACCTACTTGGGACATACTCTGGTCTGTGGGTAGTACCAAGCTTCCAAAATGGCCATCAGAGCACAATTTTAGAGAAACAGCATGGGAAGAGCCCAATTTAATAAGTCAGTCATCCCAATAAATGATTTTACCATCTCGTTACCTAATTTATATTCAGATTTTAAATCCTACCCGTTCCCATAGCTCTCAATCTCCAACCATCTGCAGTGTCACAAAACAACTGGGTCACTTTGGATGGCTAAAATTGTGCTACTCTGTAAGACAGTGGAGAAGGAAAACACAGAGAAAGGAACAGAAAAAAATGGCTTCATGGTTTACTTCTTAGAAGACACTGTACTCTTTTCTTCCTCCTTCCTTGCTAATTCCTTCCCAGTGTTCCTTCCAGATTTTGCTGAGAGTCACTCTTCAGCAGCAATTCGCTGGAATACGAGACTGGGTTACACTCTCCTTGTTATATGCTCTGAAAGAGTCTGTGGTTATTCTCTATATCCCTCATCCAATTATAGCTATTTGCTTACTGGATTTAGCTTTTTTTTTTTTTTTTTTCATGTTTGTATCCCCCACTAGACAGCCCTATGGCATCAAGACATAATTCACATGTGCCCACTACTTAACTAGTAAGTGTTCAACAAATATATAGGAATGAGTGAGAAAGGTTATAAGTCTTTGATTTGGAGTTGGCCACAGAAAGGAGAATGAGATTACTGTTCACAGGGCCAACGGGGCAAAAAACAAGCATACACTGAGACTCTGACAAGGCAGCAAACAAAGGAGGCACAACTGAACCCTGGGTTGTTGGCAACTGTTTCCTATCTCCACTCTCTTAAGAGTTCTGGAACAGTATCACCCACTGGAACACAAAGCTGTATGTAACCGGCAAAAGGAGGTAAGACTGGAATCCAGCTTACTTGACTATAGAAGCACAGTGTACCAAATACCAGTGTAGTTGGTTGGATGCCTCTTGCTTCCTAAGTACCTAGAAAGTAAGACAAACTCTGTTTTTGTTTTTGTTTTGTTTTGGTTTGGTTTGGTTTGGTTGTTATTAAGGTTTCCGGCTTACTCAGGAAAACCAGAAAGGTCCAAGGTATCTACAGGTCTGAGACAAAGTGTAAATAGTGAAAAAATGGCTGATTTTCTAACAGCACCATGTACACATGTACAGCAAGAGACATGAACCCACAGCTCAGCTCAGCAAATCGCCATGGAAAACGACTAGTATCCAGTTCTGTTCATTTACTCTTCCATGGGCTCCAGCCTAAATGTTGCTCTTACCTACTTATTTCACCATCTTTGAGTGATTAAACCCCCTCCCCAGCCATCAAACTTAAATAGCACTAAGTTCTTAATTAAAACACACTATAAAAAATGATGAACAACCAAATTCAGGTGCTGCATAATTTATTTACATTTATCTGACAGTTTCCCCCAAGGAACTCAAGGCATTTTGCAAACTTAAACATATCTGGCAGATATTAATCTTCACAAAATCCCACGAGAAAGGCAAGAATGTAAGATGTGTAATCGATAACAGGCCCCTTCAACACATACACATCCTCCCCGCGTGACTGTGCATCACACTCTAAATCTCTCTGGGACAGAGATCTAATTTGGAAAATTATACCAAGTACAGATAAGATTTTTCAGGAAACCTCACAAAAAGAAGAGGAGCTAAAGACTGTTCTATTGTACTATGAAAAAAGTCCCCACATCTTTTCTTCCACGTTTTCTATTCTAATAGAAAGAGAAAAAAATCCTAACACACTCCAAAGTAAAATTTTCAAGACCAACTTAAAAATGCAAGTGGGGTTTACAAAAGATAAAGTTACTGAATTCTAACACATATTGTTGCTCCAAACCTCCCTGACATAACCCCTCAAAGGAGAATCTATGTTTTAAACAAACACCCCAGGCTTTCCAGAGCCTTTAAAGGTATTGATAATGTCTTAATTCTTAAGCAGGGTGATGACTACACAAGTTTTGGGTTCATTTTTCTTCTATAAATAGTTCACACTTATATACCATTATACATAAATGTCTCATAAGTTTGTTAGTGTTCTTGATGAATTATGTACAGATAGGTCAGGAATCATGCTTTGAGAACCCATGCAGGCTGAATCAGAATCTCCTAGGCATTTTTCAAAGTAGAACTCTTACGGGTTTAACTTAGTCCCCGCAGAAATATATGTTAAAGCCCTAACCTTCAGTATCTCACAATGTGACCTTATTTAGAAATAAGGTTCTTACAGACACAAATGTTCAAATGAAGGAATAGTGGATTAGGGTGGATTAGGGTAGGTGTCCTTACAAGAAGATGGCGATGTAAAGACACAAGAAGAAAACTAAGAAACAACAAAGGCAAAGACTGAAATAAAGCAGCAGCAAGCCAAGGAATGCCAAAGATTGTCAATAAACCACCAGAAGCTAGGAAGAGGCAAAGAAAGATTCTTCCACAGGCTTAAGAGGGAACATGGCCCTGCCAACACCACCTTAATTTCACATTTTCTGGCCTCCAAAACTATGACACCATTTCTGTTCTTTCACCACTCAGTTTGTGATAATTTGTTATGGCAGCCTTAGAAACTAATATAAGCTTCTATTGAGAGTGGCACCAAGGAGGCTAGGTATGGTGGCTCACGCCTGTAATCCCAGCACCTAGGGGAAGCTCAGGCAGGAGGATCGTTTGAGCCTGAGTTCAAGACTAGCCTAGGCAATATAGTGAGACCTCATCTCTAGAAAAAATTTAAAAATCAGCCAGTTATGCTGGTACGCGCCTGCAGTCCCAGCTACTCAGGAGGCTGAGGTGGAAGCATCACTCAAGCCTGGGAGGCTGACACTACAATAAGCAGTGATCATGTCACTGCACTCCAGCCCAGGTGACAAAGCGAGACCATTAAAAAAAAAAAAAGGTGGCATAAAGTGTCTGACCACCTGATCTAATTTTGAAAAGTCTGCCACAGGTTCTAGAATCCTAATATTTGTGTAGGAAAAGACCTCTGAATAACCTTCTTGTTTTGGAGATAAGAAAAAAATTGAGTCTGAAATTACAATCATTAAAACGGTAAACTGTTACCTGGAGAGTGATAATACTTTAGGAACACTAATTCAAACACCTTTTTTAAAAAATGAGGCCAAAGGTCACTATGTTTTTATAGCAAACAGGGAAGAGAGTTCAGGGATTAACAGGAAGTATACACAAAGATAGCCTGGCCTTCTGGGTGTGCAAACGGAGAGAGGAAAGGCCGTAGGACCAACATTGCTGCCCAACTAAGTTTTTAAAGAAATTGTCTCTAAAATTACCTACATCACTCTGTTTTAGCCTCTGTTTCTATTTGAAAATTAAAAGGTTTAAGAGAATCCTGACCTGTGCCTGGTTTGGTGTAACCGTGTTTGCAAAGAGCTAATATTTGGAGAAAAGTAGTAAGAGAAAGCTATCTGATTCCACTATCCAACCATCCGTCCTTTTAAGTGTCTGACTATAATCCACACAGACATACTTAGCAAACTTTAAAATACAGCCTCTCAACATTGTTACAATTAAGTCACTCTGAAATGTCATGAAAAGCAATCTAGTCCCATTAAAATCTTCACACTCTCATTAAAAAAGCACTTACAGACTTGAAAATGTTCCTAATACATTATTTAAAGACACAAGATGTACAGTGACTAAAATCCTTGTATAAGGAGAAACAGTAGCAGCCTACTTTTTAAAAAATGTGTACATTTGTGTCATAATTGGGTAATTGGGAAACTGCAGGTAGCAGTCAGGTTGTAATACACTAGTTTTAAAAAGGCTTGGGGGGGCCTTCCCCACCCCTCCAAAATTTCAGACCACCCAGGGACAACCACAACAACAGCATAAACAACATATCTCTTAGTTCAACTAATGGTCTCTTCCTTCTTCCTTCCAGGATTTCTAAGCCCAGGAGGGAGGCGGGGAAAGGAGACAGAAGAGAAAAAAAAAATCAGACCATTTCAGCTGACACCAGGCCACTAGTCATCACTGTAGTCTTGAGCTGTAGTCCATTGGGTTTCCTCCCTTTCAATTAAGGGTCACTGGTATTCATACATTGCCATTCAGAGATCCAAATGTGTTTTTTACAGGCCCTAAATCCCCTAAGGTAACAGCAGGAGCCCCAGACTGGAAGTCTCTTCTCCCCTCAATTCCTCCAAACCCCCTCCCTGCCCCATAACCCCACAGAAACCACCTTAAACTCAAGAGCTAAGTTTTCAACAGTGAAGGGATCTGGCACTGGGACTCCCAAAGCACATACAGCCTCACAAGGTAGAGATACCACATGTCCTGCTAGGTCAGGCTGACCCCCACCGGTTCAATGGATTTTACAGGTCTAAATTTGTTTTGTTTGTTTTCAACGAAATTACTGAAAACACTGACTTTGCATAAAAGGTAAGATTTATGGTTCCTGTTTCCTCTCTTCCACATGACTATACATCCCTGCACAATGCCTACAGCCTCCTAACCTGTAAAACGAAGGGGATGGAATTCCCAAACTCTTTTACAATCCTCCCTCTAAATCACTTGTGAGTCCTTCCCTTACTTACATATAGGCATTTGTTTCTAAGTACAATTAAGCACCAGGTCAAAAAATGACCCACCCTACTTGACAATTTTGCAATTTTTAAAAAGAAACTGTACATGGCTTAAAAATATTCAAAAGTCCTGATAAAATAATTCAAGATTCTGCCAGACACAGTGGCTCATGCCTAAAATCTCAGTATTTTTGGAGGCCAAGGCAGGGGGATCACTTGAGGCTAGAAGTTTGACACCAGCCAGGGAAACATAGTAAGACCTCATCTCTTAAAATTTTTTTTAAAAAATTAGCTGGTTGTGGTGGTAGGTGCCAGTAATCTTAGCTACTCAGGTAGTCGAGGCAGGAGGATCAGTAAAGCCCAGGAGTTTGAGGCTGTAGAGAGCTAAAATAGCACCATAGCACCACTGCACTCCAGTGTGAGCACAGAGCAAGACCATGTCTCTTAAGAAAATTAAGACAGAATTCAACACTTGCTGTTAAACAGAAGAAAGATGGTGAAATTTTCTTGGCTTCTTTTCCCATGCCAAACCTCTCTTACTCAGAGATCTTTAATATATACTACACCACTGCTGGCATGATGAATGAAGACAAATAAACATAGTACATTAGTCATTCTTATACAGTTAAGTCATATTGTTGTGAGTGCCTATTAAGTGCCTATTTAAGTGCTAGGAGGTTTACATAACCACTGTATTATTTTTTAGACAGATGTTAATATGCCAATTTAGGGTAACTGGAGAAGCAAAGCAAGTTTACCGAAGTCAGAAAGGTAGAAAATTAAGAGAAGGATACTGAGCCCTCTACATCTTGCCTTATTAATGAATGAATGATGAACAAACAAAAATTTTAAGTATTTTTTTTTTAAAGACAAGATTTAGGAAGAAGAAATTGAGAATTCACTATATAACTTCCCACCATCAAGGCTTTACAGCAGTTAACATTTTGTTTTCCTTAAATGTTCCTGTTTGGCAATCCAATGCTTAAAAACTGAAGACAGTATGTTTTGGATCTTTTTTTTTTTTCCCCAGAAAAAAGCAGTCTAGGGGTCCTCTACAAGTAGTCATGATCAAAGCTCAGCAAAGAACAGGAATTACTGCGATTAAATACCACTGGCCCTGGCTCACCAGCACCCAGCTGGTCCCTCCTATCTGGCAACCTTTGTGCTTAGCTGCCTGCCCCCTGCTACACAGAAAACACAGTACCTGTCTTAGTTCAGGCCACCATAACAAAATACCAAAGACTGAGTAACTTAAACAGGTGAACCTGATTTTCTCACAGTTCTGGAGGTTGGAAGTCCAAGATCAGGGTGCCAGCATGATAAGGTTCTGGTGAGGGCTCTCTTCCTGGCTTGGAGATGGCCACTTTCTTTTTTCTTTTTTTAAATGAATTGTGAACCTTATTTATGTAGTTATATATGGATGTACATATGTATTTATTTACAGATGCGGTCTCATTCTGTTGCCCAGGTTGAGTACAGTGGCACAATCAAGGCTCACTGTGGCCTCATCTCGAGGGCTTCAAGCAATCTTCCCACCTCAACCTCCCTGGTAGCTGGGACTACCACAGCACTGGAGGTTAGGGCTTCAACATGTGACTTTGGAGGGTGGAGGATACAATTCATTCCATATCCGGGAGCTTCTTCAAATGTACTCAATGCTGCAAATGGAATAACAGTTATAATCCTTCAACGAACACTTAATGAGCACCTAACACCTGCAGGTGCTGTGCCGGGCAGGGAGACAGAAGAATAAATAGGCCTCAAACTCAAACCCTGCCTTCATTAGTATCTAGGGACTCAATAAAACAAGGGCATGGTACAAATACTCTGTGGAGCTGAGAAGTTTTAATTGAGCAGAAAAACTTTCAATCAGTGTTTATTGAGGCTTTAGTATAAAGTGAGATATTTATTCATAGTTCCAAAGGAAGATACAGAGTTTTTAAAAAATTGAAATATGATGTGGCTGACAAAACACTTCAGGCAGACCCTTGCCTTCTGGTTGTCCATGCCCTTGTGTGGTCATCTCACCTTGAGTGTGAGAGGGACCTGTGACTTGCTTTTAACCAGAATAGAGCAAAGATGAGAGACATACATGATTATGTGTATATGATTAGTGATTACATTCCAAAACACTGCAGCACCTGCCTTGTTCTCTCCCTTGCTGATTCTGAGGAGCCATGTTAGGAAAGCACACGTGACAAGGATATGTGGGTAGCCTCAAGGAGCAGAGGGCAGCCCCTAGCCAGCAAAAAAAAAAAAAAAAATTAAGTCCCTCAGTCCTCCAGCTGCAAGGAAATAAGTTCCACCAACAATCTGAGCGAGCTCAGTAGCTGATGCTTCCACAGTAAAGCATGTAAGTGAGACCCCAGCCCAGGACAACGTATTTATTGCACCCTTGCAAAGGACCCAACTAAAAAGTGCGTAGACACGTGACTCACAGAAACTGTGGGATAATAAACGCATGTTATTTTAAGACACTAAGTTTGTGGTAATACTGTTATATATCAATCAATAACCAATATGAGATCATTTTCTTGAATATCATTTAAACTGTTTTAAAATACCCCTTTTCCCTCACAAATCAATAATTGCCTGAGACTGTGTGAGGGAAGGAGTGGGGATATTTGTTAATCTCTCAAGGAAGATAATAGGAGGAAGCCTGAAATGTCTAATCACAGATCTGTTAGTAACTAGAACAGTATCAAATGAGGATGCTGACATCTAGAAAGGTTCAGTGACTTATTCAAAGATACAGAATACATTCGTCACTGAGCCGGGGGTCAGGTTCCTATATACAAGCCCTTGCCAACCAGGAGAACGTCTTACATCAATTTTTGATGAAAATACTCAAAAGGTATCAAAGTATTGTTCTTTCTTCATTTAGGACGGTAAGTCAAACCAAATACTCCTTTTTCAGTTAAGAATCTGCAGTACTTTGTTGAATATGTTTACGTACACTGTGTACGTTAGGAAACTGGGATGGATTTGTCCTGGCTCATGGATATTAACTTGTTTGTTGCCATTTTTTTCCCTTCTTCTAAAAATAAAAATAAAAATAAAATAGAATAAAAACTGCAGCCTTCTGGGAGCTCCAAGTAATTTGGTTTTATTCCATGACAGTCTTATTGCTCCAAAATGGGTTAAGGAGAAAAAACTAAATGAACAAAACCGTTTAACCTAAAAATGTATCCACTTTTAAACCTCTATGAAAGTGAATCCTCCCTAGAGAATCGGGGAATGTCTGCATTAGAAGACTGTGCTAATTCTGGGCTGACTTCCTCAGTCATTGGAAGGTTAAGTGACTTGCCCAAGGTCACAAAGAAAATTAACTACAAAACCGAGTCAGACTGACTTCCAGTTTAGTTATTTCCTGCACCATACTGGGAATCACTCTGTCCCCAAATTGCAAATGGATACAAATACTTTAAAGGAAAATGTCATCAATCAATACCCTGACCTTGGGCTTCAAACTCAATCACTAGTGGCAAACAGAATGCCAAACTGAACTTGTGCTTATGGAATTCCAGATGAAATACAGAAAATAAGAAAAGGGTTCTGTAAAAACTAATTACTATGGAACATTCGTATGAAAGAATACTTCATGATGCAGAGTTGTTGAATTCCTTAAAAAAATGTAATTGAAGACTTGAAATGTAAATCATATTTCAGCATTCTCAGAGAAAATGTTAATAATACCACCACCTGCCCTATCTGTCTTCCATAAAACATAACTGTATTTACTGAATTTAGTTAAAGTGAGTAACTTTCACAGCCCCTATGCCTTGCCCCAAGTCTAAACAAAGCAGTGAATATGCAGTCCATGCTGTAACTGCAGGGCCCAGAGACAGGGACAAAGACAACTCAACCCTGCCCTCAAGTCGTAGTTTACATACAAAGGCGATTATGACAGGGCCTATGACAGAGGTGTAAACTAGGCTCGGCAGGCAATACAGACAACGCAATTAATTCTGGATCATGGAAAGCATAAAGAAGCCGAGAGTCATCCGAATCTTGATGTATGAGCAGAATTTTGTCTGGAGGATCTAGAGAGGTTCAGTGAATGTGGTTTGGGCTTATTGTATGAACAGCAATCTTGTTCTAAACCAGGGGGAAAATACCATTCCTTCCTGTGTCCTATTTCTGTTCATTACACATTTGAGTACTTTATTGCTATAATCTGTTTACATGTCTGTCTCCTCTACTGGACAGCCAGCTCCAGAAGAAACAGACACAGACTCCCTTTCATCATTATTACCTTGCAGTACCTGACAGGGCAGCCCTTGACACAAGTTAAAACGCTACCATTCAACTTCCATAACTGTAAATTAGCTATTAGGTCACTTGCAACTACCTTCAATCTCTCTACCACCCAACCTTATATCTGTAATGAGACACAAATAGTCATTTTTAAAAGAAAAAAAAAATCTACAAGTCTACCACAGCTTCACATATAGCTGCTAGGAACAGTACTTAATGTATATACTCCATTATGTTCAATTAATTATTTTTAACTAACGTTGCTGCTTCTATTTATTCCATATTACTACTCCTTATATCAACCTTTTTATTTTAAAATTAAAGTTCTGGAGGACATTAACAAGTATGTCATGGGAGAGTGGAATGAACAATATTCTGAGGTCAAACGAATATCGGAAATGCTGGGTTAAACCAAAGTATTTGAAGGCAGATAATCTCAGGGCATTCAATATGCTAATATTAAATTGAATTTCTAAGAAAGGAGTGGAATATTTATGTTTTTTCCCTGTAGCCTCAGAGCATCTTGGCCTCATTTTTCTATGGAAGGTAAGGAATACTTTCTGGGAAATTTATTCAAGTTAGCAGCATTTATAGGTTGAAGAAAACAATAAATCTCAGTGGGGTATCTTCAGTAAATATAAGCAAGACTAACAACTGGATTCCTTCGTTCATTAATGCAACCAATGTTTACTGAACTCTGTACTACTTAAGAGAGACAAAGCCCCTGCACTCATAGAGCTTAAATCCAGTGGAAGAGAAGAATGCCCTCCATCCCCAGCTTGTGAGATAAAGAAGTCTTTCTGTCACCCTGAAGCTAGACACTGTTTCTTTTATAGCCCCAAACACCTGATGGGTGCTCTGTAAATAACTGCTAACAGCCTGATCGCAGTAAAGTCTGCAGACATTTTCCAAAGTCCCATGAAAACCAATCAAAACAGTAATAAAATGGACTGTCAGCAATACATGTTCAGCTACTTGATCGTGTGGAAAAACTTTTATAAAAATAATAATTCAAGGCCTGAAAGTTGCCATAGGAATCATCCACTTTAACTCCCCTTGAATATACTACAAGGCAACTGACGCCCAAGAGGTGAGGTGTTTGACCAAGATTATACAATGAATCTAGGTTAACATTAAGAACCAAAGACTCCCAGCTCTCTAAGACTGTAAGAGATAGCAAAGACAGCTGCTGCCAAGGGATGTAACCATCCGCCACCTGGGACTTCTCCAAGTACAGAGCCAATTGTTTTATGAAGTAACAGTCCCCTTACTGCCTTTTCACTGCTTTCCTAAAGGAGTCCTATCATCAGAGACAATTCTCTAAGCATTGTTAAAACAGAACTTTCATTTCGACCATTTCCAAACCCACCCTCAGAGGCACAGAATGACCTGGGCAACCAGAAAAAGAGAGCAAGAGGGAAGCCCTTAGGTGCCCTTGGGCACAACAGGTTTCAACCCAACAAACATCAAATGGTATGCTCTTTTAAAGAGAGAGTAGAGAACATGCTTCAACTTTGGTCAGAAAATGAAAAGACACAGCAGAGCAGGCGTTAAGTTCTAGGTTCTGCCCACAGTTCTTTCTTTAACATGCTGAATGACCCTGAACCACTGGCTAATTATTTCCCCAAGTATAAAATAAAAGGTTGGACTAGATGTTATGAAGACCCCCTTAGAGCCTCAAATTCTATGGTTTTGCTGAACTTATGCCACCAACAGGGAACTTTCCATCAAGATGAGCTTATCCCCTTTCTCTTGAGTTATAACCAGTTTGGCTCCTTTTTGAATTGAGATCTGCTACATTTGCATCAAGTACTGAATGTTACAGGACATAAAATAGATAAGTACTCTCTAGGTGCATTTTATTATACTTCCCTATCATTTACCGTACAATAAAGAGATGTACTATGAAATATTATGGAACCTAAGAGTATAGTATCCCATGCTGGTCTAAATACCACAGTGTCTAATTTCCAGAACTTACATTTTAATAAAACTCTCTAATAATTCACTAGGAAGGGGGAAAGGCTAAAGTCACAGAAGAAAAAAAATATAGAAACATTAAAACTTCTCTTTAATTCCTCCTTTCTCTTGGTTTACCCTAAACTAACTTTTACTGCAGACATTATTCAGGACTAGCAAACTGAGAAGTTCCAAACATTGTATGCAAAAGCTACTTCCTAGAGGAACACAAGGCACCTCTGTGCCCCACTGTGAATCAAAGAACAAGTGGGCAGATAGGTAGCACCTGGGCCTCTGGTGAAGCCTTGGCTTTGCTCCACCTCAATTCCTGACTAAACCTTTTGTTTCTAGGCAGGTAAGACCTTTATTGGGATCTCCAGATAAGAGGTCAATTCAATGTCTTTTGACACCCAGATGGCAATACTGCTTGAAGTAAATTAAAACCTCCACTGCGACTGAAATAGGATAGGTGAAAATATTACAGAAAGAAAGAAAGGAAAAAAGAAATGCAAGTTTAAGAGTGTGCTGAATTTTAAGAAAAAACTGAGGCTATTTCCAAGCAGAGAAGAAAAAGAGGAGTTAGGGAAACTGTGCTTATACCATATTTGAAATTAGAATTTTACTATTGATTTTAAAATTTAATCATACAAAGTACCATCAAGGGAAAAACACACAATTCTAGTACTATGAGAATCCGAGAAATACAGTGATACGGAGAACCACAACTTCTGCTGTGATCATTAACTGGGTCTTCTACACAATGTCACTTCATCTTTCCGAACTTCTATTTTCTTAGTTATAAAATTGGATGGGCAAGGCACAGTGGCTCATGCCTGTAGTCTCAGCACTTTGGGAGTTTGAGACAGGAAGACTGACTGAGGCCAGGTGTTTGCGACCAGCCTGGGCAACAAAACAAGACCTTGTCTCTACAAAAATTAAAATTAGCCAGGCACAGTGACATGCACCTGTCGTCCCAGCTACTTGGTAGGCTGAAGCAGGAGGATAATTTCAGCCTAAGAGTTCGAAGCTGCAGTGAGCTGTGAACGCACCATTGCATTCCAGTCTGGGTGACAGAGCCAGACCCTGTCTCAAAAAACAAAGTAAAATAAAATAAGGGAGAGAGTCTTAGATGACCTGAAATCTCTCTCCTGTGTATCTATTCTATTCATTTATTCATTCAGTCAACAATGAGCACCTATTTGTCCAACTGCACTTTCAGATGTCGCAAATACAGTCATGAGCAGCATAACAAATTTTAAGTCATGATATACCACATATACAAGGTATAACATATATACCAGGTGTAACAGCCTCTCCAAGGCCACCACTGATTCAGGATATCACAGTTCATCTTGCTCCTCCAGTCATGCGTTTCACTGCCTCAAGAATGTCCAAATATTTTTTTCACATACTTGGCAAAACTATCTACTTCTCGCTTTCATTTTCACCTATTTCTTTAGGTTGGTCCTTATTCATAGGAAAAATACTGTTTCAGAATTCTGACAGGAAAAACAAAAGCTTTTGTCTTAAAGCAGCAGCTATTTGCTTTTATTCTACAACTTTTCAAAACTAAGTAACACATATTAGAAAAAATAAGCAAAGCTATATTGTACTATATGATATAAACTGGCTTCTTTCACCTGATACTGGGAACAGAAGATTATAAAGCTGACATAAATTTTAGCAGCAGTAGCAAAATCACTGCTCAGGATTTAACCCATTTCTGAGTCAATACTTTCTATACCACCACAGTTCTGAATATCAAGAATAAACATAAAGCTGTAATGTGCTGTTACTGAAAGTGAAAATTGTTCCAATTTGGCAGTATGCATTAAAAATGTTAAAACATGCATGCCCCGTCCAAGTAATTCAATATCTAGAAATTTATTGGTTGCAAATAATTAAGACTTCACAAAGATTTAGTAGCATGAATATATATCACAATGCTAGATATAATATCGAAAACCTGGAAAGGGCTCAAGTGTCCAATAACAACAGATTGGTTAAATATGTTTTGGTACATCCACACAATTGACTATTATGCAGACATTTAAAATGTTGTAGAACAACATTTTATAAAATGACCCGGTGCTTCCAACTTATTAAGTAGAAAAAAAGCGTACTACAAAACAGTTTGTATGCTGTGTTCCCATTTTCTAAAACCACATAAAAACATTTACATAATAGATGCATGCATTCCCTCATATCCAGAAAAAGTACAGAAAGAAATATACTAGGTTGCAAATGGTTTTCTCTTGGTATGAAGCTAATGTGTGCTCTAGGCCAGGTGCAGGGGCTCACACCCGTAATCCCAGCACTTTGGGAGGCCAAAGTGGGCAGATCACTAGAGGTCAGGAGTTCAAGACCAGCCTGGCCAACATGGTGAAACTTCCTCTCTACTAAAAATACAAAAATTAGCCAGGTGTGGTGGCACACACCTGTAATCCCAGCTATTTACTCAGGAGGCTGCAGCAGTAGAATCGCTTGAACCCAGGAGGTAGAGGCTGCAAAGAGCTGAGATCACTCCCCTGCACTCCAGCCTGGGAGACAGATTGACTCAGACTCCGTCTCAAGAAAAAAAGATAGTGTGTGATCTTTATTTTCTTCCTTGCTTATCTATATCTTCCAATTTTTCTACGATAAACATATGTGGCTTTTGTTCTTTTCAACATTTTTTTAAATTAGAAAAATAAAATAAGCACACATCACTTTAGTGCCAGACTTGGTAGAAGGAATAGAAAATAGGGCTGACCATACCAAGGGAGAGCCCTTGTGTTCTGCCAAAGATGAATGCAAATTGTTTGGCTGTCTCTGCCACAACCAGTTCAATTAGTGTCAAAACAAAGGCTCTTTAAAAGGCCACGTACACACTGTATGGGCTGGAGTCTAATTGAGCTAGTTGTAAATTAATTACCTAATGTCAAAATGGGGACACACAAAAAAAGGATTCATTCCATTCATAGTGCTACCTAAAGCTGATCCTCAAGGTAAGCAAAATAGAAATATCAGTAGCGACAAATGTTTAGTTTTGTAAAATACAGCAAGAGAGGCTTTCCAAGTCATTGCTGATTCATGACAGATATTCTTGCCAAGGTTTGATTTGTTAAGGTCTCCTCCTTTCCCAGTTTAAGTACCTCCTCTGGCAGAGAAAATGATGCCTGCCTCTCTCCTCTTATTAAGACTTCAGTTCTGAGACAAATCAGTGCCAAGTGTCTGAGAGACCGGACTCTGAATTAGGGCCCAAAACATTAATCCAGGTTGCCCTCTGGAACTGCAGGGCTAGGGCATTCATTTCAGCTCTCCTTGTTAAAACTGACCCCACATAGATACTTGCTTGCATCCCCTACTTTTCCCCCTAGATACTGTAATGATGCATCACCAGTCGAGGTATAACTATATTATTATTCTCAGATGTATTTTCAGCCACCATAAAGACCTTTTTAGTCCCTTAAAACTGGTAGGAGCTTTTTGTTTTTTTCCCAAGGAAAGAGGTGGGTGAGCCCTATGGTAAGTAAAGCACGAACATCTTCCTTATGGGTTTCACTTAAGTGACTTGAGATGAAAACCTGTATAACCCAAATGACTGAATTCATTCCCATTCTGATTTGCAAACACACAAGAAACTCCAAGGAGGAAAATGCCAAGGTGCTGCTTTTAAGTGACCTTAATTTTAAGAACTTAACCTATGGAGACCTAGAGGAGCAGACAAGTTTAGTTTGTTCCAATTCAATACACAGGGGGCTATGGGCTTGAATACAAAGTAAACAGCACCCCAAGACTGAGTTCTTTTTTTTTTTTTGAGACCGAGTTTCGCTCTTGTTACCCAGGCTGGAGTGCAATGGCACGATCTTGGCTCACTGCAACCTCCACCTCCTGGGTTCAAGCAATTCTTCTGCCTCAGCCTCCCAAGTAGCTGGGACTACAGGTACATGCCACCATGCCCAGCTAATTTTTGTATTTTTAGTAGAGACGGAGTTTCACCATGTTGACCACGATTGTCTCGATCTCTTGACCTCGTGATCCACCCACCTCGGCCTTCCAAAGCGCGGGGATTACAGGTGTGAGCCACCGCGTTCGGCCGACTGAGTTCTTTAAAAATAAAAAACATTTACAAGGAGTAAATCTAGACTTTGAATCATACTTAATTTACGTAGAACACTTTGCCCTGAAAAATCACACACTTATAGTCTCTCTGGGAAGGAGACACTTCAAAGGTCATTAATATCGAGTTTTAACTCCCATTACAATAATCCAGGTGAGTGATAAAGTGAGCCTGTTTGAATGACTTCAGCAACTGGAATTCAAGACCCTAAGACAGCACTATTAGAAAAACTCTTCTTTTATACACAATGCCAAGGTGTGTCTCCGATGGAAGTAGGAGTGACCACTTGGATCTAAATCTAAGATACCTGTACTCCCATGTTCACTGCAGCATTATTAATAAGATATGGAGAAAACTTAAGTGTCTGTTGAGAGGCAAATGGGTAAGAGAGAATGTGTGTGTTTGTGTGTGGGTGTCTGTGAGAGAGAATATTATTGAGCCCTAAAAAAAAACCCTCAGTCTTGGCCGGGCGCGGTGGCTCAAGCCTGTAATCCCAGCACTTTGGGAGGCCGAGGCGGGTGGATCACGAGGTCGAGAGATCGAGACCATCCTGGTCAACATGGTGAAACCCCGTCTCTACTAAAAATACAAAAATTAGCTGGGCATGGTGGCGCACGCCTGTATTCCCAGCTACTAGGGAGGCTGAGGCAGGAGAATCGCTTGAACCCAGGAGCCGGAGGTTGCGGTGAGCCGAGATCGTGCCATTGCACTCCAGCCTGGAAAACAAGAGCGAAACCCCGTTTCAAAAAAAAAAAAAAAAAAAAAAAAAAAACCCTCAGTCTTACCATTTGCCACAAATTGGGATGAATATCAAGGATACAGTACTAAGTGAAATAAGTCAGATCTAAATCCCTCTTCCTGAAATACTTAAAGATGCCAGCACATATTACCCTAAGCCACCTCCTGTAACCATTCCCAGGTTCACATCCCATGTAATATGGTTAGTGACAAATCTCTTCACAGTTCCGATCCCTCTCCTTCAAGACTACAAGTCCAGATTTTCAAGATAACTGTTGACAGCCACTGTTCATTGACAGCCTACAATATTTCCTCCACCCAAATATAACTAATAAGATTTTACTTGATTAGGACAGATTAAGGGTGGCATCTATTTGAGTAGTAGATGTCTTTTAATAATCAAGTCTGTGGTGAGATCTCCTTCCTTTTTAAAAGCAGTAACTTACGAGAAACAATAAAACTCCTAGAAGAGAATACAGGGGAAAAACTCCTGGACATTGCTCTTGGCAATGATTTTTTTGCTACAAAAGCAAAAATAAACATAAAAGCTTCCACATAGCAAAGGAAACAACCAATGAAATGGCAGCCTACAAATTGGAAGACAGTATTTGCAAACCACCTCTGATAAGTAGTTAATATGTAAAATGTATAAAGAACTCACACAACTCAATAGCAGAAAAACATATAACCTGATATTTGGGTAAAATACCTAATAGATATTTTTCGAAGGAAAACACAAAACTGCCAATAGACATATGAAAAGGTGCTCAACATCATTACTCATCAAGGAAATGCAAAGCATTTTATCAACTACCACTACACATCCATTATGATGCCTCTTATATTAAAAAGTAAAAAGATAACAAATGTTGGAAAGAGTGCAGAAAAGGGAACTCTTATATACGGTTGGTGGAAATGTAGTTTAATATAGCCATTAGGAAAAATAGTATGGAGGTTTCTAAATAAATTAAAAATAGAACTTCCATATGACCCAACAATTTCTTTTCTGGGCATATACCCAAAAGAAATAAAATCTCCCCCTTATAACTATTATCTGTACTCCCATGTTCACTGCAGCATTATTCATAAGGTATGGAGACAACTTAAGTGTCTGTTGACAGGCAAATGGATAAGAGAGAGTGTGTGTGTGTTTGTGTGTGGGTGTGTGTGAGAGAGAGTATCACTGAGCCCTAAAAAAAAAAGCCTCAGTCTTACCATTTGCCACAAATTGGGATGAATATGAAGGATATAGTACTAAGTGAAATAAGTCAGAGATAGAAAAAAAAATTACATGATCTCACTTATAGGTAGAATCTTAAAAAAAAATAACTATTCAAAGACAGCAAACAAAACAGTAGTTACTACGAATAGAAAGGAAACGGAGGAGATGTAGGATTAACAAGTCTAGAGATGTAATTTACAATAGGAGGACAAAAGGTAATAAAATCATACTGTATTTGGGATTAATGCTAAATGAGTAGATTTTAGCTGCTCTTGCCATAACAAAAAAAAAAGGGTGACTATGTAAGGTGATGAACATTTTACGTTACTTCACTATATAGTAGCCTTTTTACTATCTATATGCATTCTATAATGTTGTATATCTTATAAATATACAGTAAAACTTATTTTAAAAATAAATAAAAACAATAACCAATAAAAACCTCTCTCAAGGTTCACTACATTTAATATTTTCCAAATGAAAATTGAGTGTCGTGGCACTACTATAAAATTCTCCTTTTAACTGTGAACTCTAAATACTTAAGATTTTTAAAGAACTAGATAGAAAATATGAGCCAGCTCTGCTACCTATATATGAACAGAAAGAAAAGAAAATTAAGGAAAGAGAAGAAAGAAAGAAAGAGGAGAAGAGAGAAGAGAAGAGAAGAGAAGAGATGAGGAGAGAAGAGAAGAGAAGAGAAGAGAAGAGAAGAGATGAGGAGAGGAGAGAAAGGGGGAGAAAGAGGGGGAAGGGAGGGGGGAGGAGAGAAGGGGAGGGACAGCAGAGGTGGGGAGAGGGGAGGGATGGAGGGAGGGAGGGGCGCAGGGAGGAGAGAGAAAAAGAAAGGGAGGCGGAATGAAAGAGAGAAGAGAGGGGAGGAGGTGAAGAGGGACACAGAAGGAACAGGGAGAGCACACGAGCTTAAGAGATAGACCTCATAATCCACTTTTACATTCCTACCTTTCTAAGCATATATCAAGTTCTAACTCCAGACTTATTCCATCTTCTGGTCTCCTGGGTATCCAATAAACACATCCTACTAATCAAATATTTACTGTCTGTTATGTACTCAGTATGCTGGGTAATGGCAAGGCTATAAAGACCTAGAACACATAATCATTGTCCAACAAGCCAAACCTTATAAATATAAAATGTCCACTTTTATAAAAATAAGTAACGTAAAAGTTCAAAATAGGTGATATAGATACTTGAACAGCCTAAAAATACATTACAAGATTTCAGTGACAATGAAGACCTCCAAGATCCTCCTAAACTCCAAAGGAACTATCCCAAAGTAAATGGCCAAAGAATTTTACCTATTTGATTACATTTAATCCCACTGACTGCCCTCTCCCTCCAAACCTATCAAATCCTAAAATGCAGCATTACCAGAACAACAATATTTGAAAAATTTCTCTTCCCCATAGAAACATGAATTCACTGAGTATAACAGAGAGAAGAGGAGGAGGAAAAGGAAGTGAAAATCCTTAATTGAAATTCAATTACAACGTTATCCTTAGGCATAAGAAAATTATACATACAGGGTTCTAGTGTTTTATGAATTAAACTTTCTACAGCAGTTAAAGATGTTCTTCCTTAATATCCAATTCTGTTCTGCTATGAACAGTGTTATTTGGGGATTTTAGGAGATAAAGAAGAATGTACCAACCATACAGCTGGCAAAGTTATTTTGGAATTAAGCAATTCAATGGACATGCTGGGGCTAGAATGGAACAAAAATAACACAATTAGTCTTTATGTATATCCATGGGGTGAAAATTGTTATCCATAATTTGGCTAATTATATACTGTAAGAAAACTGGAATGAACCTTGCCTATGCTATCCAGCTTAAGAAGTTCCTCCATCAGACTGACCACCAGACTGCTTTGCTATCAGCAGCTCTTTAACATTGAATTTGATGCAGTTCACCAAATAACTATTTTCTATAACTCTTGGTCTTGTTCTGACTATGACCCAGATGTTAAACTATTTTTTCTTCTTTTTAAATATTTTAAGTGGGGCAGAAAACAGGTACAATCTTCAAACTGCTGTTGCCTCTCAAAAGGTCAAAAACATCTTAAGTGGCAACAAACACTGCTCTCTTCTACTTTTTACAGCTGTGCAAGCACAAGATCTTGGTTCTTAACCTTTTATGGGTCACTGACCCCTTAGAGAATCTGATGAAAGCTTAAAAAAAAAAAATGTGTGTACATGAAATCTGCTCATGGCTTTTGGAAAGCATGTGAATCCTTTAACAGTCAAGCCAAAGTTAAAAACTTCTGAGACAGCCTGTGAACCCCATGGGGCAGGGACTGTGTTCTACCTCTTGTTTCTACGCCTAATTCTTAAAATGACCAATGCCCTACAGGTAATCAATTCTAATCTACTCAAGACATGGATAAATGAGTAAGAACAAATGGATACTGGAACCACAAAGAAGAAAAAAAGACAGAGAATAAATGGATGGATGGAAACTATAATATTATCATTCTCTATCTCAGTGGCTTCCTAATCTGATTAACCATAGAATCACTTAGGGTGCTCTTCAGAATAGATTTCTGGGTCCAATGCCAAGAGATTGATTCAGTAGGTCTTGAGTGGTAACCACGAATCTTCAATTGTTATAAAATCTATGACGGTCAGGAAAACAACATAGTTTAACTCAATGGAAGAAAATTGTTTTCCTAATGTGTTGCTAAAGAAGGCTATACACTTCCACATCTTGAACAAACAAAAACAGAGAAAGGAAGTTGTCTCAACTGCTCCAAGTGGGCCTGACACACTGTTAAATACCAGACTTTACAATCCTGATACGAAAGAAAATCTGATTCATGTCTTTGGTGGTTTGCTTGTTTTGTTTTTCCTGAAAGGTCATGCTGTGATTCACAACCAGACGTTTACTCGTGGCTAGTTTACAGCAAGATGGTCAGCACAGCTGCCTGTGAGAACACCACATCCTTAGAAGCATAGCTCCACTAAGCCTTCCTGACAAGTTCCGACTCCACAGACTCAAATCACAAAATAGGAATGAATGTACTCTAGTTCAGAAGAAATTCCTGAAGTGGATAAAATTTTGTTTCACAATAGAAATATGCTTTCTGGTTTGTTTGTTTGTTTGTTTTAAAACAATCTGGCTCTGTCACTACCCAGGCTGGAGTGCACTGGTGCAATCTCGGCTCACTGCAACCTCTCTGCCTCCCAGGTTCAAGTGATTTTCCTGTCTCAGCCGCCAGAGTACATGGGATTACAGGCATGCGCCACCACAGGCGTGTGCCACTATGCCCAGCTAATTTTTGTATTTTTAGAGACAGGTTTTCATCATGTTGGCCAGGCTGGTCTCGAACTCCTGACCTCAGATGATCCACCCACCAGAAGGTACTGCCAGGCAACATCTTCAATGGTATAAATTATGCCCAATTTGTAAGACATGGTGACCACAGAGACTGGGCTTAATCCATCTCATTCAGTGCCTAAATTTCCACTGTCCTACAAAACTAAAATTTTTAAAAATTGTTTCCTTTCTCATACCATTTTCTAAAGCTCACTGCTGTTTACATTCCTTCCTTCCTTCACAAAATAAATGCTGCCAGACTCCAAACTATGTGCCAGCTGTCCATCACCTTGCATAATACAAAGTGAACACCACAGAGAGTGAGCCTCCCGCCCTCATGTGGCTCATTGTCTACTGACTGCGGTTATTTTGGGAAATTACTCAATGAAAACCCCAAACTCCTCACTGGATCCATTCCATTTATTACATAACTTACTGAATCAACTGGCAACTTGATAAGTCTAGAGAAAAAAATTAGGACTGTGGTTTCTAATGAGAAGCTGGGGCTCATCTCATTAAGGTTGCTTCCTTAACTCCAGCAATATGGCATGGGTGCCATAGAGAACCAGGCCCAGAGAAGTCCAGAACCTGGACTTCTTACTTAGGGTCCTGTGTGACCACTGGTTTGAACAAATTAATAAGAATCCCACATCTGTTGGCTTAGAGCTAGCAATGTCTATCAGGTATTTCACAAGAATTATCTTCAAAACAGCCCTGAGGAAAGGGAATACTACAGCTCCGTATTACCAATAATAAAACATGCTCAGAGATGATGGTAAACGGTGGGTGCTGAAGATTCCCAGACAGGCCTCACTCCAAGCTATACAAGAATTTCATAGTTTACAGACTCATGTTTCCTCCAAACTCTGTGTTATTTTATAGATCTTGAGACTCCCAAAGTGTCTAGCCTCAAGTAGTAAAAGGGCATACAGCAGCAACCCAAAAATTTCAGTCAAAACTAAGCTCACTATGATGCACCATCAACCACTCATAAACTAGACTTACCTCTCTTCCTATAAGATGAAAATAGTTGATTGACCTTTCTCAAAAAGTTACTGTAAAACACACAAATCAAATGAAATGGTTTATGCAAATACAATTAAGAGCTTAGACCCTGGGTCAACACTTCTTTTTGACTTCAGCATTTGACTTCATACTCTTGAACACCTCAGTGCCTCGGTTTCCTCACTGTAAAATGAGGACAGTAATATACAGTTTGGGTCTGTATCCCTGCCCAAATCTCATGCAGAACTGTAACCCCTAATGTTGGAGGTGGGTTCTGGTAGGAGGTGACTGGATCCTGGGAGGCAGATTTCCCCCTTTGGTGCTGTTCTCATGAGAGTCCTCAGGAGATCTGCTTGTTTAAAAGTGTGGCACCTCTCTCTCTCCCTATCTCCTGTTCTGGACATGTAAAGACATGCCAGCTTCCTCTTCACCTTCTGCCATGATTGCAAGTTTCCTGCGGCCTCCCCAGCCATGCTTCCTGTACAGATTGCAGAACTATGAGCCTATTAAACTTCTTTTCTTTACAAATTACTCAATTTCAGGAATTTTTTTTTTTAGCAGTATGAAAACTAATACAGAGTGGCAACCTCATAGTTACGACAAATGGTCATTACTATAAACTTCCTTTGAATTTAACTCTCTATGATCTGGTACCTTAGGAATAAACAAGTTCTACTATTGCTAGAAGCTATGGAAAATATTTTTAAAATTTATCACAACACATTTGTTGGCAAATATAACTTTAAGTATTTAAGATAAAATTTAAAAGACTTACAAGTTTCCTCTCTCTATGGGTCTAAATTACCCAAAACAAACACAGGTTTCAAGCACATCTCAATGGAAGAACATGATGGGCTTGCTCTGCACCCCTTCACACCTCAGAAGAATATGCATAAATGATCTTGTTTCAGAGGACTGTTCTTAGAATAAACATTTGTAAATGTCCTTTGTAATCTTTTGACAATGGCACTCCATCAGCACACATTACTGCAGGCATTATAAATTACACATGTGGTTACATAGGACAATTCAAGAAATGCCTGAAACATCTTTCTGCTCCTCATCATCCAATCAAATACCATCTCCCCTAAGAAGTTCTATAACATTATCCCACAAAAATGACATAACCACAACGTAAGATTATAATGTTGATTATGTGCTATAAACTGTCATAAGCACTTCACATACAATAGTTCATTTAATCCTCAAACCCTGTGAGGGTTACATTACTATTATTCCATTTTATACACAAGGAAATAGAGATAAATGATGCACAGCTAGGTAATGGCAAAGCTGGGCTGTGAACCCAAGTAATGGGGCTCCAAAGAACCTACTCAATCTGCAGGACACCATGACCTCAAAAAGCAAGATTCCTCTTCATAACCATGCTCCCCCTACTGTTAATCCGCAGGATGCCTCAGCCTCCAGAAGTAAGCTCTCTTCATAACCACTCCTTGCCAAAGAAATGCACCTGTGCTTATTATCCTACCGCTTTCTACTCTGCAATAATGGCTACTAAAAGTGTCTGCTTTAACTGTTCTGCTAACCCATGTGTCTTTTGAAGAGATGGCCCATTGCCTCCTCTATATTTACATAAATCCATGCCTTCTAAACATAACGTTTGTGCTCAAGTGATGAATGAATGAATTAAATAAATGTTACCATTAGGCGTCTTATCATTCAAGGAAAGTCCTGGTTTTTTTCTATTTCTTACACTGCACTTTAATATTAACCTGCATTTGCGGGTAAATGTTTTGCTTTTGTTTTCTTCCTAAGCAAAACTAATCTTATTTTCTCTGCTCAGGCAATACATTTCATTAATTACTAATTCAACAGACCAAAGAAAAACAGGCTATTCAGCTGTCAGATCACACTAGATCTTTTTAATACTTCAGTCTCATGGAAATTTTTTAAGCAGAATTTTTTTAAGATCCCATTTCTGTTTTAATGACTTAAAAAAGAAACTGCCCTTATGGGGGAAAGGAGCATATAAAAGGTAATAAACATTTAATGATCCAATAATTGGTTATATCAGAGCAATCACTGTTCAGTAATTAACTTCTTTCACCTTGTTCACTTGATACTTTGAGCACCTTTGATAGGCCTAGAATTATCCATATGATTTATGTAATAAGCTAAAACCCTGCAGAAGAGCCAAAACAAAACAAGGTTTCCAATCGCCCATGCTTCTCAGTGACTTTTCCATGTGGCCTTTTAAAAATCCAAGTCATTAGCAAAACCAAGAGCATCCCAAGCCCTCATCACACAGTGGGCACAAAAGCAACAAAAATGACATTACTGCTAAACTGTCGGGGCTGTGGACACAGCAACCAGGCAGGGTTTAAGGAAAGCACAACAAAAATTAGAGCTTAAAAGATAGCAAAAAAAAAATTAAATTGCACTACCAGGAAAGAATACAGTGAACAGCTGGTATGTTGATACTATGCAAAATTACAATTAAGCTCAGGTTAATGTCATTTCCAACTAATTACCCACAGTCAGTTGGAAGACACACACACTAAGAGATTTCACTTTACCTATTCCAACAATTCTCCCTACTTACGTGTCTCTGCCATCCACACAGCTACCGGGTTGCATTTCTGTCAAAGGAGTGCCCCCTTCTTGGTGGTAGATGTTAGGAGCTGTAAACATTTCATCACCTCCCTTCCATCACACTTCTCTCTGCATGCCATTCCGTCACACCAAAATAATGTTCACAGAGTGTTCTCTACAACCCTATCCGATGTTCTACTGTCATTCTTTCTTCTCCTTCCTTTTCCCTTCCCTGTCTGGGACCTTTTTCATTTCTTTCTTTTCTTCTTTGAGACACAGCCCCACTCTGGCACCCAGGCTGGGGTACAGTGGTGCAATCACAGCTCACTGCAGCTTCGATCTCCTGGGCTCAAGCTATCCTACTGCCCTCAGTCTCCTGAGTAGATGGGACTACCATTGTGAGCCACCACATCCAGATAATTTTTAAATTTTTTGTAAAGACCAGATCTCATTATTTTACCCACGCTGGTCTCAAACCACTGGATTCAGGGATCCTCCAGCCTCAGCCATCCTAAGTCTTGGAATTACAGGCATGAGCCACCATGCACAGCCCAAATAACATTTTCTAAATCACTCATGTTTTTTAATTAGGTGTTATTTTAACCAGCACTCCACCCCAGTCTCTGCCCCTACCACCAAAAAAAAAAAAAAGAAAGGAAACCAGTCAGCACCACCATGGCTAGAATTCCTACCATTCCACACTTGGACATTTCACAAACCCCGCCCTTCCACCAAGCCCTCCCATGAACCAGAAGGGCTATCTGTCTAAATGGTGAAGATCCTTCCTGCCACTGCCATTTGAAGGAGACTTGTAAATAAACGCAAGGGGCCAAGTTTCACAGATGCTTTGTGGCTTCCACATCTGACAGCAGACATACAGAACTACTTCAAGGCCAGAAGCACCCTTTTCCTATAAAAGAGAGGCAAGCTAATTTGAAAGACCTTCTGAGTCCACTTCTGCTAAGAATTGAAGGGGAGACACAAAGGTCCCACAACCCCAAAGCAAGAAAGAATCTTCTCATCTAAATCATTCGGGCTCTCCTATTATCCATACACTTGGGCACTGCCCCAACGACATGCCTCACCAAAGAGCATGACACCACCCCTCCTGCTTCACACAAGCCTGAAAGCAGAGGTCAGATAATTTATCTGTTACTGGCACCTTTGAGAATCTGTGTAGTAGAGACAAGTGGGGGGACACAGATGGGAGAAAACTGGCAGTAGTTTCTCCACTATTAATGGACAGATAACTGCAGAGTGCCATAACAGATTTCAGTTCCTTTGTGCACACAGGAATATTTATTTAATCAATGTACTGTAACAAAACAGGCCTCTGGTGTACTTTTGGGAAGATGGAGAGCCATTCAGAGCAGGGTGATTGGAGTCTCATCACCTGTTTAGTTGATAGTGGCGATCACTAAGATGGGGGAATATGAGAAGGGAGGGAAAGGGAGCAGCTCTCACATCCACAGAGCCCACATGCTTGTAAGCAGAGCACAGATGTGTAGCCGCTGGCAGGTGCTGCAGACAGCTCTCTCCCTCCACTTGCATACAGCTTAAGTGCAAGGTTTGCTTGAGGTCCTTTTACCATAAGCATCCCTTTCCAAAGAAATTGGGCAAACTTGCTATTTAATACAGCTAGACCTTCTCTCACTAAGAATTGAATGATTCTTCAGTGGAAAAAAGAAAAGCCATCGGGGCTTTCAGTGTTCCGATTGGAATGGAATGGAAGAGAGATTATTCTGCGGTGGACAGAGAAGAGAGAGGAACCTTTTTTTTCTAAACCTTTTATCATGTACCAGATAAAGATACTTGGCCACTGAGACATGTTTCTTAAGTTACCTGGACAGTAATGACAAGACTCATTTGTTTATTAGAGTCAGAACTGCCAGAGCTGATAATCTGTCCTTACGCATTTTCAAAACTATCATGAGAATATTTTCAGTGAAACAGATTGCAGAAAAGATAGATCTTAGAACATATTTTAATATTGGCTGTGAGCATTAATAGTCACTGTCAAGAACTGACTTAAGGCTGAATCAAAACACAGATAAACAATACAAACTTAATATCACCAAAAACTTACTGGAGTAATTAAGATGCACCACGTACCAAAAGACAATGCTTTTTCACTTATACTTTATTACATTGTTTCATTAACCTTTACTTATATCTCTAGTTTCTTGGGATTTGAGGAGGAACAGAAGAGAAAATTTGAGGAATCTAATAAAAATCTTTTTTTTTTTTTTGGCAATGTTCTATTTCTTTACCAGTACACTGGTTACCTGGGCATTTGATTTGTGATAATTCATTGAGGGGTACACTACACTTTTTCCAGGATGTGTTCTATTTCACAGTAAATACGGTTTTAAAACCAAAAACACATAAATGTTTCTTTTCAAAAAAGTTACATAGCACAGAAATAAATTACTGTAAACCACCACCATTACCACTGCTCCAGGAAAACACAAAAATATTTTATAGTGATTCCAAAACTTCTGTACTGAAACTTGATGAAACATGCACACACGCACACACACACACCCTGATACCTACCCCCTATGTTCCAGGCCAGGCCGTGTCTCATACCTGTAATCCCAGCATTGTGGGAGTCCAGGCAGCTAGATTCTTTGAGCACAGGAGTTCAAGACCAGCCTGGGCAACATGGCTAAACCCTGTCCCTACCAAAAAAAAAAAAAAAAAAAAAAAAAAAATTAGCTGAGCATGGAGGTGGTAGTCCCAGCTTCTTGGGGGGATGAAGCATCAGATTTGCTTGAACCCAGAAGTTTGAGGCTGCAGTGAGTCATGATCCTGCCACTACACTCTAATCTGGGGAACTCCGCCCCCCACAAAAAAAAAAAAGAAAGAAAAGAAAAGAAAGAACTAATGTTCAAGAGCCACACAGCAGACATTAATATTCAGTAGATCAGACACAAGGCCCAGGGATCAGAATGTTTAACAAGCTATCACAGGGTGAAGATGTGCAACTGGGTTTAGAAACCACTGCACAGGGCAAGAATGTGTGGTTTGCAACAGTCTGAAACTACCTACTCCAAATGCTTCATACCCAACATGTGTGTCTGAAACTACCTACTCCAAATTCTTCATACCTAACATGTGTGACAAAAAGTATAATACAGCCCAGGCAACATAAGGAGACTCCATCTCTACAAAAAAAAAAAAAAAAAAAAAAAAAAAATTTAAACAGCCAGATGTGGTAATGAGCATTTGGGGTCCCAACTACTCAGGAGGCTGAGGTGGGAGGATTCCTTGGGGGGGAAAGTAATTATTTGGAAAAGGTTCGAAGAAACTTTAATAACTGAGTGTTCTCTTACCAACTACAAACAATACTTGGCCAAGGCTTTTGTAAATATTTTTCTCACAATTACAACATCTTCCCTAAAAAGGAAGCTGATACGTTATAACCACTATGTAACTTCTACTGGCAACCCCATCCTGTAAATCTAGAAATAGAAACTGTGATTCTGGGTCTTTGGTAAAATCTGAACATGTGTTTTTCCACAGCACAGTCTAGGAGCCTTTCCCTATTTTCATTATCATTTATTGCGTTGTTGAAAGTTTAGATTTCCAGAGGTTTAATAACAGGACTAAAGTCATTCAGCTAAAAACTCAAAGACAAACTACTGCCCCCAGTATCTAACTCTAGACAAAACTCTACTCATTACATTCCAGGTTCCCATTACAGCGCTTTGAGGGGTTAAATCCAATCCACATTTCCCAGTTCAAATGTTTATTCCTTCGCTTTAGATAACTGGGTTGGAAGCTACCTAATAAACTGAATTCTGCTCTCAGGCAGCATAGGCAACAGAAATGCAAAGTTAGAAACAGCACTACCCTGGGGTCTTTTATCTGAGAACACAATCGGGAAGCCCGCTGAATAATTTGTTTTGGAATACCACAGCACTTGTTTTTAAACAAAGCTTAGCCAAGGAAAGAGGTAACAATAAAAGGAATCACAGGACCAAAAGAAAAAACAAACAAAACCAAAGAACTACACTACAGAAAAGTCTAAAACACCAAGAATCAAGGCAGTTCTTTCAACCCTCTTGTAAAATCTTATTTGCCAGACAGTAACTAAAGAAGGCTTGTATTTAAGGCTTTTTTTGTTTTTTAAGATTTAAGTTAATTGTGCCCCACTGTAGGTTAAAGTTTAAAAAGGCGAAAATGAAAAAAAAAAAAAAAAAAAAAAAAAGGCCTTCCATAAACCCACAGATCATACAAAACTCAAGTCTGAAAATGGCTCTTGTATGTCCTCAAATACTTTCCCTTCTCTTTTAAGTAAGCCTACCAAAGATTAGAAAGGCATCCTCAGGAGTAGGTCAAATAACCCCAGGGGCAAATGTTAGTTCCTAAAATGTCTACCACTCTCCTCCCTAGAGCAAAATCTCACAGTACCTCGTTATTTTAATCTAGTTCATCCACAGAAGTACAGGTGACACAAATTAAGTTTATAAATTTTTAGTTCGGTAAAATGTTTAAAATATTTTTAATGGAAGCAATACAGTGCAGTGGGAAAAGCAGTGACCTAAATATTAGAAAACCTGGGTTCCATATCCCTGTTCTACCACCAACTCACTAGGTCATACAGAACAATTACATAATGCAATTTTCTAGATCTATGTTTTCTCATCTATAATAAGTTCCAAGCTTAAGGTATATTGTAGCCTCTGAAGACATCCAAAGATAGAGGTTGGGGGGGGGGGGTAGGGTAGAAAAGAGTGAAAGTCCCAGTAAAAGCAACATCGGAATAAAACTCGTAAGAAGTATTTATTTAGTTCCCTTATGTAGTGGTTCAAGTTGGGCTCTGGAGCCAGAATGTACAGGCTCCACCACTGACACACTCGCCCTGGGCTGTAAACTCCATGTGCCAGTTTCCTCTCCTTTAACATAGGAATCATAACAGCACTAATCTCATAGGATCACTGTGTGAGAATTACATTAGTTGATTTAAGCAATTAGAATACCCAATACTCAATATATGCTTGTTCTCATTATTATTATCATTGGTGCATCAATACTGGGATTATGGTGAAGACAAAGTTGACAATTAAGTATTTTCATGTCCTATTCTTTCTAATCAAAGGGGAAACAAAAAGATCTTGTAACTCTCTGCATGGGTTCTGTGTATAACCTTCACACCCGTGAACCTCCAGGTCCCTGCCTTTATACCCAAACTTGTGGATTCAGGCAGATACACAAGTACTGGATTATCTATTTGTCTGCATACACCATTCCCAAGGATCCACAAATTTCTAAATGCACCAGGAAAACAAACTGGTAAAAGTGTTTTCATGCCTCCGAATAACAACAAAAACTCATTTTCCATACACCTTCCCACACCCGGAAGTCAAAATCTGCTTTAGGAATCAAAAGCTAGTGAAACACGTTCTCGCTTTTTTAGTATTTTCGATAATTCTTTTTAAGAGCTCACAGGTATAGAGTCCTTACATGCTGGGAATTTTTTTCTTTAGTCAACAACAATATCTGATGAAGATGGTAATCCAGAAAGGAAATCATATGACCCACTGTTTTCTTCATCCAACTAACATCTAACCCAAAAGCTTTAAGATTTCCTTTCCAATAATTTTTTTTTTCCTCAAACTTACCATTTTCTTCTCAAGATCCATTTTATTGACTAACTCAAAACATCACCTCTAAGGCATTCTGGGGTCCATCCGATGGTATTCATCAGTGCCCACTTCCCTGGACAGCTGTGGACGACTGTAACAACTTAAGTTTCACTTCCGATTAAGTCTTTTCAATGAAGGTAACCTAATAGCCTTGCCCAATAGAGAGCCCTAGAAATAAACTTTCGTTTTCTGACCTCCTTCTCTCAAATTTATGAGCACAGATGGATTAGCGGATTCCACTTCAAGCAGAAAGAAAATCAAGTATCATCGTTTCTTCAGCATCTCCCCTAAGCTTGAATCTTAGCTGTACATCATGCTTATCATTTTAAGCTACTAATAAAATCCAACCAATTCAAAAGGTCTCTGCAAACTTTAATGTCTCAGCACTTAATTTCTCTAAAAGAAATACATTCACAAAGGCATTTGTCATCAAAATCCTCAGAATCAAAAAAACATAACTTAAACCAAATTAGGCAAAACACTTCCCTACCTGCCAAATGGCTCCCCTAGAGCCTTCTAAAGAAGAATTACAGTACACATCTTTTTCTGTTAGACACATCAAAAAACAATGCAACACCAGAATGTAACACCACCCACATACCCACCTCTCCCCTACATCCCCAGAAAGTCATTGCTTGAGGGCAGAAGCTTTGTTTAGTTCACTGTTTTTATCCCCAATGCCTAGAACAGAACCTGGCACAGAGAAGAAACTCAGCAACTATTTGTTGAATGAATGAGTGGGCAGACGGGGATGGAGGTGCTGCAAGGAGCCAAGGCCCGCAAAGGATAATTAGGCCACACATAATACATAGTTGACAGCACTTCTGAAAGGTGATACAGTCACCAACATGTCCACAGAGAACTGACCATTCTGGTGGCAGGGCACATCTTACTGTACATCTTACCACATATTTCACTGATAAAGCTGTGATGTCGACCAAAACCAACTACCATCCCACAGCTCAGAGCCTTCCTGTGAAGGTATATGTGACTCCATGTTTTCTAATGAAACCCTGCATCCCCACTGACTTCCAAGGTAACACTATAACTTCCACTCATTTCAACACTTTCAACATTTCTCAGTCCCCTCTCTTATGCCTCACTCCTGCCCTCTAAGTACCTGATGTTTATGCTTTGCAACAAATATGTAAATGTATACCCAGCTCACATCATATGGTGCTGAAGAGAGAAGAGTTTAAGGAGAGGAGTGCCCCAGGATATCACCCCCAGAATCTTGAAAAGTAGAACCACATTAAAAAGTACTTTAAGAAAATGAAAAATAAAGGCGACGAGTACTATACACGGCTTGGTACCAGGTATCTGAGAGAACTCAGTGAAGAAAAAAAACCTCCAAATAGTAGGTCTCTACCCTGACTGTACAGTAGCATCCCCTGGGGAGCTTTTAAAAGTTCTGATGATAGAGGTGGGGGCATCCTGCACCCTCCCAGAGATACGGGGACTTTTTTAAAGTTCCCTAAGGTATCCCCAGGGTATCATAATATGTGGCCGCATTTGAGAATAGCGGGCTCTAAAACTTACGGTTGACCGTAGTTCCTCCTCACTAAAAATAACCTACAATTTTAAGAAAATTATACTAAAGTCGTAAGATTTATTAAAGTTGGTGGTAGGTACATGGGTGTTTACACTTTTCTATACCTAGAAAATATTTAATAGTCATATATACACATATATACATATACATACATTTTCAGACAAATCTATTTAAAACAAGCTCATAGTATACTGGTCCTCAAAAGCACCAGTACTTAAAAAATGATTTTACATTCCTATGGATTATGCGCACTGGTGCTGTCTGGGGCTTTTATTTCACTGGGGCTAAAAAAGACATACCAATTAAAACTGGGTCGGCTGACTTGAAAACACTGGCCTGTATTCTTTAATACACTCTCGTGCAGGTCTTGAAAAATGCTCCAGTCAAACTCAGCTCAGAAAGACCAAAGGTACCTGCTGAACCAGCAATCCACCTAAAATCAGCAAAGCTGCCAATACTGAGCCAGACTGGCTATGAAATCCTCTATACAAACTAACATCTGGAGTCACAGAAGTGGGTTGTGACAAGTTGGTATTACTCCCAGGGCTAGGCCCTAGAACCATCTTAAAATGGAGGTGAGGGGAGCATATTCCAATGAAAATTTCTCTAGACACAAGCTCATCCCCCTCTCCTCTTTATTAGAGGCACAGTGCAGGCACAGAATGCAGATAGTCTGAGTTCAAATCCTGACTGTACAACTTTCTATCTATGAGACCATACAGAAATTACTTAACTTCTCTAAACCTCAATTTCCTCACCTCTAAAATAATAATGATAATGTTGCCTACCACACAGAGTTATTGTGAGGGTTAGATGTGTTAATGCATGTAAAGTACTGGGTACGACAAATATCACAAGCAGTAGGCCTGTGATAAACGTAAGCCATTGTTGTTAAAATAGTTACCCAAATGGTGGTGATTCTGGCACTGGCAAAGTTGTTTCCCAATTTGTGATGACTGGGCACTGGAATTCTGTATATTCTTGAAGCACATCTCTTGGAAGAGCCAAATCCATTAACAGAAAAGGAGACAAAAATCTTGTCTCCAAAAAGATGCCCCGTGTCTCCTAAGGCCTGGAGTGATGGCATAAGGTAAAATGAGAAACTATGATAAAAGAATATAAAGTGAGTTCCAGATGTGCTCTTGTTTAAACGTCAGCTGGGTGACCTTGGGGAAATTCAAAAACACTTTCAGTTGGAAAATGAGGGCTTTGGACAGTTGCTTTCTGCTGTTTCCAAGCTTCTGGTATCACTCAGTTAAAGTGACTGCAGCCCCCCTCTCTCCTCTCTGTCCCCACCTCAGTGGCTCCGTTCCAGCCACCAATGTCTCTTATGTTGCTCACAAACCACACCACTGCTTCTTCCTCAAAGCTTTCACACTTGTTCTCCCCTTTCCTTCAAAGCTCTTCTCACGGCTACCTGTATTTCTTATTCCCTCACTTCCTTCAGGTTTCTGCTCAAATATCACCTCCTCAGAGAAGCCTTATCTAACCCACCCTA
The DNA here is from genome assembly GCF_048565385.1 of Saimiri boliviensis. Classification (NCBI taxonomy): domain Eukaryota; kingdom Metazoa; phylum Chordata; class Mammalia; order Primates; family Cebidae; genus Saimiri; species Saimiri boliviensis. The sequence continues at coordinate 37,757,193 of NC_133468.1, read as the reverse complement.
GATAAAACAGCAGGTAAGCATACACATACAAGTAAGTTCTCAGTTAAATACGTGACGCGATGCACAACGAAAGCAATTTTACCATACAGGGGGAGATGGTGTGAACTCCACACAGTTGTCCTGGCCAGGAATTAATTTTTTTTCCTCATCAACATCATAGTGAAAAGAATTGATGTTATCTGAGGACCTGCTGTGCTAGGTTCTCACTCTTCCTTTACCCTGCTTTGTAAAATCCCATCACCTCCCAACATATTATATATTTGTTTATTTATAATATGTCCCTCCATTCCTTGCTAGAATATAAATTCCACTGGAACAGACATCTACTTTTTCTTATTTACTATGGTACTTCCTGTACCTAGAATAGTGCCTGCCTAGCACATAGAAGCTGTCAATAATTTTTTTTTAAATGAAAGAACAAATCCAGACACCTGTTTCTTCCCAAAGAGAATATTACCTTAATACACAAATATATAAAACAGGCAAAGGTGGAGTTCTGGTTGAATGAAGTCAGGATCTCCCCTCAAATGACTCAGCATACCCTAAGGTACCCAAAACCACTGCCCATGAGGATATCCAAAGTCCCTTATCATTCGAAAAGTCCCCAAATCCACATTATTTCTGTTAAACTCCAAAGAAAAAATACTAAATTTGATGAATGATGTTCCATTCTGTGATTTCACTCACTACTCACTGGCAACCGCTAAAAAGGACCCTGAAAATTCAAAGCGTATCATGCTCCACAACTGCTGCATCCCTAGAATCTACAGCCAGATAGTAAACCTATCTAGTTGTGGGGGGGAAAATCCAATTACAAAGGGCAGGATTCAGGGGGTGGTCTCTTTCCATGCTCTATCACATGGTCCCTGGGCTTCTGGGACCCACCACTAAGCCTCTAGGCTGCAATAATCCCACTGCTTCTAAGCGGGGAAAGGAAGAAGGGAGGTAAACTTGAGATCCATGTGGAGACAGATGCTACACAAGAGAGGAAATATTTGGGTGACATGGCAGCCAGATGGTGCTTACCTGACTATACCACTTAGTCTCTTTTTATATCTAAATGACCCCCAAATAAAATAATTCCTGGCTTAGCCTGCTTTGGGCTCACATTCAGAAAAACAGAAGCTGAGGGAGCCTCCTAGAAGAGAATTCTGCACAGGGCAAGAATAGCTGAAAAAAACACTGCAAAACTGTGACCAAGACTTACACACAGCTAAAGGACCGTCTCACAATTGCAGAGAAGATATGAAATACACTCAGCAGACAATAGGACTTTCGCAAATCTCTATTATCCAGTCTAGCAGTGCTGAACTAAGCAAGAGTCATCGATTGAAAGCCTGGTGACCCATCCTCTAACACTGTAATCTAATCCTTAAACTAAAGACGATTTAATGCCTTTGCATGTCCATATGTTTTCTAATGAGGCTATTGCTGTCAGCATACTACAGGAGTGCTTCTTGGAAGATGGAAGTAATGACAAAGCACATCATTGGATAGGCAATTATATGCAGTACTAACCATTTTACAATGGCCATATGGGCTGTATTTCAACAATGTAATTTCCAAATATGTATGCTGAGCATACATATTTGTCTGTCCCTAATCCCAACATCATACTAAGCAAAATAAGAGTACAGCTGAAATATGGGCAGCAGATGTAGAAATCTACAAGAATGCTAAAATAGGCCAGGTGCGGTGGCTCACACCTGCAATCCACTTTGGGATGCTGAGGTGGGCAGATCACCGGAGATCAGAAATTTGAGACCAACTTGGTCAACATGGAGAAGCCCTGTGTCTACTAAAAATACAAAAATTAGCCAGGTGTGGTGGCAGGCACCTGTAATACCAGCTACTCGGGACTCGGGAGGCTGAGGCAGGAGAATTGCTTAAACCCAGGAGGCGAAGGTTACAGTAGGCTGAGATCGCACCACTGCACTCCAGCCTGGGCAACAGAGCAAGATTCTGTCTCAAAAAAAAAAAAAAGAATGCTAAAGTAATATTCACCTATAAACAGAAAACAGGCAGCACCCACTACCCTGAAGTGAAACTGACACCCATTCCTGACAGCCTATCTTCACACTGTTTCTTTAACTGAAGATATCATAACAGGGGTATTACAGACCCCCAGAGGGGCAAGGAAGGACACAAGGAACTGTTCTCAAAAACAAAAAAAGACACAGTTCCTATCTAAGGTTTACAATCTGGGACGGGCCCTAGAGGCAATATAGAACTCGTATTTTACAAATATATCAAATTAAAGCACAAAAGATCACTATTAAAGCCCTGGACTTAAAGTGTGTTTCCTATTATACCAGATTTTTACATTTATATTTAAATTTCAAAGAACATGTTTTGACTTGGGTCTCCCCAACAGTTACAATCTGTAAAAACGGAACTCTAGTATGTTATTTCCATTCTGGACATACAAAAGGGCAATTGTACTTACTGAGGTAGTTGGAGAAAGACAAGACTATGTGTCTCAGAGCATGGTGATTCCAAGAAGAAACTGCCACCTCTTTCCAAAGAGATACTCAGATGGGTGCAGTGGCTTACACCTGTAATCCCAGCATTTTGGGAGGTGAAGGCAGGAGAAGCACTTGAGACCAGGAGTTCTAGACCAGCCTGGGCAACACTGCAAGACTCCCTTTCTATTCCTCCAAAAAAATTAGCCAGGGGTGGTGGTTCACACCTGTAGTCCCAGTTACCTGGGAGGCTGAGGCAGGAGGATCATTAGAGCCCAGGAGTTTGAGAACACTTGGGCAACATAGCAAAATCCTGTCTCTACAAAAATAAAAATTAAAAAATTAGCCAGGTATGGTGACACACAGCTGTAGGCCCAGCTCCTCAGGAGTGAGGCAGGAGGATCGTCTGAGGCCAGGAGTTTCAGGATGCAGTAAGGTATGATTACCACTGCACTCTAGCCTGGGAAACAAAGTGAGATCCCATCTCTTAAAATAAAAAAAAGAGAGAGAAAGAGAGAGAGAGAGAGAGAGAGACAGACAGACAGACAGAAAGACAGAGAGGGTGACTCTTTAGAGAAGTAACTTGACTGATCTTCACATCTAGAAATCTTTAGAAAATTCAGGCCCAGTGAGGATATTCTGTGTGTGTGTGTGTGTGTTTGTGTGTGTGTGTGTGTGTGTGTGTGTGTGTGTGTGTGTCTTTATACTAACCCGTTCCTTGCACATGAATGGTAATAGACCAGTTCTGAATCCTGAAGCCCTAGGGGATGAAGTGTGTGAAGCCCATCTTAGCCCAGGGGAAATGAGGAGGGGGCTTCTCAAAAATGTACAGTACTCTAAACACAGTTGGGATTTCCTTAAGAAGGAAATCTAGGGACTCCATGTTTGGATCCCTTTCCACCAACACTCTCGTGCTCATGAAAGCTGTTTTTCTCTATCCTGGATTTTCTCTCTGGAGTCCCCTTCGAACGCTCTGTCGTGGAAGCCTGTCTTCCCCTCCTAAACTCCATCTCTGTCTTCCCCTCCTAAACTCCATCTCTCTCTATTCCCTTCCACTCACTGTAGAAGCTGCTTTCCTCTCCTATATTCCATCTTTCTCGATCCTCTCAATTTAAAAAGAAAAAAAAATTTTTTAAATAAAATAAAAAAGAAGCAAATCTAACAGTCACATTCATTAGCATACTCTGTAGCATAAACAAACCTCAATAGGGTAGAATGGGAAATGGGGGAGAACAATTTGCAAATCTGCTTAGAATAATGAAAGGAAACAATGACAAGAAATCAACAGACTATTTGTCAACTGGTATCTTCAAGATACAGATACCAAGAAAAGCAAAAAGAGCTATTTAGTGTGGTCTTTTACCAGAAAGAAAACAGTTTCTAACAGATTAAAAACAACAACAACAACAACAACTCGCCCTCAAAACAAGGTCTCTGTTATTGTGGAATAGATTCCCAAGAGAAGTGCTGCTTCACAGAACAGTTTAAAAGCAGACAAGACAAAATACTTCAGAATCTATAGCAGAATATAAGCTCATATGCACAGTAATCTGTGAGAGCCTTCCAGTCCCTATTCCAATTTTACACTTGCGTTCCAGGGAGCCACTTTTAGAATTCAGTGAGACAAATGTGTAGAAGAGTTTAGAAAAGAGACTGACATGCAATAATCCTCAAGATCATGAGCCTGAATCTTTGCCTTTGACAACGGTTTAAAATCTACCTGAGTAATATAACCTGACCTGGGAAAAGGTCAGATTTTAAAATAGGGACAAACAGTGAAAAAGACAGAGAAAAAACAACGAATATGTTACAGATATATTGTATAAGTGGCAACAACCTAACTGTAAGCTCCAACTTTTGAAAGGAAATAAAGACCTAGACAACAAGCACTCTTCCCTCCCTAACTCCTATTATTGTACCTAGAAAATCCTTTGTAACAATTTTCAGCACAACAATGAACAAATGTGGTCCACCTCGGACCATGTGGCAATCTTTCACAAAATGCATCTGTATTCAAATGAGTTAAGGAGTGAGGAGCCCAAGCTTTCAAGTCAGGCAAAAACTACTACATTTCTTGCCTCTAGTACTGATCCTGGCCAAGGTGATTTAACAGCTCTGCGCTTTAGTTTCCTCAACTATAAAACAGATATTATTCCTTTTTTCATGGGGTGCATCTAAGGGATAATGAATACAGAATTGCTGGCACAAGACAAATAGTAAATACCAGCTCCCTCTTCAAAAATTTCTTTTCATGGAATTTTTATCAACTGCAAATAAGCACTGATTGAGTACTTACAATGCATAGATTACTGAGTGAAGAAAGCAACAATTCTGAAAGCCTCAAATATCCCCAGAAGGACATATAGAAAGAGTGTAGGGGTTACATTTAGGCAGAGAAAACAGGGAGAATAACAATACATTAGAAATACCAGGCCAGGCATAGTGGCTCATGCCTGTAATCCCAGCACTTTGAGAGGCCAAGGTCGGAGGATCGCTTAAGCCCAGGAGTTTAAGATCAGCCTAAGGAACATAGGGAGACTCCGTCTCTACAAATAATAAATTAGCCAGGCATGGTAAGACGCACCACCTACGGTCCCAGCTACTCAGGAGGCTGAAGTAAGAAGATAACTTCAGCCTAGGAGGTCAAGGCTGCAGTGAGCCATGATGCACCACTGCACTCCAGCCTGGACAAGAGAGCGAGACCCTGTCACCAAAAAAAAGTTTTAAAATAGAAATAAATAAAGGAGAAAACTCTGGCTCTCTTTTCCAAGGTTCCATTCCTAACTCCCAAGAAACACACAAGCCATTACAAAGCGTACAACAGACCAAGAAAAATTAACAGCACTTTAACTTCCCACCAGATCCCAAAGTAAACATGAAGCCCACAGTGTCAAAGTAAACACTTCAAAAACTCCTTCAGGCAAGCCCCAAAATCTCCACATGGGAAAACCATGTCAGATGAAATGCCCTCAAAACTAAGAAATAAAGCCTTTCTCAGACCTAATCATTTCTCAGAAATAATCCATATCCCAGCACTCAGACTATCAGTAATGTACTATCATTAATGCTATTATTATTATCATCAGTGATTCTGGAAACAAGTAACAGCTATAGTAAAAATTAATTCTAGGTTTGAAATATAGATAAAAGGATGGTTTTACTGGTTAGTTTGAAGCTTGAATGATCCGAAGTGGAAAGCCACATTGCCAAAATAATTTAAAATTTTTAAAAAGTTATCAAGAAAAGTAAAGGCAGTACAGATATGCTGAGTTAAACAGCTTGTAATGCTTTCAGATATATGCAAAACTACTTTTAAACACAGGAACCATTTCTGGAATCACATTATACTTCAATATTTAAAAACATTTATATTCCTTCAACTGAAGGTGACCTGAAACAATCTGGTCCATTGCTATATTAGACTAATAAAACATTTTAAAACAACACAAGTGTCTAATGTAGCGGGTCTCAACATTCAGGTGTAAAATCATACCTCCCAGCACACGGCTGAATTATCCCCCTGCATCTCACCTGCAATTATCATTTGCTCCCTCCCCAGGTGGCTCTAAGACACCACATATCCTCTTAGGCTCACATCTGGAAATACAAACTCCCTCTGGGGGCCTCATATGCTAAGGGAGTCAGGGAACACAAAAACAAAAACGTTGGCTGGGCGCGGTGGCTCAAGCCTGTAATCCCAGCACTTTGGGGGGCTGAGGCGGGTGGATGACGAGGTCGAGAGATCGAGACCATCCTGGTCAACATGGCGAAACCCCAACTCTAATAAAAATACAAAAAAAAAATTAGCTGGGCATGGTGGCACGTGCCTGTAATCCCAGCTACTCAGGAGGCTGAGGCAGGAGAATTGCCTGAACCCTGGAGGCGGAGGTTGCGGTGAGCCGAGATCGCGCCATTGCACACCAGCCTGGGTAACGAGAGTGAAACTCTGTCTCAAAAAAAAAAACACAAAAAAAAAACAAAAACGTCTTGCTGGCTTGAACAATTTCTGAAAAATGACTATTTTCAAGACACAGTATAACAGTAATCTGATAAAATTAAAATATCCTTATGTCACTACGGTTAGGGATAAATTTTCTTCCAAATAAAAAGAGTAAATTTACTTCACAGTTCCAATAGAGCCCAGCTTCTTGCATTAAGACCAATTCCAAAAATTTAGTAAAGGATATTTCATCAGTTCATAGGGCATAATTAGATGTTTTGATTAAAGCATTTTCCTCCCCTGGTTAACAAGATATAACAGATGTCACTGACTTCCCTAATAACAATGCAGCCCTGCTTTTGGCATCTTTACAATTTTAAAACTGAACTGTCATATAGAAAAATTATAGCTAGGGTATCTCAGTACAATCATGACTCTGAAGTGGTTATGACACGCCTGGACTCCCCAATGGAACAGATATGGAAATCATATTCCATATTCATAGCCGGGAGCCCTCCTTAGCAAGCACTTGAAAACCAAGCTCTGAAATCTGAATGATGCGGGCTTATTCAAATCACCACCAATTATTCCTGGAAGCACCGACCAAGTGAGGTATAAAACCTGAGGAGAAAATGCAAATCTCACAGTCACAGTCTTGCAGGAGCACAGGGAACACATGCAGAAAACTGTCTCAGAGGAAGCAATGCCTATCTGAAGAGACTCACTCTACCAAAATCCCAGCCTCCCTGCAGAGAGGAGGAGTACTATAGTTGATAAAAAGGACTCATATTTTTCACAGCAAGATTTCCCTGGTGCATTTGATCCAATTTAAAAAAATTCAATTTACACCAATTTTGTCAACATATCAGTCCAGAGTGTAACTAGAGATAGGCTTGCATTTTAAATGAGAGACAGAGCCTCTCTGATTGAAGTTGAACTCAAACATCCTGGTTTAACAACTCCATTAATGAAATGAAGCACAGATCTAAAGATTACTCAGCCCCTTTGTCAGTCACATGTGTTATTTATAGGACAGCATATCAATCATGTCTTCCCCATATTATTTCCTACTTTCTGGTCCTAAGCTATTTGGTCTGCCAAATTAATACATTCCATTGCTGCTGCAAATCTAAACAATGCTTGATAAAAGATTAATAAAATAGTTGGACCACATACACACCCAGGGAAATTCATCAATGTCTTTTATTTGCATATCTGGCTGACTGCCCCCTGCAGCAAATATATAAGGCACAATGCTCAGGTATCCTGGTTTATGGTTTGCATTCAATTCATGGTGTCAATCTGCTTCTGTTTTAATTACATCCATCTTGATATGTTACTACAATCCCATGAAAACTTCTTTTCATTATATGAATGGCTATAAATATATACACATGACAAACAGTTGTTATAAATGCTCTGGTTCAGCAATGAACAGGCAAGATGCCTTAGTCTACGTGTCATGTGGATTTAATATTTTGAGTATTTCTTCGGAAGAAAAGTTTGGTTGAGCCTTCAACTCCACTATACTCCAAAGTTCGCTCACTCCACATATCCTGCCACCAATGTTATGAAGTTGCTCTGAGTTTCCAGGATTGCTAGGCTAAAGAAAATATTTTACACAAAGAAATTATGTTAAAATTTTAAGTGGGCCACATTAAGGTCATCTCACAACCAAATAGTTATCTTTCCACTGGACATTCAATGATGAGAAACCACCCTAATATTTTTCTTTTATATCCTTATAAAAGGGAGGTGGGGGGTAGTATTTAAAAACTGTATGAGTGCACCTACAGAGAAAGGCCAATAAATTTCAGGGTAATAAACTGGGAGAGAGTGCAGGGAGAGAACAATGCTTTTTAAAGGTTCTTGATACTGTATAAATCAGAACACTTCTTAGCTGAAATGGGAAGCTTTACAATTATGGGTGCTCATCCACATTAGTAAGACTTTTTGTTTTTAAACAAATCACCTTCCAAGGTTCCCATTCCTTGGGACTCCCCAGTACTAATTTACAAGAGCAGTCCCCTAGATTCATAGAGTAACCATGAGAGCCTCTAACTCCCATTGTGATCTTGAACAGGTCAATTAACCCCTGTGGGCTGTGTTTTCATTTGCAAAATGAGAGGTAGCACTACATCACTAAAGACAACATCTGTGTCTCTGATGCCACAGGGCTTAGGAAACACATCAACTAGCAAGGGCTGGAATAAAATGGATCAAAAGACTGCTCTGAAAATGTTTACGTTCTAACTTTAGGATACCTCCTAAAGATTTAACTGCAGATTAATCCCAAAACTGTAATTTTCAAGTAATCAAAGTGACCACAGTAACAAATGAGGGAGCAAACCACAATATGCAGCAACACACACTTATCAAATCCTTGTTTCCCTTTTTGCTCCCAAGCATAATTTCACTTCTACAATATAAGATCATTTCTTAGAAAAGCACAGTCCAGGACCTTCATTATCTTTGTCAACTGAACATGTACAGAGAGAATGGGTTGAAGTCACTGGAATTTCTATCACGTGGCTAGAAAACAAGTAATCATCTAATGTTCAATTATTGTGTTATCCACATCTTCATTCTTACTTTTATTCTTTGTAAAGATTTTAACTACAGAACAACGTTTCACTAAACAACATTTAACCAGCAACCTTTAGCCAGCAAGTATAACCGAACAAAGAGACTTAGAAGAAAAAAAAAAAGAAGCCTACTTCAATATAACAGTTAAGAAATACAGTATGGGACTGTAATCTCTTAATTCTTCTTGGTAAGTTCTAAAATATTACTGCCATCAGAAACTTTACAAAAACCTAAAATGAGGTTGGTTTTGTGCTGCAGAGGAGGGCAGGTGTGGGGACAAGGAAAATGAGATCCCTCAGGTGTCATCACAACTTGCAGTGGCAATGACTTAAACTCAATCTCAGGTTCAGAACTTAGCCGCTGTTTGCAAATGTCAGATTTCTTGCTGGGTGCTGTGCCTCATGTCAGTAATCCCAGCAGTTTGGGAGGCTGAGGAGGGCAGATTGCCTGAGCCCAGGAATTTGAAACCAGCCCAGGCAACAAGGCAAAAGCCCATCTCTCCAAAAAATACAAAAGTTAGCTGGGCATGGTGGTATGTAGTCGCAGCACTTGGGAGGCTGAGGTGGGATGATCACCTGAGCCCAGGAAGGTCGCGGCTGCAGTGAGCTGTGATCATACCACTGCACTCCAGCCTGGGCAACCAAAGTTAAGACCCTGAAGAAAAAGAAAAGAAAGGAAAGAAAAAAATAGAAAATATCAGATTTCACCCATACAACCAAGAGTCACAATCTATCTTTGCAGGCTGTGCTTTAGTTAATAGCACCCACACAATACTTTCAATTTAAAGACTTTCTGCCAAAAATGAATTCCAACTTGCATTAGCAATTTTCCATTACTTACAAACTGTGGACTTTTCTCTTGTGACTCCATTTTACTGCACATGGGCTTTCGAGGTCTCCAGAGGTAACAAGGAGATAACAGCACTGCGAAGTACAGTGACAAGCTAAAATGACAGTAAAGCCATTTTTAAAATATTTGTATGTAGTTGATAATCTATAAAGTTTGTTCTGGCAAACAAACTAACTAGAATTCAGATACAAACTGGGAAACCAGAAGAGTGAGCTGTAACAGCTAAGAAAGCTGTGGCAAGCAATTCAACTTTAGAAAGCTAAATTAGAGTTCCTCAAGCAGATTGTCACAGTTCAAATAACAAAATTTAAAAAAAATTTTAATTTCCATGTTTCATCCACAATGTCCTAAATGCATTACCTTTTATTAATGGCATTCATAACTTTGATAGCTCTATCTCAGTAAAGGAAGAGAGGGAAGGAGGAAGAACAGGAAGGAGAGAGAAAAAAAGGAGGGAGGTAGGCAGCAGGTGAATGGGGAATCTAACTGGACCCTAACAGGGCCACATACACTAATTCGTGAAATAACACCTTCAAAGAAGGCACCAATTCACATGATTTAGGGCCCCAGAGTCCCTTGCAATGGATGGAATCGGAGACCTGAACAGAACTAAGACATAGAAACCTGCACTCGTCTCATCTCTTCCTAAACAAGCAGAGGCAGTCAAATTCTATAAAATCCACTCCTCTCCTCCTCATACTAACAGCATAAAAAAGGGTTATTCTTTGTGACCTCACAATATGTATCAATTGTATACCAACAGACATAAATCTGTAATAGAAACTATCATTACTCTGCAATTCTGTTAGAAGAAATGAAGGAGAACACAGCTCAGACTTGAAAGAAAGAAGACACACTGAGGGTCTCACCAGTCTTGAATTCTACGTCCTCTCCACTGTCCAGAGGTAAAAGGTCTACATTCATGAAACAGGTTCTGATTATATAAGAGAAAACAGTTCTGCTCCAGCTCACAAAGTCCCTAATTGTTTTTGATCTTCTCCTGTCTCAAGTTTTACCAAATTAATTATCATATTGCTCTTCTAAACTTCAATGATCTGAGTTTTCAAATTTACCTGAATCTTTTCAGAACTTTCTAAAATTAACAGTTGCTATTCCATTACCAGGTTCTTTATCCTACATCTATAGCATATTGGGTTTAATCCTAATCCTGGGGGGGAAAAAAGTTGCTTCCTAAGGAGAAAAAAACAGCATCAAGCACTTTTACAAAGTTAGGCTGCATTTAGTATACATTATGACTACTATACAGGATAGAGGTAAAATAAAATAAAATGGAAATCCACTAACCCACTGTCTTTCACCCTCTGCATGCACACAGGTACACACACAAATATACACACACACACATACAAAGTACCACACACCTTCTCGTTCAAAGGCTTCCAAATCTCAGAGCTCTTAAGACCCAAATTATTCCTTAATAGCTAGCCTTAACTATTGTTGTCTCCATCTGGGGACCTTATTTCTAATCCTAACATTCTTTCAAACGAAATAATCACCATCTATCTTTGACAATACATAGAACTGTGGTGTAGAAAAGTCTCAGAATCTCTTTATCACCCTCAACACTCTTTGAATCATGTTTACCGCTATTTTTTAAACCCTTTTTCAACGGTGAAAACTACAGAACACTACCCTCAGAGAAGATCAAAGGCTCAATTCCTAACCTCACAATTCATTTTTTACATTCATGGATTCATGTATATTCTAATTCCAAAAAAAGGCACAAGTAGTTAATCTCCACAATTAACAGAAGCTGCATGGAATCATCATATCACAACCTTCAACCTCATCTCACATAAACACTCCTCAAGAGATGCTCTGCCTTACAGAGTAAAATACTGAAATTCAGTAAGTACAGTAAAATACTTGAATTCATAACCACACACACTATTCATTCCCTTCCTTTCCTCCAAATTCTCCCATCCCTTCTCAGATCCTAAAGCCAAGCACACTTTCAGAAGTCAAATGCTAGAACTGACCCATTTACTTTATAATCCCATGGCCAAATTTTCCAAAATATAAAGTGAAAAAGGAACAGAAACGCAGTTCCGCAGCTTTTCCTGGCTATGTAATAGCAAAAGAGATACGCTGACCCTTTTTTGAACTACCACTTCACATTACAGCAAGCCAAAGACAGATAATTTGAAATCTTTGTTTTAACAACATCAACCTCCTTTCTCATCTAACCCTTTTTTACAGGTTGCTAAAAAGCAGCAATACGTGAAACTACAAGGCACAGAGAGGATATAACACTGGCCGAAGGGCAGCTCGGTGGCAACAAAATTGGGCTAGCAGCACACTGGAAGAGCTATTAGTGAGACTCAATCACCAATATGTACCTCATGGAGGGATTGGTAATAATCAGTAAAAAGTCAGACATCCGGCAGGAAAGGGGAGCAGGAAAAGACATGGACTAGTCTCCCTCTCTGTTTACGTCTCCCTCACTTTCACTCCCCTTGCCACTCCTGCTTAAGAAGCAGTTTCCCACGCACTGACTACAAGCTTCTGTGCCTGGTTTTCCAAGTCGTCTACCATCAGCCCACTCACCCCGGACTCAGAGATCACCAAATTCCAAGATCTGGAGGGACTTCTTTTGGATCTTTTCTAGCACTTCCCATACTGGATTATAAGTTACAATGCAGAGAATAAAAGTGCTCTGTGGTCAAAACAGATTTAGGAAATTAGGCACACCACATTGCCTTCTCTGATACTCAAAATTCACATTCACACAATAGACTTTTAATTCTTGCAGAACAAGGCATCCATTTAATTTTGTCTAGCCCATCAAGTTTCAAAATCTATTTCAGGGTAGATCACTCTGTTTCAGTCTAGAACACCATTTATGAACATCCTATAAAGCTGCGTTCCCTTCCAGCTTGAGAAGCTTTGCTCTAAACTAGTTTAAACGTCTCCACTGATGGATAAAAGAAATCATGCTCTTAGAAAGATAACTTTCAAAGGCCACATTAGTTAGGCAGGCCAAGCCTAGAATGTGGGTCTCCACAGGTTTCCTGCCCCACTAACAAGCACTCTTTACTTACCTTTGTATTCATTTCCATCAGTCCTTCCTTATCCCCAAGTACTAACCACATAGCATTTTGTTACTGTGCCTACTTCACTATTCCTTTAGAATTCAACCCCAGCCCAGACTCCTTCACCATATATCCAAATCACGTCACCCTTCTAGGTTCCATCTTACCCACGAAGCCTGCTTGAACACTTCAGCCTATCTCACTAGCCTGTCTCTAAAAGCCTATTGCACTTAGTTGATATTAGGCATTCAAGTGCCTGTTTCAAAATTATTTTTATAGGTGCTGGCTTTATCAACTAAACAGCATGCTTTTCCAAAATGCTAGATTTATGTTTGGTTTCTCTATATTCATAGAGCCTTGCACATATTAAGCACTCCTTAAATATCTGCTGACTGATAAAAGGAACATAACGAATGTTTTTTTAAACAACTAAATAAAAGTGATTTGACCATAATAAATTGTTACAGTCTATTAACATGGCATGTTATAAGCACATCAAATTCTGTACAGCCCACTTATACTACTGATGTGTGGGGTAAGCCTTGAAATAGAGCCAGGAAGTGAAGACTGCATGAAAGTCTTGGTTTGATGCTCTAACCACTAGAAATGAGTCTTCCTTTACTTTCATAAGCCTACAAAGCTCCAATTGGCCTCTTTTCTGCTAACGCCACAAATTTCATCTTAGCTTCCCTTGGTCAGCTGTACAAAAGGAGGCTGCCCTAAGAACCCAGTGCACAAAAGAGGAGTGAGGGGAGGAAAAATAACGGATTTGCAAAGTCAAGTTTTCAGCCACGGTAGTCACATGGTTTCCTAATAGAGACAACACAGAAAAGAAACCCAAATAACAGAAAGCCAACACTATCTGATACATCAGGACACACTGATGGTAGTAAGACCCCCCTAACATTCCCATTTATACTTTGTTTGCTAAAAGGTACTTTTCAAGAAAACTAGACATCAAATCTGGGGATTTTTGCTCTCATCTTGTCACTCAAAGAATATCCAAACAAACAATATACCATATCCCAATGTTAACTCTGCTTCTCAACTGCATAATGAAAAGAACACCACGTTCAACTTTAGCCTCCTCACCTACCGTCTTATCTTCTATCATGAGGCTCTTCATAATCACACACTTGAACTTCGGGGCACAATTACTCAAGACAAGTGTCCCTGTGAATATGAAACTATCTTGAAAATATCTCAGCCAGTTTCACTGCCTACAAAATGCAAGACCTGTCAAACTACCTCTAAAGCTTTCATGATCTCCAAAAAGAATCCAACAACAGCAAAAAATAATCAAGATAAAAATACAGTTCTCATTAGGAAAGTATATCATTTTTTCTCCAGTATCAGTAAAATCGGTTGAACTGAACTATTTATATTAGCACATTTCAAAATAATAAGTTAGGAGCCTCTTTTTTTAAAAGGGAAGTCCAAAATCAGCTGCTCAGAACAAAATCATGAAGTCAAATAATATGTCCAGTAATGCACAAAGTAAGCTACTCCACCATTTGCCAGCTATTGCTCTGAACTGGCACAAGCTATAAACCTAGCTGCGCAAGCCAGTATTTCTGGTTTCTTTCCACAATATCATATCAGCAGCAGCCCTAATGACATCTGGTGACAACTGACTTCATTTCTAAAAACAAGGCGCAAAAACATACTATGTATTTAGGATAACTCTTAGCATCTACAATAATTTTTAACTTTTACGAACACTCCCGCAACACACATTTTTGTCCAAGCTCACAGTTTAGTTGCCTGTTCCCAATAAGCCCTTACATTTCTTGGTGATAGTTCAATAAATCTTCCAAACTGAATACAGGGGACCACCAGAGGTTTTAATTTAACAATCACTATACACATATGTTCTGATCATCCAGCATGGACACAATGTGATAGCACACAGCTAATAAAACTACCTTTTGCCAAAGAACCAGACACATATGATGATATTTATTTCCCATTGTGTGTTTTTAATCTGACAAATGTATTTACAGCTTCCTTACAAAAGGGCCTCTTAAAATGTAAACACTGACAGGATATTTGATATTAGGAAACTTATATATTTATTTAGGTGTGATAATACTGCTTTGGGGGTTTTGGTGGGATCTGGGGTTTTTTGGAGTAATTATGGTTTAGAGATTCATATACTCTATTCATATATTCATCACAAATACTTCTGTATTTGTGGATGAGATCATATGTGGGAGAGGGAGTAGATGAAATATAGAAAAAACAAGAGGAGATAGGAGTTGGTAGTTATCAAACCTGGATGTTAGGTGGTCTGTCTACTGCTGTATGTTTTTCTACAGAATTTTAAGTAAACTTTTTAAAAAGTTAGACCTTTTATACCTACACATAGATATGCATGCGATATTTAGATATGAAGATGACATAGTATTCAGCTAACCAAAATAACTTGGGTTTTGAATCTAGAAAAGTAGTTGAAAAAAAAATAATCAGAGCAAAGAAAGAAATGGTATTAACCATACATTTTGAACTTGATCTTCTTTTAAAAGTTTTTTACAAGTTTTTTAGGCATAAAATAAATTGGAATGAGCACATTTTCTCTCAAAAGCCAAATGGATAGATAGATATCACAACTCCAGGCAAACACCTATTTGTTAAAAATAAAACAATCAAAAACAACTGCATAAGTTATACATATATGTGTGTATGTGTATATCTATCTATCTATCTATGTATATATATCCCTACTTGTCCTCCAAAAATGTTGGGAATCTGGTAGCCCCTCTTGATCACTGAGAGGGGCCACACCCCAGCCCAGGATAACCATGCAGAAAGCAGAACCACTTGTAACCAGTTCTTACAAGTATTTTCCTAAACCAACCACAGATAGCAATGATGAACCAAATTCCAAGCAGTATGTTCTATTAGGAACATGCTGCCATTTCAATTCCTATTTTAAAGCAAGAGAGAGAGACAGAAAGAGGTCACACTGTACGGTAACCACCCACCTTGGCAAACTTAAAGCTACAGTTGGAATTATCCTAATAAGTGTTGAACCTCAACACTCAAAATTTTGGCCAATAAACCACCAGTTCTAGAACCAGAGAGTGACTGATTCAATCACTAACATCAAAATCTATAACCACCATCAATACCACCATCATCACCGTCATCACCACCATCACCACCACCTCCACGTCCTCCTCCACCACCACTACCTCCCTTACTCCCAACCACTGGCCACCATCCACCACCATCACCACCATCCACCCAACCAAAAGCAGTTCAAACAGAAAAGGACAACACTGACAGGAAGCCTTCCTTTGAAAAAAATATTTAAACCTGACACCCAAACACATAAACAGAACCAGCAGTCTAAACCTGTGTATAGTTACTGTATGTGAGATTTAAGCTGTCATTAACAAAGTTTGCATCTGAACATCTGAAACAATACCATAATAATTATCAGCAAAAAAAAAAAAAAGAAGAAGAAAAAAAATGGAAAGGGAAAACTCCTAGAGGAGCCTCAAACCATCACATCAGGTGCATGAAACACTATAAGCCAACTATAAACTGCATTTTGGTTTTGTGCTTAAGAAAGGTGGACCAACTCTGCAGAATCTCAAAGCCTTCTGTGCATGCCCATGGTGTGTGGGGGGTGGGGACAGGGAGGCAGAGGGAGGAAAGAAGGCGGTTAAATTGATAGAGGCCAATGACCAATACCACACCAAAGGAGATCCGTCCAGGCAAAGATAGTTTCCTCCTAACCCCTGGAAAGTCTCCCTCTCCCTCCCTTTTCCCTTTCCCCCCACCCTAGGAGCCAGTTAGCCGGGAGGAAAATGTGGGTTTGGAAATCAACACTGCAGGTGCTCAAGGAATGAAGAAAGACACACACACACACACAGACACAAACAAAGCCAATCACTTAGAAAGAAAAAAAAAGAAAACACTTAAAGGAAAGGGAGAGGGACAATTGGTGACAAGCCCTTCAGAGAGCAGCTAGGATTTTATTCTTTCCTCCCACCAGTCCTCCTTGTGTACCTTTTTCTGTCCTTTAACTAAATTGCTCATGCACACACACACATGTGCCTATGTATGTGTATAGATAATATAATTAACCCTTTCGGTAACAGAGCCCTATAAAGAATACAGAGAGATATTCCATCCTTCCCTCTTCTCTCTCTCCCCTCCTCCCACCTTTCTCCCAACCAGGAGAAAACGCCCCCTTCCCCAGCTTCACCAAAAAAAAAAAAAAAAAAAAAAAAAAAAAAAAAAAAAAAAATCCGAGGGGGTAGTGGGGGGAGGCGCAAAGAAACCATAAAACCCCATCAGTCTCCGGTCCCGAGGACACCAGGGAAAGGTATATACTATACAGACACACATACACGAACATATTACTCTGTAGAAAGCACACAGAGAACCGTCCACAGGCGCCCCAAACCCAGCAGAGAGACTTCCAGCAGCCAAGAAGCCATGATTGGGGAGGGAGAGGAGGAAGGAGTGGGGGCAGAGCTCTCCGTGGAGAGGGGGCGCATTGTTGTGATGCCTGAACCCCTTTCTTTCTGCCCATCTGCTGTGGAGGGGGTGCAGGGAGGGGGCGCAGGGGAAAGGCGAGCGAGGAAACGAGGAGACGAGGAGACCAGGCACGGCTTTGCGACTCCCTCCTGCTGCCTGTCCGCCCGCGCCCCCAGCTCCCCCCACCAACAATAAGACCTCAGCCCAGACAGACCGACAGACAGCCCCGAGCGCGGCGGGGGAGGCAGGAGAGCCGGGCGCAGCCGAGTGGGGTCGGGCATAAAGGGAACCCGGGGGGAGGGGGGTCCCCCTTACCTCCAGCGCTTCAAAAGTGACAAAGCTGGTCATGGCAAATCCATCAATGATGTCCTCTTCGGCCGAGGTGGACTCTCTCCGCTTCCTCCGCGGGGGTCTGGGCCGGGACGGGGCGGAGGACGGGGGCTTCCCATTGTCTTCCTTGTCGGAGCCCGACGACGAGGCGAGCGAGAGCGCCCGGGTCCGGCCAGCCCCGCCGCCGCCGGCCGCGCCGGCCCCCAGCCCGCCCCGGGAGCGCCTCTCCCGGTCTCGCTGCGACCGCGACCGCCGCTTTTTGCGGAGTCCATGGCCCCGCGTCGGGCCGTCCATGGCTCTGCCGCGCCGGGGTCTCCCCGCTCGCCCGCCACAGGCTACGGCCGCGGCCACACACACAAAAAATTGACACGGAGCCCTCCCTCCCCCTTCACGGCTTCCCTCCGCCCCGAGGAGGGCGCGGGGGAGACGGCGGCCGAAAGAAGGGAGAGAGGGGAAGAAAGAGAGGAGAAAGAAAAGGGGGAAGGGGCGGAGAGAGGGGAGGAGGGACGGGGAGCGAGGGCGAGCGCGAGGAGCCCGAGCGCGGGGCTCCCCACGGCACCGAGGGTCGGAGATGCCTGGGAGCAGCGCCGAGCAAAGTAATGGCTGAACACACAGGTCTCCTTTAGAGGAAAAAAAATAACTCACCGAGCAGGCAATAAATCAGAATAGCGGAATGCTTTGATCAAGAGACTGGGAGGCTCCGGGGAGCCCTCCCCGCGGCCATTCTCCGCCGCGCCCCCTGCCCCCCGAAAACGCCGGCGCCCCCCGCCACCCGATCCAAAATCGGGTCCGAAAAAGGTCGCGGGAAAAGTGGGGGCAATGAACTTCACCCGCCCCTCGCGCAGGAAAACGCCCCCGCCGCCTCTCACGCACGCCTCGGAGGAAACTCACTCCCGGGCTCCCACATTTTTAAGAAATGCAGCCCGGGGAGGCCGGGGCTCCGGAGCGACCCGAGGGGGGCGAGACTCCCCAGAGAGGGGAGCATAATAACGCAGTCATTAGCGGGGGCGAGGGCGCCGCTGCGAGCGGCGGCGGAGGGGAGGCGGGGGCGGCGGGGAGGATGCTGCCGGAGCGGTTGTGGGGTTCGCCTGCCGGTCCCCGCGGGGGAAGACGGAGGGGAGAGCGGAGAAGAAGCCAGCCCGGCCGCCGCCGCCCGCCCCGCTCCTCACAAAAATAGGTTTTCCAGTCCCAGAGAAGAGGTCACCCTTCCTCAAAAAAGGGAGGGGGCGAGCCAGTCAGTCGACCAGGAAAGCAGAGAGAAACCTCCGGCGGGAGAGACGCCGGGGTGCCGCCGCCGCCGCCGCGCCTGAGGAGAAGCGCAGCCGGGAACGCCGCTAACGCTGCCGCCGCCGCCGCCGCGAAAGCCCCGAGCCGGAGGGTGCACGGCGTGTCCCCGGGCGGCTGCAGCGGGAGCCCGGGCACTGCCCCATCCTCCGCCCGCCCGCCAGCCTCGCGCAGCTCCCGCTCCTCCCCCTCCGCGGCCGGCCCACCGCCGCCGCCCGCCTCAGCCCAGCCCCGCGCCCGCCAGCCTGCTCGTGCGTTCGTCCGCTCGTGTGCGCGCGCTCCCGCGCCCCCGCCCTCCCCGCGCCTCGCTCTGCGCGCGCTCCCGCCCCCGCGGCCCCGGCCGGCGGGATCACGTGGACGGCTGGGCTCCCTCCTCCCCCGCCCCCTCCCCAGTTGTAGAGTGTGTAGAAAGCAAAAGGCTGGGGGCTGGCCGCGCTCGCGAGCCCAGGGCATGCGCGCTGGGGCGGCCGGGCCTGCGCACTGGGGGCGGTGGGGGAGCCGCGACGGGGGCGGGGGCGGGGGCGTGGAGGGGGCCGCCCGCGTGGGGTCGGCGACGCCGGGCACAGCTGGCGCGCGAGGGCGTGGAAGCCGCCGGAGGATCCGGCCTGTCTCAGCGGGGACGCGTGCGGGCCCCTGCTCCCGGGCCATTCCGCGCGCGCCCCCCACCTCCTCCTCGGGACACTTGCCCCTGGATCCCCTACCCTCGGCCGACCAGAGGCCGCCTTCTCGGGAAACCCCCAGCCCCCAAGGGTGTTTTCCCCTGGCGACCTGCGCTGCGTGGGAGGGTGTTCAGAGAAGGGGCACAAGGGGGGCGTCCCTGGGAGTGGGGCGCGACTGGAGGCAACAGAACTGGGAGCGGGTGCCAAAGCGCGGGCCTTTGCTCCGCCGGGGCGCAGTGGGAGCACCAACAGGCAGAGTTGGAAACTTTTCCCCCACGTGGCGCCGCAGTGCGTGGCCGAGTGACCCCGCGCCCGGATGACCCCTGGGATTTCCGCCTCGTCTTCCAGCGGGGGACCTTGGGACGCACGGGCGGCTTCGGATCCGGGAGCGCGAGGCCTAGCAGCTGGGGGCCGAACTTGAACCTCGGCGGCGGCCGCGGGCGAGGGGCGGGGCTGGAGGGGCCGGGACCGCCGCCCCAGCTCGAGGACCCGTTAGACCCGAAAACCGCAGCCCCTGCCCCGCGGGCTTCCTTTATTTTGGGGGGGGTTCCCAAGTTTTTCCACCACAGCCCCTTCTTCCCGCCGCAATGTAGCTGATGCTCATAAAAAGTTGTATTAAAAAGCTGACTGCAGCCCAGAATCGATCAACAAAAGCGACCAGCCTCTCTGGGTAAAATAGCTGTGCGTTTTTCAGGGCACTAGAATTGATCTGTACGGGTTAGAAAGACACCGACGGCCCGCTCTCAGCAGCCTCTAGGATACTCTTCACTTTCTGTCCCGGCACTTAAACACCACGGCACTGTCTCTCCTTCCTAGTAGCCCAAGCTCGTGGAGGGAAAAAAAGGAAAATAAACTGACATGTATTAATTACTCACAATGGGCCAGGCACTGTGCTAGAACGCTGTGCGTATGATTTCACCTCTTTAAAATACAAATCTGCACATTTTATTACTATTACGGGAAGGAGAATAATAGAGCAAACGGTAAGGACGTGTTTTCTCTCACAATCTGACACATCTGATTGACTGATTGATTTATTGTTTTTCATTTAACAATTATTAGGCCTTACCAGGCTTAGCAGGCACAGTTGTAGGTACTCGGAATACAGCGACGTACAAAACAGAAAAGATACTGCTTCTTAGATCTTAACGTTCTAGCAGGCAAGCCTCACTTGTCTTATAATTCCTAATAACAATTTAATAGTTTGTCATTCTCTTGTTTTAGGTCACACTCCTTCAGCTCCCCCATTTCTGAATCACAGGTCTGGATCCTTACGAAATCTGATGGGGAGACGGGGGTGGGGTTGGGGGACGGTAGCAGAAAGAAACAACCACCGGACTGTGACCAAGATAAGGTTTATGCCGGTCCAGGAAACAAACCATTTGACCTTAGGCAAGACTTTTAAATAACTAGTTTTTTCATCTGTAAATCAAAGAGCTTCAATTAAATGTTCAAAATGTTCCTTTTCAGGTCTAACATGGCCTTCTCAACAGATGACTGCAAGTTGATTTCGTGCTTTATTAATAATAGTGACTAACCTATGGGATCTGATTCAATTTATTAGGAACACAGTGCCACCTTCCAAAATTACTTACCTAAGAGGACTGAGCCTGCTGTCTCTGGAGCAGTTAGCTGAAACAGTGCCTCAGAACGGAGCGTACCTGCGTTAACTTCTTGAGTGCTGTTTCCGGCAGCTGCTGAAATCCACGCTGAGGTTATCAGTCTCATCCTACAAAATGAAACAAGTTCTTTGCAATTTAAAGCAAAAATCTGGGCTCATTTTTAGGGTTTGGGGGGATGTGAATGTTGTCTTAGATAAGATTCCAGGAAAGCTAGGAATTAATAGAGTAATTACAGTCACTTTTCAACAACTTTGGGGACTGGGTTGAGGGAGGTGTGAAATTGGGAAATTTAATAAAAGGTATTATATTAGTGACTTTCTAGAGTAGCCTTTGGCAGTCCTGTCTTTAAAGAGTAATAACTGGTAGGAAAAAAATGAATGGTAATACACTGCATCCAAGAACCTTGCCTCTGGCGAGCATAATTTGCAAACGCATTTTGGGATAATGTTCAGGGTCCAAGTGTAATCCTCCCTGGAATTAGCAATGCCTTTTGGGTCAGAGTTTCATAGATTTCTTCCATCATACAATTAAAATTGTTTTTGGATTATATTGCCCATATTTGTTTCTAATTCTCCATTTTGCCTGTTTTAATTGCCAGTGATTAATAACTGCCATAAATAAGCTAAGCATTTATTATGTTTCAGGCACTGTTCTAACTGCATTAAAATAATATTTTATTTAATTCTCATAAAGTTTGAGAATGGTTTTATTATACCTGTTTTACAGTTGAGTAAACTGAGGCTTAAAGTGAAGCATATTGTCCAAGGTGCCTCCACTGCTTAGTCATAAGCTAAATTTGATCTGAATGACTCCAAAACCTTTATCTTAATGGTTATGCTGAAATGCCCTTCTTAGACTGATTCCTCAAGAAATCAAATGCTACGTGTATTGTACAACCACTTTGGAAAGCTGTTTGGCAATATCTGTTAAACATATGAAAACCCTATGGCCCAGCACTTCCACGCTTAGGAATATACCATTGCCAAATGTATACCAAAAGACTTAAATCACTCAGAGCAACCCTATTCCTAGTAACCCTCAAACGGGAAACAACCCAAATGGTCATAAACAGTAAAAGAGATAAATAATTGGTGGTGCATTCATACAACAGAATACACTCTACAACACTAAGAATGAACGGTGTGCTTCCAAATGCTGTAAAATATATGAACCTCACAAATAGGCTAAGTGAAAGAAGGGAGACGTACAATTGCAGGAGTCCATTTATATAAAGTACAGAAACAGACAAAAGTCACTGATGCTATTCAAAGTCAGGATAGTGGTTACCTTGAGAGAGAGCTGATATCTAGGAGAGAACACCAATATGGCTTCTGGGAAGATTATCATGTTGTTTCTTGAGCTGGGTACTCGTGTGTTCAGTTTGTGAAAATTCATTGAGCTGCACTATTGATACATGCATCTCTGTGTATGTCAATTATACTTCAATAAAAAGCTTTAAAATGCTGTGTATATATAAATGCCTTAGGGTATTGCTTGTGTATATATGAGTACCTATGTAATACTTTTTTTTTGTATTAATGACACTACCCAATGCTTATCAATAGTAAAATAAATAAATAAGATGTGGTTTATTTGGGACATAAATGAAGCTGGAAGCCATCATTCTCAGCAAACCAACACAGGAATAGAAAACCAGACACCACATGTTCTCACTTATAAGTGGGAATTTAACAATAAGAACACAGGGACACAGGGAAGGGAACATCACACACCAGGGCCTGTCAAGGGGTTGTGGGGAAGGTGGGAGAGAGCATCAGGACAAATGCCTAATGCATGCAAGGCTTAAAACCTAGACGAAAGGTTGATAAGTGCAGCAAACCACCATGGCACATGTTTACCTATGTAACAAACCTGCACATTCTACACATGTATCCTAGAACTTAAAGTAAATTTTAAAAAAAGATGTGGTTTATTCATACAGTACTATAGGCCAAACTTGTGCCCACTCTTAGTCATCACGTCTCTATCAAGGGTAACCACTATCCTGACTTTTAATAGCATAAACAACTTGTCTGATTTTTTGTACTTCATATAAATGGAGTCCTACAATACAATGGAATACCATATAGTAAACCAAGATGAAGCATAGCATATTGTCAGATCTCTTACTGGATAGCATGAAAGTTAAAGCTTAAACTTGAAATGGTCAGTAGGAATGAACTCATAATTCATAGCAGGAAAAGCTTAGGTGAATTCTTTGACCAAAAAGATTGTAGTTGATAAAGAGTAAAGCTAAAGAAATAATTCCAAAAGAAGTTGCTTGTATAGTAGAGAAAACACTCAAGTGGTTCTGGAAAACACAAAAGGAAAAACTTACATCTGTGTTCAGGAATAAACCACTTAACTCAGGAGAGCCTCTTCAGTTGTGCTGGCTTTTATTTAAATCGATGATTAATACTCAAACTACATCTTCAACATTCAACCTTGACTAGTCAGAGAATACCATTATAACTCAGTGATTGAACTGAACTCAGCCTCACACTAGTAAAAGCTATTTTTATATCAGACTTTCTAAATTGCTAAATTTTTATATCCCTCTGTCTTGCACTTTGCACTCTGCCAACATGGTAATTATTAGCACATCATTCTTGATATTACATACTGGTTTGTAATATTTGAATTTAATTTATTAGGAAAATTGATTTTAACTCAAGGCAGCTAAGGTTTATGTTTTGGTCGTTTATAACTTCAGTTATTTTGTGTGCATGCGTGTGCTGAGACCAGAGTAGAACTGAGGTGGTTAACAGAGCTATCTCTAAGCCATTTCCAAGCGAGCAAATAAGGAGACTAACACATTTAACATCCCTTCTTTAACCTCCATAAGTTGTTTTAATAATAACTATTCCTGGGGTGAAGTGATAACTTGCATTAACTGACAGGTAGCCCATCAGCAATAACATTGTTGTAACTTTGCCCTAATTATCACCTGCTGTTTTAATTTTTTTTCACATTGGAAGTTGTTTTTCAAACTGCAGTTTTAATGTTTAAAAAAGGGGGGAGGAGGAGATGAGTGGTTCAATTTGCTAAATGTTGTGTTTCCTTCCATGATATTGTACGATAAACTTTCATCATCTCTGCAGGTGTCTCTGATGAATGACACATCGATCAACCCATATTCTTCAGACTCTGCCATATGAAGCCAATGAAAGATACCTGCTGGTGACCAAATGATGTTCATGTAAAACAGCAGTTCTGGCAAATTTAATAAGCTTTAGTTTAAAAACAAAACAAAACAAAACAAAACAAAACAAAACAAAACAAAACCCAGCATTTCTGTCCCTTCTCAGGGCAATGTTTTCTATTTGAAATTTCACTTGACATGACCAGGTAGGAAAATTGATGGATAGTCATAAGAAAAAACTTTAAATGACTCTTTAAAGCTACTAGTGAGAGATCTCAGTATTTATTACTGATCATGAGCCTGACGATCAATTCTTCTAATAGATTTTGTAGACGACTTATGAATTGTGATTTTTATTTTTATTGGAAGAGCAGTATAAATCTAAACTGGTCGGATTCAGATAACATCCCGGTTGAAGAAACTATCAACCCTTTGGAATTATGTAAATATATATATATATATATATATATATATATATATATATATATATATATATATTTACATAAAGTTATAGCCCAGACCTGACTGCAAGCTCCTATTCACAAAACTTAGTAATTATATTGTATTTCTGCTGGGTTGAAAGTCTTTCATGGTCTTGTCCCAGTAACCTTATCAACCTCCTTTATTGAAGTTTATATTAATATATTTCTATGCATCCTAGCTCCTTACCAGAACAACCCCACACCTTTGCTCATGCCGGTCCACCGGCCCACAATCTCCTTTCCTGCCACCCAGACTTGCTGAATTTCCACCCATCCATCAACACCAATGTAACCATTAAGACCAACTCATCCAGAAAGCTTACTTTAGTTACTACTTCCATTCACAATTAACAGCTTCTTCTCTGCTATGTGACACTTTATGATTATTTTAATGTGTTTTTAAATATTTCAAAATAATATAACGAGGCCGGGCGCGGTGGCTCAAGCCTGTAATTCCAGCACTTCGGGAGGCCGAGGCAGGTGGATCACGAGGTCAAGAGATCGAGACCATCCTGGTCAACTTGGTGAAACCCCGTCTCTACTAAAAATACAAAAAAATTAGCTGGGCATGGTGGCTCGTGCCTGTAATCCCAGCTACTCAGGAAGCTGAGGCAGGAGAATTGCCTGAACCCAGGAGGCGGAGGTTGCGGTGAGCCGAGATCGCGCCATTGCACTCCAGCCTGGGTAATAAGAGCGAAACTCCTTCTCAAAAAATATATATATAATAATAATAATATAACGAACAATCATGTACTCCCCAGCAGTGTAAGATATAAAACATTTCAAAATACTTGAACCTTCCTATGCATCATACTGATGGCACTTGCTGCCGCCATCGTGCCTGCTGCAGCCGGGAAGCACAGCTGGGGCTGCACACTCCATGGAGCAAGTGGGAGTCCCACCCGTTTTGGGTTGGGACAGGAGCTTCTGGGCCGCTGCAGCCGCCCAAACCAAGGCTGCAGACCCAAGCCTCCTGCTGTATGGAGAAAGCAAGAGCCCCGCCCTCGGATACACCCACCCAAATTGCAGCTGTGTATCCGAGCCTTCCTGTGCTCCTGCGGGAGCCAGAAACGCACAGGATCTGCCTTCCCGGGTACAGCTGCACCCGCCACACCGCGCCTGCAGACCTGGGCCTACTGCTCCAGGAAGTAGCACGCAGGAGCCAGGGACAAGCGGGAGCCCTGACCCTTCCCAGTTGGCGGGCAAGGAGCTCCCCGGAGCAGCTGCAGTCACCTTCCCAGGCGTGCAGGACCAGGGCATCTCTGCAGCCTGCACCCTTAGGCACCCCGGGAAGAACACCCCACATTCCCGTCCCTGCAGGCTCAGCGATTTCCACTCCCACTGCCTGGCCTCTTTCCGCCCCCTCATTAGAGTGGGGTTGGAGTCAAGCCTTTGGGCCATGAACGGCAGCAGGAAGCAGACAGAATTCTGGGCGGAAGGGGGCAAGGTCTTCAGTAAGGCCCCACCCTCAGGCCAGGAGGGCTTGAAGGCTGGGGGCTGGGTTGCCAGGCCCTCTGACCAGAGTGAGGACTCATGGTGCCTCTTCCTAGACCTCCCTTCTGAGGTCCATAAAAGCCCTGGGCTCAGCCAGAGCAGGGTAGAAGATGGCCAGAGGACAAACAGGGAGAGCACAGGATGGGATGACCGGCTGCAGAGAGAAGTACCCTCTCTATTGATAGCTGGAGATGATGGGGTGACTAGTTGCAGAGAGGAGTGCCCTCTCCACTGAGAGCTACAGAGACCGCCTGCTGTGATCACCTGCCAGCAAAAAGGAGCTACCCTCTCGGCTGAGAGCTTCAGAGACCTGTGTAGACATTGGAATGAATTCCTTGCAGTAAGGAGCCCCACCCTCTCCAGGGCTTTCTCACTGCTAAGAGCTGAACACTGGACTGGACGACCTGCCTACAGAGAGGAGCTACACACTCCTCTGAGCTGTTCTAACCCTAAATGAAACTCTTCTTTGCCCTTCACTTGTCTGCGTACCTAATTCTTCCTGGACATAGGACAAGAACTCAGGCAAAGGTGCTGCAGCCATGGAGGTTTCCAGCCAGAATAATTGACACCCCAGAGATCCCATAACAATACTTACTCTAGGATCTTGTTTTCTCTCTCCATTTCCCACCACTCTTTCTCTTTCTACTCCCCTCCCTGCTCCCCAGAATGATTATCCTGAATTCCATGCTTATCATTCCATGTATTTCTCTATATTGTGGAAGTATCCCTAAACAACATATAGTTTTTTGGTTTTGTTTTGTTTGACAGGGTTTTGTCTCACTCTGTCACCCAGGCTGGAGTGCAGTGGTGCAATCTCAGCTCACTACAATCTCTGCCTCCTGAGTTCAAACGACCCTTACACCTCAGCCTCCCAGGCAGCTGGGACTACAGGTGTGTACCATTGAAACCAACTATTTTTATATTTTTTGTAGATTTGGGGTTTCGTCATTTTGCCCAAGCTGGTCTCAAACTCATGGGCTCAAGCAATCAACCTGTCTTGGTCTCTCAAAGTGCTGGGATTACAGGCATGAGCACAACACACAGCAAACATATAGTATTTTTTGGCATGTTTTAAAATCTATATAAAGGATATCTATCTATATCTATTCTAAAACTTTTCTTTCTTTTTGAGATGGGGTCTCGCTCTGTTGCCCAGGCTGAAGTGCAGTGTTGCAATCATAGCTCACTGCAGTCTTGACCTCCTGGCCTCAAGTGATCCTCCCTCTTGAGTAACTGGAACTACAGGCACATACCACCATCAGCCTGGCTAATTTTTTTAAAAAGACAGGGTCTAGCTATGTTGCCCAGACTGGTCTTGAATTCCTGGGCTCAAGCCATTCTCCTGCCTTGGCCTCCCAAAGTGCTGGGACTACAGGCATGAGCTACCATGCCCGGCCTTTTAAAAATTTTTCTAAAGATGGGGCCTCACAATGTTACCCAGGCTAGTCATGAACTCCTAGACTCAAGCAATCCTCCCACCTCAGCCTCTCAAAATACTGAGATTGCAGGCATTAACCATCTCATCCAGCTAAGCTTTTGTATTTTATAGTGCAGATAAAGACATGAACTTTCGGATATTAGTACTTTTACTTCAAAACCCCTGAAAAGAAGCCTGAAGGAACTTAGCCTTAGTATTAAAATGGGCTCCTTCCAAGCGTATGTCTTTAAAAATGAATTGGTAGTATTTGAGTTCCTCAGTGCCTCTATCAATTTTTGAAGACAGTAGATGTCTCTGTATGAAATAATATCTAATAATTTCATTTATCTTCAAATTCCATTATTCTTTTGAAAGATTCTTAAGAGAGGAAAACATCTTCATTTATGATGAAAATTTCTTGACTTTAAGAACAAACACTTTGCTGTTTGAATTACCAAAATAAAAAATGTTGCCTCATTTCTAGAATCAGCTCATATTGCTAGAAAGTTTCATGAAATAGTTAAGCAGAAGGATAGTTGATAAAAAGCTACCTACCTCTATTCTAACACAACTGGTCGATATTACAGCTAATCTTGGAAAATTGCACACAAAGACTTAAAGAGACAACCTTCTACTAATTATATATTCACCTGGTATCCATTTCAACAAATGAAATTTCGCTCAGCACATATTAATTGACATAATTACTGAAACGCCAAAATCAGATTAGCCACTGTAGCTCAAAGAAAATAACAGAAAAGAAACTATTGCTCCAGCAAATTGCAAAAATGTTTTAAAAAGGGCTCAAAAAGGTTGTTTAACTTGTAGATAGTTTTAAATAAAGCGAATAAAATATGGCTATTTATTTCATTATTCATTCATGAGACAATTCTGGGTTCTTTTTTTTTTTTTTTTTTTTTTTAATTTTAGAAGGAGTTTTGCTCTTGTTACCCAGGCTGGAGTGCAATGGCGTGATCTCGGCTCACCGCAACCTCCGCCTCCTGGGTTCAGGCAATTCTCCTGCCTCAGCCTCCTGAGTAGCTGGGATTACAGGCATGCGCCACCATGCCCAGCTAATTTTTTTTATATTGTTAGTAGAGACGGGGTTTCACCCTGTTGACCAGGATAGTCTCGATCTCTTGACCTCGTGATCCACCCGCCTCGGCCTCCCGAAGTGCTGGGATTACAGGCTTGAGCCACCGTGCCCGGCCAATTCTGGGTTCTTAACAGTGTATTTTAGCTATATTGAAGCTTCAAAGTCAGTCTTTATAACACTCTGCATTTTGTTGATTGTTCTTGTCATCTCCATTATGTGTGTTTTAGTGGCATAGAACTTCTGTTCTAAGAAAAATTGTATCTACTACTATTTCTATTTTCATAATTAACAATCACACATTTATCCTAGAAGCACAACAGTAGCAACAATGACATCATTGTATTTGCAAAGAGCTTACTTTTCACATTCCTGGCTCTTTTTCCTAAAACACTGACATCATAGTAAAACATTGTTCTCCCTGCTTTGAGTTCAAATCACCTGATAAACCAGAGAAATAGGAAGATAATGAAAGAAGACACACATTAATACAATTCTGCAAGGCAAAATATATATATATTTGCTAAGACTTCTTTATATCTATTGCTTGACTACATGGAATCTATTGTTTTATGATCTTGTTTCCTAAGCCCAATTGTTCTTGCCACTTAAAATATAATCTCTTACACAATTCACCTTCTCTGTTCATGTTACTGTACTATTATTAGAATATCTTTGCTTTCCAGGATTTTTTATCAAAGCTCATTGGCATTCTTTATCATCATCATGATTACTGCTATTATTATTTATTTTTGTTCTTCTCTGCAGAATGTTTTCCCTTTATTGCAACGTTTGGTTTTTTCCCCCCATCATTTAATAACTAGTCTCACACATTGGTATAGAATCCTGCTTTTGTTGAAAATTAACTCTGATAAATCAGGGAAACACAAAGAAAAGAAATGTAGACATATTGTAGGATAATTCTTCAAGATAAAAACAGGCATCCTTGGCTGGGCACAGGCCAGTCTGTAATCCCAGCACTTTGGGAGACCAAGGCAGGTGGACTGCTTGAGTCCAGGAGTTCAAGACCAGCATGGGAAACATGGCAAAACCACCCTCTCTACAAAATATACGAATATTAGCTGGGCATGGTGGCATGCGCCTGCAGTTCAAGATACTAAGAAGGCTGAGAAGTCTGAGGTGGGAGGATCACTTGGGCCCCAGAGGTCAAGGCTGCAGTGAGCTGTGATTGCACCACTGTACTCCAGCCTAGGTAACAGGGTAACACCCTGTCTCAAAAAAAAAAAAAAAGAAGAAGAAGAAAGAAAGAAAGAAAGAAAGAAAAGAAAGAAGGAAAGAAAGGCATACTCAAATTATTCGCTACTCTCTCTTCTTAAAATCAATCTCCTGAATGTTATCTCACTTAACAGATGAAATCATCACCTCATTATCTGTAAAATCGATTGCAAATTTTTGCTCATCCCACATTATTGATTACTAAATGTGTTTCCTGTTAATAATACCTAAATTTTATCTAACAGAGGTATAGTGAAGTTATAACAAAAAATATAATGGGATGATGGAAGAAGAAATAAAGAAAGCTGTAACTCACCTATACAAATATTTTTTGTTTTATTTATTTCTTTATTTTATTTTTATTGTTTTTTTAAGTCTCACTCTGTCACCCAGGCTGGAGTGCAGTGGCATGATCTCAGCTCACTGCAACCTCTGGCTCCCAGGCTAAAGCGATTCTCCTGCCTCAGCCTCCTGAGAAGCTGGGATTACAGGTGCGTGCCACCATGTTCAGCTAACTTTTGTATTTTTAGTAGAGGTGGGATTTCACTATGTTGGCCAGGCTGGTCTCAAACTCCTGACCTCAAATGATCCAACCACCTTAGCCTCCCAAAGTGCTGGGATTACAGGTGTGAGCCACTGCACCCAGCCTATTTTTTTAATAATTGACACACAAATGCATTACTGTATTGCATGTACTTATTGTTTTCAAGCTCTAGGTCTTACACTATGGAGAAATTGCAAAGACAGAAATAGCATATTGTGTTTGTTCTGTTCAACACCTAGTAAAAGTTTTTCTTGATTCTGCATGTTAGACATCCCCAAAGCCTTCACTGAAACTGCTTAAAATTCTAACAGCATGTCACTTTACCTTCTTTTTTTTATTTCCAAACATGGTTTTGTTCTGTTATTCAGGCTGGAGTGCAATGCCATGATCTTGGCTCACTCAGGCCTCCAATTCCTGGGTTCAGATGATCCTCCCTTCTCAGCCTCCTGAATAGTTGGGCCTTCAGACATGCACCACCATACCTGGCTAATTTATTTTATTTATATATTTATTTATTTTTACAGAGTGTGAGGATTACAAGCATGAGCCACTGCCCCCAGCTCGCTTTACCTTCTCAAATTACTTCAGCACCTCCATTATAAACACACACACACACACACACACACACACACATACACACACACCAGGGTTTTCCTGTGGCCGGAAGTCTACACTGACTGATTCTTCCTGCATTCTGCCAGAGATCTGTTGATTATCCCAACTCACCTTTGTCAAGAGCAATTAAAATATAGTAACCTTACAACTACCACTGATGATGGATGTCAAAATCTTTGTGAAACAAGATATTAGCCAAGTTTAAGTGTCCCATCCAAGATTACTTATTAATTTTAAAGGGACATGGTACTTTAATTTTGCAGACATTTGGCAAATACCACCTTAACCAAATGATCAAACTTACTATCATCAGTTACATCACTTGCCTCGGTTGTGATACACTGAGAAGAACACAGCAATACCATACAATATTCCTTCCAAAAATACTTAACCTGAATATAATCATTAGGGCACAGCCAAATTTGAATTGAGGGACATTCTGCAAAACAATTGGCCTAAATTCTTCAAAAAATGTCAATACCATGAAAAGCAAACAAACAAGCCTGGGGAATTATGGCTCAAGGAAAGGAAAAAATCAAAATTGAATGCAGCAAATAATCCTTGATTGGATTCTGGAATACAAAAGATAAAAATAAATAAAACTACATGGGACATTGGCTAGGCATGGTGGCTCATGCCTGTAATCTCAACACTTTGGGAGGCTGAGGCAGACAGATGACTTGAGGTCAGGAGTTTGAAACTCTATTAAAAATACAAACATGGCCGGGCGCAGTGGCTCAAGCCTGTAATCCCAGCACTTTGGGAGGCTGAGGTGGGTGGATCACGAGGTCAAGAGATTGAGACCATCCTGGTCAACATGGTGAAACCCCCTCTCTACTAAAAATACAAAAAATTAGCTGGGCATGGTGGCGTGTGCCTATAATCCCAGCTACTCAGGAGGCTGAGGCAGGAGAATTGCCTGAACCCAGGAGGCGGAGGTTGCGGTGAGCCGAGATCACGCCATTGCACTCCAGCCTGGGTAACAAGAGCGAAACTCCATCTCAAAAAAAAAAAAAATACAAACATGTCTATCCCTATTAAAAATACAAACATGGCAAAACCCTATCTCTACTAAAAATACAAAAATTAGCTGGGTGTGGTGGCAGGTGCCTATAATCCCTGTTACTCAGGGGGCTGAGGCAGGAGAATCACTTGAACTTGGGAGGTAAAGATTCCAGTGAGGCAAGATCTTGCAACTGCACTCCAGCCTGGATGACAGACAAAGACTCTGTCTCAAAAAAATAAATAATAAAATAAAACGACACAGGACATTATATGAGGCCATTTTTGTGTTGGCATAAAGGAATACCTGAAACTGGAGTGATTTATAAAGAAAAGAGGTTTATTTGGCTCACAGTTCTGCATGTAGCCTGTATAGGCTGTATAAGAGTGACTCCAGCATTTGCTCCTGATCACGGACTCAGGAAACTTAAAATCATGCCAGAAAACAAAGTGGGACCAGGGACGTCATGTGGGAAGAGTGGGAGCAAGGGACGAAGTGGGAGGCCTCACACTCTTTTAAACAACCGGATTTCATGTGAACTGAGCACAAATTCACTCATCACTAAGGGGATGGTGCTAAACCGTTCATAAGGAATCTGCCCCCAAGATCCAATCACCTCTAAGCCCCACCTCCAACAAGGGGGATCACGTTTCAACATGAGATTTGGGGAGGACAAACATCCAAGTCATGTCAGGCATGATTGGGACACGTTATTGGGACAATTGGGGCAATTTGCGTGTATAAATCTCTTTATTGAGTATATAAAATATACTTTAGGTAGCAGTGTTAAATCATCGTTAAAAGTTTCAAGTAGTTGTATTGTGGTTAGTAGAAGAATGTCGCTTTTCTTAGGAAATAAATGCTATATTTAGGGACTATTTAGGGATGAAGTGTCATGATGTCTGCAGTAAATTCTCAAACGGTTCAGCAATGTATATATTAAGGAAGGGTATAGAGAAATCGAAAATAAATGTAGCAAAATGTTAACAATTGGTAAATCTAAGTGAATTACTTACCTAAGTGAATTACCTTCATTGTTCTGTACCCGCAACTTTTCGGAAGGTTAGAAACACTACAAAATTGAAAACTTAAGAAAACCTATTAAGCCAAAGCCTTGCATTTCTTTTCTTTTCTTCTTCCTCTTCTTCTCTTTTTTGAGATGGAGTCTCACTCTGTCACCCAGGCTGGAGTGCAAAGGCACGATCTCAGCTCACTGCAACCTCTGCCCCCTGGGTTCAAGCAATTCTCCTGCCTCAGCCTCCCTAGTAGCTGGGATTACAGGCATGTATTACCACACCCTGCAAATTTTTGTATTGTTAGTAGAGATGGGGTTTCACTATGTTGGCCAGGCTAGTCTTCAATTTCCTGACCTCAAGTGATCCACCCGCCTTAGCCTCCCAAAATGCTGGGATTACAGTCGTGAACCACTGCGTCTGGCCAAGCCTTGCATTTCTTGGGAAAAGACATCCTGGAGTTAAATATGTTAAGCCAACATGCTTTGCTTCAGGCCTACAAGAAATTGTGAAGAAGTCTAAATGTGTGACAAAGTGAGCAGCAGGCCAACAGACATTGCCATGTAGACTTGTTTCAGGACAGACAGATATTTATTTAATTGAATATAACATTAGAGATCCTGTAGCCATATATTAATGCAAATAGATAAGCAGAGGCCCAGGAGATATGGTGCCTTGTCCAATGTCACATAGTTATATAGTGATAGAGCTGGACTTAGGAGAGAACTCGAGTCCTGTATGGGTGTGTGTGTGCGTGTGTGTGTATGTGCGTGTGTGTGTGTGTTTTAGAGACAATCCCAGCTGAAGTGTAGTGTTCCAGTCATAGCTCTCGAACTCATGGGCTCAAGTGATCCTCCTACCCCAGCCTCTCAGTAGCTGGGATCACAAATGTGAGCCACAGTGTGGTATATTTCAGTTTATTTTTTTACTTCATTGTTTTTAGAGACAGAGTCTTGCTTTGTTGCTCAGGCTGGTCGGAACTTCTGGCTTCAAGCAATCCTCCTGCCTGGGCCTCCCAAAGTGCTGGGATTACAGGTATGAGCCACCATACCTGGCCTTTTTCAATCAAATAAAAAGATGGTGGCCAGGCATAAAACTAGTATTTTCCACCTGAGTTTCTAACTGGAAGAAAAAATATCCAGGAATGGATTTCTTATTTTTATTTTTTTGAGACAGAGTCTTGCTCTGTCACCCAGGTTGGAGTGCAATGGTGCAATCCGGGCTCACTGCAACCTCTGCCTTCCGGGTTCAAGCAATTCTCCTGCCTCAGCCTCCCAAGTAGCTGGGATTACAGGCACATGCCACCAGGCCTGGCTAATTTTTGTATTTTTAGTAGAGACAGGGTTTCTCCATGTTAGCCAGGCTGGTCTTGAACACCTGATCTCAGGTGATCCACCTGCCTTGGCATCCCAAAATGCTGAGAGTACAGGCATAAGCCAGTATGTCCAGCCCAAGAATGGGTTTCTGTTGTTGTGTTGCTATTGTTTAATCCATACTGAAGCCCAAGCTACTTGCCCCGACTAAACCCACTGTCACATTCATGTCTGTCAGTAGCAAGGAGATTCAGGACTTCAGCGAAACTGGTGACAGTGCCATTTTGCCCATGACAGAGTGCTGTCCCATACCCCTTTCTCACCCTACCAATCCTCTGTGAAAATGAGACTACAGAGCAAAAGAAAGGACAATAACAACATTATAGCTCAAGTGACCTTAAAAGCAAGGAAACCCTATTATTTGTATGAAGTAATGGATAGGCCTGATCATTATCAGTCATTCTGAATGTGACAGAAGCACACTTCTTGTTAGAGCATCAGAGTAAAAACCTTTTCAGCACTGCATTTGTCTTGAGCAAGCAAAAGGGAGGAAATGTGCAATAGTAAGAGTGCTGTGTTTTGCACAAACTTTTTCTTTTCCAGAAACATTTCATACCTGAGAGTGAAATCTGACATAAATTTGCTTCATTAAATAGTCTCATCTTCTTCCTGTCCCACTAGGTTGCTTCTAATGTGTACAACGCAGCTGGACATAGTAGCTCATGCCTATAATCTCCACACTTTGGGAGGCCAAGGTGGGAGGATTGCTTAAGCCTGGGAGTTCGAGACCAGCCTGAACAACATAGCAAGACCCTGTCTCTCAAAAGATTTTTAAAAAGCCAGACATGGTGGTGCATGCTTGTAGTCCCAGCTATCCCAGAGGAAAAAATAGGAGAATCACTTGAGGCAAGAAATTTGAGACTGCTATAAGCTATGATTGTGCCACTGCATTCCAGCCTGGGTGACAGAGTGAGACCCTGTCTCAAATTTTAAAAAAAAAGAAAGAGAAAAGAAAAGTGTGCAATGCATTAGAAACCTTTTATTGCCCTTGATCATGAAGGTCCTTGTTCTTTCCCCATGAGGTATGAGGTATTATGACCATCTTCTTTTCTGGTAAAATGTGCGTATATTTGATGTGTAAATAGCATATGTATTTCTTTGTTTACTTCCTTAAGTACTACTCTGGCATAACTTAATTGTTCTTATGAAATGATAAAACTCTACATTCGGGCATAAAGTACCACAATATTGAAATATCTTCTACCTGGTGCCCATTTACAAATTCTTACTCTTTCTTGGTGGGGGTGGTGGAGAGGCGCGTCATCTAGGCACGTGTATGGTAGCAGAATCCCAAGGGAAAGAAAAAAGACTTCTTGGCTATATTAAAAATAATTTTATTCACCCTCAGCTAGGCAAAACTGGAGGAAGATTAGGAGATAAGTTGCCCACATTTATCATCCTACAGTCAATCAATACACTCACTAGACATTTCCCCTGACACTCTATTAAACCAACCCCCTATACTAAGAAGGTAAAACTCTTTAAATAGAAAATAAGTAGACAGTGATAAACAGCAATATTATCTTTGCCTACAATTTAAGTTCCCAGGACTTTGGTAAACTTTTGAATCCCTTATGCTCTGGACATAATATTATATTTCCAAGCTCTCTGGGGAAGACAAATAGTGATTTGCTCCCTCTCAAGTTTTGTATTATAGGGCAGAAAAATGACTCCTATGCTTACAGTATGGCTAGCAGTGGCCTATAGTAAATATGGGCAACATGACCTTACTAAATAAGGAACCGGTTGCAACTGGTTTCTTGCTGATTTCAGGGTACTGACTTAGAGCTGCATGAGTGACTTGAGGGTTCTTACCTCAATGGTTAGTCTATTGAGAGAGAGAGAGAGAGAGAGAGAGATTTACTTATTTATTTTATTTATTTTTGAGATAAAGTCTTGTTCTGTCACCCAGGTTGGACTACAGTGGCATGATCTCAGCTTACTGCAACCTCTGCCTCTCAGCTTCAAGCAATTCCCCTGGCTCAGCCTCCCGAGTAGCTAGGACCATGGGCATGAACCACCAAGCCTGGCTAATCTTTTTTGTATTTTTAGTAGGATCAGGTTTCACCATGTTGGCCAGACTGGTCTCAAACTCCTGACCTCAAGTGATCCACCCACCTTGGTCTTCCAAAGTGTTGAGATTACAGGCATGAACCATCATGTCTGACCAAGAGATTTATTATAGGAATTGTCTCCTATGACTGTGGAAGCTGCAATGTCTTATGATTTGCTGTCTATAAGCTGGAGACCCAGAAAAGTTGGTAGTGTTTTTCCAATCCAAGTCCAAGGGCCTGAAAATCAGGAGTGTTAATGGTATAAATCCTAGTGCAAGAGTAGGAGAAAACCAATGTCCCAGCTCAAGCAGTCAGGCTGAGAAAGAAAATTCCCCCTTCCTCCACGTTTTTGTTCTATTCAGGCCAATGGATGGGATGACGCCCAGCTGCACTAGGGAAGTCAATCTGCTGTACTCAGTTCACGGATTCAAATGCTAATTTCATCCAGAAACACCCTTACATACATACCCAGAAAGAATATTTAGCCAAATATCTGGGCATTCTGTGATCCAGTCACATTGACACATTTAATTAACCATCAGAGTTAAGGAACTAATATTTACTGACATCTGCTAAGGTACCAAGAACTGTTCTGTGTGTTTACATACATAATCTAACTCCCTTACCTGGAGGCTTTAGGAAGGTGTGGACCATGTTTTTTGTTTTTTGGGTTTTTTTGACCATTGCATTCCTAGCAATCAGTATAACTGATAAGCATACATGAATATTTACTGAGAATAAATGAATATAAAGATCTCATTGAATCCTCAAAACAAGCCTGTCAAGTAGATGATGTAGATTTTATCCTTATTTTACAGATAAAGAAACCGAGGCTCAACAAGTTTAAGAAAATTGTTATCTCAGCTGGGCACAGTTGCTCACGCCTGTAATCCCAGCCCTTTGAGATGCTAAGGTGGGCAAATCACTTGAGCTCAGGAGTTCAAGACCAGCCTGGCCAACGTGGTGAAACCCTGTCTCTACTAAAAATGGACAAATTAACCAGGCAAGGTGATGCGTGCCTGTAGTTCCAGCTACTCAGGAGGTTGAGGCGGGAGAATCGCTTGAGCCCAGGAAGTGGAGATTGCAGTGAGTCGAGATCATGCCACTGCACTCCAGCCTGGCTGACAGAGTGATGAGACTCTGTCTCAAAAAAAAAAAAAAAAAAAAAGATTGTCATCTCGTTAGAACTTTGAAGACTGATTCTCTGGATATCCAAGTATCTTTTCTAATAATAAGAGTAAAGCGGGATTCTTACTAACAAACAACATTTTAAATACTAGAAAAAGCCTATGGGAGTCAACATCCTGATTCTTATTCAATAAAACTTCTATCACTCAAACACAACAATTTCTTTCTCTCTATATGGAGCAAAAGAATAGCTTTCTGTTTTTTAAGCAAAAGAGTCACAAAGACACTTTCTTTACCAACTAACCCAATATAATGACATCAGATGTGAAGATCACGTAAGATATCTTTCAAGATGCAGAATGCACCATGTGACCAGCGTTGGCTTGGCCTCAACACTTTTGGGAGACTGAGCTAGCAGCTATTACTCATTTCCCTTTACAGATTGGGAAAATGTAAGACACGAGTTAGAAAGTGATTTAAAGAATGATTAGAATCTGGATTTCTTCAATCCCAGTCGCCCCCCATCATAATTGCCTGCTAGCATATCTCTCTAGAAGTCTCCACTGACAGCCCATACGCCTACAAAATCATTTTGTCTGACTCATGCAACGTCATTACATTTTGCAAATTAAAAACTCAGGAGATATCTTAATTTCTGGCTACTCTTAAAAACCCCCCAAAGATCTGGCTACTCTTAAAACCCCCCAGATGACCACTGTGTCCTCCTTTTACTAGTTTAAGTTTTTCTTTCATTGTGGTGCAATATACATAATATAAAATTTACTATTTTAGGTGTTTTTTTTTTTTGTTTTTTTTGACACGGTCTTACTCTGTTGCCCAGGCTAGAGTGCAGTGGCATAATCATAATCACAGCTCACTGCAGCCTCAACCTCCTGGGCTAAAGTGATCCTCATACCTCAGCCTCTCAAGTAGCTGGGACCATGAGCATGTACCAGCATACCTGGCTAATTTCTTTATTTTTCGTAGAGACACAGGCCAAGTGGCACCAAGTACATTCACAATATTGTACAACCATCACCACCATTCATTTCCAGAACTTTTTCATCATCCCAAACAGAAACTCTGTACCCATTAAACAATAACTCCTCATTTTCATCCCTCCCTCAGCCCCGGTAACATTTATTCTATGTCCTATGAATTGGTATTCTAGATACCACACATAAGCAGAATTACACAATATTTATCTTTTGTGTCTTGGCTTATTTCACTTAGCATAATGTTTTCAAGGCTCATACACGTGAAAGCAACCCAATGGTCCCATAGACAGGTTTTTTTTTTGATAAACATAGACACTGACCCTTCTGGTCTTAAAGTTTGAAACTTGTATCTGAATTATTTCCTAGGGAAGTGACCTCCAGGCCTCTCAAAAAAGTTATCAAAGAACTAAAACTCACCAGATCACTGCTTCCAGATAATGAGATGCCCAACTCCCTCATTCATCTTGACTGCTTACTTGCCCATCCCTAGTTCCTCTTTTCTTTGTTTTTAGATGAAGTTTTGCTCTTGTCACCCAGGTTGGAGGGCAACGGTGTGATCTCGGCTCACTGCAACCTCTGTCTCCCGGGTTCAAGCAATTCTGCTGACTCAGCCTCCTGACTAGCTGGGATTACAGGCATGCACCACCATGCTTGGGTAATTTTGTATTTTTAGTAGAGACAGGGTTTCACCATGTTG
The DNA here is from genome assembly GCF_048565385.1 of Saimiri boliviensis. Classification (NCBI taxonomy): domain Eukaryota; kingdom Metazoa; phylum Chordata; class Mammalia; order Primates; family Cebidae; genus Saimiri; species Saimiri boliviensis. The sequence goes on along the minus strand of NC_133468.1, from coordinate 37,717,628 downwards.
CTCAGGCTGGTCTTGAACTCCTAACCTCAAGTGATCCACCCACCTCAGCTTTCCAAAGTGCTGGGATTACAGGTGTGAGCCACCGTGCCCAGTCTCCTAGTTCCTATTTTCTAACACATTGTTACCTTTTCCCCCTGATATATAAAACCCTAATTTTAGTCAGTCAGGGAGGTAGATTTGAGACTGCTCTCCCAATCCTTGGCTGTAGCACCTGATCAAATAAATCCTTCTTCCTTGGCAGTAATCTTCCATGGTAATAATCATCATCTCAGTGATTGGCTTTCTGTGCAGCAAGCAGCAGGACCTAGACTCAACCCCTGGTGTTTTGGTAACATATGTTGTAGCATGTTACCAGAATTTCATTGCTTTCAGGCCAGGTGTGGTGGCTCATGCCTGTAATCCCAGCATTTTGGGAGGCCAAGGTGGGTGGATCACTTGAGGTCAGGAGTTTGAAACCAGCCTGGCCAATACGGTGAGAACCCCATCTCTACTAAAAATATAAAAATTAGCCGGGTATGGCAATGTGTGCCTGTAATCCCAGCTACTTGAGAGGCTGATGCAGGAGAATCGCTTGAACCTGGGAGGTGGATGTTGCAGTGAGCCAAGATCATGTCATTGCACTTCAGCCTGGGTGACAGAGAGAGACTCCATCTCAAAAAAAAAGAAAAAATTCATTCCTTTCTATGGCTGAATAATACATAATCTTCTGTTGTATGTGTATGCCACATGTTGCTTATCCTTCTGTTGATGAACACCTGGGTTGTTTTCAGCTTTTGGCCACTGTGAATGATGATGCTATGAATATGAGTCTACAAATATCTGTTCAAATTCCTGCTTTCTTTTAGTATATACATGGAGGTGAAATTGCTGAATTGTATGATAATTCTATGTCTAATTTTTGTTTGTTTTGTTTTTTGAGATGGAGTCTCACTCTGTTGCCCAGGCTGACTGCAACCTCTACCTCCCAGGTTCAAGTGATTCTCCTGCCTCAGCTTCCCAAGTAGCTGGAATTACAGGCACCTGCCATCATGCCTGGCTAATTTTTGTGTTTTTGTAGAGATGGGGTTTCACCATGTTGGCCAAGCTGGTCTTGAACTCCCGACCTCAGGTGATACCCCCCCACCTCAGTCTCCCAAAGTGCTGGAATTACAGGCATGAGCCACAGCACCTGGCCCTATATCTAATTTTTTGAGAAACTTCCAAACTGCTCATCACAGAGACTGCACCAATTTATATTTCTTCTCATCAGCAATGCACGATGATCCAGTTTCTCCACATTCTTGCCAACTTTTGTTGTTTGCTGTTTTATTTTTTTATTACTATTTTTTTAATAGTAGCCTTCCTAACAGGTGTGAATTGGTATCTTGTTGTGGGTTATAAGCCTTACTTTTTCTTTGCTTTTTTTTTTTTTTTCTTACCTAGTTTCCCAAATACTCCAATATTTCTGCTATAGCCTTATCAGTATATATACACCAGGAACACGTCAAATTTATAATTTCCTGGTGACTTCTCTCCCAGAACCCCCCAGTCTGTACTGGGAGCCCTCTCAGCTTGAGGCATCATTGTCCTTCTTGGGTTTTTGTTCACTGTCATCCCAGCACTGACCTTTGCCACTCTTCTCAGTTACACCCTATATTTCGTGCATCTAAAATTCCCCCTTTCTTAGTTGTTTGTCCTCTGGTCTTGGGCAATGTACCTTCCAGTAGGAAATACAGGAGGAAAATGTTAGTATATGTGTTCCTCACGGAAAATTTTAAATTCTCTTTTTTTCCAGACAGGGTTTTGCTTTGCTGCCAGGCTGGAGTGCAGTGATACAATCATGACTTACTGCAGCCTCAACCTCCCAGGATCAAGTGATCCTCCCAGCTCAGCCTCCCAAGTAACTGGGACTAGTTAGGAGGCATGTGCCACTACACCTAGCTAGTTTTTTTCTTTTTTCTGTAGAGACAGCAGGGTCTCTTTATTTGCCCAGACTGGTCTCAAACACTCCTAGCTTCAGAGGATCCTCCTGCCTTGGTCTCCCAAAGTTCTGGGATTACAAATGTAAGCCACTGCATGTGGCCTAAATTATTGAATGGCTAAAAATGTCTTTATTCTATCTATCCACACATTTGATTGGGAACAAAATTCTGGATTGAAAATAATTTCCCTTTAGGATATTAAAAGCATTGATTCTTCTGCTTTAAGCTTCCAATTTCACTATGGAGATGTTGATGTCATTGGGATTTGTAATCCATTATATGGAATCTGTTTTTCCTCCCTGTAAGCTTTTAGAATATTCCCCTTATATATATCTTATATATAAAAGGGAACATATATCTTATATATCCCCTTATATAAGGCATATATACCTTATGTATAAAAATACATAGATATTTTATTAAAATATCTGTATGTATTTACTGAACCTTCATTATAATATACCTTGCTAAAAAGATGTTTTTGTTTTTATAATTCTCTCCAGTTCATTTTCTGGAGTGGAGAGATATATTCTATTATTCATATATTGAACCTTCTGAACTAATCTTATTTTCTTACCTTTTCTCTCGTATTTTCCATCTCTTTATCTTTTTTCTGGTGGGGGGAGGGGAAACTGAGCCTCACTCGCTTGCCCAGGCTGGAGTCAGTGGCATGATCTCAGCTCACTGCAACCTCTGCCTCCCAGGTTCAAGCAATTTTCCTGCCTCAGCCTCCTGAATAGCTGGGATTACAGGTGTGGGCCGCCATGCTTGGCTAATTTTTGAATTTTTAGTAGAGATAAGGTTTCACCATGTTGGCCAGGCTGGTCTCGAACTCCTGGCCTCAAGTGATCCACCAGCCTTGGCCTCTCAAAGTGTTGGGATGACAGGCAGGTGCCCTGTCTTTGTGTCTTAATTTCTGGAAGATTTCTTCAACCCTGTCTTCAAACCCTTTTACTAAATTTGCTTCCCAGGTTTTAATTTCCAAGAAACATTTCTTGTTCTCTGATTGTCCCATTGATAAGGCATCCCATTCTTGTTTTGTGCACATGCCACATGGATTCCTTTCTCTGAGGCTGTTCAGAGTCAGTATGAAATTTTCCATCTACCCTCTGAATATATGTCTTTACATTTCTTTATCTAACTCCTATCCCTGCACCCTCCCTTCATGGTTTGCTTTGGGTTCTTTCTTTCCTTCCTTTTTTTTTCTTTTTGAGACAGAGTCTCGCTCTGTTGCCAGGCTGGAGTACAGTGGTGTAATCTTGGCTCACTGCAACCTCTGCCTGTTGGGTTCAAGTGATTCTCCTGCCTCAGCCTCCAAATACCTGGGACTACAGGCACCCACCACGACACCCAGCTAAGTTTTGTATTCTTAGTAGAGATGGAGTTTTACCCTTTCGGCAGAATATTGGTCTTGATCAGGTTGGTCTTGATCTTTTGACCTTGTGATCTGCCCACCTCCGCCTACCGAAATGCTAGGATTACAGGTGTGAGCCACTGCATCCAGCCTGGTTTCTGTTTTTCAAGTTTGAGTCTTTTCTTAGTGTCTGGTTCCTTGGCTGCCTGTTCATATTAAAGGATATGGCAATAACAAGCTAATTGGAAATCCAGGTTCCAGAGAAGATTGGTGGTTGAAGAGCTTCATCACAGAGTGATGGGACTTCATGCTGGTTTTGGCCCTTGGTGGACCTATAAATGCTGGTATTTGTAGGTCTTTTTTTTCTGGGGCTGTTTAGTTTCCACAGAGAATTTCTCTCCTGCCAGGCTGATTGTGGGGAGGAGATAGGTGTAAGCCTGACTACTGGCATCCTAAGCATTTATCTAGGTGAGGGTTATCACGTTCCAGACGAATGTTATCAGCTTCAGAGCACCTACAATTACTAAGCAAAGGAGAGTTGATGGGATTCTTCTTTTTTTCTGCCTTTTTCTCAATATAAACTTTTATTCAGAGTGGAAAATTTCAGAAGCTAAAATAACTCCACTGCTTTTTTTTTTGAGACGGAGTCTTGCTCTGTTGCCAGGCTGGAATGCATGGCTCCATCTCGGCTCACTGCAACCTTTGCCTTTTAGGTTCGAGCGATCCTGCTGCCTCAGCTTCCCGAGTAGCTAGGACTACACGTGCTCACCTGCTAATTTTTTATATTTTTAGTAGAGACAGGGCTTCACCATATTGGCCAGACTGGACTTGAACTCCTGACCTCACCTAAGGTGATCCCGCCTCAGCATCCCAAAGTGCTGGGATTACAGGTGAGAGCCACCGGGCCCAGCCTCTGCTGCATATTTTAATCAGGGGAATGGGTTGGCCTTTTGTCACAAAATACGCTTGGAAAAAAAATGCCTGTTCTTCCTGAAGTTTGCCAGTTTGGATGTTTTTCATGCCCTAGAAACTGCTGGTGTCAGCCCAGCATGGTAGGGTGAATAAGAAAGTTTGGCTCTGTCTGTGGATGTTGAAACTCTGAAGCTTGGCCAAGACATGAAGTCATTTTAGGGTCCAAGAGATAGAAGTACAAGCTTAGAGCATCACTAAATTGTAACAGATGAACTGGATTCCAACCAAAAATACAGATATCTTACAATATTGTGTTCACAAACAAATGTCTCCAACATTGTGCAGAGAGGTTAGAGAAATGCTAACGGAGGCTGAGGCTTTCCTTCCTGCTGCCAACCAAAATATGTGTTCTAGAAAACAAAAGAAGTGGGGGTATTTAAAGGGCAGAAAGAAAGCAGGTCTGTTATGTTAAACACACCTGCATCCTAGTAATTATTCAGCAGTACAAAAATATTGCCTTTCCATGAATGAATGAATGAATGTGAGAAAAGAATAATAAATAATAATAAAATACTGCCTGTACAATACAGTCTGAGTCAAAAAGAGCTAGGATCCCAATCTATGTGTCATAACAGCTGATAATGACAGATGAACTTTTATCAAAAGTTAGTGTGTGTGTGTGTGTGTGTGTGTCTGTGTGTGTTTTGAGGCAGTGTCTTGCTTTGTTGCCCAAGCAAGTGCAGTGATGTAATCAGAACTCACTGCATCCTCAACGTCCCAGTCTCAAGTGATCCTCCCACCTGAACCTCCTGAGTAGCTGGGACTACAGGTGCATGCCACCATGACCAGATAATTTTTCTTTTTTGTAGAGATGTGGGTTGGCAGAGGTGTGGGTATCACTATGTTGCCTATGCTGGTCTTGAACTCCTGGACTCAAGCAATCCTCCCTCCTTGGCCTCCCAAAGTGATAGCATTACACATATGAGCAACCACCCCAGGCCAGGTCAACATTTTCTAAAGTACCTAAGATTCTGGAAAAGTCCCCAAATTTTATGCTTTATCTTTCAAAATTTAAAGACGGAGAGGTACTGCGTTTCTGGAGAGGGAAATCTGACCTGTGGATGCTTAGGAAAAGTAGATTATTTAGAGATACTCACTTTTCTCTTTTGTTACTCCAAACTCCAATATTTTTAAAAGATGAGTCAATGCTACATTCTGAGTCCTTTATTTGAATGTGTCCCAAGCGACCTAAACAGTGTTTGATCTAAGTCTTATTCTGTTGAGACACGTGCTCCATTTAACTTCTAGATACATGCTGGCAAAATTTGCATGTCATCTCCCTCTCTTCAGATGACTGAAAGGCAGCTTCCCAGGAATCTCTCTTCAGTTAATAATTAAAGGTAAACTCAAAAACATATGTGCCAGGAGTAATCATAGCAAAAAATTGGAGGCTATCTAAATGTCCAACTGTTAGGGATTGGTTATATAAACAATGGGGCTGGGCATGGTGACTCACACCTATAATCCTAGCACTTTGGGAAGCTAAAACGAGAGAATTGCTTGAGCCCAGAAGTTCAAGACTAGCCTAGGCAAAACATTTTTTAAAAAATTATCTGGCTGTGGTGGCATGTGCCTGTGGTCCCAGCTACTCAGAAGGCTGCAATAAACTGTTATTGCATCATTGCACTCCAACCTGAGCAGAGTCAGACCCTGTCTCAAAAAAAAAAAAAGAGAGAGAGAGAGAGAGATTGAAAAGAAGTGTGAAATGTGGATTCATCCAAACAAATATTCAGAAAAAGAAAAAAATAACCTGTCAGTTTGTCAGAGTTTGACTTATTGTGTTTATGTATTTATGGCTTAAATATGGAATGCTTAAATTATAGTAAAACATACATAAAATATCTGAGAAAAATGGAAGTGCAGTTGTTCCTAAATGTTTGGTTTACATGATGCCAACTATCTGAGTTTGTTTCTTTGAAGGCATCATTTATGTACTGTAAAGTACACAGCTAGATGAGTTTTCATACACACGACCACCCGAGGAGTTTCCCTTCCGCCTTTCATCTCCTCAGTCAAAACCCATTCCCAGTTCCTCCCCAAATAACCTTCATTCTGACGATTCAGGGCTTTAAAACATGTTTGGCCAAATAGCTAGACTTTTCCAGATAGAAAAATGTTTGTCGGCTAGGCGCAGTGGCTCACGCCTATAATCCCAGCACTTTGGGAGGCCAAGGCGGTTGGATCACCTGAGGCCAGGAGTTCAAGATCAGTCTGCCCAACATGGCCAAATCCAGTCTCTACTAAAAATACAAAAATTAGCTGGGTGTAGTGATGGGCGCCTGTAATCCCAGCTACTCAGGAGGCTGAGGCAGGAGAATCGCTTGCACCTGGGACCTGGGAGGCAGAGGTTGCAGTGAGCCGAGATCGCACCACTGTACTCCAGTCTGGGCAACAACAGCTAAACCCTATCTCAAAAAAAAAAAAAAAAAAAAAAATCTTGCTATACATACAAAAAACGGGTATCTATGTGAGATGATAGATAATGTTAATTTGTTTAACTATAGTAACCATTTCATGATTCATATGTATATAAAAACATGACAATTATCTGAAATATATACAACAAAATTTTAAGAAAGAAGAATGTTTGGTACCAAAATCCTAGTCCTTAATGTTCCAGTTTTCTTCTCTGCTGTTCATTCCCAATACTCTACACCCATGGAGGGAATCAACTTCCTGGCACTTACTCTGTTCCTTTCTGTAATTTTCCACAAAGAGTGGGGAAAACAAAACATTTCTCCCCTTTTTCTTTTATCTATTGGGAACTACTGAAATATCTCTTCACTTACTTAAATTTCTCTTTTAAGCAGCAGACTAAGGCTACAAGAGGAACTATTGATGACAACCAACAAAACGTTCAACAAGCTTTTAGATAAAAACTTCAAAGTATTAAAGACTACATTGAAAAGAATAACATAAAATACATAGTTGGTATATATATATATATATATATATATATATATATATATATATATATACATATATATGTGTATATATATATAAACTCTTAAGAATATGGCTTTTGGCCAGGTGTAGTGGCTCATGCCTGTAATCCCAGGTTTTTGGGAGGCTGAGGTGGGCAGATCATCTGAGGTCAGGAGTTCGAGACCAGCCTGGCCAACATCTAAAAATACAAAAATTAGCCAGGTGGGGTGGTGCTCCTATAATCCCAGCTACTCTGGAGGCTGAGGCAGGAGAATCACTTGAACCCTGGAGGCAGAGGTTGCAGTGACCTGAGATGGTACCACTGCACTCCAGCCTGGGTGACAGAGTGGTACTCTGTCTCAAAAAAAAAAAAAAAAACAAAAAACGCTGGGCACGGTGGCTCAAGCCTGTAATCCCAGCACTTTGGGAGGCCGAGGCAGGTGGATCACGAGGTCAAGAGATCGAGACCATCCTGGTCAACAGGGTGAAACCCCGTCTCTACTAAAAATACAAAAAATTAGCTGGGCATGGTGGCGTGTGCCTGTAATCCCAGCTACTCAGGAGGCTGAGACAGGAGAATTGCCTGAACCCAGGAGGTGGAGGTTGCGGTGAACCGAGATCACACCATTGCACTCCAGCCTGGGTAACAAGAGCAAAACTCTGTCTCAAAAAAAAAAAAAAAAAGAGAGAGAGAAAATATGGCTTTTTGAGCAGTTATATATCTTAGAATTAATCTGATTTGGAGGAACTATTTAATATTTTTCTCTCTGATACAAGGTCTTGCTCTGTCACCAAGCCTGGCATGCATGGAGCAATAACAGTTCAATGCAGCCTTGACGACCTGGGCTCATTCTTCCCGTATCAGCCTCTGGAATAGCTGGGACCACAGGCATGTGCCACCATGCCTGATTATTTTTTTTATTTTTTATTTTTTTGGTAGATACTGGTTCTAACTATGTTGCCCAGGCTTGTCTTGAACTCCTGAGCTAAAGCAATCCTCCCGCTTCAGCCTCCCAAAGGACTGGGATTATAGGTGTGAGCCACTGCACCCAGCCTTAATATTAGATTTACAAAAATTTGTGTAAGAGGCGTAAAAAGCTGGTAACAGTCTAAATGCCCAACAATGGGGGAACACTTAAATAAATTATAGTGCATTAATGCTTTCATGTATACAGAATACCCTGCTGTCCTTCAAAATGAAGCTACTGAAGTAAATGTGTGACAAAGAACTATAGTCAGGACAGGTTAAATTTAAAAAGCAAATCACAAGACAGTATCTACAATAATATCCCATTAATAAACAATAATATCCCAACAATATACAATAATACCTCAATTTTGGCAGTAAAAGGCCCTGGGCTCTACCACTTGTAATCTGTGTGATCTTGGATAATTTATTTAATATCTTCAGCCTCCCTTATTTGTAAAATAAGGGTAATAATAGTATAAACTTCATGGTGTCATTGTGAAAGTTACATCATGTGGGAAGTAGAAAAGTTCCTTTTTTTTTTTTTTTTTGAGACAGAGTTTCGCTCTTGTTACCCAGGCTGGAGTGCAATGGCGTGATCTCAGCTCACTGCAACCTCTACCTCCTGGGTTCAGGCAATTCTCCTGCCTCAGCCTCCTGAGTAGCTGGGATTACAGGCATGCACTGCTATACCCGGCTAATTTTTGTATTTTTAGTAGAGACGGGATTTCTCCATGTTGACCAGACTGGTCTTGAACACATGGCCTCAAGTGATCTGCCCTCCTTGGTCTCCCAAAGTACTGGGACTATAGTTGTGAGCCACCGTGCCTAACCGAATAAGACCTTTTGTTGGGAAATTACATTTTAAAATTCCTCTTCTAAGCCTCTCACAGATTTACTTACACATCCTGCAAATGTAATACATACCTTTACAGTTTAAGCACTTTTTGAGTCCTTTTGAAGGTTTTCTCTTGTCTCAGCACTATTTATTCTTTTTAATTTAGGTATTAACAGCTACCCTTCAAATTTTCTGATCAGTGAGAGTTTTGTACACCTTTTTCATTTTTTCAGTTTTAAGAGTAATTCTTGCTTTTCTCCATAGCTTGACTAATCTTGTTTTCTTACTTATGCAAATATCGTATTTCGTTCTTACCATTTTTCTTTTTATATCTTTCCAATTGCCTGAGTCATTTCTCTTTCCATACCTTAACTTCCAAGTTGAGTCTCCATGTTTTTTCTAAATCTGTCACTTCTTTATATCCCTAAATTGTTACATCCCTTCTAGATCTCTGAGTAATCACACAATTTTCACCCATTGACGCAGTGTTTTGAAATGCTGAACATTGTAGAGTACTTCTCTATGTTAAAGATTTAAATAGTCTCTATCCATACATCATCTTACTTTATAACTTCTCTATGTACAATGGAAGAAATAACTTTTTCTTATTTTTTTCTTTTTCTATTTTTTTTTTTTTTTGAGGCAGGGTCTTACTACGTGACCCAAGCTGGAGTGCAATGGCATGATCCTGGCTCACTGCAGCCTCAGCCTCCTGGGTTCAAATCATCCTCCCATCTCAGCCTCCCAAGTAGCTGGGACTACAAGTGTATGTCACCATGCCTAGTTAATTTAGTTTTTGTAGACATGAGGTCTTACTATGTTGTAGGCTGCTCTTGAACTCTTGCCATCAAGCAATTCTCCTGCCTTGGCTTTCCGAAGTGCTGGATTACAGGCATAAGCCACCATAACAGGTCTAGTTTTCTTTTTTTTTTTTTTAATGGAGTCTTGCTCTGTTACCCAGGCTGGAGTAGAGTGGCTCGATCTCAGCTCACTGCAACCTCCACCTCTCAGGTTCAGGTGATCCTCCCACCTCAGTCTCTCAAGTAGCTAGGATTACAAGCCTGCACCACCAGACCTAGCTTATTTTTGTATTTTTAGTAGAGACAGGGTTTCACCATGTTGGGCAGGCTGGCGATCACTTTTAAGTAAACTTTTCATGCACCCACACATGCTTTCCACCCAGAGTTCTGGTTCTTACTGGGATAGGTTCAACACCAGCTCTTTTGCCTAGAGCTGGGTGGACCAGATGGACAATTGCTGCCAGAAACATTCCACAAAACTACCTTTGTTTGTGTTAAGGTGCTCCCCCAGGATACCTTCCTCCATCCACAATGTCAAGCCTAAACAAGAATGCTAAAAGCTTGAGTCACTGAAAGCTCCGGTAGGTGCCAGTGTCTCTTCCCAGGTTGTTCACACATTACAGGGATGGTGACTTCTAGGAGTCCCACGTCCATCAATAATCTCATGGTTGTGTTAGCTCTTAGGCTTTGAAATGACAGCCTCCTGGGGATCACAGGGGAATGGGAAAGCTTAGGGACTAGAGAAGTATGTCATTGATTTTTTTTCTTAATTCCTGGACAAGGAAAAGCAAGATTCTGTTTTCTTGCATTATGGGTGACTGTGTGGGGGAGGTGGGAAAGTGTGCAAATCACACCCATTCAGGATAATGACAGCCAAGACAGGAAAGAGACAGAGGCACAGTTTCTCTTGCAATAAACTGTCATTGTAGCTCTTTGTCTTTGATTCTTAGGTGTAGGTTATAATGACCTTCGCTTTCTGTTTAAATAACACTATGACTCAATGGCATATTACCAAAGATTATTGCCACTGAAGGCTGTGCCTAACTGTACACTTAAGTATAGCTTAATGATGTCCCAGTACAATACTACATGGTGATATGCTTTAGTTATGGTTATTTTATTCCTAATTAGCACATTAATTTAGGCTTTTATATTTCACATGCATTTATATTCCTTTTAAAAGTTATTTTCCCCTTTATTCAAAGTAAATGAGGCATTATGTGTTTGCATTGTATTTATCAAGCTCATACCATGTGCATTTCACATTTGTTATGTATTGAGTACCTAGGAAATTGCTTGGCATACTTTTTGAAATAGCTTTATTGAGATATAATTCATATAACATACAATTCACCCATTTGAAGTGTACAATTCAATGACTTTTAATATATTTGCAGAGTTGTGCAACCATCACCACGATTGATTTTAGAATGTTTTCATCACCCCAGAAAGAAGCCCTGCAGCCCTTAGCTTTTACCTCCCGCAAATCCCACTCCCCCTCCTCCGTCCAGCCCCAGGCAAACACTGATCTACTTTCTGTCTCTTTGGATTTACCTATTCTGAACATTTCATATAAATGGAATCATGCAAGATGTGGTCTTTTGTGACTGGCTTCTTTCACTTAGGATAATGTTTTCAGGGTTCATCCATATAGTAGTATGTATCCTTAATTCCTTTTTGTTGTCAAATAATATTTTATCATAGCTATTTACTAAGTTTTATTTATCCATTCATCAGGTGATGGACATTTGGATTATCTCCTTTTTGGCTATTATGAATAACGCTGCTATGAACATTTATGTATATGTTTTTGTGTGGAAATATGTTTTTATATACCTAAGAGTAAAATTCTGGGATTGTTTGATAATTCTATGTTTAACCTTTTGAGGAACTATCATCCTGTTTTCCAAAGTGGCTGCATCATTTTACATTCCCACTGGCAGGATATGAGGGTACCAATTTCTCCATATCTTCACTAACACCTTTTTATCATCTTTTTGATTACAGCCATTCTAGTGGATGTGTAGTGGTATCTGACTGTGATTTTGATTTGAACTTCACTGATAACTAATAATATTGGACATCTCTCCCTATACTTATTGGCAATTTCTATGTCTTTGGGGTAATGTCTATTTAGACTCTTAAGTGCTCATTACATTCTACAAATAACTAATTATAAAATTTAATCACCACAGTAACCATGGTAAGCAGATTTTATTGTCTCCATTTTTTAGATAATGATTAGAAGGTGAAATGTTTACCTGAGGTCACCCTGATGGTCAGTTTCTTATTTAGGTCTTTGGACTCCAACTCTCAAATATTTTGGCCAAGATGCTTCAGGTGATAGTCCCATCCATATATTTATTAAAAAAAAAAAAAACCCAGCCGTGATGAGGAAATGCCTTTGATAATGACTACTTTTTTTTTTTTTTTTTTAGATAGAGTCTCACTGTCACCCAGGCTGGAGTGCAGTGGCATGATTACAGCTCCCAGTAGCCTTGATCTTCCAGGTTCAAGCAGTCCTCCTGCCTCGGCCTCCAGAGTAGCTGGGACTACAGGTGCACATCACCATGACTGGCTGATTTTTTATTTTTTGTAGAGATGGGGTATTGCTATGTTGCCCATGCTGGTCTCTAACTTCTGGTCTCAAATGATCCTTTCACCTGATCCTCTCAAAGTGCTAGGATTATACGCATGGGCCACTGCACTCAGCTGATAATGGCTACTTTTATATCTTGCTGAGTCCTACAAAAGCCTATCAATCAGAATACTTGTCCTTGAATCTGTTTAGTGCATTTCATTCTTGTAGAGATAATGTGTACATATCTTTTATTTGGGTAGTTTCTCACATTTTAGGTGACTTATTTAGCCAGTTTCACAGATGAGACTCAAAAAGGACAATTGAGGCCATGCACAGTGGTTCACACCTGGAATCCCAACACTTTGGGAGGTGGAGGTGGGAGGATCATTTGAGATTAGGAGTTGGAGACCAGCCTGGGAAACATAGCAAGATTCCATCTCTACAAAAAATGAAATTAAAAGTGAAAAACTAGCCAGGCATAGTGGGTGTACCGGTGGCCCAGTTTATTAGGAATCTGAGGTGGGTAGATTATGTGAGCCCAGGAATTCATTTGAGGCTGCAGTGAGCAATTATCACACCACTGCACTCCAGCCTGGGTGGCAGAGCAAGACCATGTCTCTTAAAAATAAATAAATAGGTAAATAAATTTAAAAAATATATATTTGGCTGGATGTGGTAGCACTTTGGGAGGCCCAAGCAAAAGAATGTCTTGAGCCCAGGAGTCAGAGGCTAGCCTGGGCAACACAGTGAGACCCTGTCTCTACAAAACAGAAATGTAGCCAGGTGGGGTGACACAGACTTGTAGTCCCAGCTACTCCAGAGGCTGAGGTGGGAGGATCACCTGAGCCTGGGAGGTTGAGGCTGTGGTGAGCTGGGATCGTACCACTGCACTCCAGCCTGGGTGACAGAGTGAGACCTTGTCTCTAAAAAAATAGAAATAAAAATAAATTAAAAAGACATTTATTTTATGAACAAAGAGAAAGAAAATTGGCAAAATCAGTCCTTGTTTTAAAACAGCATAAATTCTGGATTTCCAGTCCTATAAAGGAAAAGAGTATACTCTTTGAGAGCTAAGAGGCATCCTTGTAAATCTAACACCCTCAAACGCTGCTCAGTCCTTTCAACTCAGCTCACCCTTTCACCCTCCTTCATAGCTCTCAGGTTTAGTTTCGCTGTGAATCCTAGCTCTAAAGTTCCAGAAGGGTGACGGATTTTTCCTTGAGCTGTAGAGTTTGCTGCAAGCAACACTCAATCAGTCAGCAACAGCCCTGTTCGTTTGCCCCAGAAAGGGCACCACAACGTGGGGAAATACATTGCATGTTTTCTTCTACACTGCCTGCCAACTAGGCTTCACAGTGCAGATGTGAGGCAGCCTTGGACATCTGCCAACACAAATGAATGCAAAGGCTCATCACTGGCCCACTTTGTACTACTGCCCCATGTGTTGAGCTGAATCCAGGTCCGATTATACTTCCACTAGCCTTCCACTAAGTATTAAATGACCGAGACAGAATTTTATTATTCGGGCCAACGTGCTCCTCTTTTGCTGTGAACTGGCTGTGGAGCAATGTTCTTTTCATAGACCTGAGGTGTGTTATTAGAACTTTTTTATTTCTCCCAAATGCATTAAAATTGTTTCAGTCAAAATGAAACTCAGCTTCATTCTGGGCCAAGCAGCAGGCAAACAATTTAACACCAGCACACATATGACAGTTTGGGTGATGGTGGCTTTCTACTGGGCGATGTTAATGTATGAAGTACACTGCCCTAAGGGACCGTGTTAGATGATATCTAACTACTGATTCAGTCAGAACCCTAGAATCCAGAGCCCTAGAATCACAGGACTCACAAGTCTTAGAACTGGACAGTATCTTTGAGACTACCTCATCTAGCCTCTCATCCAGTGAAAAGTTGTCTCCGCCATGACCCTAGGAGATGACCACCCAGAACCTGCCGAAATACTTCTGGTGATGGGGAACCCTCTTCTTGCAGAGAGGTCTGTTTCATTGCTAAAAACTTCTGGTCCTTAGAAGTTTCTTCCCTTTGTTGAACCTTACAGAGCATTGTCAGACTTCCTTTTTTGTTTTTCTGAGACAGGATCTGACTCTGTCGCCCCCGCTGGAGTACAGTGGCACAATCTTGGCTCACTGCAGCCTTCGCCTCCCAGGTTCAAGTGATTCTCCCAGCTCAGCCTCCCAAGTAGCTGGTACTACAGGCATGGGTCAGCACACCTGGCCAATTTTTGTACTTTTAGTGAAGACAGGGTTTTACCACATGGCCAGGCTGGTCTCAAACTCCTGACCTTAAGTGATCCTCCTGTCTCTGCCTCCCAAAGTGCTGGGATTACAGGTGTAAGCCATTGCTCCTGGCCTACATACATCTTTCAAACCTCAAAAGGTTCTAGAAAAAAATCAGTACCCCTTCTGAAATAAGCTGGTTTGAATGATTCTTAATTTCTGACACCAAATTCCTTCTGCCTCTCACTTTTACAACAGTGAAACTGTATTTAAACTCTTTTCCAAAGTAGCAATTTTTGTTGCATTACTGTGTTTGCTTTCTCCTTAGTTTTGCCTGTGTCATTGAAAGTTCTGGAGTTACTCTTGGGAGAAGAGCCTTTTGAATGAGACTCCAGTGTTCACAGGGACTTTCTTGTTGCTGTTGTTGATGGAGTCTCATTCTGCCACCCAGGCTGGAGTGCAGTGGCATCTCGGCTCATGGCAACCTCTGCCTCCTGGGCTAAAATGATTCTCCTGACTCAGCTTCCTGACAGCCACCACACCCAGCTAATTTTTTTTTTTTTTTTTTGTATTTTTAGTAGAGATGGTGTTTCATTATGTTGGCCAGGATGGCCTTGAACTTTTGATCCAAATGATCTGCCTGCCTCAGCCTCCCAAAGTGCTGTGATTACAGGCATGACCCACTGTGCCTGGCCCATAGGGACTTCTGAGATGGCATGTCCAGCAGTCCTGGTTTGCCATGCAGGTACCTGTCCAGTTTAACATGTGTCCTGGCAAAAATGCCTTGTTTTTTCTGATAAATTATATGATCTCCCTTCTTAAAGCTCATTTAGTTCAATGGCCTCAGCTTTGAGAGGTGACAATTAAGGTCTAGGGGAATTAAATGACTTTCACAAGGTCACCCACAGCAAGTTGGTGACTGAGCAGGTACTGGAATTTATGACTCCTGCCTGTAATAATAGAAGTGGTTCTCCTGCCTTCTCAATCAGAGTTGGATTTCTGGAGGACAGCTTGTGAGTTCCTATGAATCAGATTGGTGAGCATGCTATAAAATTAGTCCTAGCCGTGATTCCAGTGAGACAAGCTAACAGCATGGGCACTGAGTACTCCTTAACCCTGAAAGAACAATATTAGATGATGCCTCAGTTCTTCTCTTCTCCTTTGTAGTCAATTTCTTTCATATGAAGGAAACTTTTGTTTTGGCTGGGCACGGTGGGTCACACCTGCAATCCCAGAACTTTGGGAGGCCGAGGCAGGTGGATCACCTGAGGTCAGGAGTTCAAGACCAGCCTGGCCAACATGGTGAAACCTTGTCTCTACTAAAAACACAAAAATTAGCCAGGTGTAGTGGTGTGCACCTGTAATCCCAGCTACTTGGGAGGCTGAGTCCGGAGAATCACTTGACACTGGGCGGCAGAGGTTTCAGTGAGCCCAGATTGTGCCATTGCACTCTAGTCTGGGCAACAAGATTGAAACTCTGTCTCTAAAAAAAAAAAAAGGAAAAAAAAGAAAGAAAGAAAAAGAAACTGCTGGAGTCCAATGGCCATAGCTCACTGCAGCCTCAAACTCCTAGGTTCAAGCTATCCTCCTGCCTTGGCCTCCTAAGTAGCTGGGACTACATACCCACACCACTATGTCTGGCTAATTTTATTATTATTATTATTGTTGTTTTGAAGAGAGAGGGTCTCTGTATGTTGCCAGGGCTGGTCTCAAACTCCTGGTCTCAAGCAATCCTTCTACCTTGGCCTCCTGAAGTGCTGAGATTACAGGTATGAGCCATCATGCCCAGCAAAAAGTTTTGAGACAGGGTCTTGCTTTGTTGCCCAGGCTGGAGTGCAGTGGTATAATCTCAGCTCACTGCAACCTCCACCTCCTGGGATCAAGCCATCCTCCAGCCTTAGCCTCCTGAGTAACTGGAACTATAGGCTTGCATATCACGCTCAGCCAATTTTTTTTTTTTTTTTTTTTTTTTTTTTTTTTTTTAGAGGCAAGGTCTGATTATATTGCACATGCTGGTCTAAACTCCTTAGCTCAAGCAATCCTCTCACATTGGCCTTCCAAAGTGTAGGGATTCCAGGTGATTTTATTTTACAGACTTTTAACCATTTCCTGACTTCTACTTGAACAGCTTCCAAGTTCTGTGTCACTCACATAACTCACGTCTGAAGGTACATTTTCTTTTTTTTTTTTTTTTTTTTTTTTTTTTTGAGACGGAGTTTCGCTCTTGTTACCCAGGCTGGAGTGCAATGGCGCGATCTCGGCTCACCGCAACCTCCGCCTCCTGGGTTCAGGCAATTCTCCTGCCTCAGCCTCCTGAGTAGCTGGGATTACAGGCACGCACCACCATGCCCAGCTATTTTTTTTGTATTTTTAGTAGAGACGGGGTTTCACCATGTTGACCAGGATGGTCTCGATCTCTTGACCTTGTGATCCACCCGCCTCGGCCTCCCAAAGTGCTGGGATTACAGGCTTGAGCCACCGCGCCCGGCCTGAAGGTACATTTTCTAAAGGTGTACCTGAGTACTCTCTGATATAAAACTTAAAAAAGAAAACTGGCTAATGATACTAAGTAGAAGAGATGAATGACAAGGGCTGGAATACAAGGTATGAATGACTTAATGATGAGAACTGAACCAAAAGAAAGGTCGGGCTCTGGGACTCAATGTTCATCGCTCCTGGTGGGAGGTCCCTGGTGTGAAGTGCAAATGTCCTGGTGTCAGGCTAAGGGCAGAAGGTCTCATTTCATTAAACAAATTTTTGACTTCAGAGTAAAGCCCTATAAAGAAATCACTTCTTTTTGCTGATAGCTTCTTCCTCCTTGCCCTGACTTGGATTAATAAGTAGTTTGATCTTTACTATTTGCGTACGCATGCACAAACACACACACACCCCCACACACCCCAATGACTGCTGGCAATTCTTGCAACTAATAGGAAAAGCCAGAAACTTCCTTCAACACATCCTTACTTTGTATTTAGCTAGCAAATTGAGGCTGTTTTCCAAGGCTACAGGAGGATACGGTAGTGGAGTGTGAACCAACCAAGGAGTGAGGGAGCGCTTTCCCTGTTCCCAAGAATGTGGCCATACCTAGGACTGAAAATGTCCTACAACATCGCAAGCATAGAGACTGAAAGGGAAGAGTGCTGTATGCATTTCACAGGCCTCTTTAAATTTTCAAATCCATTCCGATACAAGACTTATATATATTTAGGGAACTTGGCTATTTACATGATCACTGAAGATTCTAAGATGTTTGGATACCAGGCATGGTGACTCATTCATGTCATCTCAGCACTTTGGGCCTAGAAGTTCAAGACCAGTCTGGGCAACAAAGTGAGACACCCCGTCTTTACAAAAAATAAAAACAAATTAGCCAGGCATGGTGGTGCATGTCTGTGATTCCAGCTACTCAGGAGGTTGAGGTGGGAGGATCCCTTGCACCCAGAAGTTTGAAGTTGCAGTGAGCTATGATTGCATCACTGTACTCCAGCCTGAGTGACAGGGAGACCCTATTTCTGGGGGGGGGGGAGGGGGAAGAAAAAAAAGAAAGAAAGAAAGAAAGAAAAATCTTAATAACGTCTTATTTGTTGGGCATTTAGTGAGTATGTATTAAGTGATTAGTAAATCGTAAATGCTTCGTAGTAAGAGTGAGGGATAAATCTTCCATATTTAAAACAATTTTTTTTGAGGCTGGGCATGGTAGCTCACACCTGTGATACCAGCACCTTGGGAAGCTGAGGTGGGCAGATCACCTGAGGTCAGGAGATTGAGACCAGCCTGGCCAACATGGCAAAAACCTGTCTCTACTAAAAATACAAAAAATTAGTTGGGTGTGGTGGTGCATGCCTGTAGTCCCGGCTATTTGGGAGGCTGAGGCAGGAGAATCGCTTGAGCCAGGGAGGCAGAGATTGCAGTGAGCTGAGATCCTGCAACTGCACTCCAGCCAGGGATACAGAGTTAGACTCTGTCTCAAAAAAAAAAAAAAATTGTTTTCAAGAGACAGGGTCTTGTTCTGTCACTCAGGCTGGAATGCAGTGGTGTGATCATAGCTCACTGCAGCCTCAATCTTCTGGGCTTAAGTGATCTGCCCACCTCGGCCTCCTGAGTAGCTGTTACTATAGGCATGCACCACCATGCCCAGCTAGTTTTAAATTTTTCTTGTAGAGACGGGGTCTTGCTATGTTTCTC
The DNA here is from genome assembly GCF_048565385.1 of Saimiri boliviensis. NCBI lineage: Eukaryota > Metazoa > Chordata > Mammalia > Primates > Cebidae > Saimiri > Saimiri boliviensis. Next base: position 37,698,805 of record NC_133468.1, on the reverse strand, counting down.
AGGCTGGTCTCAAACTCCTGGGTTCAAGCAATCCTCACACCTCAGCCTCCCAAAGTGCTTGGATTACAAGAATGAGCCACTGCACCCAGCTGCCAACAAGGAAGCCTTTTAGGCTTGCGTTGAGATATTAGCACCTCCCAGCAGGCGCCGTGGATCACACCTGTAATCCCAGCACTTTGGGAGGCCAAGGCAGGTGGATCACCTGAGACCAGGAGTTCAAGACCAGCCTGGCAAACATGGTGAAACCCTGTCTCTACTAAAAATACAAAAAATAGCTGGGCATGGTGGCATGTGCCTGTAATCCCAGCTACCTGGGAGGCTGACGTAGGAGAATTGCATAAACCCAGGAGACATCGGTTGCAATAAGCCAAGATCACGCACTGCACACCAGCCTGGGCGACTAAGTGAGACCCCATTTCAAAAAATGTATATAAAAAATAAAATATTAGCATCTCCCTAATGATGGTGAGCAGCACACACATGCTGTTCTCTGTAGCTCCAGGCTGCTGCAGCATTGCAAGCTGCAGGGCTGCCCTATCTCTGTGCCTTGTCAGGAGAAATCACCGTACTATCACCCCACTTTATTAGAAGATGTTACACCTAATGCCTCAGAAGACAGACAGGATGTTTGGGCAACTTCCCAACAAAATCTTCAAGAGTTAGAGGACTGTCTTCAAGCCTTCCTGCTAATATCACTTGCCTTGCTGTTCTGAAAGGAAATGAAGATGCCAACTGTCAGAAAGTAAGTGTGGGCTACAACTAAAGCTGCTGACTGATAGAGGATAAAGGAAGAATGCAAAGATACTACTGGATCGGCTTTTCTTTAATCCTAACAGAGGAGACGTAGGGAAGGTCTGCGTTTCTACACCTTGGATTAGTGTTCTGTTGGTGTGTTTTTCTAAAGATTAAAAATGAGTTTGCAAGTAGAGGAAGCATACAATGGCACCTAAAAGTGTCCCAGGAAAAGCTTAGTAAAGGGATATTTTGTCATAACAGAAAAATAGAAACACTATACCCAAACCTTGAGTTACAAAGAAGTTACTTTATTCACTGCATTCTCACTTCTATTGCTTACCAGCCACAAACATTTCTTTGAGAACCTATTATGTGCCATGTGCTTTTCTGGGTAATGCAGAGATTTTTCAAGGTAGAGGGCACAGTCTCAGGCCTGAAACTGACTGTACAGCTGAAGAGAAATGACAAGAACCTAAAAGATAAAAAAGTCTGAAGCCGGGCATGGTGCCTCATGCTTATAATCCCAGCACTGTGGAGGCTGAGGTGGGTGGATCACTTGAGCTCAGGAGTTCAAGAGCAGCCTGGGGCAACATGGCAAAACCCCATCTCTACCAAACAAACAAACAAACAAACAAACAAAAAAAAACTGGGCATCATGGCAGACACCTATAGTCCTAGCTACTCAGAAGGCTGAATTGGGAGGGTTGCTTAAGCCTGGGAGGTGGAGGTTGCAGTGAGCCGTGATTGTACTACTGCACTCCAGCCTGGGTGAAAGAGTGAGACCTTGTCTCAAAATAAACAAAAACAGGGCCCAGACGCAGTGGCTCATGCCTGTGGTCCCAGCATTTTGGGAGGCCGAGGAGGGTGGATCGCTTGAGGTCAGGATTTTGAGACCAGCCTGGTCAACATGGTGAAACTTTGTCTCTACTAAAAATAAAAAAATAAAAATAAAAAAAATAAAAGGAGGCTGAGGCAGAAAAATTGCTCGAACCTAGGAGATGGAGGGTGCAGTGAGCTGAGATCATGCCACTGCACGCCAGCCTGGGTGAAAAAGCGAGACTCCATCTCAAAAAAAAAAAAGCCAAACCAAAACAAAACCAACCAAACCAACCAGTCGAAATGTGCATATGTTATGCAATACATGACAATGTGGCTCAATAATATTATCACAAAGCTTCACACAGAAATCTCTCCTCCTCCCTTGGGATGTTTTCTTTCTGGGGGTGTGCAGCAAAGGTAGGAGCTTAATTGCTTAGAGTAATTTTGATGTTTGCACAGAAACGCATAATGATATTATTGATCCTGAATGCAAACTCCCAGCAGAAACAGTTGTGAAACTTGCTGGGTGTTTGCACCTGGCAGCCTGGTTTCCCTATTTATCGAGGAGCCAGGGAAAGAACCCCAAAGCACCTACCCAGGATGTGGCAGCAACCCAGAGTGCTTACCAAATGGAATGAATGGTTTCTAGGAGATCAAGAAAGTTTGAGTGACAGTAGATAGCAGCATCAAATGGGAAGGAGATTGCTCCTCTTATCTCCAGTCATTGAAGTGCTTCACAAATCAATATTAGAAGCTGCATTTAAAAAATTACACCATCATGGGAGATTGTCTGTGAATTGGCATGAAGAAAAAAAAATAGTTTCCTTTAAGAATCCTATTCAGCCAAGTGCAGTGGCTCATGCCTGTAACCCCAGCACTTTGGAAGGATGGCTTGAAGGAGTTCATGATCAGTCTGAGTAACAGGGCGAGACCCCTTCTCTACAAAAAAAATAAAAGGTTAGCCAAGTGTGGTGGCATGTGCCTATAGTCCCAGCTATTCAGGAGGCAGAGGTGCTTAAGCCTGGGAGTTCAGGGCTGCAGTGAGCTATGATCCTGCCATTGCACTCCAGCCTGAGTGACAGCGTGAGACCTGTCTAAAAAAATATTAAAAGTAGATGTAAAAAAATTTAAAAAGAATTCTATTCATTGTGAATTTCAGGAGCTGTTATTTGGTGCTACAAATAATTATCTGCATGAGAACAATGAATACTCTTTTATTTAGTACTATTATAAAAACAACGTAATATTTTTAAAAAGTTTTGAAGTTTTTTAAAGTTTTGATTAAAGTGTTTTTAAACACTGAAAATAACAACAGTATCTCTCAGAAAATAATGAGTTTCTTCCCGGTTAGCTGTCGAATTGTTTACTCCCATAATGGAATAATAACAGCACATCAAAGCCAGCAGTGGTAATTAAATGATTTGTGAACATAGGTTAACAAATTAGTGTATCATGATGTGTAATTGTCTAATTAGGATAAAAAAGCTAGTTCTACCTGAAAGACTGACAAGATAACGAAACAAAACGGAATAGGTAAAAAGCATCATGCAATATATTAGGATATATATAATAGTGTAATTTTTCCACTTACAGCTTGAGAGGGCTACAAGCATCTTTCAGATCTTACCTGTCCAATTTGCCCAGCGTGGTGACTCACACCTGTAATCTCAGCACTATGGGAGGCAGATCACTTGAAGCCAGGAGTTAGAGAACAGCCTGATCAACAAAGTGAAACCCCATCTCTACTGAAGTTACAAAAATTAACCGGGTATGGTGGCACATGCCTGTAATTCCAGCTACTCAGGAGGCTGAGGCGGGAGAACTGTTTGGACTGCGAAGGCAGAGGCTGCAGTGAGCTGAAATTCACTCCTATACTCTAGGTTGGTCAACAGAGCCAGACTCCAGACTCCGTCTCAAAAAAAAAAAAAAAAAAAAGAGAGATCTTACCTGTCCAAGTTACACACATTGGCTTAACTATGTTCAGTCAAGAAAAGAACAACCAACCAAATAAGTGGGGAATTATTATGTTTTTGGGGTGAATTGGGTGCTGCCTGCATGACCTCAAATAATGAAAATTGTTTGCAGTTTTCTTCCAACAACCACCAGCATCCTAATCCTGTGAAGGCACCTGAGGGAAATTTTCTTTGAATTCCACTTTAGCCTACATAGGAACTAGATTTACAAACAAAACAAGCAAGCATGCTGGGTCATGCCTCCAATCCCAGCAGTTTAGGAGGCTGACATGGGAGGACTGCTACAGCTTAGGAGTTCAAGACTGACCAGCCTGGACAATATAGTGAGACCTTGACTCTAAAATAACAACAACAACAACAACAACCAACCAAACAAAACAAATTTAGGCCTGGCATGGTAGCTCACACCTGAAATTGTAGCATAAGTGAGAAGACTGCTTGAACTTAGAAGTTTGGGACTAGCCTGGGCAATATAGCGAGACCCTATCTCTACAAAAATACAAATTATCTGGGCATGGTGATGTGTGCCTGTAGTTCTAGCTACTTGGGAGGCTGAGGCAGGAGGATCATTTGAATCCAGGAGTTTGAGGCTGATGTGAGCTATGATTGTGCCACTGCACTCCAGTCTGGGTGACAGTGAGACCCTGTCTCTAAAAGCAAAAACTCGGCCAGGCAAGGTGGCTCAGGCCTGTAATCCCAGCACTTTGGGAGGCTGAGGCGGGCAGATCACCTGAGGTCAGGAGTTTGAGACCAGCCCCTACAACATGGTGAAACCCCATCTGTACTAAAAATACAAAAATCAGCCAGGTGTGGTGCCATACGCCTATCGTCCCAGCTACTCGGATGCTGAGGCAGGAGAATCACTTGCATCTGGGAGGTGGAGGTTGTAGTGAGCTGAGATCCCTCCACTGCACTACAGCCTGAGGGACAGAGTGAGACTCCATCTCAAAAACAAAAACAAAAACAAAAAAACCCGAAAGATTTCCTTGGGACTAATCCCTAGAATTGAAGCTGGAAATTTAAATGATACTTTTAAAAAAACCTAAGCCATCGCTTACGATAATGGGACACTCTATTAATTGTTTTAGTCCACTCACCTGAAGAAGATTCTCTCATTAGAGGAACTCAACCACAGTTTCCACTCTGACCTCTCTTGTGTCCTCTGCTTCCCCACCAGCTCTTCCTCTAGGAATCCTGATTTGAGAACAAACGATGGTATTACAATATGCGGTCATGGCCCGGCGCGGTGGCTCAGCCTGTGATCCCAGGAACTTGGGAGACTGAGGCAGGTGGATCTCTTGAGGTCAGGAGTTCGAGACCATCTTTGCCAACGTGATGAAAACACATCTCTACTAAAAATACAAAAATTAGTCAGGCATGGTGGTGCGCACCTGCAGTCCCAGCTACTTGGGAGGCTGAGGCAGGCGAATCTCTTGAACCCGGGAGGCAGAGGTTGCAGCCAGCAGAGATTGCACCACTGTACACCAGCCTGGGAAACAGAGCAAGATCTTGTCTTAAAAAAAAAAAAAAAAGAAAAGAAATTGTCCATTTCTTTTCTTTTCCTTGGTAAGAAAATTTTAAAACAATGGGACAGTTTTCACCTAACCCCTAAACACTATTAATATCATTGCTTCAACAAGATCAACTTTTCCTCTCTTTTTCTGTAAAAGATAAATTCCTCATTTGAAACCAACTAAAAGAATAGATACTAAATATACATTAATTTAGACATAAAATTATTCTGGGTGTTATGAGGTAAGGAACGTTTAGGATTCTTTATCCTTATTTATTTATGTAGCAGGGTTTTAACAATATCCTGATTATTACTTTCCATGTTACAGGCTGATTTGTACTTAGGACTTATGTTTGAAAATGCTTATGTTTGGAAACTTTTCATAGATTAACTGAATTAGCTAGAGAATTTGCTAAATCTCTTGGTCTCAACTCAACTGAAAAATATGCTTGCCACTGAGGAATTTCAGTCTAATCTACAAATTTGTCTGACAGTGTCAATAGGAAAATTTACTTGGGGCAGAGAGACAGAGATTGAGTCTGCATATCTGAGTGCTTAGAGAATGATGATAGTTAAATGCAAAGTCCGGTGCTCTGCCCCAAGCTTTTTTTTTTTTTTTCTGTGACAGGGTCTTGCTCTGTCATACAGGCTGGAATGCAGCAATCACAGCTCACTGCAGCCTTGACACTCTGGGGCTCAAGCGACCCTCCTGCCTCAGCCTTCTGGATTGCAGGTGCATGATACCATGCCCAGCTAATTTTTAAAATTTTTTTTATAGAGATGGGATCTCATCCTACCACCCAGGATGGAGTGCAGTGGCATGATCATGGCTCACTGCAGTCTCCAACTCCTAGGCTCAAGTGATGCTCCCACCTCAGCCTCTTGAGTAGCTGGGACTACAGGTGCATGTCATCATGCCTAGCTACTTATTATTTTTTTTTGTAGAGTTGAGGTCTCACTATGCTGCCCAGGTGGGTCTCAAACTCCTGGCCTCAAGTGATCCTCCTGCCTTGGCTGCCAAAGGCACTGGGATTACAGGTGTGAGCCACCATGCCTGGCCTGCATCTGACATATTCTGAATCAGTGTCATACTTTGGGTTCTGCCAAAGCAGAGCCTTAGACAAGGATTTGAGTGCCAGGAGTTTATCTGAGAGATGATCCCAATAGTGCAATGAAAGGGGTCTGGACAAGGGAAATGGAGAAGGAAGGAGAGGCAATAAAAGATGTATTAATGAGAAAGTTATTTATCACCGGGGCGACCTGAGGGTCAGCCCCAAGGGGACCTTCTGAGAGACTGCAAGGCACCTCAGTAGTATCTCACTGACAAGCAAGGAAGCTGGAGCTCTTGTTACTCATTGGTTGAAGGTTACTGTTGGGGGCATGGACTCCCTGATACTTCTGCCCTGCCTTGTGTGTGCACACAGAATGCTTCTGTGACCAGAGAAAATCCCCAGACAGAAAGACAGAGATATTAAGGTAGGAAACTCTAGATTTCTAGCGAGTTTCATCTTCAGACTCTCGTTGTAGCCATCAAATTGCAGGACTAGCCATGGAAGCTTTCTATAAAGGAGGGGATATGCAGGCGTTTGAGACCAGCCTGGGCAACACTGTGAAACCTTGTCTCTACCCAAAAATTAAATAATTAGCCAGGCATGGTGGTGGTGCATCTGTAGTTTCAGCTACTGGGGAGGCTGGAGGTCAGAGGATCACTTGAGTCCAGGTGTTCAAGATCAGCCTGGGCAGCATAGTGAGACCCCATCTCTAAAAAAAAAAAAAAGAAATAGCTGGGCATGGTTGCATGTACCTGTAATCCCAACTACTTTGGAGTCTGAGGTGGGAAGATGCTCGAGCCCCCAGTTTCAGTGAACCATGATCACACCACTGCAATCCAGCATGCAAAGAAAAATGGACTCTTTCCAAAAAAAAAAAAAAAAAAAAAAAAAAAAAAGAGAGAGAGAGAGGAGGGGTTGGAGGGATATGGGTGTGATTCTGACAGCTACAATCAGAATCTCTGGCTGTGGGGCTTGGGAACTTTATATTTTCAACCCCAGATGATTCTGATTTTTTAAAAAAGCTTGAGAATCATGCTGTAAAAGGCAAATTGAACATGTTTCCCCCAAGCTGTGGGGAGAATCCAGAGTTCCCGGAAGAGCAGACAGCCCTGCAAGCACTGGCCTCTTCCTACCTCTTTGGCTACATCTCCTGATTCACATTTTCATCTCGAAGCTCTGGCTGTTGCCATCAAATTGCTTACAAATACCTGAAAACGAGGTGGCTTTACACTTCCACCTCGTGTTCAGAATGTTTCAGCTGCAAGTAACAGAAAACTTGACTGACAGTGGCTAAAACAAATGAGGGTTTATTTTTGAACCCAGCCAATAAGTCTGGAGATAGGTAGCTGCTACCATTGGTTTTGTGGCTTCATAAGGTCAGGATAAGAGTCAGATTCTTTTAGATTTTCCTTTCCAGTTGCAAGGGCTGCCGCAGCTCCAGATATCATATTTGTCTTCAAGTCAGGAAGGGGCAGCACCAACTAAGTGAAAGCTTTCCCCCAAAATCCAGCAGAGTTCCCTTAATGCCTCACTTACCAGAACCGTGCCACATGTCTGTGCCTAGCAACGAGGGAAGTAAGTAACTATTTAGCAGCCAAGTTTTATAGAAGAGGCAGGAAAGGCAGATGAGGGGTGGGAAGTTCAAAATGGTGTTAGATTAGCCCTTCTTCATTCTGTTTGCCTGGGGGGTACCTATTGAACTTTCAAAATTCACTTACCCTAATATTTTATTTTGAAAACTGTTATACTTTCAGAAAAATTGAAAGAGTTGTACAGTATACACCTACATGCCCACTAAATTCTACAATCAACATTTATATATATATATATATGTATATACATATTTACTATATTTTATTTATATTACTATTTTTAGAGAAGAGTCTTGCTCTGTCATCCAGGCTGGGCAGGTGGTGTGATCTCTGCTCACTGCAACCTCCACCTTCTGGGTTCAACTGATTCTCCTGCCTCAGCCTCCTGAGTAGCTGGGGTTACAGGCACATGCCACCACGCCCGACTAATTTTTGTATTATTAGTGAAGATGGGGTTTTGTCATGTTGGCCAAAATGGTCTTGAACTCCGGACCTCAGGTGATCTGTCTGCCTTGGGCTCCCTAAGTGCTGAGATTACAAGCCAAAACCACTGTGCCTGGCCTAGAGCTCTTTTCTTAAGTAAAATTTACTCTTTCAGGCAAGGAACTCTGTGGTGACAATACACACCCAGGTGTTAACTGATCACTGAGACGGGCCCGGTAAGAGCTCCTTGGGTGGTTAACATTTTAACTGGGGAATCTGTGTCTATCATACACCGTGGGAGGAGCATGCCTTGCTCTGCTTCCAGGCAGTTTGCATTTCTCCCCAGACAGGTCCTATTCCCGGTTGCCCATAAAGAGGGAGTTCCATCCCCCATTGCCTCAGACTACCACGGCCTGTTATGGTACAGCTTCATGTCATCCTCAAGTTGCTCAATGCACGGAGAAATAACTTCCAAAGTCAAATGCGTCGTAGAAAAGATAGCTCTTTCCAAAAGGAGACTATGCATTTGAGGCACCATTCGTCTTGTCTCTGGAGTTCCCCGCATGGATGTAAGCTGAGAAGAACTGTTTCTTGGCTGCTCCGTGTAAGACTGGTTTTCCTTTCCCCAAGCACCATATTTTTTCCTATCCATCTTCTTTTATTATTTTTTAGAGACAAGGTCTCCCTCTGTTGCCCAGGTTGGAGTGCAGTGATGTGATCATAGCTCACTGTAGCCTCAAAATCCTGGTCTCAAGTGATCCTCCTGCCTCAGCCTCCTGAGTAGCTGTGACTGCAGGTGTGTACCACCACACCCAGCTATTTTTAAAATTTTTTTTATAGTTATGGGGTCTCGCTATGTTGCCCAGGCTGATCACAAACTTCTGAGGGGAAGTGATCCTCCTGCCTCAGCCTCCCACAGTGCTTGGATTACAGGAGTGAACCACCATGACCTGCCTCGTTTTCTTTTAACTGTCCCTCTTGGAGCCAAGGTCCAAATTACAACAGCATGACCTGACCTTGTTCTTTATACTGGCAAGGATACATTAGCTCATTGACAAAACCTAGGTTGTGCAGAAGAAAACAGCCCTGCAGTGAGGGATGGTGACCCAAGCCTCAGATCTGTGTCTTAACCCTGGCTTTGCCATTAACACTCTGTTACTTTGGGCAAGAAGCTTCCATGCTGTGAGCCTTAATTTCCCCATCTAGGGAACATCCTGGATTCCATCTAAAATCACTGCCAGTTCTAAAATTGCATGAGCTATTCAAGAGTCAGGTTCAATTTGAAATGTCAAATTTAGGTTCCACATAAAAAAGACCTCAGCTGGTAGATCAATAAGGATTGCAAGGAGGTCATTTTTCACCTGTGAGTCCTTCATTCATCATTATCTTCCTTAATCACTCTGTGTCTAGTGCCTGCCCTGGGCCAACAGCTCTGTTCAGACACACAGCTCTTGCTCTTCTGGACGGGCAGCAAACCCAGCTTGGTTTGGCGTGGCACGGAGCGAGACGGAAGTATTAATCAACACGGAAGTGGTTGCTGGCAGGAGATGAGAAGGCTTTGTCCAGGTTTGTCGAGTGGGGAGAGAGGCTGCTGACGGAGACAGGAAGGGTGCTGAGCATGAAGGCATTTGTTTGGGGGCAGCCACTGCAGTACGTTCTATGCAGGAACACGGCGACTGGGACACCCTATCTGTCCTAATGAAGCATGGAGCACCATGTGTTTTCTGTAAATGCAGAAGGCTAACCAACAGATTAACTCGGACAGCTTGACTTCACGGAATGAAGGAAGTGGTGGCTATAAATGGAGGCCGGAGTGCTAGCCAGCTTTGAGAGAAGAAGCCTGAAGAACAGAAACACTGAGGTCTGGCCAGGTGTGGTGGCTCAGGCCTGTAATCCCAGCCCTTTGGGAGGCTGAGTTAGGTGGATTGCTTGAGCTTAGGAGTTCAAGACTAGCCTGGCCAACAGAGCTAAAACTGTCTCTACTAAAAATACAAAGATTAGCGGGCATAGTGGGTTGCTCCTGTGATTCTATCTATTTAGTAAGCTGAGACACGAGAATTGCTTGAACCCCAGAGGTAGAGGTTGCAGTGAGCCAAGATCATACCACTGTACTTCAGCCTGGGCGACAGAGTGAGACTCTGTCTCAAAATGCATACATACATACACACACACACACACACACACACCCCGCTGAGGTCTCATATAGCTTGCTGGAATGACTTTCCCCAAACCAGAGCTCAGACACAAAGCTGCTCATTCATTACACATCATCCATGCCTTTCCAGAAGATGCTTTTCTTTCTTTTTTTTGAGGTGGAGTTTCGCTGTTGTTGCCCAGGCTGGAGCACAATGGCACAATCTTGGCTCACTGCAACCTCTGCCTCCTGGGTTCAAGCAATTCTCCTGCCTCAGCCTCCTGAGTAGCTGGAATTACAGGGATGTTCCATCGAGCCCAACTAATTTTGTATTTTCAGAGATGGGGTTTCTCCATGTTGGTCAGGCTGGTCTCGAACTCCTGACATCAGGTGATCCACCCACCTCAGCCTCCCAGCTGGGATTACAGACATCAGCCACCATGCCCGGTGATTTTTTTTCTTTTCTTAAGACACAGTCTTAGTCTGTTGCCTAGGCTGGAGTGTAGTAGTGTGATCACAGCTCACTGTAGCCTTGAACTCCTGGCCTCATGCAATCCTCTGGCCACAGCCTCCCCAGTAGCTAGGACTACAGACATGCACCACCATGTCTGGCTAATTTTTATTTTTATTTTTAAAACATTATTTTTTGAGATGGAGTTGTGTTCGGTCACCTAGGCTGGAATGCAGTGGTGCAATCTAGGCTCACTGCAACCTCTGCTTCCTGGGTTCAAGCAATTCTCTTATCTCAGCCTTCCAAGCAGCTGGGACCACAGGCATGCACCACCATGTCTGGCTAATTTTTGTATTTTTTGGTAGAAACGGGGTTTCACCCTGTTGCCCCTGCTGGTCTTAAACTCTTGACCTCATGCGATCTGCCTGCCTTGGCCTCCCAAAGTTCTGGGATTACAAGTGTGAGCCACTCTACCTGCCCTAATTTTTAAAGTTTTAAAATTCTTAGTAGAGATGAGGTCTCACTATGTTGCCCAGGCTGGTCTCAAACTCTAGCGCTCAAGCAGTCCTCCCGCCTTGGCCTCCCAAGGTGCTGGGATTACAGACGTGAGCTGATGCACACAGCCAGAAGATGTTTCTTAGTTAAAGAAGGTATTTTGGATGCCTATCACACCCCGCTCTCGGAAACAGCACTTCTTCTGCCCTGTCTCCTACATGAAGTGACTTTGTAAGGATGATTTCAGATGCTGGAGTACAAAAGGAAAAGTACTTTTCAAAGCTAAATGCAGTGTGGGAAAGAATTCAAAGAGGAAGTCAAGCATTAATCTTTATCAGAGCATCTCAACCATTTCTTTATTGCTTATTGTTATTAGGTACAAATGCACCTAGTGCCTTATGGAAACCTGATAGACAAACGTTTAGGCGATTAAAAGAGGATAAATCCAGGGGCATTTATGCCTTCTACAAAAGAACTCCTCACTTTACTGCAGATTGCCTTTAGGAGTTCTTTTTTAAAAATAGCAGCTTCTCTGAGCACTTAAGATGCGATCTGATTTACACACCTCAATTGATTCTATTCTAGTTCAACCTAACTTTAAACATCTTTCTAGAGGCAAGAGAAATGCCTGTTTCTCTCTCTTTCTCTCTGCATTCCTCTCCCGTTTTTTCCCCCTCCCAAAGTGCCATGCCATCAAATGGGTCTGGGTCTGCTACAGACCTATAATGCCAGGGCTGGAAGGGCCCAGAGATGTGATCCAACTGCAGACCCTGTTTGTTTGATTGTTTATTTTTATTAAGGCAACCTCTACCTTCTGGGTTCAAGTGATTCTCATGCCTCAACCTCTCGAGCAGCTGGAATTATAGAAGCACACCACCTGGCTAATTTTTGTATTTTTACTAGAGTTGGGGTTTTGCATGTTGGCTAGGCTGGTCTTGAACTCCTGGCCACAGTGATCTGCCTGCCTTGGCCTCCCAAAGTGCTAGGATTACAGTTGTGAGCCATCCTGTCTGGCTTTCTTTCTTTCCTTTTTTTTTTTTTTAAATAGAGATAGGGTCTTGCAATGTTGCCCATGCTGGTCTCAAACTCCTAGGCTCAAGTGATCTACCTTCACCCACTTTGGCCTCCCAAAGTGTTGGAATTAGAAATGTGAGCCACTGTGCCAGGCCAGGAATGTGACTTTTGACAATGTAGTTATCCTCTTTGAGTTTCCTCAACTTTTAAAAATTTATTATTTTTTTGTGATGAAGTCTCACTTTGTCACCCAGGCTGGAGTGCAGTGGTGCGATCTTGGCTCACTGCAACCTCCGCCTTGTGGGTTCAAGTGATTCTCCTTCCTCAGCCTTTTAAGTAGCTGGGATTACAGGCAAGTGCCACCATGCCCAGCTAATTTTTTGTATTTTTAGTAGAGATGGCCATGTTGACCAGGCTGGTCTCAAACTCCTGACCTCAAGTGATCCACACGTCTCGGCCTTCTAAAGTGCTGGGATTATAGGTGTGAGCCATTGCACCCAGGCTTGGGCTTTTTTTTTTTTTTTTTTTTTTTTTTTTTTTGAGACAGGGACTTAGTTCTTGCTTAGTTCTGTAATTCACACAGGCTGAATTACAGACAGCCATTGTGCCCAGCCTGGATCCCATTTTTTCTGTTTTCGTTTTCTGAGATAGGGTCTCACTGTTCCCCACACTGGAGTGCAGTGGTGCAATCATAGTTCACCACAGCCCCAAACTCCTAGGCTCAAGTGATCCTCCCACCTACTGAGTAGTTAGGACTGCAGGTGTATGTCACCATGCCTGGCTAATTTTTCTTTTCTCTTTTTTTGTAAAGAAGGGGTTTTGCCATGTTGCCCAGGCTGGTCTCAAACTTTTGGGCTCAAGTGATCTTCCCACCTCAGCCTCTCAAAGCACTGGGATTATAGGCGTGAACCACTGTGCCTGGCTTTGCACAATGTTTTGATGGAATATGTGGATGAAAGCAGCACCACATTCACTTAAAATTTTACATTTGTTGGCACAAATATTTGATCATTTCCCACACCAAACTGTAAGAAATGACAGAAGCAAGATTACATTTGCTTTTTTCTTTTTTTTTTTTTTTAATTTTTTTATTTTTGAGATGGATCTTGTTCTGTCACCAGGCTGGAATGCAGTGGTGCAATCTTGGCTCACTGCCACCTTCACCTCCTCTGTTCAAGCAATTCTCTTGCCTCAGCCTCTTGAGTAGCTGGGATTACAGGCCCCTGCCACCATACCCGGCTAATTTTGGTATTTTTTGTAGTGACCGGGTTTCACCAAATGGGTCTGGTTGGTCTCAAACTCCTGACCTCAAGCAATCCACCTGCTTTGGCCTCCCAAAGTGCTGGGATTACAGGGTGTGAGCCATCGCGCCCAGACTCTTTTCTGTTTTTCTTTTTCTTTTTCTTTTTTCTTTTTTTTGTTAAAGAGACAAGGTCTAGCTCTGTTGTCCAGTATAGCATGAAGTGGTGTGATCATGACTCATTGCAACCTTTGTCTCCCAGCCTCATGCAATCCTCCCACCTCATCCTCCTGAGTAGCTGGAACTATAGGTGTACACCACTACGCCTGCCTAATTTTTACAATACACCTGCTTTTTCTTATCATTGTAGCCCTGTCACTGTGTGGCACCTTTCACATAGGTGTGCTGTAAATAAATGAATACCTTCAACTGTACCTTGGTTCCCTTGAAAATTGGGAATACAGTATTACTGGAACCCATCCTGGTTCACAGGGTCTGTGACAGAATCAAATCTTTTACGTGAATATGCTTTGACAGACTAAGGTGCTATCCAAATATTCATGCGAATTATTGACACTGATGGAGAAATGGTCACCCACATTCATCTCGGGAGGAATACATGAAAACCACATTATCCCATTACCTAAATGAGCCCCAAATGGTCTGATATCATGTTCTGAAAGTTTGAGGTTGTTTAGCCTCAAAACTGAACCTTATCAGACAATGTCTTGTCTCAAATTGATGATGACTCAATTTGTACTCTTCAGGTAGCATATGTGATGGAAAGCTTCTCAGCTGATTTCATCTATAAGATAGGGAACAGCTGAGCCTTGAGAGAGTTCACTTAACTAAGTAACTCAGTGTAGAGACAGTTTAAGTACTTAAACTCTGGATATCTGTAGATAAATCATAACTCTTGAGATTATACCCATCTCCTGCCAATCTAAAGACAAACATGGCCTGTAAGGCTCTATCCCTCCAATTACATATCATTCAGAAACTTCTGTGGTTCAATTTCCTTACCTATGAAATGCAAAGACTAAATGGGGAATACTACAATATTCGTCAGTTGTCACATTGCTATAAAGAACTACCTGAAGGCTGGGCGTCGAGGTGAAACCCCATCTTTAGTAAAAATACAAATATTAGCCAAGCATGGTGGTGGATGCCTGTAATCTCAGCCACTCCAGAGGCTGAGGCAGAAGAATCACTTGAACCTGGGAGGCAGAGGTTGCAGTGAGCCAAGATTGCTCCATGGCACTCCAGCCTATGTGACAAATCAAGACTCTTTCTCAAAAAAACCAAACCAAACCAAACCAAAACAAAACCTACCTCCTGAGACTGGGTAATTTATAAACAAAAGAGACTTAACTGGCTCACGGTTCCACAGGCTGTACAAGAACCATGGCCCGGGAGGCCCCAGGAAACTGACAATCATGGTGGAAAGTGAAGAGGAAGGAGACACGTCTTACCTGGTGACAGCAGGAGAGAGTGTGAGGAGGTCAGAGCTACACACTTTTAAACAACCAGATCTCGTGAGAACTTACTCACTCTCACGAGAACAGCAAGGGGGAAATCCGGCCCTGTGATCCAGTCACCTCCCACCAGGCCACTCCTCCAATATTAAGGATTACAATCCCACATGAGATTTGGGTGGGTGGGGACACAAATCCCAACCGTATCACCTATCTTGACTAAATAAGTGAAATGATTTAGTCAATTATATTAAATAAGTGAAATTATTTAAAGTAAAATTAAATAAGAGAAGTTATTTTGTGAGTCATAAAGCTCAATAAATGGGCAATTCATTCTTGTTAATAGTAATTGTTATAATTGTTATTAACGTTCTATATCCTATAAATAGCCATAATAATTAATTAGGTTTTGATATTCAGGGCCAGACATCTGCTATGGAACAAGAAATGTCTCTCAGATGACATGGGGGGAAAAAAAACCATCAGGAACCCAGAATGTTTCTAGATTTAGCATTTTGTTTTCTCAAAATGGCCCTTTTCTGTCTTTCTGAAGAATCCTGCTATATTGCTACAAGGAATGGGGCTTTCTTGTTTAAAAAATAGCTGTGCCGGGCGCGGTGGCTCAAGCCTGTAATCCCAGCACTTTGGGAGGCCGAGGCGGGTGGATCACAAGGTCGAGAGATCGAGACCATCCTGGTCAACATGGTGAAACCCCGTCTCTACTAAAAATACAAAAAATTAGCTGGGCATGGTGGCGCATGCCTGTAATCCCAGCTACTCAGGAGGCTGAGGCAGGAGAATTGCCTGAACCCAGGAGGCGGAGGTTGCGGTGAGCCGAGATGGCGCCATTGCACTCCAGCCTGGGTAACAAGAGCGAAACTCCGTCTCAAAAAAAAAAAAAAAAAAAAAAAAAAATAGCTGTGATGGCCGGGCATGGTGGCTCACGCCGATAATCACAGCACTTTGACAGGTTGAGGTGGGTGGATCACCTGAGATCAGGAGTCCGAGACTAGCCTGAGTAATATGGTGAAACGCAGTCTCTACTAAAAATACAAAAATCAGCCGGGCATGGTGGCGCATGCCTGTAATCCCAGCTACTCATCAAGCTGAGGCAGGAGAATCACTTAAATGTGGGAGGCGGAGGTTGCAGTGAGCCCAGATCATGCCACTGCACTCCAGCCTGGGCAACACAGCAAGAGTCCTTCACACGTGCGCGCGCGCGCGCTCGCACACACACACACACACACACACACACACACACACACACACACAAACTATGACAACTTTACAATAGCAAGGTAGGGCTTCAAACATAGTGGCTGGATGCTCTGAGCATTGTTTCAGCTGGTGATCAGAGTGAGGCTCTCACCTTTAATCACACATTCCATTAAAACGCTGAGCAAATCATATGTTTTAACTATACCTGTCAGGTTTTAGGGACTAGACATCTCTTTACTTATGAAACAGTTTGCACATTTGCTAGGTGCACATGAAGTGTTATTTTATAAATGTTCAATTATTAGGAAATAAAGCACACACAGAGAGAAATTTGGAGCAAAAAAATAAAAAGAAAAAAAAACAAATTTGTTTGGAAAGAAAAGCTTAGGACCCTTTTGGCTAAATTCTGGTGGTTCTAAGCTTTGCACATGCCAATGTCTTTTATTGGCATCAATATAAGATATTTCTTCGGACATATGGACAACTCTGAAATTGCAAAATATGCATGGAAGCACATTCATGGAAATGTAATCTTGTCTCCTCCTAGACCTATGGGGACCTTGAGTCCCGAAGGCTTCCATGAGCTGTGCAGGGTCTCCACATGCCAGAGAGATGTAAGATAACTGAGCTGTCAAGAGAAAAGTGACCATGGAGGGGGAGCTTGAACTCAAGGGCCAGAAGTAAAGGAAAAGAATAAGAAGCTCACATTTTTAAGTAACTGGAACAACTGTAATAGATATAGTGTCTTTGAGGATGTGTAATAATAATAAATCAGCAGCAGATCCAAACTCCCCAGGCAGCTAAACAGACGTAAGGTGGTATTCTTTGTTAAAATGCAACCAGGGTGTTGTAGGTGACGTATTAGGAGGAACACGCTGATGTCAAAGGCTTGTTCCGTTCTAAAAGCACCAGCACTATAGCTTGAGGAATTTTAAACAATGGAATTGAATAGCACTATGCAGGCTGGGAAGAGTGGCTCGTGCCTGTAATCCCAGCACTTTGGGAGACTGAGGCGGGTGGATCACTGGAGGCCAGGAGTTCGAGACCAGCCTGGCCAACATAGCAAAACCCTGTCTCTACTAAAAATACAAAAATTAGCCAGGTGGTTACATGCATCTGTAGTCCCAACTACTCATGAGGCTGGAGCAGGAGAATTGCTTGAACTGGGGAGGCAGAGATTCCAGAGAGCTGAGAGATAGTATCACTGCACTCCAGCCTGGGTGACAGAGTAAGACTATCTCAAAAAAAAAAAAAAAAAAAAAGCACCAGGCTAGGGATATGGTGTGGGTCTGTGTCCTTGCCCAAATCTCATGTCAAATTGTAACACCCAAAGTTGGAGGTGGGACCTGGTGGGAGGTGAATGAATCATAGAGGTGGATTTCCCCTTTGGTGCTGTTCTTGTGATAGTGAGTGAATTCTCATAAGATCTGGTTGTTTAAAAGCGAGTGCCGGGCGCGGTGGCTCAAGCCTGTAATCCCAGCACTTTGGGAGGCTGAGGCGGGTGGATCACAAGGTCAAGAGATCGAGACCATCCTGGTCAACATGGTGAAACCCCGTCTCTACTAAAAATACAAAAAAATTAGCTGGGCATGGTGGCATGTGCCTGTAATCCCAGCTACTCAGGAGGCTGAGGCAGGAGAATTGCCTGAACTCAGGAGGTGGAGGTTGCGGTGAGCTGAGATCACGCCATTGCACTCCAGCCTGGGTAACAAGAGCGAAACTCCGTCTCAAAAAAAAAAAAAAAAAAAAAAAGTGAGTGGCACCTCCCCACTCCCTTTCTTCCTCCTGCTCTGGCCATGAAAGACATGCCAGCTTCCCCTTCACCTTTCACCATGATTGTAAGTTTCTTGAGGCCTCCCCAGCCATGCTTCCTGTACAGACTGCAGAACCATGAGTCAAATCAAACCTCTTTTCTTTATAAATTACCCAGTCTCAGGTAGTTCTTTATAGCAGTGCGAGAACGGACTAATATAGCTAGTTTATTTGAACTAGCCTCCTTTTTAGCTGATCCCTCTTCCTTCTAAAAGCATAATAATTGAATGAACTGGAGTCAGTGTGCCTAGGTTTCCAACCAGGCCTACCACTTAATAGCTGTGTGTCTTTAGTCAAATCACTTAACCTCCCTTGGAAAAAAATACAGTGGAAATAGGATCTTGCTATGTTGCCCAGGCTGGTTTCAAACTCCTGGTCTCAAGCGACTACTCACCTCAGCCTCCCAAAGTGCTGGGATTATAGGCATGAAAGAGCCACTGTGCCCAGCATATTTGTAGCTTTTAAAATCTATTTTCAGGGCCCAACTCAAATTCCAACTCCTGCAAGCACAAATGTATTCACACACTCTTTGTGTCATGTGACAAGCATCTGCAGAGTGTGGTTTATGTGCCTGGCTAAGGGTCCCAGAGAGGTTTACTGACAGACATAGACCTTGCCTTCAAAGAGCCTGCCATCTGTGGGAGAGGCAGACGAGTAATAACCCGCTGGCTAGTACAGCTGTTAACACAGGGTGACTAAGTGAACTAAAATACCATAGACTGAATGGCTTAAAGAACAGATACTTATTTCTCATCATTCTGAAACCTGGGAAGTCCAAGGTCAAGGCTCTGGCAGGGTTCAATTTCTGGTGAGGTCCCTCTTCCTGACTTGCAGACAGCTACTTTTTTCTCTTCCTATGGTCGAGAGAAAGAGGAAACCTTTCTTTTAAGTCTCTTAAAAGTCTTTTAAGAGCACTAATCCCATCATGGAAGCCCCACCCTCATGACCTTATTAAACCTAATTACCTCCCAAAAGCCCCACCAGCAAATACCATGACACTGTGAGACTCCGAGCTTCAACAGGTGAATTTGGGGGTGAGTGGGGCACAAACATCCGGTCCATAACACAGGGCATGATGGGAGTACAGAAGACAGCCACTTATCCAAGTTTTGAAAGCTGTCTCCTGGTCTCTAACTAGAGACCATAGGAGGAGAAAGGATTAGCTGAATGGGGGTGGGGCGGGTGAATAGGGTCTGGAGGTGGGGAACCTAAGGCCGATTCACGCTGACTTCCTAGAACTAAATCAAAAGGCAAACCTCAACTTTCCATGCCCCTAACAAAAGGACCAGAGGCTACTCCCTTTGCAAACCATGCTCTGCTTTTCTTTCGGCATATGGAAAATCGAAAGAACCTCTGATTGGTTGCAGAAAGCAATAGTTTGCATAGGAAAGTAACTTTGTAATGTCACTTTAGTCTGATTGGTTGCTTTCCACAACTTCATTTGCATGAGGAGATTTGCAATAGTTTGCATAGGAAAGTAACTTTGTAATGTCACTTTAGTCTGATTGGTTGCTTTCCACAACTTCATTTGCATGGGCCACCACTTCATTTGCATGGGGAGAACACCAAGGGGCCAATGGGAAGCCTCTAAGGGCTATTTGGACCCCAGAAGGTTCTGTAACCGGGGCTCTTGAGCTGCTGCTTGGCCAGCTCCCACCCGGTGGAGTGTACTTTCATTTTCAATAAATCTCAGCTTTGGTGACTTCATTCTTTCCTTGCTTTGCTGTGCGTTTTGTCCAATTCTTTGTTCAAAACACAAAGAACCTGGATAACTTTCAGTCAAGACCTCCTACTAGGCTGGGTTCGGTGGCTCATGCCTGTAATCCCAGCACTTTGGGAGGCTGAGGCAGGCAGATCACCTGAGGCCAGGAGTTCAAAACCAGCCCGGCCAACATGGTGAAACACGATCTCTACTAAAAATACAAAAATTAGCTGAGTGTGGTGGCATGTGCCTGTAATCCCAGCTACTCCAGAGGCTGAGGCAGGAGAATTGCTTGAGCCCAGGATGGGGAGGCTGCAGTGAGCCAAGATCTGGCCACTGCAGTCCAGCCTGGGCAACAAGAGTGCAACTCCGTCTCAAAAAAAAAAAAAAAAAAAAAAACCACAACCCAAAAACCCTCTACCAGTAACAAGGGTATGGGGAAGGGAGGATGCATTCCATACAGGAGAAGCCTCTTGCAGAGATCCAGGGGCCAAAGAAGCAAAGGCAAACTAGGGAACTGTAAGCAACTCTGTGTTCCTGGCTCACAAGGGTGCAAGAAGCGGTGATGGGGAAAGTGACCGCTGAGGCTGAAAGGAGACTCCAGGAACTACTCAGGGGACATGGGACTTGACTCTGAAGGCAGTGGCATATCCCTGAAAGATGAGAGTTGGTCACAGTTGCAGTTTAGACATTTCTCTCTGGCAGCAGGGAGGAGGATGAATTCGAGCAGGTCCTGTGGAAGTTCTCCCTGAGCACCCCAGTCCACTGAGTCGATATGGCTTTAGACTCCTTTTTGTTGTTGTTGTTGTTGTTTGAGATGGAGTCTTGCTTTCTTGCACTGGCTGGAGTGCAGTGGCATGGTCTTGGCTCACTGCAACCTCCACCTCCCAGGTTCAAGTGATTCTCCTGCCTCAGCCTCCTGCGTATCTGGGATTACACGTGCCTGCCACCACACCCAGCTAATTTTTTGTATTTTTAGTAGAGATGGGGTTTCACCATTTTGGCCAGGCTGGTCTCGAACTTGTGACCTTGTGATCCTCCCTCCTCAGACTCCCAAAGTGCTGGGATTACAGGCATAAATCACTGTGCCTGGCCTGCTCTAGACTCTTTATATCCCAGTTTAGAGTTTAAAGATTCTATTTTTGCTCCCTGGACACTGGATTTTTTTTTTTTCTCCTACCTGATTATAAGCTTGTTCAGGGCAGGGACCTTGTTTTTCCAAGGGCACAGATTAAGTTCTCCATAAAATCTCCAGAGGCTGGGCACAGTAGCTCATGATAATCTCAGCACTTTGGGAAGCAAAGGTAGGCAGATTGCTTGACCAGGAGTTTGAGACCAGCCTGGGCAACATAGTGAGACCCCATCTTCACAAAAAATACAAAAATTATTCTGGTGTAGTGGTGCATGCCTGTAGTCTTAGCTGCTTGAGAGGCTGAGGTGGAAGGATTGCTTGAGGCCAGGAGGTTAAGGCTGCAGTGAGGCTCTCACCACTGCACTCCCCGCTAGGTGACAGAGGAGACACCATCTCATTAAAAAAAAAAAAAAAAAAAAAAAAGGAAAGAAATAAAACTCCAGAGAATAGGATCCTTTTCTGATCTTTTCCTGCTATTGCCATGGTCAGATGCACTATGACCCTTTTCTTTCAGTAGAGAATTTTCTTTAAACACTATTATTGTACTTACTTTACTGGACTCTGTTGGGTATGTTGAGAAAATGGTACTGATGTTAAGTGCAAAGGTCATAGAGCTATGGGATGATGGCAGAAAAATGTGAAGCAAGGCTTCTCCTTTTTATTTTATGTTTTTTAAGACACAGGGTCTTGCTCTGTTGCCCAGGCTGGAGTGCAGTGGCATGATCATAGCTCACTGGAGCCTCAAACTCTTGGGCTCACGTGAGCCTCCTGCCACAGCCTCCCAGAGGCTTTTTATTCTTTAACGGGCATGCAAACACAGAGGGCTCTGTTCAAATGCAGATTCTGATTTAGCAGTTCTGGAGTGGAGCCTGAGGTTCTGCTTTGCTTTTCTTTTTTTGCAATGGAGTCTCACTTAGTCACTCAGGCTGGAGTGCAGTGGTGTGATCTTGGCTCACTGCAACCTCCACCTCTTGGATTCAAGTGATTCTCCTGCCTCAGCCTCCTGAGTAGTTGGGACTACAAGAGCCTGCCAGCATGCCCGGTTAACTTTTGGAGTTTTAGTAGAAACAGGGTTTGACCATGTGTCCAGGCTGGTCTCGAACTCCTGACCTCAGGTGATCTGCCTGCCTTGGCCTTCCAAAGTGCTGGGATTACAGGCATGAGCCACCACACCAGCCGAAATCCTGCTTTTCTAATAGGCTTCTGTGCGACATCAATGCTGGATGCAAATCCACAGACCAGAGTTGTGGGGGAAGCACCCCAGGCTAAAAACCTGGGGGTCTGGGTTCCAGGTCTGCTTTGCCAGTAAGTGGCTGCAAGACCTGGACTAAGTCATCGAATATCCCTGGGCCCCAGAGTTCATCTTTAAAGTATTGAGTTTGTCTGGTTGATCTCTAAGCTCTCTTCCTAGCTCTAAAAATTAATCTGTGATTTGGTATGTTACATTTGGCAAAAACATTTTGAGAATCTTGAAGAAAAGAGGTATGTGAATTCAGTCCATTATAGTTATTAATGTTACTGATAGAGGGGCCATGGCTTGAGTTCCAGTGGATTAAAAAAAAATAATCCTTTAATCCTCCTAGCATAGTCACTCCCCACTTGGCATGGCACAATGTAGATTATTGCTTTGAATGAGCTGGGCTAAAACAAAATCTCCAGTTGGGATCCTGTCACATTTATACTCCATTTGTGGCCATACTCTTGGGGATGCATGTTGAAATAACTTTGCAATGTCAAAACAAGCTTCCATTTATTTAAAATAAATTTTCAAGCTGTTATAGCCAAACCCCAAATTCACTGAGGTAGCTAAGAAAGAACAGGTACAGCTGAGTGGTGGATTTTTGAATTTAAATGTCTCTAACTCAGGATTTAGTTGATGTGATCCTTGAAAGTCCCAGTACTGCTACTGTACTCAAATGAAAAGGATGGATAATGAAAAGAGGTCTAATCTCATTTGTTGCAGAATGCTATTCCTGACAGCTCACTGGAGCCACCATGCTGAAGGCCAATGAAGAGAATGAAGAGGTTAACCATTTATTTCTTCCTTTTCTTCCTTTTTTTTTTTTTTGAGATGGACTCTCGCTCTGTCACCCAAGCTGTGTGCAGTGGTGCAATCTCAGCTCACTGCAACCTCTGTCTCCCACATTCAAGCAATTCTCCTGCCTCGGCCTCCCGAGTAGCTGGGACTACAGGTGTGCACCATCATGCCCAACTAATTTTTTTTTTTTTGAGACGGAGTTTTGCTCTTGTTACCCAGGCTGGAGTGCAATGGCACGATCTCGGCTCACCGCAACCTCCGCCTCCTGGGTTCAAGCAATTCTCCTGCCTCAGCCTCCTGAGCAGCTGGGATTACAGGTGTGTGCCACCACGCCTGGCTAATTTTTTTGTATTTTTAGTAGAGATAGAGTTTCACCATGTTTGCCAGGCTAGTCTTGAACTCCCAACCTAGGTAATCCGCCAGCCTCTGCCTCCGAAATTTCTGGAATTACAGGCGTGAGTCACCGCACCCACCCCCTTTTAAAAAATACTGATTATTCCAAGCAGCAGCAGGAGAATCAGAGCATTGTGTCACAATAAAATAAAAGCAGTACTTGCTTTAACATGCAATCCTTCTTTTGAGAATTAACTAGCTGCCAAGTTGAGGCACAGCGGAAGGGCCTCTTTAGGACTAGCTGATTTCCCTTAATGTGGACAAGGCTGATTGAAGCAAGATGAGAAAATGCAACCCAAGGGTGAAGAGTGGGGAAAGGAAAGGGAGGCTGTGAGGGGGTTGGCTCTAGATATATATCTAGATATATACTGTCAAGCCTCAAAAAACTACTTAACTTGGAAGGAAATAAATATAGACCCTCCACTCAAATCTAGCTTTTAAGATGTTGATCCCCTTTGTATTTTGCTTTTTACTTTTTAGAGACAGTCTTACTCTGTTGCCCGGGCTGGAGTGCAGTGGTGCTCACTGCAGTGTTGAGCTCCTGGGCTCAAGTGACCCTCCAGCCTCAGCCTCCCCAGTAGCTAGGATTGTAGGCATGCACCACCAAGCCTGGCTAATTTTAAAAAAATATTTTGTTGAGATGGGATCTCACTATTTACCTAGGCTGGTTTTGAACTCCTGGCCTGAAGCAATTCTCCCACCTCAGCCTCTGCAGATTAGCATTTGAATCAGTGGACTGTGTGTAGCAGATCTGCCTTCACCAATGTGGGCCGGTACCGCTCAACATCTGAAAGACTGGACTGAACAAAAAGGTAGTGGAGGCTGGGTGTGGTAGCTCATGTCTGTAATCCCAGCGCTTTGAGAGGCCAAGATAGGAGGATTGCTTGAGCCCCGAAGTCCAAGAGCAGCCTGAACAACACAGCAAGACCTTGTCTCTAGAAAAAAATAAAAAGGTGGATGAATAGAAAGTTCTTTCTCTCTCTTGTTGAGACATCTGTCTGCTCCTGCCCTTGGAAAACAGAGTCCCTGGTTCTCTTCTGGCTGTCAGACTCCAGGACTTACACCAGCAGCTCCCCACCCTGGTCCTCAGGCCTTTGGACTCAGACTATATTATACTATCTGCTTTCTTTGTTCTTTAACCTGTAGATGGCATGTGTAGGATTTTGTGGCTTCCATAATTGCAATACCAATTCCCACAATAAATTTTCATCTATCTATCCATCTATGCTTTGTTTTTGGTTGTTGTTGTTGTTTTTTAAACAGAGTCTCGCTCTGTTCCCAGGCTGGAGAGCAGTGGTGCGATCTCGGCTCACTGCAACCTCTGTCTCCTGGGTTCAAGTGATTCTCCTGTCTCAACCTCCTGAGTAGCTGGGATTATAGGCACCCACCACCATACCTGGCTAAATTTTGTATTTTTGGTGGAGACAGTGTTTCATCATGTTGGCCAGGCTGGTCTCAAATTCCTGACCTCAAGCGATCTAGCCATCTGTCCTCCTTGGCTTCACAAAGTACTGAGATTACAGGTGTAAGCCACTGTGATCTGTCTATCTTTCTCTCTCTCTCTCTCTCTCTCTCTCGCTATCTATCTATTTATCTATCTATCTATCTATCTATCTATCTATCTATCTATCTATATCTTATTGATTCTGTTTCACTGGAGAACCCTAATATAGAGAAATTATATACCTCTTGAATTATTTGATTGGCTTAAACATTTATGCATTACTTTTTTTTTTTTTTTTTTGACACAGGGTCTCATCCTGTTCCCTCAGCTGGAGTGCAGTGGTGTGATCATGGCACACTATAGCCTCAACCTCCTGGGCTCAAGTGATCTTCCCACCTCAGCCTCCTGTGTAGCTGGGACTGCAAGCACATCACCATGCTTGGCTATTGTGTGTGTGGGTGTATTTTTTGTAGAGACAGGGTTTCACAATGTTGTCCAGACTGGTCTTGAACTCCTGAGCTCAAGCAATCTGCCTGCCTTGGCCTTCCAAAGTGCTGGGATTACAGGCATGAGCCACTGTGCCTGGCTTATGCATTACCTTTGTATCAAAAAAAAAAAAAAAAAAAAAAATTTAAAAAGTAAAAAAAAGAAAAGAAAAATTAAACATTAAAAAAAATCTCTAATGCCACCAGGAAAATTGCTCAATTTTTTCCTTCTAGGAATGTGGATAAACTCCCCCAAAACAGCTCCTCCATAATGATTCTACACCCCCCTTTCCCCACACCCTCTCTTCCACCACTCCACTCCCTGTACTCCACCCCCATCCCACCTTGGCTGCAGGTAGCACTCACTGAACTCAGTGTAAAGCACTAATGCTATTGTTAGACAGTTTCCTTCTACAGGCTTCTGCCAGGCCAGAGCTACCTGAGTGAACAATAATCATTATCATCTCTGACAATCTGTGAAGATTAGCTCTAAGGGGAAAAAAATGGAAAAATTGTATGTGCAAGTTATATTATGTGTCTTAATTTTAAAGCTATGCTGAAACCACAGAGTGCTGTAGCTTACCACTATTTATCAAAGGCAATTATTAGAAAAGC
The DNA here is from genome assembly GCF_048565385.1 of Saimiri boliviensis. NCBI lineage: Eukaryota > Metazoa > Chordata > Mammalia > Primates > Cebidae > Saimiri > Saimiri boliviensis. The sequence continues at coordinate 37,673,050 of NC_133468.1, read as the reverse complement.
CAGTTTGTATGGTACATATTTATGTCAGTAAAAATGCACTACTTACTGACCTGTCTGGTCTCTGAACTCCAGACTGCTTTTTTGCCTGAATATCTTTTCTTGCTTTTTTTTTGAGGCAGTCTTACTCTGTCACCCAGGCTGGAGTGCAGTGGCACCATCTTGGCTTGCTGCAACCACTGCCTCCTGGGTTTAAGAGAGTCTCCTGCTTCAGCCTCCCCAATAGCTGGGATTACAGGCATCCACCACCATGCCTGGCTAATTTTTTTGTACTTTTAGCAGGGATGAGGTTTTGCTATGTTGGCCAGGCTGGTCTGGAACTCCTGACCTCAAGTGATCTGTCCACCTGGGCCTCCCAAAGTGCTGGAATTATAGGCGTGAGCCATGGCGCCTGGCCTAGACTGGATATCTTAATTTCTTCTGGTCCCTAAGCCAAACATGACAAATGAGAAAGAGCAACTTGCTTCTCTTGGTAGAGAAATAGGGCATCTCAGAACAGTTGTGCTGTTGGGTGGGTGGAAGTTGTCCTTGGTGGGTGGCCCACCAAGGAGCCTGCCAGAGCTCTTGGTCTGAGTGGGTAAGACTAAAGTCACAGTGTGGAGCAAGGCTTGGGTAGCAGGCCAGGCTCTCTCTTGAAGGAGTACCTGGAAGACTTGCTGAGCATACCAGGAGGTTCATAAGGAAGAGGAGAATTCAACAGTGTCAAAAGTCTGACAATTACGCAGGTGGGGTTTGGTATTAGATACATCTAAAATTACCTGCTGGGCCAGGTGCGGTGGCACATGCCTGTGATCCCAGCCACTCTGGAGTGAGGCACAAGAATCCCTTCAACCTGGAAGGTGTAGGTTGCAATGAGCTGAGATCACACCACTTCACTCCAGCTTGGTTGATAGAGTGAGACTGTCGTCTCCAAAAAAAAAAAAAAAAAAAAAAAAAAAAAAAAAAAAAAAAAAAGATGACCTGCTAATAATGTGATATATGATTTGGACCCAAAATTGATGAAAGCTGGGAAGCATTTGAGATTACAATAGGAAGTGCAGATTTCCACTCCTCTTACTTGGGTAACTACTAACAATTAAGTTCTGGTGTAGGGGTGGGAGCTGTACATTTTATTTATTTATTTATTTATTTATTTATTTATTTATAGACAGGGTCTCACTTTGTCACTGAGGCTGGAGTGCAGTGGTACGATCATGGCTCACTGCAGCCTTGAACTTCTGGCTTAAATGCTCCTTCTGCCTCAGCCTCCTGCGTTGCTCAGATTACAGGTGTGCATCACCATGCTGGACAAATTTTCCTCATTTTTTTTTTTTGTAATGATAGGATCTTGCTATGTTGCCCAGGCTGGTTTAAAACTCCTGTCCTTAAGTATTCCTCTTGCCTTGGCTTCCCAAAGTGCTGGATTATGGGAACGAGCCACCATACCCACTCAAGGGAGATATACATATTATTTATTTTTCCTTTTTTTTTTTTGTGATGGAGTCTCATTCTGTCACCCAGGCTGGAATGCAGTGGCATGATCTCATCTAACTGTAACCTCTGCCTCCTAGGTTGGAGCGATTCTCCTGCTTCAGCCTCCTGAGTAGCTGGAATTATAGGAGCATGCCACCACACCCAGATAATTTTTGTATTTTAAGTAGAAACAGGGTTTCACCATGTTGGCCAGGCTGATCTGGAACTCCCGACTTCAGATGATCCACCAGCCTCAGCCTCCCAAAGGGCTGAGGTTACAGGTGTGAGTCACCATGTTTAACCTATAAGCATTTATAATTCCCCAGCATTTATAAGGGGCATGCAAAGAAAGCCCTGTGTTTGATGCTATGTTATATTTGTATTCTCATCACTGTTGGGATGGATGGAGAGAGGCATATTGGTGCAGCTTTCTGCAGAGCCTCAAAAACATTCTGTGAGGCTGACTCTCCTAGCCTGTGTGGCCATGGTTCCCTGGTGCCACAATGTCACTCAGAGTGGGCCACTGGCCAATAGCTACTCAGGTGCCATGGCAGCCTCTGTAGCCTTCCAGTTCAAGAAATGAAGTCTCATGAACCTTCTAACTTGCCCTACATCACGGGGTTTATTCATGGCAGGAGAGGAACAGGTGGTACTAAGACCTTACTCTTAAATCCTAGTCACAGAGTACAATGAGCTTGCCTGCTATGTTCTCTGAGCCCTCGTAACCCCACTCCAGCCAGTCAGACTGACCTGAATACCAAAAAGTGGTTCCATAACATTAATGATTCATGACATCCTTTTCCTATATCAGATCACTCCCAGCTGATTATCATACAATGAGTCTTATACCCTTCCTTCATCCTTTTCCTTATCAGTTGGAGAAAGGTAAAATATTTGCAGCAGAAATACACAAGCCCTTGGGGCTGGATGTGAGACAAGCATGTCAGATTTCAAGATTTGAGGGTTTTGACATCTATACCTGCCAGCATTAGCCCTGGTCTGACCTCTCTAAATTAGTGATTCTGTTGGTCTAGGAATCTTTGAGATTCCTTTGAGAATCACTGATATAGACCTCCATTTCATCATATAGAATGAAATTTAAGTAACTTTTATTTGATTATTTATCTGGAGGTTGAATTGGAAAGGCTTACTGCTCTGCATTATTATTATTATTATTATTATTATTATTATTATTATTATTTTGGAGACAGAGTCTCACTTTGTCACCCAGGTTGGAGTGCAGTGGCGCCATCTATGCTCACCACAACCTCTGCCTCCCACGTTCCAGAAATTCTCCTGCCTCACCCTCCTGAGTAGGTAGGATTACAGGTGCCCGCTATCATGCCCAGCTAATTCTTGTATTTTTAGTCGAGATGGGGTTTCACCACGTTGGCCAGGCTGGTCTCAAACTGCTGACCTCAGATGGTCTGCCTGCCTTGGCCTCAGGTGGTCCGCCTGCTTCGGCCTCCCAAAGTGCTAGGATTACAGGTGTGAGCCGCTGTAACTGTTCTTTAATATATTTAAGTATGTCTAGTGTAACTGTTCTTTAATATATTTAAGTATGATTATCCTGATCAGTAAAAGTGACCAGCATTCTTAGGCTTAGACAAATCTCCCCAGATCATCTTGTATCTAGGACTTCAATCAATTTTTGGAAACTATTGCTTTATAATCATTGTTTGCTAGAGGCTCTGCTAAAGAGGCATGCCTCTTACTCGACCAAATCTAGAAATCATAACTTAATTACTACTCAGATATCATGTAGAATTTTGATAATAGATTCAAGTTAAGGGACGTTGACTTTAGAGATTCACATATGTTCTAAAACACTTTGAGTGATTATGTCTCTAAAAATAACCTATCCTAAGTAAATTGTCAAGATTACAAAAGAAGTCAGGCGTGGTGGCTCATCTCTGTAATCTCAGCACTTTGGGAGGCCAAGACAGGCAGATCATTTGATGTCAGGAGATCAAGACTAGCCTGGCCAATATGGTGAAACCCTGTCTCTACCAAAAAATACAAAAATTAGCTGGACATTGTGGTGCACACCTGCAGACCCAGCAACTTGGGAGGCTGAGGTTGGAGAATTGCTTGAACCCAGGAGGTGGAAGGAGGTTGCAGTGAGCTGAGATTGTGCCACTGAACTCCAACCTGGGGGACAGTGAGACCTTGTCTCAAAAAAACAAAACAAAAACTACAAAAGAATATAATATGTGTGCACAAAGATGTTCATCACAGCATTATTTAACACAGTGAAAAATTAGAAGCAAACTGGCTGGCTGTGGTTGCTTACTTCTATAATCCTAGCACTTTTGGAGGCCAGAGTTAGGGAATCTCTTCATGTCAGGAGTTCAAGAGCAGCCTGGCGAACATGGTGAAACCCCATCTCTACTAAAAATGCAAAAAAATTAGCCGAGAATGGTGGCACATGCCTGTAATCCTAGCTACTTGGAAGACTGAGGCATAAGAATTGCTTGAATATGGGAGGAGGAGGTTGCAGTGAGTGGAGATCGCGCCACTGTACTCCAGCCTGGGTGACAGAGTAAGACTCTGTCTCAAAACAAAAAAAGAAAAGAAAGAAAAAAAAAAAACAGAAGCAAACCAAAAGTAAATTCTGGACTAATGTAAGATGTTAATAAAAGGTTAAAAATCGGTGTAGGGTATATGGAAAATCTGAACTGTTTTCCCAATTTTTCTGTAAATCTAAAACTGTTCTAAAATAAGTGGGCACAGTGGCTCATGCCTGTAATCCCAGCACTTTGGGAGAGGGAGGCGCGAGGATCACTTAAGGTTAGGAGTTTGAGACCAGTTTGGCCAACATAGTGTGAAACCCTGACTCTAGTAAAAAAATACAAAAATTAGCCAGGCGTGTTGGTGTGTGCTTGTAGTCCCAGCTACTTAGGAGGCTGAGGCAGAAGAACTGCTTGAACCTGGGAGATGGAGACTGCAATGAGCTGAGATTGCACCACTTCACTCCAGCCTGGGCAACAGAACGAGATGAGGTCTCAGAAAAAAAAAAAAAAAGAAAGAAAGAAAGAAAAGAAGAAGAAGAAGAAGAAATTTGACTGAGGGGTATAAGGCAGAAAAAGAGATTGAGGCAAGCTTCAGAGCAGGAGTGGAAGTTTATTTAAAAGGCTTTAGAACAGGAAAGAAAGTATGCTTGGAAGAGACCCAGGCCGGCGTTGAGGTCAAGTGAGACATTTAACCTCCATCCTAGGACTTTCTAGGCTGGCCTACTCCTGCCGTCTTGCACCCCTCCCATGATTCTTCCCAGGGTGGGCTGCCCGCATGCGTAGTGCCCTCCTTAGGCTTAGGAAGTGAGCACGCGCGGTGTGTTTAGGCGGCTGCATGCATGGGCATCCGCAGCTTTCTCCCATTTCCGGTGGAGTGCCCTTGCAAGGTCTTACTCCACCGTTTTGTCTCTTAATGCCCATGCCCAGGAAGTTGCTTCTCTCTGGCATCTGCATTCAATTAACACTTAAATGCGACAAGTGTGAAACATCCAGAGATGGCCTCTTCCTGGTACCCACTGCCAATTTATTACTTTTAGAGAGGCAATGTGATAATTATTGAAGCATCACCTGATATTCCTAGTGGGTAGGACAGAGCCCTACCAGTGACAGCTCCATTATGGGTAGGTGCAGCCAAGAACACAGAACTCTCTCTCAAATCCCAGTTGAGGGCTATTGTATCTTCCCAGGAGGGGCAGGCCACCAGCATTTTTCTTCCCGACTCCTACCTCTGTGTTGTAGAAGCTCTAACTCAGGCAAGAGCAACTGGGAAGCCTTGGGGGTGGTCTGTTCTCTTACTCAGTCCCCACTTTAGGGTAGAAGCTGAATCCTAGGTGTGGGAGGCTGAAAATATACAGATCACAATTTCCCTGGACACAGCTCGCTCACAGGCAGAGGTTCCCTGTTGGGAGAGGCACACTAGGAGGACCAGAGGCTATTGCTCCTGCCTAAAGCCCTGCTCATAAAATAAGGGCAACTACACTGAGGCAGAAGCAGGCCACTGACTCTACCCTTAGCTCCAGAGCAGTGGTGAAGAATTCTGCTGAGGAGCAGAGGCAGGACATAAGAACAAAGATCTCTGAGCTCTCCCCAGTGGAACTGACTTCATTAGGCCTATAGTGCGGAGAAATTCAAGGCCAGAGGCACTCTAGAAAACAATGCAGATTTTGGTAGTAAGCAATTAACAGGAGGCTAGTAGCTTCATAAGAGCAACAAGTTAAATCATAGGACAGTATGTGTTTGCCAGAGAGAAGAGAGAGCTAAGAAGAAACTTCCTGGTCTCAAAGGAAACCTCAAAACTGTCCTCAATAGTTTAGCTACCTGTGCAAAGTTACCTGAATTTAATTGCTCCAGGGCATTGTCAAAACAAATGAAAATTGCAGGGCAATTAGTGGACATTAACAGTAGAGTGTAAAACCTTCGAGGCAGATAGCATAAGAGAGAAATCAAAGACAGAGACAGTCAAAAGAAAAGGAGGCTTGGGCTAGGTGTGGTGGCTCACACCTGTAATTCCAGCACTTTGGGAGGCAGAGGTGGGTGGATGACCTGATGTCAGGAATTCCAGACCAGCCTGGCCAACATGGTGAAACCCCTTCTCTACTAAAAATACAAAAAACAGCTGGGCATGGTGACACATGCCTGTAATCCCAACTACTCAGGAGGCTGAGGCAGGAGAATTGCTTGAACCCGGGAAACAGAGATTGCAGTGAGCCAAGATTGTTCCGTTGCACTACAGCCTGGGCAACAAGAGTAAAACTCCATCTCAAAAAACAGAAACAAACAAACAAACAAAAAAAAAAAAAAAAAAAAAGAAAAGAAAAAAATGAGACTCAGAGAGAGTCCAGCTAAAACCATTGTCATCCCAGGGTAACTATTTTTGTGCCCAAGGTTGTAACCTCTGAAGATTAACATCAGGGGCTCCACACTGAGGGAGAAATAGACTTCACTAAAATAGTTCACTGCGTCACAAAACAAGATAAACAAGAAACAACAGTAAGTTCTAGAGAGGATGGAGTGAGGGAAATCAGTATCCAATTGTTAAAACACAGAACCTAAAATGCCCAGTTTTTAATAAAAAATTATGATATGCACAGAAATAGGAAAGTATGACCCATACATAGGAATAATAAAAGCAGACAACAGAAACTGTGAGAGAGCCCACATGGCAAATTTAGCAAATACTTCAAAGCAGCATTATAATATGTAACTAAAGAAGACTCTACTTAAAGAAGTACAGTGTAATAATAATATCTCATTAAAGAAAGAATACCAAAAGAGGGATAAAACGATTAAAAAATGAACCAAATGAAAATTTGGGAACTAGGAAGTACAATAAAAGAGATTAGAAAAATCACTATAGGATTAGACACAACTCCAGCACACAACACCCAATGAGAGAGATGCAGAAATCCAGAGATCTCCTAGCTCCAACCGAGGTACCAGGTGCATTTCAATGGGTCTGGTCCAGTGGTGTGCAAAGCCCACTCAGGGCAGACCGAGGCAGGGAGGGGTGCTGCTTCACCCAGAAAGTGCATCTGACTGGCGAGTTAGAGGCTCCCTTCTGGTACTCTGGCCCAGATATAGCACTTCCCCCAAAGCCTGAGCAATACACAGAACATAGGATCTTTGCCAGTCAAGCACCCGGAATTACAAGCACAGAGTTGAATAAGAGCCTGCGGACTGAGCTATCACACCCCGGCTCTGCTGGGAGAAAGAGGGAGCTGTATGTGGGAGCAGATAGGCGGACCCCTAACCCATGACCAGAGAGAGAGGAAGCTGAAAGTGAGAGACCCTGGATGCGGCTGGGTGGGTCCCTACCCTCCTCCACAAACCCCAGAGGGCTGAGGCTCTGACTCTAGTGGGGTGTGCAGCCAGCGTCACAGTCTGAGATGAACCCTGAATGATCCAGCCCAGTGGAGGAAGTGCACAGCCCACCACTAAAGGGGTGGGACTGGGCTACATGTTTTAACAAAAAACACAGGATGGCGTTCTTGACAACCCAGCAGAGCCTACAGGTCAGCAGAAGAGGCAGGCCTAACCTCCCAGTATACACAAAAAAGACACAAGCAGCTTCCCTAGTCACCTGAAGGAATCCCTAGAAACCTAGTAGCACTTCCACAGGCAGACAAGCGGCTTTATCAAGCAGCTCCCTGACAATAAAGCCAGGTAAATCCATAAAGATGGGGAAAACCAGTGCAAAAAAGATGAAACCATCGAAGAACAGAACACCTCTTCTCCTTCAGGGGATCACAACTCCTCAACAACACAGGATCACAACTTGACCAAGGACTGTAACGAATTGACAGAAACAGGCTTCAGAAGTTTATTTCTCTGTTTATTTAGGTAGCCTTTAATTTCTCTCAGTAATGTTTTGTAAATTTCAATGTTTTAAGTCTTACACAAATTTTGTTAGGTTTATCCTTAAATGTTTTATGTCTTCCAATGGAAATGATATTTAAAATTTTATTTTCACTTTGTTTTGCTGTCAATATATAGTAATACAGTTGGATTTTTCATAATGGCCTTTTCTTCCGGAGGCTTGCAAGAATTCGTTGTAGTAATATTTTTGTAGGTTACTTACAGTTCTCTGCACAGACAATCATATCTTCTGTAAATAAAATTTTTCTTCATTTCTAATAATAATAATAGTAATAATAAACTTTTCTGAGCTAAGGGACACATTCTAACTCAATGCAAAGAAACCAAAAACCTTGAAAAAAGGTTAGACAAAATGCTAACAAGAATAATCAGCTTAAAGAAGAACATAAACAACTTGATGGAGTTGAAAAACGCAGCACGAGCACTACATGAAGCAAACACAAGTTTTAATAGCCAAATCAATCAAACAGAAGAAAGGATATCAGAGACCGAAGATCAAATCAATGAAATAAAAAGAGAAAGCAAGACAAGAGGAAAAACAGTGAAAAGAAATGAACAAAGCCTCCAAGAAATATGGGATTATGTGAAAAGACCTAATCTATGCGTAATCAGGGTACCCGAACATAATGGGGAGAATGAATCTAAGCTGGAAAATGCTCCAGGATACTATCCAGGTAAACTTCCCAAGCCTAGCAAGGCAGTAGAAATTTCAAATTCAAGAAATACAGAGAACACCACAAAGATGTTCCTCAAGAAGAGCAACCCCAAGGCACATAATAATTAGATTCACCAGGTTGAAATGAAGGAAAAAATGCTAAGGGCAGCCAGAGAGAAAGGTCAGGTCACTCAAAGAGGGAAGCCAATCAGACTCACAGCAGATCTCTCGGCAGAAACCCTACAAGCCAGAAGAGAGTGGGGGCCAATATTCGACATCCTTAAAGAAAATAACTTTCAACCCAGAATCTCGTATCCAGCCAAACTTAGCTTTGTAAGTGAAGGAGAAACAAAATCCTTTATAGACAAGCAATTATTGAGAGATTTTATCACCACCAGACCTGCCCTATAAGAGCTCCTGAAAGAAACTAAGCATGGAAAGGAACAAGTACCAGGCACTGCAAAAGCAAAGCAGTTGGCAAAGACCAAAAATGCAATGAAGAAAATGAGGCAACTAACAGGAAAGAAAACCAGCCAGTAACAAAATGGCAGGATCAAATTGACACATAACAATATTAACATTGAATGTAAATGGCCAAAACACCACAATCAAAAGACATGGATTGGCAAAAAGTCAGAACCCATCGGCGTACTGTATTCAGGAAACCCATCTCACATACAAAGACACACATAAACTCAAAATAAAGGGATGGAAGAAGATTTACCAAGCAAATGGAGAACAAGAAAAAGCAGGGGTTGCAATCCTAGTCTCTGATAAAAGGGACTTCAAACCAACAAAGATCAAAAGAGACAAAGAAGGACACTACATAATGGTAGAAAGATCAATCCAACAGGAAGAGCTAACTATCCTACATATATACGGCCCCAACACAGGAGCACCAGATATATAAAGCAAGTCCTTAATGACCTAAAACAAGATTTAGACTCCCACTCAATCACAGTAGGAGACTTCAACACTCCACTGTCAATATTAGACAGATCAATGAGACAGAAAATTAACAAGGATATCCAGGACTTGAATGCAGAGCTGGACCAAGCAGACCTAATAGATATATACAGAACTCTCCACCCCAAATCCACAGAATGTACGTTTTTCTCAGCACCATATTGCACTTACTCTAAAATTGACCACATCATTGGAAGCAAATCAATCCTTGGCAAATACAAAAGAACAGAAATCATAACAAACAGTCTATCAGACCACAGCGCAGTCACACTAGAATTCAGGATCAAGAAACACACTCAACCCCCCATAACCACTTGGAAACGGAACAACTTGCTTCTGATTATTGACTGGATAAACAATGAAATGAAGGCAGAAATAAAGATGTTCTTCGAAACCAACCACAATGAAGACACAACTTACCACAATCTCTGGGACACCTTTAAAGCAGTGTCAAGAGGGAAATTTATAGCAATAAATGCCCACCAGAGAAGAGAGGAAAGATCTAAAATCGACACACTATCATCAAAATTGAAAGAGCTAGAGGAGCAAAATGAAAAAAACTCAAAAGCTAGCAGAAGACAAGAAATAACTAAGATCACAGCAGAATGAAAGGAGATAGAGACAAAAAAAAAACCCTTCAAAAAATCAATAAATCCAGCAGCTGGTTTTTTGAAAAGACCAACAAAATAGACAGACCACTAGTCAGATTAATAAAAAAGGAAGGGAGAAGAATCAAATATATGCAATAAAAAATGATAAAGGGGATATCACCACTGATCCCACATAAACATAAACTACCATCAGATATTACTACAAACAGCTCTACTCACATAAACCAGTAAACCAGGAAGAAATGGGTAAATTCCTAGACACTTGTACTCTACCAAGACTGTACTCTACTAGGAGGAAGTTGAAACCCTGAATAGACCAATAATGAGGGCTGAAGTATAGGCAGCAATCAATAGCCTACCACCCCAAAAAAAGCCCAGGTCCAGATGGGGTCGCAGCCAAATTCTACCAGACATACAAAGAGGAGCTGGTTCCATTCCTTCTGAAACTGTATCAAACAATACAAAAGGAGGGAATCCTCCCCAACTCATTTTATGAGACCAACATCATCCTGATACTAAAACCAGGCAGAGACTCTACTAAAAAACAAAACTTCAGGCCAATATCCCTGATGAATATCAATGCAAAAATCTTCAATAAAATACTGGCAAACAGATTGCAACAGCACATCAAGAAGCTTATCCATCACGACCAAGTAGGCTTCATCCCTGGGATGATGCAAGGCTGGTTGAACATACTCAAATCCACAAATGTAATCCGTCACATAAACAGAACCAAAGACAAAAACCACATCATTATCTCAATTGATGCAGAGAAGGCCTTCGATAAAACTCAACAGCTATTCATTCTTAAAAGTCTCAATAAACTAGGTATTGATGGAACATATCATAAATGATAAAAGCTATATATGACAAACCTACAGCCAACATCATACTGAATGGGCAAAAGAATTCCCTTTGAAATCAGGCACTAGATGAGGATACCCTCTCTCACCACTCCTATTCAATATAGTACTGGAAGTTCTAGCCAGAGCAATCAGGCAAGAAAAAGAAATAAAGGGGATTCAATTAGGAAAGGAGGAAGTCAAACTGTCTCTATTTGCAGATGACATGATTGTATATCTAGAAGACCCCATCGTTTCAGCCCAAAATCTTCTCAAACTGATAAGGAACTTCAGCAGAGTCTCAGAATACAAAATCAATGTGCAGAAATCACAAGCATTCCTATACACCAATAACAGACTTAAAGAGAGCCAAAGCAAGAATGAACTGCCATTCACAATTGCTGCAAAGAGAATAAAATACCTAGGAATACAACTAACAAAGAATGTAAAGGACCTGTTCAAGGAGAACTACAAACCACTGCTCAATGAAATAAGAGAGGACACAAACAGATGGAGAAACATTCCCTGCTCATGGTTAGGAAGAATCAATATCATGAAAATGGCCATACTGCCCAAAGTAATCTATAGATTCAATGCTATCTCTGTCAAGCTACCAATGACCTTCTTCACAGAACTGGAAAAAACTGCTTTAAACTTCATATGGAATCACAAAAGACCCCACATAGCCAAGACAAAGCTAAGCAAAAAGAACAAAGCTGGAGGCATCACATTGCCAGACTTCAAACTATTCTACAAGGCTACGGTAATCAAAAGAGCATGGTACTGGTACCAAAACAGAGATATAGACCAATGGAACAGAATAGAGACCCCAGAAGAAAGACCACACATCTACAACCATCTGATCTTTGACAAACCCGGCAAAAACAAGCAACGGGGAAAGCACTCCATGTTTAATTAATGGTGTTGGGAAAACTGGCTAGCAATGTGCAGAAAGCAGAAACTGGACCCCTACCTGTCACCTTACACTAAAACTAACTCCAGATGGATCAAAGATTTAAACATAAAACCTAACACCATAAAAACACTAGAAGAAAATGTAGGCAAAACCATTCAGGACATAGGCTTAGGCAAGGACTTCATGACTAAAACACCAAAAGCAGTGGCAATAAAAGCCAAGATAGACAAATGGGATCTAATTAAACGCCAGAGCTTCTGTACAGCAAAAGAAACCATCATTAGAGCGAATCAGCAACCAAAAGAATGGGAAAAAATTTTTGCAATCTACCCATCTGACAAAGGGCTAATATCCAGAATGTACAAGGAACTGAAACAGATATACAAGAAAAAAACAACCCCATTCAAAAGTCGGCAAAGGATATGAACAGACACTTTCTAAAAGAAGACATATATGAGGCCAACAAACATGTGAAGAAATGCTCATCCTCACTGGTCATTAGAGAAATGCAAGTCAAAACCACACTGAGGTATCATCTCAAGCCAGTTCGAATGGTGATCATTAAAAAATCTGGAGATAACAGATGCCGGAGAGGATATGGAGAAATAGGAACACTCTTACACAGTTGGTGGGAGTGTAAATTAGTTCAACCATTGTGGAAGGCAGTGTGGTGATTTCTCAAGGATTTAGAAATAGAAATGCCATTTGACCCAGCAATCCCATTACTGGACATATACCCAAAGAACTATAAATTATTCTACCATAAAGACACATGCACATGTATGTTCATTGCAGCCCTGTGTACAACAGCAAAGACCTGGAACCAACCCAAATGCCCATCAATGATAGACTAGACAAAGAAAATGTGGTACTTATACACCACGGAATACTACACAGCCATAAAAAAACAATGAGTCTGTGTCCTTTGTAGGGACTTGGATGAATCTGGAAACCATCATTTTCAGCAAATTGACACAAGAACAGAAAGCCAAACACCGCATGTTCTCACTCATAGGTAGGTATTGAACAACGAGAGCACATGGACGCAGGGAGAGGAACATCACACACTGAGGGCAGTTGGTAGGGTAGGGGAGAGATAGATGGAAGTGGGCAGGGAGGGGAGGGTGGGGAGGGATAACATGGGGAGAAATGCTCAATATAGTATGCACCTAAGTTAAAATAAATAAATTAAAAATATATATATAATAATTATAAAAATATGTTGTTGGGTTTGTAACATATACAGATGTAATATATATATTAATAATAGCATAAAAATTAAATAGAGAAACAGCACTATACAGAACAATGTTTTTATGTTTTACTGGATATTAATAATAGCATAAAAATTAAATAGAGAAACAACGCTATACAGAACAAAGTTTTTATGTTTTACTGGATATTAATAATAGCATAGAAATTAAATAGAGAAACAGCGCTATACAGAACAATGTTTTTGTGTTTTACTGGGTTTAAGTAACTATAATCTAAAGTAGGTTCTGATAAATTAAGATATTCATGTTAAGCCATACAGCAACCATGAGAAAATAATAAAAATATACAAAGTGAGAGAATCATTCAAAGAAATATAAATGCTACACTAGAAAGTATTACATTAATGCAAAAAGAAAACAGTAAAGGAGGAAGCAGAACAAAAAAGGCTTAAGACACAGAGAGAACAAAAAGCAAAATGGCAGATGTGAATCCAGATATATCAATAATATTATTAAATGTGAATGGATTAAACAAATGAATCAAGAGATAAAGTTTGTTCTGATGGATAAAAAGTAAGATCCAACTACATACTGTCTATAGAATATACACTTTACATTCAAAGATGCAAGTAAGTTGAAAGTGAAAGGATTGAAAAAGATACGCAAATATCAACATTAAGAAAACTGGAGTGGCTATATCAATATGAGACAAATTAGACTTTCAATAAAAATGTTATTAGAGATAACGAAAGATATTTTATAAAACAGTTAATCCATTAAGAAAATTTAGTAATTATAAACATATGTGCATCTAAAAACAGAGCCCCAAAATACATGAAGCAGAAGTCCGAGAGAACTTAAGAGAAATAGACAATTCAAAAATTATAATCGGAGGCTGGGCATGGTGGCTCACACCTGTAATTATAGCACTTTGAGAGGACGAGGCAGGTGGATCACCTGAGGTCAGGAGTTTGAGACCAGCCTAGCCAACATGGCAAAACCGCATCTCTTGGGAGGCCGAGGCGGGTGGATCACGAGGTCAAGAGATCGAGACCGTCCTGGTCAACATGGTGAAACCCCGTCTCTACTAAAAAAAAAAAAAAATACAAAGAATGAGCTGGGCATGGTGGCACGTGCCTGTAATCCCAGCTACTAGGGAGGCTGAGGCAGGAGAATTGCTTGAACCCAGGAGGCGGAGGTTGCGGTGAGCCGAGATCGCGCCATTGCACTCCAGCCTGGGTAACAAGAGCGAAACTCCGTCTCAAAAAAAAAAAAAAAAAACCGCATCTCTACTAAAATAAAAAACTAGCCAGGTATGGTGGTGGGCACCTGTAATCCCAGCTACTCGGAAGGCTGAGGTAGGAAAATTGCTTGAACTTGGGATGAGGAGTTTGCAGTGAGCCGGTATCATGCTACTGCACTCCAATCTGCTGGGCAACAGAGCAAGACTCCCTCTCAAAAACAAAACAAAGCAAAAACGAAAAACAACAATGACAAAAGTTAACACTGGAGACTTCAATATCCCACCTTTAAAATGGGTAGAACGACTAGATAGAAGCTCAACAAGGAAACAAAACTTGAACAACACTATAAACCAACTAGACTTAACAGATGGCTATAGAACACTCTGCACGACAACAGCAAAGTACATATTCTTCTCGAGTGCATATGAAATATTCTCAAGGATAAACCACATACTAGGATGTAAAAAAGAGACTGAGCAAATTTAAAGGACTGACATCATACAAGTATGTTCACCAATCGCAATGGAGTGAAATTAGATAATACTAGTAACAGGAATTTTTGAAGTTCAAAAATAGGTGGAAATTATAAACAACACACTTCTAAATAACCAATGGAGTCAAAGAAAAATCACAGGGAATATCAGAAAATACTATGAAAGGAATGAAAATGAAGAGGCAACATACTCAAACTTGTGGGATGCAGCTACAGTACTTTGAGATATATTTATAGCTATAAAATATCTATATTTTAAAAGAAAAACTTTAAATCAGTAACCTTGCCTTCCATCTTAAGACACTGGAAAATTAAAAGCAAACTAAACCTCAAGTAAGCAGAAGGTAGGAAACAGTAGAGATCAGAGTGGAAATTAATAAACTAGAGAACAGAACAATAGAAAAAAAATCAACAAAACCAAAAAAGCTGATTATTTGAAGAGATCAACAAAAATAACAAGACTTTACCTTCAATGACCAAAAAATAAATAAAAAAGACTCAAATTACTAAAATTGGGAATTAAAAAATAGGTATCACTGTATGTTTTAGAGAAATGAAAATGATTATAAGGGAATATTATGAACAATTGTATGCCAACAAGTTTTATGACTTAGATGAGATGAACAAATTTCTAGAATGACACAAATTTGACTTAAGAGGTAGAAAATCTGAATAGAACTATAACAGGTAAAAAGACTGATAGAACTATCAATCTCTAGTCTAAGAACTGTAACAATTAATTTTAAAACATCCCACAAAGAGAATCCCAGGCCCAGATAGCTCAACAAAACTAGGAATAGAAGGAAACTTCCTCAACCTGATAAAGATCATTTACAAAACACCCAAAGCTAACACTGGAATTAATGGGGAAAGTCTGAAAGCTTCCACCCTAAGATCAGGAACAAGACAAGGAAGTCTGTTCTCATTACCTGTATTCAGCATTGTACTGGAGGCTCTAGCCAAGGCAACTAGGCAATAAAAAGAAAGAAAAGGTAGCTGGGCGCCGTGGCTCAGGACTGTAATCCCAGCACTTTGGGAGGCCGAGGTGCGTGGATCATGAGGTCAGCAGATGGAGACCATCCTGGCCAACATGGTGAAACCCTCTCTACTAAAAAAACAAAAAAATTAGCTGGGCGTGTTGGTGTGTGCCTGTAGTCCCAGTAACTCCGGAGGCTGAGGCAGGAGAATTACATGAACCCAGGAGGCGGAGATTGCAGTGAGTCAAGATCGTGCCACTGCACTAGCACTACAGCCTGGGCAACAGTGTGAAACGCTGGTTCAAAAATAAATAAATAAATAAATAAATAAATAAATAAATAAATAAAAGGCATCCAGATTGGAAAGAGAGAAGTAAAACTATCTCTATTTTTAGATGACATAATTTTATATCTGGAAAATCTTAAGAAATAGAGCCAGGTGTGGTGGTACGTACCTGTAATCCCAGCTATTCAGGAGGTTGAGGCAGGAGGATCACTTGAGCTCAGGAGTCTGAGGCTGTAGTGAATTATGATTGCACTTGTGAATAGCCACTGTACAATAGCCTAGGCAACATAGTAAGACCAAGTCTTTAAAAAAAAGAGTAAAAGAAAATCTTCACACACACACACACACACACACACACACACAAACACACTATTGGAACAAATGAGTTCAGAAAACTTGTGGTATACAAGATACACAAAACATTGATTGCATTTTTGCATACTAGCAACCTACAATTCAAAAATGAAAGTAAGAAAGCAATTCCGGTGACATTAGCATAAAAAAATAGAAATACATAAGAATAAATGTAGGAAACAAATGGAAGACTTGTATACTGAAAACGACAAAGCATCACTGAAAACATTAAATACCTAAGTAAATAGAAAGATATTCCTTGTTCCTGCACTGAAGATAATATTGTTAAGGTGGTAATATTCCCATATTGATCAACGGTTTCAACGCCTATCCATCATATCCCAGGTACCTTTTCACAGAAATGGACAAGCTGATCCTTTAATTCACATGAAAATTCAAGGGACCACAATGGCCAAAGCAATGTTGAAAAACAACACACTTGGAGGACTCATGCCTCTTTCAAAACTTACTAAATAGCTACAGTATTCAAAGTACTCTGGTATTGGCGTAATGATAGACATATAGATCAATGGAATAAAATTAAGAGTCCAGAAATAAACCTTTACATTTATGGTCAATTGATTTTTGACAAGATGCCAAGACAATTTAGCAGAAAAAGAATAGTCTTTTCAACACACAGTTGGGACGACAGAATATCCACAGGCAAATGAATGAAGTTGGACCCCCTCTTCACACCATATGCCAAAATTAACTCACAATGGATCATAGACCTAAATGCAAGAGTTAAAAGTATAAAACTCTTAGAAGAAAATAAAAGAGTAAATTTTCATGACATTGGGTTAGGGGTAAAGTTTATTAGATATGACACCAAAAGTACAAGTAACAGCAGAAAAAAATAGGTAAATTAGACTTCAAATTTCAAAACTTTCTTTTTTTTTTTCCTTTTTTGAGATGGGTCTTGCTCTGTCACCCAGGCTGGAGTGCAGTGGTGCAGTCACAGCTCACTGCAGCCTTGAACTCTTGGGCTCAAGCGATTCTCCTGCCTCAGTCAGCCCTCCTGAGTAGCTAAGACTACAGGTATGTGCTGGTATGCTTGACTAAGTTTTATATTTTTTGTAGAGATGGGCTCCCACTTCTTGAACTCCTGGCATCAAGTGATCCTCCTGTCTTGGCCTCCCAAAGTGCTGGGATTATAGGCATGAGCCACTGGGCCCAGATAAAATTTTATGCTTAAAAGGGCACTGTCAACTAGAGGTGGTGGCTCATGTCTGTAATCCCAGCACTTTGGGAGGTCAAGGCAGGAGAATCACTTGAGGCCAGGAGTTTGGGACCAGCCTGGGCAACATATTAAGACCCCCATCTGTAAAAAAGAAAAAATTAGCTGGGCATGGTGGCACATACCTGTCATCCCAGCTACTCAGGAGGCTGAGATGTGAGGATGGCTTGAGTCTAGGAGTTTATAGAGGCTGCAGTGATCTATGATTGCACCACTGCACTCCAGCCTAGGTGACAGACAGAGATATTGTCTCTTAAAAAAGATGGGGCATTTACAGCTTCTGGATGTCTATTATTGAATTCCAGGCATTTTCTAGCTTCTCTGGTGGCAGCAGTAGCCATAGCAGTGTTGACAGCAACAGCACAGAAGCCCCTAGAAATAGTGACAAATTCCCTGCAGTGTCACCTGCCTTCTAAGCGGAACAGTCCCAGGAAAATAAAGGGGAAGCTCCCACTGGTTAATAGAACCTCTAGTGCCCATTTATAAGTGTAATTTTGCAACTTTCTCGGTGGCTTACAAAGGCTCTCCCTAAATTTCCTTTCAACAGTGCGCTTTCCCTTTTTCTTAGATGTGTACGAAAAGGACCAGGCTGCCTGAGAACGCTTTCCAGGTCAGATAGTTGGCTGCCTCTTCCCTTTAGCTAAATAAAGGACACCATCTTCAAAGGACGAGGAGGCGAGTCCATCTGGTCTCTCTGATTGCACCGGTCAGGGGAGTTCCAGCCAAGTCTCAAGCTTTAGCTATCTGGACAGTCAGCTCATACCACCCAGAATCTACATCTGGCTGCCAAATGCACCTTGCTCTGGCCACCCACATACACTTGATCCAATGAGCAACCGACTCAGCATTCTCCTGGCTGAACAAAGAGGGTGCTTGCCACAAGCAGGGCTATTGTTCAACTGGCATTACCATCAAAGGCCCTGGCCAGTTCCCCTTTGTCTGTCAGTTGCTATTCAGAAGGAAAAGAGAAGAAAAGCAAATCAATAGGTTTCTTGGAGAGAATCGCCTGTGGACGTGGGACATTCACTGTAGCACCGAGCTAACGTGATTCTAATAACAACTTGTAAAGCTATTTAACATGGAGAACCTTGCCAACATATATTCCAAAATGTCACGGCGGCTGGTTATAACGGGCAGGCTGTTTCCCACATTCAGAGAGTTGAGTCATCTCTGCCTGCTTATATGTAACAAGGTCTGTGCAAGGTGTTTTGGGGCAGGTTATTACAAGGATGTTAACCTTTCAACCCTATATTGGCATTAAAGACATGCCATCTTGTCTTCAGACATAATACAAGAGCCTTTTCCCAGAAGGTCAGACTATTTTTTTCCCACCTGGCCCCATGCCCATCCTGTGCCACCAATAGGAATAGACTCTTGACACCTTCACATACATCACACCTTTATTTTTTTAATCAGTCACCTGCACTGGTTTATGAGGGGTAAGGTGGGCACAGCCCTTACTGGCAGTTAGGAGCATTTGGGTCTTTTTGGTGGGTTAAAATGTTATTTGTATTATGAAATATTTCTAACATGTAGAAAAAGAACAGATAGTAAATATAATGAACACATGGTTTCCAACCCTGAACTTAAAACAACAGCAGCAATGACCAACCGTGGTGGCTCACACCTGTAATCCCAGCACTTTGGGAGGCCAAGGCGGGCAGATCACCTGAGGTCAGGAGTTCGAGACCAGCCTGACCAACATGGTGAAACCCCATCTCCACTGAAAATATAAAAAATTAGCCAGATGTGTTGGTGTGTACCTATAATCCCAGCTACTCAGGAAGCTGAGGCAGGAGAATTGCTTGAATCTGGGAGATACTGCACTGAGCCGAGATTGTGCCACTGCATTCCAGCCTGGGTGACAGAGCAAGACTCCATCTCAAACAAACAAACAAAAATAACAGCAACAACAAATACTAACAATGGGCTGGGCATGGTGGCTCACGCCTGTAATCCCAGCACTTTGGGAGGCCGAAGCAGGAGGATCACTTGAGCCCAGGAGTTCAAGATCAGCCTGGTCAGCACAGCAAGAACCCATCTCTACGAAGAAATAAAAAATACTCCCTACCTCCGAATATTGATAATGTTCTGTGTGCCCTTTCTGAATGCATTTCTTTCTCCCCATCCCTTAGGGATCACCACTCTGCCCAGTGTCTGTCATGTGTACATGTTTGTGTACTTTAATTTTTTTAGACAGAGTCTCGCCGTGTTGCCCACACTGGAGTACAGTGGTACCATCTCAGCTCACTGCAGCCTCCGCCTCCAGGGTTCAAGTGATTCTCCAGCCTCAGGCTCCTGAGTACCTGGGATTACAGATGTGCACCACTACATCTGGCTATTTTTAAAATCTTTTTTTGGTAGAGACAGGGTTTTGCCATGTTGGACAAGCTGGTCTGAAACTAGTGGCCTCATGTGATCCACCCACCTCAGTCTCCCAAAGTGCTGGGATTATAGGTGTGAACCACTGTGCTCGGCCACCTTTGTGGGTACTTTTACGATATGGAGCCACATGCAACACTCATTTTATATGTTTTAAAATTTCATGTGAATGACGTCAGACTATGTAGACTTCTGCAACTAGCAACATCATGCTTTGGGGTTGCCCTGGTTGATGTGTCTGGTTATGGTTCCTCTGCTTACACTGGTCTGAATATACGGTGATCCATTTACCCACTCAGGTTTTTCACTGTTACAAACATCACTGTGCCGAGTACTCTTAGGAAGAAGGACTTTACTACTAACATGTATTTTATAGGATTGCTGGTGCATGGTGATAACAAAAAGCAGACAGACTTTTGGTCAGTGTCTCATTGTTTTTGAATTTCGAGAGACAATGCACCCTTTATCAATGCTCCCAGTGAGAACCCCGCCCGTCACTGCTCTGGCTTCTCCACTGTTGTCTCAGGCCATGTTTGTGTCTATTTCCTGATCGGCCCCTGATGCCTTCAACGTCTGTTTCCTGCCATCCCTGACTCCATGTACCAATTCTCTCTCACACTGGGCCCTGGCTTTCCTTGCCCCTTTGATTATATAATTTCCCGCTATTCTAGGTGAAAATCTCACAGTGTCTTGCCTCAGATCCTGTTCCTCTGGCTTAGATGCTCTTGGCAAGCATCCCCACTGAATTCCTCAGGCCCTAAGACGGGAGATAGGAAGCGGACATGTATAGAGTTTTCTCTGAATTCCCACCACCCCCAACAGGCAATGGTACAGAGAAAATGCTCAGCGATTAAATAATGTAAAAATGGAATTTGATGGAGGTGGTATAGGGCCAGAGTTACATAAGATCCTTCTAACAATGCAAGTAGATTGACTCTCATCAAATAGAGAATCTTTTATGGAAACACCATGGCACATAAGCTGTTATTTAAGAGGGCATAATAAATTTCATGTTTCCTTTCACCTGACTGCATTCCTGAAGAATATTCAATGTTCAACACCCACACTTGCATACACACTCAGAGGCGTATGCACCAACACTTCCATTTCCTGAAAAGATTCAGTGATAATCTATTTTAGGCACTGCTAAGCAATTTAAATAGAAGGCTACCAAGTTGTCTTTTTTAGTAAACTTTTATTGAAATATAGCAAGCACACAGTGCACAAATCATGAGTATGCAGCTCAATGAATATTCACAAACTCATCTGGTAGTCACATCTCAGACTGAGAAACAGAATATACCACTTCTCCAAAGCCCGATATGCTCCATTTCAGTCACTACACACCACCATCCTGAGTTCTCACATTGTATATTAGTTTTGCCTGGTTATGAACTTTCAGCAAATGAAATCATGTCGTCTATACTCTCTTACGTCTGACTACTTTTGCACAACACTAAGTTTGTGAGATGCGTCCAAGTCATCGTGTAGGGCCTAATTCATTCATTTTCTTATATATTGTATTTCATACTGTGTGAAGGTATGACAATTTGTTCACTTTGATGGGCATTTGAGTTGTTTCCAGTTTTCTTCTTTTTTTTCTCTTTTCTTTTTTTTAGGAGATAGTGGTGAAATCCCATCTCTACTAAAAATACAAAAAATTAGTGGCACGTGCCTGTAATCCCAGCTACTCGGAAGGCTGAAGCAAGAGAATCGCCTGAACCCAGGAAGCAGAGGTTGCAGGGAGCTGAGGTCGTGTCATTGCACTCCAGCCTGGGTGACAGAGCAAGACTCTGTCTCAAGAGAAAAGAAAAAAGAGAGAGACAGGTTGGCCAGGCACAGTGGCTCATACTTGTAATCCCAGCACTTTGGGAGGCCAAGGTGACTGGATGACTTCAGGTCAGGAGTTCAAGACCAGCCTGACCAACATGATGAAACCTTGTCTCTACTAAAAATACAAAATTAGCTGGTGGTGGTGGTAATCCCAGCTACTTGGGAGGCTGGGGCAGGAGAATCGCTTGAATCCAGGAGGCAGAGATTGCACTGAGCTGAGATCAGGCCATTGCATTCCAGCCTGGGTGACAGAGCAAGACTCTGTCTCAAGAGAAAACAAAGAGAGACAGGTTGGCTAGGCAGTATGGCTCACACTTGTAATCCCAGCACTTTGGCAGGCCAAGGTAAGTGGATCACTACAGGTCAGGAGTTCAAGACCAACCTGATCAACATGGTGAAACCCCATCTCTACTAAAAATACAAAATTAGCCAGGCATGGTGGTGGTAATCTCAGCTACTTGGGAGGCCGAGGCAAGAGAATTGCTTGAATCTGGGAGGCAGGGGTTGCATTAGCCAAGACGGTGCCATTGCACTCCAGCCTGGGCAACAAGAGTGAAACTCCATCTCAAAATAAAAATAAAAAGAGACGGGTCTTGCTCAGTGGCACGATCATGGTTCACTGCAGCCTTGAACTCCTGGGCTTAAGTCCTCCTCTCACCTCAGCTTCCCAAGTAGCTTGGACTGCAGGCGCATGCCACCACACGTGGCTAATTTTAAAATATTTTTGTCGACCCAGGGTCTTGCTATGTTGTGTTGTCTGATCTTGAACTCCTGGGCTCAAGTGATCCTCCTGCCTTGGCCTTCCAAAGTGTTGGGATTATAGGTTTGAGCCACTGTAGCCAGCCCTTTGCTCATTCTTTACATGTTATCTTTTCCCTAAAGCTTATCTTTTTCTTCTTCTTTTATTATTCTACCTACTCAACGTCTTCCTATGCTAGGTCATTCACTAATTTATTCTTATTTATTTATGACACAGAGTTTCGCTCCATTGCCCAGGCTGGAGTGCAGTGGCATGCCTTTGGGCTCACTGCAGCCTATGCCTCCCAAGTTCAAGCTATTCTTCTGCCTCAGCCTCCTGAGTAGCTGGGACTACAGGTGTGCACCACCACAACCAGTTAATTTGTGTATTTTTAGTAGAGATGAGGTTTTGCCATGTTGACCAGTCTGGCCTCAAAATCCTAACCTCAGGTGATCCGCCCTCCTCGGCCTCCCACAGTGCTAGGATTACAGGTGTGAGCCACCAAACCTGGCTGGTCATTCACTTATTCATTCAGCAAACACTGAGTCCCTACCATGCACTGGAGACTGTGCTAGGTCATGAGCAAAATCAACGTGGTCTCTGTCCCTGCAGTCTCGCGAGGGGCAAGCATTTAGCAGGTGCATCTCACAATTTACCGTAATTACACACAGGAATTGTTATTATGAAGGAAAATAAACAAGTGCCACGAGAGGAGCTTGGGGTTTCATTTGGATGGAAAACTTTAGGAAAAGCCCCTTTTAGGAAGGAATCTGAGAAGGAAAATTGAATAGAAGGGAAGGGATTGGTGTTGGAGAGCTAAAAGATCAGCAATTTTCTCCCTCCATGTGAAAGCTGGAGGGAGAAAAACACTTGAACCTAAGAAATAAAAATAAAGACCAGGATGGTGGTTCAAGCTTGTAATCCCAGCACTTTGGGAGGTCAAGGTGGGCGGATCACCTGAGACGAGGAGTTGGAGACCAGCCTGGCCAACATGACAAAACCCTGTCTCTACTAAAAATACAAAAATTAGCTGGTGTGGTGGGGGGCACCTGTAACCCCAGCTACTCGGGAGGCTGAGGCAGGATAATTGCTTGAACCTGGGAGGCGGAGGTTGCTGCAAGCCAAGATTACACCACTGTACTCCAGCCTGGGCGACAGAGCAAGATCTAAACATAAAACAAAACAAAACCAAAAACCCTAAGATCCCAACCAACTGAATTGACTCCCTTTTAGCCAATGGGACTCCTGAGAAAACTTAAAAACTGAATTCCCAGGGGTGCTGGGATGGGAGTTCAGACAAGCCTTGTGATCCTTCTTTCTTTGCTAACTGCTGTTAGGCTTTCTTTCCTAACAGTTCAACAGCAATCAGCCCTTTTACAAGACTCGCTCCACTGCTGATTTATACCACACCTGAGCAGTTTTCCTTACTGCTAGGAGACCACTTGCCAGCAAGTGGTTCTGGCTAGTTTAGAGGCTGTGTACTGAGTGCCTGTGTATCCTCTGCCTCACCTTTTGATTTGTACGGCCTAATTGTAATTATTTTTATTATTATACATTTTTTTGAGACAGAGTTTCGCTCTGTTCCCAGGCTGGAGTGCAGTGGCATGATCTCTGCTCATTGAAACCTCTGCTTCCCAGGTTCAAGTGATTCTCCTGCCTCAGCCTTCCAAGTAGCTGGGATTACAGGTACACACCACTGCGGCAGGCTAATTTTTGTATTTTTAGTAGAGATAAGGTTTCACCATGTTGACAAGGCTAGTCTTGAACTCCTGACCTCAAGTGACCTTCCCACTTTGACCTCCCAAAGCCCTGGGATTACAGGGCTGAGCCACCATGTCCAGCCCTATGATTATTATTTTTTGAGACAGGGTTTCACTCTGTTGCCCAGGTTAGAGTGTAGTGGTGCAATCTTGGCTCACTGTAACTTTTACCTTCTGAGCTCAAGCAATCCTCCTGCCTCAGCCCCCTGGCTAGCTGGGACCACAGGCACATGCAACCAGGCCTGGGTAATTTTTGTATTTTTATTAGAGATGGGGTTTCACCGTGTTGCCCAGGCTGGTCTTGAATTCCTGGGCTCAAATGATCTGCCTGCCTCAGACTCCGAAGGTGCTGAGATTACAGGTGTGAGCAACTGTGCCTGGCTATAATACCTTTAAATGTTAAGTCTCCATCCCAAAGAGAACATGAGATGTAAGTAACATACATTTTAACTTACTTTGCACACATGCCTCCGTGAATCTGCATAGCTCCTATACCCTGTTCAGTATGCATACTCAGTCAACCCATTCAGCATGAATTACTGTCTTACCTTTCCTCCTTCGAGGTTCCATTTCCTTCCTGCCGGCTATGATACCTCCTTTTGGAAATAAAGCATTTGTGGCCAGGCGTGGTGGCTCCCGCCTGTAATCCCAGCACTTTGGGAGGCAAAGGTGGATCACTTGAGGCCAGGAATTTGAGGCCATGGTCAACATGGTGAAACCCGGTCTCTACTAAAAATACAAAAATTAGCTGGGAGTGGTGGCAGGTGCCTGTAATCCCAGCTACTTGGGAGGTGGAGGCAGGAAAATACTTGAACCTGGGAGGCAGAGGTTGTAGTGAGCCGAGATCTTGCCAGTGCACTTCAACACTAGCAACAAGAATGAAGCTCTCAAAAAAAGAAAAGAAAAAAAGAAAAGAAAGAGAGCATTTCTTTCTAAATGTATAGGTTTTTCTGACTCTTTTGATTGGTAGAATCTTCAGAGACCATGGGAAGGCCAGTGTCAGATCCAGAGGAGCTAAGTCGCTGACAGCCCAGAGGAGGCAGCAGACCCAGAGGAGGCCTTGTAGGTCACATTAATCATTCTGTATTTTACTGCAAGTGCAATGGGAAACCATTGAAAAGACATACAGTAGGGTGTTCACCTGACCTGAGGGGTTTTGTCAGGTTTCGCTGACTGTGTGGGGAAAGGATTGGAAGGAAAGGGGAGTGGAAGCAGGGAGACCAGGTGGAAGGTTCTTGCAGTAATTCAGGGAAGTGAAATTGATGGCTAGGAGTTGGGCAGGAGCATGACGATGGAGCCAAGTGCACAGAAGTGAAAGAAAATTGGGAGGGCAAAATAAGTAAGATCTGTTTCTCCATTGGAGGGGGCGGGTGAGAGGGTGAGGGAAGAGGAGTTGGTAAACTAGGTCCCAGACTCGTGACTTAAGCAATGGAATGGATAGAGAAGCCTTTCTCCTGGTTGGGGGAGATTGGAGATGGTGCAGATTTGGATATAGAGAGGATCACAAGTTTTTTTTTTTTTTTTTTTGAGACGGAGTTTCACTTTTGTTACCCAGGCTGGAGTGCAATGGCGCGATCTCGGCTCACCGCAACCTCCGCCTCCTGGGTTCAGGCAATTCTCCTGCCTCAGCCTCCTGAGTAGCTGGGATTACAGGCATGCGCCACCATGCCCAGCTAATTTTTTGTATTTTTAGTAGAGACGGGGTTTCACCATGTTGACCAGGATGGTCTCGATCTCTCGACCTCATGATTCACCCGCCTCGGCCTCCCAAAGTGCTGGGATTACAGGCTTGAGCCACCGCGCCCGGCCTGGATCACAAGTTTTAAGCCTGGGACCTTGTGTCATGCCTCTGAAACTTACAGGGGGATGTGTCAGCCCAAGTATTTTAATTCTCAGCAATGTGGCTCCACCTCGGGACTCTTCACTCATTGAAGGTGAGGCCTCCTATTGCTTCACAGAAGAGCAGACATAGCTAGAACAAAGTGCTGAGGATTAACCTTGCTTTAAAAATAGATTAATTTAAAAAAAAAATCACGAAGGAAGGTCAGGTGTGGTGGCTGACACCTGTAATCCCAGCACTGTGGGAGGCTGAGTGAGGTCAAGAGTTCAAGACCAGCCTGGGCACCATAACAAGACCCCATTTTCACACACACACACAAAAAATGTTGGCCAGACATGGTGCTGCATGCCTGTAGTCCCAGCTACCCAGGAGGCTGACGTGGGAGGATGGCTTGAGCCCAGGAGTTTGAGGCTGCAGTGAGTTACGTAGGATCCTGCCACTGGGTGACAGAGTGAGACCCTGTCTCAAAAAAAACTTTTTAAAAATTAAAACTTTAAATTAAGAAAAGGCATATTTGGAGGAGGATTTGAGATCATCAGAAGGTCTTCTAAGGAGTCAGCTGTCTAAAGTATGATGGCTCATGGATGGATAGGTTGAAGATCTAGAAGCCAAGTTCCTGAGAAGGTCGGAGGGGATGGGTTCCATTGACATCCTTGGCTGCCCTGGTGTGTATGAGAACCAGCTACTTAGGACAGCTCTTGGGAGTGTAACTGACTGATAGGCTCAGCTGCTGTGTTTCTGGGTCCACCTTACATCCTTGCTGAGGCCATGCTTCCCTAAGGCTATTCTCAGTAAATGACTAAGGATGGCAGGGCCATTTTTATGGCAATTTTGGCACAAGGACTCCCCAGTCCTAGCAAAGCCTTTCTTGGAGCTGCGCTACAGTCTAAGAGTCTTCCATCCAATCTTCCTTCCCCTTGTCCTTCACAGGTGCCAGACTGCCTGTTGGTCTGAAACCTCTCTCTGCCTCCTTCCACTTTATCCTTCACGGGTATATCTCTCGATATATATATTTTTTCTTTTGAGATGGGGTCTTGATCTGTTGCCCAGGCTCTGGAGTTCAGTGGTACAATCATAGCTCACTGCAGCCTTGACCTCTAGTGATTCACCTCAGTCTCCCGAGTAGCTGGGACCACAGGTGTGGGCCACCACGCCCGGCTAATTTTTGTAGTTTTATTAGGACGGGGTTTCACCGTGTTGGTCAGGCTGGTCTCGAAATTCCTGACCTCAAGTGATCTTCCCGTGTTGCCTCCCACAATGCTGGCTTACAGGCGTGAGCCACCACGCCCAGCGACTTCTCTGTATTTTGTTGTTTTTTTTGGACACAGTCTCACTCTGTTACCCGGGCTGGAGTGCAGTGGCATGATCTCAGCTCACTACAACTTCTGCCTCTCAGGTTCAAGTGATTCTCCCACCTCAGCCCCCCGAGGAGCTGGGATTTCAGGTGCCCTCCACCGTGCCCAGCTAATTTTAGTAGAGGTGGGGTTTTGCCATGTTGGCTAGGCTGGTCTCGAACTCCTGATTTCAAGTAATCTACCCACCTTAGCCTACCTAAGTCTCGGCGTGAGCCACCACGTGAGCCACCGCGTCCAGCACCCCCATGTTATTTCTTGATCCTGCATAACATGTTCCCCTCTCCATGGTTCCCTCAAATACTCTTTCTCTGGATCTTCAAATGGCGTGCCCCTCACTTCATTCAAGTTTCTGCTCCACCGTTAGTTCCTTCGAGTGGCCTTCCCTGATCACTTTCTCTAAAACTACTCACCCTAGCAGGGAGGATCCATTGAACCCAGGAGTTTGAGGCTGCAGTGAGCTGTGATCGCCCCACTGCACTCCAGTCTGGGCAACAGAGCGAGACTTTGTTTCTTATAAAATAAAACAAATAAATAGCTCATTCCAACCATACCCATTGTTGTTCTGGGTACCCTTACCCTGCGTCATCTTTTTCTTGGCATTTATCACTCGTCGAAACTGTATTAGGCTGGTCCAGATGCAGTGAGTTATCTCAATTCATTGTTCACAGGCAGTTACTGATGGAACTCCTGGTGGTGTTCTTTTCCCACTTCTCACTACTGCATTTGTCTAGTTAAAAAAACAAAAAACAAAAACAAAAAAACAAAACAAAAAAAAAAAAACAGTGTATTACTTAATTTGGGCTCAGTAAATGTGTAAATTAAAGAATACAGTTCTTTTTTTGTCTTTGAGACAGGTCTTGCTCTGCCACCCTGGAGCAGTGGCTTGATCATGGCTCATTGCAGCCTTAACCTCCTGGGCTCAAGCAATCCTCCTGTCTCAACCGCATGAGTAGTAGGGACTACAGGTGTATGCCACCACACTGGGCTAATCTTTTAATTTTTTTCTAGAGATAGGGTCTTGCTATGTTGCCCAGGCTGGTCTTGAACTCCTGGGCTCAAGCCATTTTCCTGTTTCAGCCTCTCTAAGTGCTGGGATTACAGGCATGAACCACTGTGCCCGATTTAGGAATACAGTTCTTTAAAGATTCTGGGCTGGGCACAGTGGCTCACGCATGTAATTCCAGCACTTTGGGAGGCTGAGGCGGGTGGATCACCTGAGGTCAGGAGTTCGAGTCCAGCCTGGTCAACATGAGGAAAACCCATCTCTACTAAAAATGCAAAACTTAGCTGGACATGGTGGTGTGTGCTCCCAGCTACTCAGGAGGCTGAGGCAGGAGAATTAGTAGAACCCAGGAGGCAGAGGTTGCAGAGCCGAGATTGTGCCACTGTACTCTGGCCTTGGCAACAGAGCAAGACTCCATCTCAATAAATAAATAAATAATAAAATAAAAAATAAAGATTCTGATGGCTACTTACCATCTAGGGCAATACTGTCTGATAGAAATGTAATGTGGCTCACAAATATGTAATTTAAAATTTCTGAGAGCTCTGTTACTTCTTAAGCTTCCTAAGTAGTAAGTGTGAACAGCATAGTTGTGTGAAGAGACGCAAAACACCCAGGTGTAGCTTTTCGTTGTGGGAAAGGTGGCAAACTCCCCTCATTGGGGTAAAACCGTTCTACTTCATCTAAAAGGCACTGAAACAAGAGATGTACGATTTGGTTTTAGTCCATCAAATAGTTCTGTGACCTTAGGCAGATCACGTGGGTCCAGGATGGCAAACAGATTTTAGTTTTCATGTCATCTTCTATTAATTGATAGTGGCTGTCTGGAGGTTGGCTAAGGACAAGATTCTGAGACTTAGTCTGAACTTCTTGGGAAGAGTGCCTTGATCAGTTCGTGGTATCTGTGCTGGGCACCACAGGAGAATCAGGCAGGCTGTGCCAAGACTCAATTTTCTCCTCATTCAAAAGTGGCTAAAAATAACCGCTCTCTCAGCCCAACATGGACACTTACGAAGCTCAAACAGAGTAGGCTGAGAAAATGCTTTCAAAGTCCAACACAACACTAAGATATTATTAGAGATTTGTCTTCTCAGTTGGGTCAGAGCTAACGTAATGGGTTTGTGTGTGTGAGCGCCCGTGTGTGTGTGTATTTTCCAACAGCAGAAAAAGAAAAATACAGGTCAATGTTTCCTAAGCAGCTGGGTCTAGGAAAATACTCAGTTGTGCCAAGCTCTGGATTTTTATTTTTGTTTCTGAGACCAAGTTTTGCTGTAGTCACCCAGGCTGGAGTGCAGTGGCGTGATCTTGGCTCACTGCAACCTCTGCCTCCTGGGTTCAAGTGATTCTCCTGCCTCAGCTTCCTGAGTTGCTGGAATTACAGGTATGTGCCACCACAACTAGCTAATTTTGTATTTTTGGTGGAGAAGGGGTTTCACCATGTTGGCCAGGCTGGTCTCGAACTCCTGACCACAGGTGATCCACCCACCTCGGCCTCCTAAAGTGCTGGGATTACAGGCGTGAACCACCTCACCCGGCCCAAGCTCAGGATGTCAAAGGCTGTCTGGATAAAGATAACCAGCTGATGAGTTTTTTAAAAAATCTTCAATTTGACTTTTTTCCCCTTAGAGTTAATTTATTACATGCGTGTGTGTACACATTTGATCTCTATATTTTTGCAAATGATGGCCTCTTTATAAGTCACTTCGAATTTTTAAAAGGTTCAATTTTCGTTGCCTTTGAGGGCTTTGAGAAGGAGAGTGCCATTTTTCCTCTTTTATAGGCCACTTACGGTCTGACCAAGTTTACTCGCTCTCTCTACCTGGCTGTCTTTCTGAGCTTTTCCCCTCTCTGCAAAGGCCCAGGCACCTCAGTGAATCTGCTATTATTGATTCAGGAAAAGCCTTTGATTCTGCAAACCACAAGCTGTTACTCATGAAACTATGACAACTTGGTATTAGCTGCAAATCAATGAACTTTTTAAATGCAGTCGAAGCAACAAAACTCGCTTACTGCTAAACCTTGATAAGCCCACCCTGGAGCAGCCAGACCTTTATCTTAACAGCCATGTGATCTTCCCTGCTTTGATAGCCTCTTTGCCGTATTGATAAGGATTACACATCTTGTAGGAGCTGTTGCCCTCTCCGGAAGCATGTCTAAAGTGGATGCAGGCAAAAAGGGAGTCTCTTTCTATGGGCAGGCTGTGACTGTTCAGCATTCTCAAATTAACCTATCCTCAGCCTCCCTCCTCTTCGCTCTAGCTGTTCTTTAGAGACAAAATAGAAAATAGGAACCTGTCAAGGAAAAGTTTAAGATGTGATCAAGTGCTCTTGGCGTGATTCACCGGGAGGGCATTTAGACCTTCATTCTTTGGAACCATTCTGCAGAACCGGCTCCTGAGCCTTGCTTCGTAGATGGCGTAGAAGTAGTCTCATCTCTGTTCCTTCCTCTTGGTCCCTAGTCAATAAAGTGTCTAAGACTAGGTCACTTAGAATTTTTGTGTTTGCCATTACCACTATAACCCTTCATTTACATGTGCTTTTCTTTCTTTTTCTTTCTTTCTTTTTTTTCTTTCTTTTTCTTCCTTCCTTCTTTTCTTTCCTTTCTTCCTTTCATTTATTATTTTAGAGACAGAGTCTTGCTGTGTCACCCAGGATGGAGTGCATTGGAATGATTATAACTCACTGCAACCTCAACCTCCTGGGTTCAAGCAATCCTCCCATCTCAGCCTCCCAAGCAGCTAAGACTACAGGTTCATGCTACCATGCCTGGCTAAGTTTAAAATAATGTTGTGGGTTTTTTTTTTGGTAGAGATACAGTCTTGCTATGTTGCCCAGGCTGGTCTCAAACTCCTGGCCTCAAGTGATGAGCTTCCTGCCTTGGCCTCCCAAAGTATTGGGATTACAAGTGTAAGCCACTGTGCCTGGCCTGTGGGCCATTTTCAAATGGAGTTTGGCTGCAGATGAGTTTGTTATAATTTAGGAGAGCAAGGGCAACAGCTCTCCTGGGAGACCCTTTGGACAGGTGTAGGTACACCAGTGCTCACCACCTGCTACCTAGGCATCATCTACCAGCAGCTAGGATGTCCTGAGTGTCCATGGTGACTGCTTGCTAAATGAACCCTCAACTTTCTGCATCTCCAATTTCCCCTTAGTCAAGCATTATTGGAGGGACCAGAGCTTTCAGAAGTTTTATTTTGTCCTCCTTATATTCTTCCTTTTTCTTTTTTCTTTCTTTTCTTTTCTTTTCTTTCTTTCTTTCTTTTTTTTTTTTTTTGAGGCAGAGTCTCGATCTATCATTCAGGCTGGAATGCAGTGGCGCGATCTCAGCTCACTGCAACATCTGCCTCCTGAGTTCAAGTGATTCTCCTGCCTCAGCCTCCCGAGTACCTGGGATTACAGGTGCATGCCGCCAAGCCTGGCTAATTTTTGTATTTTTAGTACATATGGGGTTTCACTATGTTGGCCAGGCTGGTCTCACACTCCTGACCTCAAGTGATCCGCTCACCTCAGCCTCCCAAAGTGCTGAGATTATATGTGTGAGCCGCTTCACCTGGCCTACTCTTTCTTTTCTCTTTCATCTCTTACTTCTTGCCTTAGATAGCACTTGTGTCCCATCTCACAATCTCCGATCTCACTTTTCACTTTGGCCGTTGCTGCAGCAACCAGCTCAACGCAGGTGAAACCTAATAGCCCCCCGCTCAGCTGTCCTTCTTAGCTTATGCTTTCCATCCTGGGCTTCTCCAGGGTCACGGCACTGGGGTGCCCGCAGAAGCCTCCTGTTGGGCAGGGTGCAGTGGCTCATGCCTGTAATCCCAGCACTTTGGGAGGCCAAGGAGGGCAGATCATTTGAGGTCAGGAGTTCAAGACCAGCTTGGCCAACATGGTGAAACCCCATCTCTACTAAAATTATAAAAATTAGCTTGGTATAGTAGCACGTGCCTGTATTTCCAGCTACTCGGGAGGCTGAGTTGGGAGGATCGCTTTAACCTGGGAGGCGGAGGTTGCAGTGAGCTGAGATTGTGCCACTGCACTTCAGCCTGGACTCCGTCTCAAAAAAAAAAAAACAAAAAACTGTCTGTCACTCATGCACCTGCCTCCTGAAAGAGAGAAACATTCCCATGAGAGTTAACATCCCAAGATGCAAACTTTGTCCAATGCAGAAGGGAAGATGGTGAATAAATATTCCCTTTATCCATGAATAATCCTTTTACCCATCTTTCCTGTGGGTGATTCTGAGGTGCATTTTATGTGGCTTCTCAGAGATCCTGGCAGGATCAAGCCCCAGTTTCCAACGGCAGTGAGGAGCTCAAAGACTCAGTCTCACATCAGCTTCACCTCTCCCCTGTCCCCCTCCTCCTAGCCCTGCAATTAGCTCCCAAATTAGCTGCTGACACATAAGCCCTTGTCTTGGGTTCCGCTTTCCAGGGGGAAATCCAGAACAAAATGGTCTAGAAAGCAGAGTTTGAGGATGGATTTTGGAACTGGGCTTGCTCTCTGGTCAGATGGCAGTCAGGACCCCACTGCTGGTGGTAAGTGAAGTGGATAACCCCTGATCTTCAGTAGCACCCCAGTTGCTGGACTCTCCCTGGGAGGACAGTGGCCCAAGAGGCAGATGGAGGGTGAACCACTGGCTTTGCAGTAGCTATCACATTTGTATAATATGGGAACAATGATAATGATAAGGACTGTAGGGTTGGTGGACTTTTGTTAATTGCCTTTGGTGCTGTAGTGCATTTGGTCTGTGTCACCTTACCTAAGCTGGAACCACATTTCCCAAAATTCCCTTTTCTGCATAGTCTTGGCCACGTGATCTTGTGTAGGCTTTGGGAGGCTGCCATAGTTGTTTTACACTCAGAGGGTGAGCAGGGTACCAGGTGCTGTTGCAGCTCATGAACCTGGTTGCTGATCTGCTTGCTCACCTCATGGATATGAAGAAACCTCCTTCCTCACCTTCTCTGACTCCTGGCCCAGCCTTTCTCCCTGGCTGAATTCATTCTTAGCATCAGACACAGAAGCAACAGCTGTACATAGACTGTATAGCCAGCTCCCCAAATTATGTAAGGTTGAATTCCTGTAATAAATCCCATATTCTAGATTATTTCTAGTGGTTCTATTTTTCCGACCAAACCCTGACTGATACAGAAGTCCCAAAAATAGAAAATGCAGGCTCAGTTCAGCTAACAGTCAACTCAGGCACACTGTGAAACTCGGCAAGGCAGTCTTGAAAGAGATTCATCTCCCGCAGCTGCAGAGCAGACAGTGCTGAAACTCAGGCTCAGGAATCAGTTTTAAGGATAGCAAAGCTATGATGGAAACAGAAAGCACAGCCCCAGGAAACTTCCTATCCTAAAGGCAGGGCCTTGAGAGGACGCTGAGTTCTGGCATTAGGATGTCTGGCTGAACAGGGCCTGAGAATCTTGGAACCCATAGATGCTCCTGTAACTCCAGGACGACAGAGGCAGAATTTCTCCTTTGCTAGGAAACAGCAGCCTTCTCTTGCCTGAAGACCTTCAGAGCCTCACAAGATGATTCTTTTCTTTCTCAAGGTCTTGTTGAAGTGGCATTGAACACTTCACTAATACCTGAGATTCGTTGCCTCATGCCAAGGAAATCAAGGACGTGGACACAAAAGGAGTGAGGTTAAGAGTGGAAGATTAATAAGTGAAAGAAAGAGAAAATCTCTCTCTCCTGCAGGGAGAAAGGGGGTCCTGAATAGGTCTTCTGGTTCTGTGGTGAAATGAATGGGGTTTTATAGATGAGCTTGAAGCAGCAGTGTCTGATTTACATAGGGTGCAAGAGATTGGTTGGACCAGGTGTGCTATTTACATATTGTGTGAAGAAGCTGGCTCCCCCACCCTAATCTTTTATTATGTAGATGGATGATCTACCTGGCCGGTGCCCTGTTGCCTGTTCCTTTACTGTACATGTGGTTGACAAAGAAAAGGGAAGATGGAGCCTCCATGTTGAATATACCTGGCTTCCAGGTATCCCTTTTCTATTGGCACAGCTGCCGGCATTTACCTATGCAAGCTTCCAGCTTGCTTATCTATGTTTGGAGTTTGATTTTTTAGGCTGCTTTTTGTTAGAAAAGAAGTGATTTTAGGCTTTTTTATTAAAAGGGAAACTTTACCAAGGACTCTCCAGCCTGGGTAACAGAGTGAGACTCTGTCTCAAAAATAAAATAAAATAAAATAAAAGACATACTTGAGACTGGGTAACTTATAAAGAAAAGGAAGTTTAGTAGACTCACAGTTCCACATGGCTGGGGAGGCCTCACTCACAATCATGGTGGAAGGCAAAGGAGAAGCAAAGGCACATCTTACATGGCGGCAGGCAAGAGAGTATGTGCAGGGGAACTGCCCTTTATAAAACCATCAGATCTCGTGAGACTTATTCACTATCATGAGAATAGCACAGAGAAACCCACCCCCATGATTCAATTACCTCCCCCTGGCTCCCTCCCATGATGTGTGGGGATTATGGGAACTGCAATTCAAGATGAGATTTGGGTGAGCCAAACCACATCAGGGGTTGTAATTTTTTTTTTCTCTCTCCAGTTCTTTTCTGCCAGCTCAGCGAAAATGGTTTCTGATCCCTGTGGGGCTGTGGAAAAGACGAGAGGAGGTGAACATTCCTAACTGATAGGTATTGTCATCAGATGATTTTGTGCTATCTGAGTCAGTAAGAGGTTAAAGCTGACTTGTTTCCTTGGGCAGTGTGATGGTTAATTTTATGTGTCAATGTGACTGGGCTAAGGGATGCCAAGATAGCTGGTAAAACATTATTTCTGGGTTGTCTGTGAGGGTGTTTCCTAAAGAGGTTAGCATTTGAATTGAGAGACTAAGCAAAATAGATAGATCTACCCTCACTAGTGTGAATGGGCTTCATTCAATTCGCTGTGGAAAGGGAAATTATCTCTCTCTTTTTAAGCAGAGACATTTATCTTCTGCCCTCAGACTTTGGCACTCCTGGTTCTCAGGCATTGGACTCCAAGACTTACACCACTGTTCCCCTCCTACCCTCTGGTTCTAAGGCTTTTGGCTTTAGAGTTATACCACCGGCTCCCCTGATGCTCAGACCTTTGGACTTGGACAGAATTAAACCACACATTTCCTAGTTCCCCAGCTTGCAGTTGCTGTACTGTGGTGCTTCTCAGCCTCCATAATCATGGGAGCCGATTCCCATAATACATCTCTTCTAGGTCTATATCTATCCTATTGGTCTGTTTCTCTGGAGAACTCTGACTAATACAGGTGTGTCGTGCGTTCTTCCAAGATGTTCTTTCCCTTCTGTCCAATGTTCATCTGGGTGGCATGCCTGTGGTTGTCTCATGCTCTTTTCAAGTCCTTAGAATCTGGTGGTTCCTTCAGTTTCTCTCCTCCGGGGCCTGTTCACATCCTTCAGTAAACCTCATGCCAATCCTCTCTTGCACGTGGCCCACATTCAGTCCGTGGAAAACCTGCACGCATTCTTTGGCCCAACACATTATGGAAGGCAGGCAGATCTCCAAACAGTTGTTTTTTTTCTGTGGCTCATCTATCCGCAGCCCACCAGACTGCTTCTCACCCATGAGGTTTCTCAGGTGGAAATCCATTCTGTCTGCCCTTACCTTGTCTTCCTGTACCTTCCTCTATCTTGTCTTATTGCACAGAGTGGGTCATGGCACACCAATAACTTTCTCCCGAGAAATCTTCCATAAATACCCATGTCTCCTCCTTGACGTGGGTGAGGGGTTTAATGGTCGTTTAACTCAATTCCTGACCACCTCCTTTTGAAAGTGGCCCAATTTCCCCATAGAACAGATGTTTATAGTTTTGTTTTGTTTTTTTTGAGATGGAGTTTCACTCTTGTCATCCAGACTGGAGTGCAATGGCGTGATCTCAGCTCACTGCAACCTCCACCTCCCTGATTCAAGTGATTCTCCTGTCTCAGCCTCCCAAGTAGCTGGGATTACAGGCACCTGCGACCATGTCCAGCTAAGTTTTGTATTTTTTTTCAGTAGAGACAGAGTTTCACCATGTTGGCCAGGCTGGTCTTGAACTCCTAACCTCAGGTGATCCGTCCACTTCAGCCTCCCAAAATGCTGGGATTACAGATATGAGCCAGTCTGGCTCTCTTGATGTTAAAGCTTGAAGCTTAATATTTGTTTTATCCAAGATCCTTTCTCAGGAAACCAACCCTCAGTAGATACCAGATAGTATCAAGGTATTGAAACTCGTGGGATCACCACATCCAGACGATGAGATGTCAGATTCCTCATCCATCATAATTACTTCCTTACCACTCTCTTTAATTCCTTTTTTCCTGCACACACATTTCTTTTCTGCTATATAAACCCACAACTTTAGTGGGTTGAGGAGACAAATTTGAGACTTATCTCCCGTCTCCTGGCTGATGTCACCTGAAAAAAGCATTGTTTCCCTGGCAATACTCACTGTTTCAGTGATTGGCTTTCTGTGCAGTGAGGAACAGGACCTAGACCGAATCTCTAGCATTCAATAACACTTAGAAATTTCTACATAGGGCCAGGTGGGGAGGCTCATGCCTGTAATCCCAGAACTCTGGGAGGCTGAAGTGGTTGGATTGCCTGAAGTCAGGAGTTTGAGACCAGCCTGGCCAACATGGCAAAACCCTGTCTCTACTAAAAACACAAAAGTTAGCTGGGCATGGTGGCAGACAGCTGTAATCTCAGCTACTTGGGAGGTTGAGGCAAGAGAATAATCTCTTGAACCTGGGAGGTTGAGGTTGCAGTGAGCCAAGATTGCACCATTGCACTCTAGCCTGGGTGACGAGTGAAACTCAGAAGGAGAAGGAGGAGGAGAAAGGAGGAGAAGGAGGAGGAGAAAGGAGGAGGAGGAGGAGAAAGGAGGAGAGGAGGAGGAGGAGGAGGAGGAGGAGGAGAAAGGAGGAGGAGGAGGAGAAAGGAGGAGAGGAGGAGAGGAGGAGGAGGAGGAGGAGGAGGAGGAGGAGGAGAAAGGAGGAGGAGGAGGAGAAAGGAGGAGAGGAGGAGGAGGAGGAGGAGGAGGAGGAGGAGGGGAAGAGGAGGAGGAAGAATTTCCTATGAATGGTTGTGAACATGGCCTCTACTCCTGCAAATAGTGCTACCATGGCATTTTCATATATTTCAGGTGACTCTTCTACTACCTGGAACTCTAGACAGATAATCTCCTCCTTTAACCAGCTGAAGATGCTTTTAGGGATTCTAATTCTTTTATTCAATTTCTCCACAAGACTTTCCTTGATTTTCTTGAGAAACTTTAAGGGCCTTAGAGAGGGTGATTTCTAATGTAAACAACAAAAAGTTCAACCTAAACTAGCTTAATTATAAAACCTAAGAGGGGGATTTATAAGTTCATGTAGAGGTGAAATGGAGCACAGATCCCTGCAGGAAATGAGGAAAAATCTTGAGTTCCTTCAAGGGAATTTCCAGGCATCTAGTTAGCCCTGAGAAATCAGTGAGCAACTTGATAAGCAAGGAGGTAATCGTAGCTTAAAACAATAGCCTAGGAAGTTAAAATCATGAATGTTTGGTCCCCCTATAGAAATAAAGATAACATCTTAACACATGTCTCTGAGTTGCTTTTCAGACACCTGGACCCCCACCAAACAGCTCCTCTGGAATGTAGACCTCAGATAAGTGGGAACTGAGGACTGAACCCTGACCGTCATTCTTTGTTCTAAATTTCTTCCTGAGGAACCTAGAGGAAGTCACACCCATGAGCCAGAGCTAACATTCTTTTCTGCTAATCCCAAGTTTTTAGGTAAAGTTTTGCTTCCTTAACCAATCACAAATCAGAAAAATATTTGAATCCACTAATGACCTATGGGTCCCCACTTTGAGATGTCTGCCTATTTAGGTCAAACCAATGTATAGCCTCCCTGTATTGATTTATGATCTTGCCTGTAGCCTCTGCCTTTCAGCCTTTAAAAACTCTTACCTGTAAGCCATTGGGGAGTTCTGGTCTTAAGCGTGAGCTGCTTGACTCTCCTTGCTTGGAGGTTGCAAGTAAATACCTTCTGTTCTCCTGCTGCAAACCTTGGTGTGGATGTTGTGGTCTTATTGCACTGGGTGAGTGAACCCCAATTCAATTTGGTAACAGAGATGAGAATTAATTCTGGCTTCATGGGAGGCTTTTTCGGGACACAAACAACGTGACTCCCACTCTTTTTTTGAGATGAAGTGTGGCTCTGTTGCCCAGGCTGGAGTGCAGTGGCGCCATCTTGGCTCACTGCAACCTCTGCCTCCCAGGTTCAAGCGATTCTCCTGTCTTAGCCTCCCAAGTAGCTGGGATTACAGGCACCTGCCTCCATGCCAGCTAATTTTTGTTTTGTTTTGTTTGAGACGAAGTCTCGTTCCATCTCCCAGTCTGGAGTGCAGTGGTGCCATCTCAGGTCACTGCAACCTCTGCCTCCCAGATTCAAGTGATTCTCCATCCTCAGCCTCCCAAGTAGCTGGGACTACAGGTGAGCACCACTGCATCTAGCTAATTTTTGTATTTTTAGTAGAGACCAGGTTTCACCATATTGGCCAGGTCTTGAACTGCTGACCTCAAGTGATCCGCCTGCCTTCGCCTCCCAAGATGCTGGGATTACAGGCCTGAGCCACCATACCTGGCCTAATTTTTGGATTTTTGTAGAAACACGGTTTTGCCATGTTGGGTCTTGAACGCCTGACCTTAGGTGATCGTCTGCCTCGGCCTTTCGAAGTGCTGGGACTACAAGCGTGATCCTCCTCACCTGGCCGACTCCCACTCTTACTCCCTGCTCCATGTCTCAGCTTGGTTTGTTCCAAATTGGTTCTGTTTCAACAAAGCTTCTGACTCTTGGTCCTAGGTTGGCACTCAGCTACTTCCAGGACAGTGGCTCTCAATTGGGGGCGATTTTATATTTCTCCTTAGGAGACATTTGGCAATGTTGGGAAACCCTTTTGGTTGTTACAAGTCTCAGGGAGGGGTGTGATGCTGCTGGCATCTGGTGGGTAGAGGCTAGGGGTGCTGCTAACCATCCTTCAGTGTACAGAACAGCACACCGAAGGACTGTTGGGCTCATGATGTCAGTGCTGCTGAGATTGAGAAACTCTGTTTCAGATCCGCATGCTTCCTCTTCCATATTCAGGAGAGAAGACAGAATCTGTTTCAGAATTCCCATGAAAAAGTCTTGATTAGATCAGTTTGATAGGTCATGTCCACTTTCTTTTTTTGGGGGGAGTGGGGGGCGATCAGGTCTCCTTCTGTCACCCAGGCTGGAGTGCAGTGGCATGATCTCGGCTCACTGCAACTTCCATCTCCCGAGTTCCTGCCTCAGCCTCCTGAGTAGCTGGGATTACAGGTGCCTGCCACCACTCCTGGCTAATTTTTGTATTTTTAGTAGAGATGGGATTTCACCATCTTGGCCACGCTGGTCTCAAACTCCTGACCTCAAGTGATCCACCTGCCTTGGCCTCCCAAAGTGCTGGGATTATAGGCGTGAGCCACTGCACCTGGCAACACATCCACTTTATAAAAGATACTTCCTCTCCTTTGTAACTGGGATCTTTACTGTTTACTTTCCCTCCTCCCCAGCCTTTTGTTATCTCAACACACTTAGCTTCTTTGCTTTAATCCTCCTCTTAATTTTTTTTTGTCCTCTTTGCTATTAGTGGGTGGAGAAGGGAAGGTGTGGAATATACACATTAAATCTTGCTTTTGTTATTTATGCATACATTTTACATGGTTGAAAGCATGTTATATGCCCACCCCTTACCCACCCCCCTGCACACACAAATAATATTGAGTGTCATGCTTTTTTTTCTCTTAATATTGTAAAATAAGCACTTTTTCATGCTGTTAAAAATGATTTGCAGGCCGGGCATTGTGACTCACTCCTGTAACCCCAGCACTTTGGGATGCCAAGGCAAATGTATTGCTTGTGCCCAGGAGTTCAAGACCAGCTGGGACAACATGGCAAAACCCTGTCTCTACAAAAAATACAAAATTAGTTGGGCATGGTGGCATGTACCTGTGATTCCAGCTACTCAGGAGTCTGAGATGGGAGGATCATTTGAGCCCAGGAGGTGGAAGTTGCAGTGAACTGAGATTGCGCTGCTGCATTTCAGCTTGGGAGACAACATGAGACCCTACCTCAAAAAACAAGTCACAAACAATTTGCAATGATCATTTAAAAATTCTGCATTTGGCCAGGCACAGAGGCTCACACATGTAATCCCAGCACCGTGGAAGGCCAAGGTGGGTGAAATCACTTGGGGTCGGGAGTTTTAGACTAGTGTGGCCAACGTGGTGAAACCCTTCCTCTATTAAAAATACAAAAATTAGCCAGGCGTGGTGACACATGCCTGTGATCCCAACGGCTTGGGAGGCTGAGGCAGGAGAATTGCTTGAACCTGGGAGGTGGAGGTTGCAGTGAGCCGAGATGGTGCCACTGCACTCCAGCCTGGGTGACAGAGAGAGACTCTGTCTCAAAATAAATAAATAAATAAATAAAATAAATAAAATTCTATACAAAATTTCATCATATAGATAAGCTTAAATTAATAATTATTAGTTTTCATTGTATTTGACTTTCATAGTAATTTTACAGAATATGAGAATGGATTCTTTATGTGGCCATTTCTTGGACTTTAGGAGCAAAACTAATGTTGGGCCAGTATTTACTTTCTGTCGGCTGTGAGCAAATGGACAGGGTTTCAAGTAGTTTCCAGACTGGGTGCAGTGGCTCACACCTGTAATCCTAGCACCTTGGGAGGCCAAGGCAGGCAGCTCGATTGAGCCCAGGAGTTAGAGACCAGCCTGGACAACATAGTAAAATCCTGTTTCTATTTATTAAAAAATATAAAAGTTTTTAAAATGTACTTTGGGCTCTGGGGTACATGTGCACATCCTGCATCCTGCAGGATTATTTCATAGGTACATACATGCCATGGTGGTTTGCTATCTCCATACCCCCCCACCATTGCCAACATCAGACATTTCTCCTAGTGTTATCCCTCCCCAGTGTTATCCCTCCCCATCCTCCCTGCCCCCAACTGTCCCTCCCCTCTCCTCCCCTCCACCCCCCACCTAGTGCAGTGACTGTTGTTCCCTTCCCTGTGCCCAAGTGTTCTCATTGTTCATCACCTGCTTATGAGTGAACACATGTGGTGTCTGGTTTTCTGTTCTTGTGTCAGTTTGCTGAGAATGATGGTTTCTGAATTCATCCGTATCTCTACAAAAGACACAAACTTGTCATTTTTTATGGCTGCATAGTATTCCACGGTGTATATGTGCCACATTTTCTTTGTCCAGTCTATTATTGATGGGCATTTGGGTTGGTTCCAGGTCTTTGCTATTGTAAATAGTGTAGCAATGAACATACATGTGCATGTGTCTTTATAATAGAATGATTTATAATCCTTTGGATATATATCCAGTAATGGGATTGCTGGGTCAAATGGAATCTCTATTTCTAGATCCTTGAGGAATCACCACACTGTCTTCCATAATGGTTGAGCTAATTTACACTCCCACCAACAGTGTAAAAATGTTCCTTTTTCTCCACATCCTCTCCAGCCTCTGTTGTCTCCAGATTTTTTAATGATTGCCATTCTAACTGGCGTCAGATGGTATCTCAATGTGGTTTTTGATTTACATTTCTCTAGTGACCAATGATGATGAGCATTTTCTCATATGTTTGTTGGCCTCATATATGTCTTCTTTTCAAAAGTGTCTGTTCATATCCTTAGCCCACTTTTGAATGGGCTTGTTTGTTTTCTTCTTGTAAACCTGCTTTAGTTCTTTGTAGATTCTGGATATTAGCCCTTTGGCAGATGGGTAGATTGCAAAAATTTTTTCCCATTCTGTTGGTTGCTGGTTCACTCTAATGATTGTTTCTTTTGCTTGCAGAAGCTTATAAGTTTAATTAAATCCCATTTATCTATTTTGGCTTTTGTTGCCAATGCTTTTGGTGTTTTGGTCATCAAGTCCTTGCCTGTGCCTATGTCCTGAATGGTTTTGCCTAGGTTTTCTTCTAGGGTTTTTATGTGGTGTTAGGTCTTATGTTTGAATCTTTAATCCATCTGGAGTTAATTTTACTGTAAGGTGTCAGGAAAGGGTCCAGTTTCAGCTTCCTGCATATGGCCAGCCAGTTTTCCCAATACCATTTATTAAACAGGGAATTCTTTCACCATTGTTTGTTTTTGCCTGGTTTGTTAAAGATCAGATGGTTGTAGATGTTTGGCATTGCTTCTCAGGCCTCTGTTCTGTTCCATTGTTCTATATCTCTGTTTTGGTACCAGTACCATGCTGTTTTGATTACTGTAGCCTTGTACTATAGTTTGAAATCA
This sequence comes from Saimiri boliviensis, assembly GCF_048565385.1. Classification (NCBI taxonomy): domain Eukaryota; kingdom Metazoa; phylum Chordata; class Mammalia; order Primates; family Cebidae; genus Saimiri; species Saimiri boliviensis. The sequence continues at coordinate 37,630,189 of NC_133468.1, read as the reverse complement.
GGTAGAGTGATGCCTCCAGTTTTGTTCTTTTTGCTTAGGATTGTTTTGGCTATGTGGGCTCTCTTTTGGTTCCATATGAAGTTTAAAGTGGTTTTTTCCAGTTCTGTGAAGAAGGTCAATGGTAGCTTGATGGGTATAGTATTGAGTCTATAAATTACTTTGGGAAGTATGGCCATTTTTACAATATTGATTATTCCTAACCATGAGCATAGAATGTTTTTCCATCTGTTTGTGTCCTCTCTTATTTCCTTGATCTGTGGTTTTTAGTTCTCCTTGAAGAGATCTTTTACATCCTTTGTCAGTTGTATTCCTAGGTATTTTATTCTCTTTGTAGCAATTGTAAATGGGAGTTTTCTCATGATTTGGCTCTCTGTTTGTCTGTTGTTTGTGTACAGGAATGCTTGTGATTTCTGCACATTGATTTTGTGTCCTGAGACTTTGCTGAAGTTGCTTATTGGCTTAAGGAGATTTTGGGCTGAGATGATGGGGTCTTCTAATTATATGATTATGTCATCTACAAATAGGGACAATTTGACTTCCTCCTTTCCTAATTGAATCCCCTTTATTTCTTTTTCTTGCCTAATTGCTCTGGCTAGAACTTCTAATACTATATTGAATAGGAGTGGTGAGAGAGGGCATCCTTGTCTACTGCCCGTTTTTAAAGGGAATGCTTCTAGTTTTTGCCTGTTCAGTATGATATTGGCTGTGGGTTTGTCATAAATAACTTTTATTATTTTGAGATACCTTCCACGGATACCTAGTTTATTGAGGGTTTTTAGCATTAAGGGCTGTTGAATTTTGTCAAAGTCCTTCTCTGCATCAATTGAGATAATCATGTGGTTTTTGTCTTTGGTTCTGTTTATGTGGCGAATTACATTTATAGACTTGCATATGTTGAACCAGCCTTGCATCCCTGGGATGAAGCCTACCTAATTGTGATGGATAAGTTTTCTGATGTGCTGTTGCAATCAGTTTGCCAGTATTTTATTGAAGATTTTTGCATCTATGTTCATCATGGATATTGGCCTGAAATTTTCTTTTCTTGCTGAGTCTCTGCCAGGTTTTGGTATCAGGATGATGTTGGTCTCATAAAATGATTTGGGAAGGATTCCCTCTTTTTGGATTATTTGGAATAGTTTCAGAAGGAATGGTACCAGCTCCTCTTTGTATGTCTGGTAGAATTCAGCTGTGAACCCATCTAGACCTGGCCTTTTTTTTGGTTGGTAGGTTATTAATTGCTGCCTCAACTTCAAACATTTATATTGGTCTATTCAGGGTTTCAACTTCTTCCTGGCTTAGCCTTGGGAGTGTGGAAGTGTCTAGGAATTTATCCATTTCTTCCATATTTACTGGTTTATGTACATAGAGTTGCTTGTAGTAATCTCTGATGGTAGTTTGTATTTCTGAGGAATCAGTGGTACTATCCCCTTTATCATTTATTATTGCATTTATTCTATTCTCTCTTTTCCTTTTTATTACTCTTGCTAGCAGTCTGTCTATTTTGTTGATCTTTTCAAAAACCAGCTCCTGGACTTATTGATTTTTTTGAAGGTTTTTTTGTGTCTCTATCTCCTTCAGTTCTGCTTTGATCTTAGTTGTTTCTTGTCTTCTGCTAGCTTTTGAGTTCTTTTTTATCTTGCTCCTCTAGCTCTTTCAATTTTGATGATAGGTTATTGATTTTATCTTTTCTTGTTTCTCATATGGGCATTTATTGCTGTAAATTTCCCTTTAGACACTGCTTTAAATGTGTCCCATAGGTTCTGGTACATTTTGTCTTCATTCTCATTGGTTTCAAAGAACATTTTTATTTCTAGCTTCCTTTCTTTGTTTATCCATTTGTTATTCAGGAGCAAGTTGTTCAGTTTTCATGTGATTGTGCAGTTTTGAGTGCTTTTCTTAATTTTGAGTTCTAACTTGATTGTGCTGTGGTCTGAGAGACTGTTATGATTTCCATTCTTTTGCATTTGTTGAGGAGTGATTTACTTCCAATTATGTGGTCAATTTTGGAGTAAGTGCAATGTGGTGCTGAGAAGAATGTGTATTCTGGGATTTGAGGTGGAGAGTTCTGTAAATGTCTATTAGGTCTGCTTGGTCCAGATCTGCATTCAGGTCCTGGATATCCTTGTTGAGTTTCTGTCTTGTTCATCTGTCCAATATTGTTAGTGGAATGTTAAAGTCTCCCACTATTACTGTGCGGGAGTCTAAGTCTCTTTGTAGGTCATTAAGAACTTGCTTTATGTATCTGGGTGCTCCTGCATGGGGTGCATATATATTTAGAATAGTTAGCTCTTCTTGTTGCATTGATCCTTTTACTATTACGTAATGCCCTTCTTTGCCTCTTTTGATTTTTGTTGGTTCAAAGTCTGTTTTATCAGAGAGTAGGATTGCTACCCCTGCTTATTTTTTGCTCTCCATTTGCTTGGTAAGTCTTCTTCCATCCCTTTATATTGAGTCTATGTGAGTCTTTGCATGTGAGATTGGTCTCCTGAATATAGTACACCGATGGGTCTTGACTTTTTATCCAGTTTGCCAGTCTGTGTCTTTTGATTCGGGCATTTAGGCCATTTACATTCAACATTAATATTGTTATTTTTGAATTTGATCCTGCCATTTTGTTACTGGATGGTTGTTTTGCCCTTTAGTTGATGTGGTTTCTTCATTGCTTTGTTGATCTTTACCATTTGGTACATTTTTGCAGTGGCTGGTACTGGTTGTTCCTTTCCACGTTTAATAATTCCTTCAGGAGCTCTTATAAGGCAGGTCTTGTGGCAACAAAATCTCTCATCAATTGCTTGTACATACAGGATTTTATTTCTCCTTTACTTATAAGCTTAGTTTAGCTGGATATGAAATTCTGGGTTGAAAGTTCTTTTGTTTAAGGATGTTGATATTGGCCCCCACTCCCTTCTAGCTTGAATATTGGCCCCCACTCCCAAAATGCCAGGGGATTACAGGTATGACCAAACATCCCAGGTCCTTAAAAATAATCTAAATTTGTTTTCCTATTGTCCTTTGAAACTAGGGTTCAGGCATGTGACTTAGGCTCTGCCATTGGTTATATCCATGTCAAACTCTGGCTCTGGTTCCAAAGTTATAACAAGGCAGGGGTGTGGAGCTCTCTGGGTACTGAAGGCAGTAGTAGTAGTAGCAGGATGAGTGAAGTTCCTTATGTTAAAGTGGAGAGGGGCCAATGGAAGTGTCTAGAACTCAGGGTCACTCCCAATGTTTCCCTCATCAGCTCAGTTCTGTGGTGTGGTTTGGGGATGGCTCCTGAAAGCTGAACTTCAAACCTGGTTCACTATCCCATGATAACTCAAAGAGTTAATCAATATCATTAAGATAAACAGACAACCCACAATGAAACAAACAAAAAGTTCCTCCTTTTCTCATTGACCGTGTAGAGTCAGCTTTGGGGTACGAGTTTTCAAGGAAGGGTCCATTGTGTTGACATCCAGTCAAGCAATAGACATTATTTTATATGTTAGATTCTAGTTGACAGAGATTACTTTCCATTCTGGAACAAAATTGTAAAGCCTTTGCTTTTCCCCCTGAAGCAGGAATTATATTCCCTTTGCATAGGTATAAGCTGCATGGGAGCCTATAGATAAGAAAACATTTCCTCAGCCAGGCTCAGTGGCTCATGCCTGTAATCCCAGCTCCTCAGGAAGCTGAGGTGGGAGAATCACTTGAGGCCAGGAGTTTGAGACTGGCCTGGACAACATAGCAAGACCCTATCTCTAAAAAGAGAAACTGCCAGGCAAGGTGGTGGTGCATGCCTGTAGTCCCAGCTGCTTGGGAGGCTGAGGCAGGAGGATTGCTTGATCCCAGGCAGCTGAGGCTGCAGTGAGCTGAGATTGGGCTGCTGCACTCCAGTCTGGGTGACAGAGTGAGACCCTGTCTCCAAAAAAAGAAAGAAAGAAAATGAAAACATTTCCCTCAAAATGAAGCTAGGACTTCAACACTCAGAGAAGTTCTTATTTGAGACGTCGTAATTTCACATCATAGAACCAGGAAGGGAGCATTTTGGCCAGGAGAATGCGAAGGCTTCTGTGACATGAAGTGGCCTCCAAAGAATCCCTTTAGAAGCCTCTTTAGAAGCACATAGCCTGCTGACAAGGCCACCAGGATGAATTAGCTAAAACTTGTAGCCTCAGATTACAGCCTGCATTTAACTTGATGGATGGAGGTTTATAGTGTTGTCCATTTGAACATTGACAGACTCCTGCCCAAATCAATCATTTCTTTTTGACATAGTTGAATTTGAATTGCACTTTTTGATGGTGATTAGTTGATAGTTTGAGCTGGGTCTTAAGCCTCTTCGTGTTATAAAGCTTCCACACTGGTGTAGCCATCCATCATCCTATTAATGGTGGTGGGAGGTCAGACATCACATGCATTGCTAATAGGAATAAAGTTGTGTCATAGGTAAAAGTTTAAAATGAAGTAGGATGTGGACAGTCCTGTTTTATTCTGTTTAAAAATAGACTTTTGGCTGGACATGGTGGCTCACACCTGTAATCCCAGCACTTTGGGATGTCAAGCTGGGCAGATCACCTGAGGTCAGGAGTTCAAGACCAGCCTGGCCAACGTAGTAAAACCTTGTCTCTGCTAAAAATATAAAAATTAGCCTGGCGTGGTGGCAGGAGCCTGTAATCCCAGCTATTTGGGAGGCTGAGGCAGGAGAATCACTTGAACCTGGGAGGTAGAGGTTGCAGTGAGCCGAGATCATGTCACTGCACTCCAGCCTGTAGAGCAAAACTCCTCTATCTCAAATAATAATGACGATAATAATAAAAGATATTTTGTCTGTCCTAAGATCATTCCTAGCCATTCTGATTCTGGCAGTGGTATTACAATACAGGTTTAGGCAGTGTTAATCATTGGAGATTTTTGCCAAGATCATCAAATTTAGTGCAAAGATAGCCCCTGTCCACAGAATCAAGAGTGATTCAGATAGACTAATAAATAATGTGTTAGGACGTCTTACATTGTTCATACCTAACTCCTCAAGAAGATGTATCATACACAGCAAGCAGAGTGTAGCGTTGTACTCGAGGATAAGTTGTACCTAGAACGTTTTTGTTCCTGATACAAGATGTTTGGTTGAGAGGACCAGCTCTACCTGGGTCCCAGCACTTTTGGTGAGGCCAGTGAATAGCTTGAGCCCAGGAGTTCAAGACCAGCGTACGCAACATGGTGAAACCCTGTCTCTATAAGAAATACAAAAATTAGGCAGGCATGGTGAGGCACATGACTGTGGTCCCAGCTACTTGGGAGGCTGAGGCTGGAGGATCACTTGAGCCCAGGAGGTCGAGGCTGCAGTGAGCTGAGATTATACCACCGTGTTCCAGCCTGAGTGAGAGTGAAACCCTGCCTCACAAAAAAAAAAAAAAAAAAAAAAAAGCAGCAGGGACCAGCTCTGTGGCTTGCTGAGAAGAAAGACGGTATGGAATTCTGAGAATAAATCTAGCAAGTTAACACGTCTAAAATCTTTTGAGAGATAACAGAAAGCTCTTTTTGAAGATGGGGTGAACTCTTCATGTTCACTCAGAAGGATCTGTAGTCTGAAGAGTCATTTTGTGTAGAAGTTTCAGTAAGGGTTGGGGTAGACATCTACACTTTGTCTTAAAGATAATGAGATGTACTGTGGTAGAGGACTTTCCTATACTCAGCTGTAGAGAATTCTGGGAAAGAATGAAAATGAAAATGAATAAAACATGGGGCGGTCATTTTCAGACTGTGAGCTCCGAAAGACTAACTCTTTCCGTTGTCAGTAGTTATTTATTGTTTTACAGAAGTCATGTTGTGGGCCAAACACGACTTCCAAAAGCTACTGAAGCTAAGTCCAAATATCATGAAAAGTAAATTTTTGGCAAATGACATTATTTATGAGAGGCTTTGAACTTGACACATTTCTATACTGCTTCCTCTAGATTCCAATGGTGATGCCAATTCCCTAATTTTGCCAAGTTTGTATTTTTTCTTCCTTGGCATTCAAATTAAGAGGCCAAGTCACCATTACCATTCTCCTTGTGGCTTAGATGTGTTAGATGACAATCAGGAATATGCTTAGTCTACCTCTAATGAATGATCAGGAATCGTTTTTCTTCTTCTTCTTCTTCTTTTTTTTTTTTTTTTGAGACGGAGTTTCGCTCGTTACCCAGGCTGGAGTGCAATGGCGCGATCTCCGCTCACCGCAACCTCCGCCTCCTGGGTTCCGGCAATTCCCCTGCCTCAGCCTCCTGAGTAGCTGGGATTACAGGCACGTGCCACCATGCCCAGCTAACTTTTTGTATTTTTAGTAGAGACGGGGTTTCACCATGTTGACCAGGATGGTCTCGATCTGTCAACCTCGTGATCCACCCGCCTCAGCCTCCCAAAGTGCTGGGATTACAGGATTGAGCCACCGTGCCCGGCTCGTTTTTCTTCTTGTTATATATTTTTTAATCCTTTGGACCCAAAAATATATTCTTCTTATTTATTTATTTATTTTTATAATTTGTAGAGACTCACTATGTTGCCCAGGTTGGTCTTGAACTCCTGGCCTCAAGACACCCTCCCATCTTAGCCTCGCAAAGTGCTGGGATTATGCATGAACCACTGTACCCAGACCAGAATATTATTTTTGAAAACTTAAAATCTGAAATTTATTTGGAAAGCCTGGGTGTTCATAGCAAGACGGGATGGCTGGGCATGGTGGCTCATGCCTGTAATCCCAGCATTTTGGGAGGCCGAGGTGGGTGGATCACCTGAGGTCAGGAGTTTGAGACCAGACTGACCAATATGGTGAAACCCCATCTCTACTAAAAATACAAAAGTAGCCAAGCACGATGGCACATGCCTATAATCCCAGTTACTTGGGAGGCTGAGGCAGGGGAATTGCTTGAACCCAGGAGGTGGAAGTTCCAGTAAGCCAAGATTGTACCAGCGCACTCCAGCCTGGGCAACAGGAGTGAAACTTCATCTCAAAAAACAAAACAAAACAAAACAAAACAAAACAAAACAAAACAAAAATAGGATGGCAGATAGGTTGTAAGTTAGGACTGGATGCTTGGTCAGGGCAAGAACAGTCACGGTTTAGTCAGACTGCCTACCTCCTGTGCATGGGTGCCCACTCTTCTGGGATATTTCATGGCTGTCCCTGGACCCCCACTAGACTGTGCTACCTGAAATTATTGTGTGCAAAGCTCATGTTTTGAATTTTCTCTTCTGCATTCAAAACGTTAAGTATCCTATATGCTATCCTATCATAGCTCTGCTGTGTATTTTTATATCGATTTGATAATCTCATTTTATTAAGAGGCAATAACCGTTAATAGTTTGCTGGGTTACACCTCCCTGGAAAGATGGATTTTAACAGGGGACTCTTAAAGATAGACACCTTAGGCCAGGCACAGTGGCTCATGCCTGTAATCCCAGCTCTTTGGGAGACCAAGGTGGGAGGATTGCTTGAGCCCAGGAGTACCAGATCAGCCTGGGCAATGCAGTGAGGCCCTATCTCTCTATATATAAAGAAAGATATAAACCATAGCCTATAGGATGAATCACTCAGCAAAATTTTGGCAGGATATAAGGACAAAAGTTGAGAAATATGTTTTCAGCAGGGTCCAAATGACTTATCTGACTTAGTTTGGTTTCTTTCTTGTACCAGCTCTGCAAAGATGCCTAGAATAAGAAGTTCGCAGGACTGGAAGATCGAGCCCTCTTCCATCTTTTCGCAGAAAACCACCCCCTAAGGAAATGATGTGTATTACTGATATGGGCTAACAACAGGTAAAATTATAGTTAGCATATCACTTAGGCAACTTTCTGGAAATTGGCAATGGTAAAATAATTCCCTGGCAGATTACAGTGCTGATGTAAGGTTGGTCAAATCAGTCAATGCAAACCAGGCTAAAGAAACATAGTTTCAAAGAATAACTGAAGAGTCCTTGTCTTCCCCAAATGCTGCCACCTCGGCTACCAGGTTTGTATTCCAGGGGTTGACTTGAGGAATACTTAGAAGATCTTGAACGTTTTGCTTCTTTTGGAATCAATGAGAAAATCTGGCTTTCTAGCAACTCTTCATCAACTAAATCATTTTATTGAATTGCAAATGCTGTTCATCATGTCATCCCTTGGCATATACTTGGCTATCACTGGGTTATGGGAGTTGGCTCTTGTGGTTCTGCTCTTCATGAAAGAGGGAGCTGCTGAAAACAAGGTTCCAAACTGCATAATTTCTCTGGCTGTATTAATGCAGACAGTATAGTCACCATAAAGAAGAAAAATTACCAGTGGAAGATAAAACTAAAATACTAGTTGCATTACAATCGCATTCTAGAGCTGCAATAAATTGCACGAAGCCAATAAAGCAAAACTAACTGAAGATATTTGGCACAAACCAAAAACGAAATGAGAGTCATTATGCTGTCTGCTACAGGGACATGCCTCAATGTAGTTAGAGCAATAAACTACCTGGGAGTAATCTTTACTTATTTTAAATTGCATATTCCAATTGCAAAGCTGTTTCTGGCATTTTTGCCATACTCAGTTTGACTGAACTAAGGAAAGAACTACATGTCTGAATAAGCCATGTTCTACTAAATGTGCCTCCTATCTCCAGTAACTCATAACTCACTTCAGTCAGAATATTGTTTATTCTGAAATTAATCACGGTTTTCTGCCATAAATTAACTTTTCTGCAACACACTGGAAGTAGACTGATCCCGGAACTCCAGCAAGTATTTGATCAGTAGTTTCCAGTCTTTCCTTACTATGATCCTGGGCTTTTTCAGGTTTTGGGGATCAAGGTGTCTTTTTTTAATCAGTAAAGGAATCCAAAGAGGTCATACCTGTTGGGATTTTTTTATTTTATTTTATTTTATTTATTTATTTATTTATTTATTTATTTATTTATTTATTTATTTATTTATTTGAGACAGGGTCTCACTCTGTCACCCAGGCTGGAATGCAGTGGTGCAATCTTGGTTCACTGCCACCTCTGCCTCCCAGGTTTAAAACATCCTCCTGCCTCAGCCTCCTGAATAACTGTGACTACAGGTACACACCACTACCCAGGCTAATTTTTGTATTTTTTTATTTTGTAGAGATGGGGCTTCGCCATGTTGCCCAAGCTGGTCTTGAACTCCTGAGCTCAAACGATCTGCCCGCCTCAGATTCCCCAACTGCTGGGATTACAGGCTTGAGCCATTGTACCCGGCCACCTGTTGTTATTTGAGATGTGAAGTTTTATATAGTGTCAGATAGTTAAAGTAGTTATCCAGGAAGAGGGATTCCTGGAGCTGATGGGTGATTTGTCCAGAAGTCCTGTCCTTTAATACGTCAATAGATTTCTTACCTTCAAAGGAATGTTCCCTCGATTAGCAACCCAGAAAGCAACATGTCTTTAAAGCCATAAGAATTTACAAAGTTACATAAAATCTAGACAATGGATTACCTCAGCAGCAGCGAGGGTCCTACAACAAGTGAGTACCATGGTTTCCTGCATAAACCAATGACGGAGTTTGGGCTGTTCTTTTATCTGAAATAATAAAGATACAGGATGAAGAAAGGGGCCTGGTGCGGTGGCTCATGCTTGTAATCCCAACACTTTGGTAGGCTGAGGAGGGTTGATTGCTTGAGCCCAGGAGTTCGAAAGCAGCCTGGGCAACATGATGAAACCCCATCTCTATAAAAAAATACAAAAATTAGCTTAGCATGGTGGCACATGCCTGTGGTCCCAGCTACTCAGGAGGCCGAGGTGGGAGGATTGCTTGAGCCCAGAAGGTGGAGGCTGCAGTGAGTCGAGATTGTGCTGCTGCACTTCAGCCTGGGAGAAGAGAGTGAGACTCTGTCTCAAAACAAAAACGAAACAAAACAAAAAACCCAGGGAGGTAGGTGAGTAAACCCTGTAGAGGAGACAGAACAGACACTTGTTCTTGCTCTAATCTAGTTATTTTTAACTATTAATCTACATTAACAGAGTTTCTTGCATTCAATAACCAAGCAGCTTTTTACACCTTGTTTTTGAAGACAGCATCCTCATACATTGCTGGTGGGAATATAAATCAGTGAATCTTTACCGGAAATGCAGTGTTCATTTCAATTCAATATATTTGGCAGTATTCATTTAAGCCTTAAAAATAAGCATGTCATTTGGCCTAGCAGTTTCATCTAGGAATTTATTCCAGGGAGATAATCATGACTTTGGCAAATGTGTTTGTACAAGAACAGTAAAAGTATAAAAATTGTAATAGTGAAAAAAAAAAAATCTAGAAACCACCTTGACATCTCAAAATTGAAGAGCGTTTGAGTAAGTCTGAATAGATGTGCAAAGCTGGAGACCTACCATACCTGCAGTTGCTAAAAGTGCTATCATGAAACTTAAGGGGAAACACTCATGCTTTGGGAAAAGGTGAAAGAAATGTTACCTGGAAAAGCACGCTACAAAATAGCAAGAACAGGATAATAACATTTTTGGTATTAAAATGTATGTATTTAGATAAAACCAAACAGAAATGAATACATCAGACTATTAAATGTGATTGTGTCTTGTGGTGGTATTATTTTTATTTGTGTATATTTCCTAAGATAATTATAATAAATATGTATTACTTGTATAAGCAGATAAAAATTTGGTTTGAGAAAAATCCTTAATGACATTCATGTATTACAGTGGGCTGGGAGCAGGGGCCCACGCCTGTAATCCCAAGCACTTTGGGAGACTAAGATAACTTGAAGTCAGGAGTTTGAGACCAGCCTGGCCAACATGGTGAAACCCCATGTCTACTAAAAATACAAAAATTAGCCGGGTGTGGTGGCGCACACCTGTAATCCCAGCTACTTACACAAGAGGCTGAGGCAGGAGAATTGCTTGAATCTGGAAGGCATAGGTTGCAGTGAGCCCAGATTGTGCCATTTCACTCCAGCCTGGATGACAAGAGCAAAACTCTGTCTTAAAAAAAAAGAAGAAGAAAGAAAGAAAGAAAGAAAAAGAAAATTGCATGTTACAATAATCCCAATGAACAATATGATTTGTCCTCCCCCTCCCCACTCTTTTTCTGTTTTCGAGACAGGGTCTTGCTCTGTCACCCAGGTTGGAGTGCAGTGGCACAATCTCAGCTCACTGCAACCTCCACCACCCAGTCTCAAGCTATCCTCCCTCCTCAGCCTCCTGAGTAGCTCAGGCTACAGGTGTGCTTCATCATACCCAGCTAATTTTTTGTATTTTTTGTAGAGACGGGATTTTGCCAGTTGCCCAGGCTGGTCTTGAACTCCTCAGCTCATACGATCCACCTGCTTCAGCTTCCCAAGGTGTTGGGATTACAAGTGTGAGCCACTGTGCCTGGCCTTTCCTCCCACCTTTAGGCTAGGAATGAGACGAGTCACAGAGAGCCATTTCTTTTTTTTCACCAGGGCTTTTTTTCTCTGCCCTTATCTGGGCAGCTTTAGAACTCTGGTTGTCTGTGTAAGGCCAGTTGCCTCTCCAGGAGCTCGGACACACCCACCTACCCAAAACCTACCTCACATCTCTGTGCCCGGAACCTACCTCAGGAGCACATGCTCTCCTGGAAGGATCCGGCTAATGTAACCCTAGCCGGATCTTGCATTAGGAAAATCCCACCCAACAATCTACCTACAAATAGCAGCTTGCCCCGTCTACATCCCGCTCCCCCATAACCAATCAGAGCACCCTGTTCCTCCTCGCTCGCTATAGCTATAAAAACCCTACGCCTCAGGAAGTCAGCGCGACTTCTCCAGCCCCCCATTTCCTGGACCATAGAACCTTGCCCAGGAGCAGAATAAATTGGAATTTAATTGTTCTTATACTGGCCTCAGTTTCCTCATTTTAAACTCGGCAATAACCCTTACAGTCTGTAGATCTTTGGGGATGAGGGTCATTTAGCTTTGTCTCTGATCCCACAGGGATCAGATTAGCTATTTTTGCAGAGAGTTCTAAAATGGCTCCTGATGACCTGTTCCATTCCCAAATCCACCCTTCTCCCGTGCCCTGGAATTGTTGTAGAAGGCGGGAGGTATATCATTAATACCTTCAAGCTGTTTTCTGAGAGAAGTAGTCAAGTCACAGTGCAGAGGAAGTTGGGTTCAAATTCTGGTTCTGTGTGCCCCTGTGCAAGTCATTTAATCTACCTTCATCTCAGTTTCTTCATAGGTAAAACAGATATAATTAAGAGTTCCTATCTCACAAGGTGGTTCTTGTTTTAGAACCAAACAAGGGGCTGCTTGCCTGGCACAGTAAGACCAGATATCTACACTGAGGCTTTGCATTGGCATACAAGGAGATGTTCATCTGCAGGTACAAAGGAAGGAGAATCAGGGCAGTTCATGCTTACGACCTGAACTCATGGATGGCTTGCATGTAAGGGTTTCAGAAGGCAAGGATAAGTTCCAAGAAGGCAGAAGCTGCAGGCAAAGTCATAAATCAATATATGGAGGCTGGGCGTGGTGGCTCATGTCTGTAATCCTAGCACTTTGGGAGGCCAACGTGGGTGGATCACAAGGTCAGGAGTTCGAGACCAGCCTGGCCAACATAGTGAAACCCTGACTCTGCTAAAAATACAAACATTAGCCAGGTGTGATGGCACATGCCTGTAGTCCCAGCTGCTTGGGAGGCTGAGGCAGGAGAATCACTTGAACATGCGAGGCAGAGGTTGCAATGAGCCGAGATCACACCATTGCACTCTAGCTTGGGTGACAGAGTGAGACTCCATCTTAAGAAAAAAAAAAAAGTAAATTGCACAAACTGTAATCACTTTTGCACCAACCCAATATAAATGTGCCTATTTATTGATTGCTTACGTTTTTTTGTTTTGTTTTGTTTTGTTTTTTCAGTTCCTGGGCAGAGTATGACACACAAGCGCTCAATACTGGGAACGAGTTCATAGAGCAGGTCCTGTTAGGATATTCCCACTTCACAGATAATAAAGTCCAGGCTCAGGCACCCACAATTTTGCAGCTATTGAGTGGCTTTTAATCTTTGCTCTATTTTGTCCTCAGTCTAGGAAACCAATTATAATTTTTTTTGTTTTTGAGGCAGAGTCTCACTCTGTTGCCCAGGCTGCAGTACAGTGGTGTCATCTCAGCTCACTGTAACCTCTGCCTCCCAAATTCAAGTGATTCTCCTGCCTCAGCCTCCTGAGTAGCTGAGATTATAGGCACCCACCACCATGCCCAGCTAATTTTTGAATTTTTAGTACAGACAGGGTTTCACCACGTTGGCCAGGGTGGTCTGGAACCCCTGACATCAGGAAATCCACCCGCCCGGACCTTCCAAAGTGCTGGGATGACAGGCGTGAGCCACCACACCCGGCCAAAACCAATTATAGTATTTTAAAGGATTTGTTGACACGCATGATTTAGAATTGATTTCTCTTCTAATTACTCACCTCAAGGTCACAATCATTGTTAAGGCCGGTTGCCTCGCTGGGAGCTCCACACACCCATCCCTCGGGGTGCCTGAAATTACATCACCAAAATCTGCACTCAGCATCTAGCTTCCCCACGCCCACCTCTGCACTCAACACTAAACTCTGCACACGGCACCTAGCCCGCCAGTGGAAATCCCCTCTGCACTCAGCACCAGGATCTGCACTCGACACTAGACTCTGCACTAGGCACCCAGCCAGCCGTTGGAAAAACCCCACCAAAATTTAAAAGAAGCCGCGCCAAAACCTGCCCAATAGCGCATAGCCACGTCCAGCCCGCTCACCGGAAATCCCGCCTACCTACCGACAGCAGCCTGCCAGGTCCACATCCTGTTCTCCACAGCCAATCAGAGTGCCTTCCCTCCCTGTACAACCCCCACGCCTGAGTGAAGTCAAGGGAGGCTTCCCTAGCCTCTTTCCTGGGACCGTGGAACTTCGGTCTAATTGTTCTGATGCAAGCCTCAGTTTCCTCATTTTAAAATCAGCAATAAACCTTACAGAATGTAAACTTTACAATCATCAACTGTTCTCAGCTGCCTACAATGTGCAGAACGCCAAACTGGGTATGTATGAGAGGCACTGGAAGAAAATGTTCCCTGCTATGTTCAAGCTTTCTGGTTTTAATCCATCACCTAAATAATAATCTAAAATAAAACGGGTGTATTTGCATGAGAAGTGTCTTCTGAATCGAATGCAAATGAGGTGAATGGCAGCACATTGTGTCTTCTTCATTACGGACAGCAACCTCTGGCATTAATTAATTACATGTTCTTTCTTTGCCTGCAAGGTAACTGCCTTTAAATTTTTGTTGCAAAGAGAGCTAACTCCATTGTGCTTCCATCACATGTCATGCATTAAATAGGTGGGATTTGTTTCTTCTGATGTTTTACAAAGGGGTAATCTTGCCTACAGCATTGCTTTCTGTTTGGCCTGACTAGATCATCAGTTCTTTGCAGAAAGTCTGTGGCTACACTGCGGGCATCGCTTTAGCTTCCTTTTGGATACTTCTTAGATGTTAAGAAAGCCCTGTTTTGGCCGGGGGCACAGTCCCAGTACTTTGGGAGGCTGAGGCAGGTGGATCACTTGAGGTTAGGAGGTCGAGACCAGTCTGGTCAATATTGTGAAACCCCTGCCTCTACTAAAAATACAAAAATTAGCCCGGCATGGTGGTATGCTCCTGTAATCCCAGCTCCTCAGGAGGCCGACACAGGAGAATTGCTTGAACCTGGGAGGCAAAGGTTACAGTGAGCCAAGACTGCACCACTGCACTCTAGCCTGGGCAACAAAGCGAGACTCTTGTCAAAAAAAAAAAAAAAAAAAAGCCCTGTTTTTCTACAAAAATGGGGAAAACCACCGCCACGAGGCTGACTTTTCCTTTCAAAATGAGGGTTTTAAAATGCTAGCCTTCTGAAAAAATAATAAATAAAAAGAAATAACCAACTTGCTTTTTTCCCTCTTTTAAACCAGACTCTTTTCCCTGAAGTCATAAACTGGTGACAAAATGAATTAATTCAATGTTTTATTACTCATTTACTGTAAAATATTGTACGGTCTTGGCAAGCCGATGAGTGACTGTGTAACTGAAAACATTTCTGCACTAATTCAAGAAACTTAGTTTCCTGCATATCATAATTCTCTATCATTCTAAGTATGCAAACACTACTACTATTACTAGACTGCTACCACTATGAATAAACACTTATTTCAGGACTTAGTACGTGCCAGGAATCTCATTCATTTCTCACAATAACTCTTCTGTGGGGTGCTATATATAGGCACTATTTTTATTTATTTATTTATATTTTTTTTCAGGCAGAGTCTGGCTCTGTCACCCAGGCTGCAGTGCAGTGGTGCTATCATAGCTCACTGTGGCCTTCCACTCTTGGGCTCAAGAAATCCTCCTATCTTGGCCTCCTGAGTAGCTGACACTACAGGTATGTACCACCGCACCTGGCTAATTTTTGATAATCTGTAGAGATGGAGTCTCACTATGTTGCCCAGGCTGGTCTTGAACTCCTGGGCTCAAGTGATCCTCCCAGCCCCCAAAAGTGTTGGGGTTACATGTATGAGGGATCACTCTCAGCTTTTTTTTTTTTTTTTTTTTTTTTCTATTTAGATGGAGTCTCACTCTTGTTGACCAGGCTGAAGTGCAATGCTGCGATCTCTGCTCACTCCAACCTCTGCCTCCCGGATTCATGCAACTATCCTGACTCAGCTTCTTGAGTAGCTGGGATTACAGTCACCCACCACCACGTCCAGCTAATTCTTGCATTTTTAGTAAAGATGGGGTTTCTCCATGTTGGCTAGGCTGGTCTCGAACTCCTGACCTCAAGTGATCCTCCCGCCTCAGCCTACCAAAGTGCTGGGATTACAGGTGTGAGCCACCAAGCCCGGCCTGGCTATTTTTTTAAACCTCATTTTGCAGACTAGAAAATGAAGGATGAGAGAGGTTTAGTAAGTGTAAGGCTGGCGGCCTCATTCGGAGTACCCCGTGACGTCAGGAAACTGGCGCCCAGGGCCAAGAAACTGAAACCGAAAAGCTCCAGCTGATGCAACCCTGGCCAACTCTTAGACTAGAAAACCCGCCCCACAACCCGACAACCAATAGCAGCCCGTCCCATCCCAATCCCGTTCCCCCGGAGCCAATCAGAGCACCCAGCTGTTGCTCCTTGCCTATAGCCATAGAAATCCCATGCCCCAGGAAGTCAGCTCGACTTCTCTGGCCCCCTTTCCCTGGACCATAGAACCTCTCGAGGGAGCTGAATAAACTGGTATTTAATTTTCTTATACTGGCCTCAGTTTCCTCATCTTAAACTCAGCAATAACCCTTACAGTAAGTTGCCTAGATTCAGACTGCTAGTCAGTGGTGAACTGAGGATCTCTTTCTAGTTCAGCCTGTTGTCAATGCCACTCCTCTTAATCACAGTGCTGTCCCTCCTACCCAAGTGATTCCTAATTTGCTTTTATGTTTACACTAACTTATCCTACATAGCTTTGCTGAGCCATTATTTAAGAGTAAGTATAAGATTAATCGTCCAAGAGGTCTATTTGACTTTTGACGTGTAAAGTTCATTGTTTCTCAGAAGAAGCAAACTTTAATTTCAGGACTGAGACTCGAGATGGCTGGAACACTTCTATTGTTTATCAGGCACATAATTTTTAAAAGGAACTTTGTGACCGGGTACAGCAGCTCACGCCTGTAATCCTAGAACTTTGGGAGGCCAAGATGGGTGGAGTGCCTGAGCTCAGGAGTTTGAGACCAGCTTGGGTAACATGGTGTGACCCCATCTGTACTAAAAATACAAAAAATTAGCTGGCTGTGGTAGGGCTTGCCTGTAGTCTCAGCTACTTGGGAGGCTGAGGCAGGAGAATCCCTTGAACCCGAAGGCAGACTTTGCAGTGAGCTGAGATCGCACCACTGCACTCCAGCCTGGGCATGAGAGAATGCTCGAAATAGTTTTTTTTCCTTTTCTTTTCCCAGAAATGTGCTTACCCATGAAATAGTTTTGAACTGAACATAAGAACGGGAAGACTCTAGCACTTCGCACTGTTTTGAGTGTGAGTAGATTGGTGAGTACTTGATGCACTCTCATTGTCTTGAGCACAGTCCTGCCTCTCTCCTGAGGTCAGATCTGGAATTCCTCTTACCTGCTGTGGGTTGGCCCCTGGATATACTTCAGGCCCACCACGCTCAGCAGGTTCAAGCCACACTCATGGTCCTTCCCCTTAGAGCTTCTACCATAGTCTTTGTTTGGTTACCAGCATAACTATCCTTTCAGTTATTTATGATTAAAATACTCAGTAACCTAACCTTTGCTTTCCCTCCCCCTCCCCCTCCCATCCCCCTTCCCTTTTTCTTCCCCTTCCCCCTTCCCTTCCTTTCTTAGGACAGTCTCTCTCCATCACCCAGGCTGGAGTGCGGTGGCTCAATCTGAGCTCACTGCTCTGCCTCCCAGGTTCAAGCAACTCTCATGACTTAGCCTCCCAAGTAGCTGGGATTATAGGCATACACCACCCCACCTGGCTAATTTTTGTAGTTTTTGGTAGAGACAGGGTTTTGCCATATTGGCCAGTCTGGTTTTGAACTCCTGGCCTCAAGTGATCCACCTGCCTTGGCCTCCCAAAGTGCTAGGATTATAGGCATGAGCCACCACGCCTGGCATGTTGTTGTTGTTGTTTTTAAATTGGTTTGTTGGTTGTTTTTGAGACAGGGTCTCACTCTATTGCCCAGGCTGGAGTACAGTGGTATGATCATGGCTCATTGCAGCCTCAACCCTCTGGTCCCAAGTGATCCTCCCACCTCAGCCTCCTGAGTAGCTGGGACCACAGGTGCACCTGGGTAATGAAAAAACATTTTTTTGTAAGACCAGGTGCAGTGGCTCACGCTTGTAATCCTAGCACTTTGGGAGATGGAGGTGGGAGGATCACTTGAGCCCACAAGTTTGAGACCAGCCTGGGCAAAATAGTGAGACTTTGTCTCTAAAAAAATAAAAACTTAGCCAGGTGTGGTGGTGCATACCTGTAGTCCTAGCTACTCGGGAAGCTGAGGTGGGAGGATCACTTGAGCCTGGGAGGTTGAGCCTACAGTGAGCTGTGATTGCACCACTGCATTCCAGCCTGGGCAACAGAGCGAGATGTTTTTTCACTGATATTTTCTTGCTTTTTGAGGATTTCATCCAAGACACCACATTACACTGAGCTGTCATCCCTCCTTTGTTTCTTCTGATCTGTGACAGTTTTCCAGGACTTTTCTTGTGTTTGATAACCTTGACAGTTTTGAGGAGTACTGTCGGTATTTTGCAGAATTCTCTCAGTGTGGGCTTGTCTGGTGTTTTTCTCACGGCTACGTTGGGCTTTGGGATTTTGGAAGGAAGACTTTAGAGATGAAACACCATTTTCATCACTTCACATGAAAGCTATGTACTATTAACATGATGTATCACTGATGCTAACCTTGATCTTGAGTATCAGGTAAAAGAAGTGTTTGCTGCTTGCCAGATTTCTTCTCTGTAACATTATATTTCTCCCCACTCCCTCCTTTTCTTTTCTTTTCCTTTCCCTTCCCTCCCCTCTCCCTCGCTTCCTTCCTTCCTTCTTTCCTTCCTTTGCTGTCTCTCTCCTTCCTTTCTTCTTCCCTTCCCTTCCTCCCTCCCTCCTTCTCTCCCTCCTTCCTTTCTTTCTTTCTTGACTTGCTCTCTCACCCAGGCTAGAGTGCACTGCAGTTACTGCTCACTGCAGCCTCAACCTCCCAGGCTCAAATGATCCTTGTGCCTCAGCCTCCCAAGTAGCTGGGACTACAGGCACATGCCACCATGCCCAGCTAATTTTTAAAAATGTTTTGTAGAGACAGAGGTTTCACTCTGTTGCCAGGCTGGTGTCCGACTCTCGGGCTCAAGTGATCCTCTCACTTGGCCTCCCAAAGTGCTGGGATTACAAGCATGAGCTACCCCACCCTTCCTATTTTTCCCCTCTGTATACTTTTTTCTTTAGATGCAAGTCCCAAAATGATACCCACACTCCAGGTAGGTAAGAAATTAAGTTCTATCTCCTCAGTGAAGGAGTATCTCCAATATTATTTGGAATTCTTCTGTAAACAGTTGTCTCTAAGGCCCACAATTATTTTACTCAGTCATTTGCTTAAATCAGTTAGCATGGTTTGGCTCCATGTCCCCACCCAAATCTCATTTTTGTTTGTAATCCCCATGTGTGGAGGGAGGGAGGTGATTGGATCATGGGGGTGGTTTCCCCCATGCTGTTTCCGTGATGGTGAGTGAGTTCTCACTAAATCTGGTGGATTTATAAGTGTTCGGAAGTTCCTCCTTTATTCTTCTCTCTCCTGCCGTTTTGTAGAGAAGGTGCCTGCTCTGCCTTTTCTTCTGCCATGATTTTAAGATTCCTGAGGCCTCCCCAGACATGAGGAACATTGAGTCAATTAAACCTCTTTTTTTTTTTTAAATAAATCACCTAGTCTTGGGTATTTCTTTATAGTAGTGTAAAAATGGACTAATACAATCAGTAAGGACTCCTGGTTGTTTCTCGTATACTTTGGGTTGTAATCCAATACTATGCTATTTATTTTGTTGTTTACATTGTTGCAGCTTTGGCCATTTAGAATCTTTCAGATTTTGATATGCCTCATCCTTTTGTTTTTTGAGTCTTTTATTACTTTCTTATCTTTTTTTTTTTTTTTTTTGAGATGGGGTCTTGCTCTGTTGCTTAGGCTGGAGTGCAGTGGTGGAATCATAGCTCACTGCAGGCTTGAACTCCTTGGCTCAAACGATCCTCCTACCTCAGCCTTCCAAGTACCCGGAACTACAGGTGAACACCTCTAGATAATTAACTTTTTTTTGAGACAAAATCTCTCTTTTTCACCCAGGCTGGACTGCAGTGGTGTGAACACAGCTTACTGTAGCTTTGACCTCCCAGACTCAAGTAATCCTCCCACCTCAGCCCCCCAAAAAGCAGGGACAACAGGTGCATGCCACCAAGCCTGGCTAATTTTTATATATGTGTATATATATGTATATATATATGTGTGTGTGTATGTGTGTGTGTGTGTATATATATATATATATATATTTTTTTTTTTTTTTGGTAGAAATTGGGTTTCACCATGTTGCCCAGGCTGGTCTTGAAATCCTGAGCTCAAGTCATCTGCCCACTTTGGCCTCCCAAAGGGTTAAGATTACAGGCCTGAGCTGCCTCATCCAGCCACTTTCTTTTTTTCTTTTTTTTTTTTTGAGATGGAGTTTCGCTCTTGTTACCCAGGCTGGAGTGCAATGGCACGATCTCGGCTCACCGCAACCTCCGCCTCCTGGGTTCAGGTAATTCTCCTGCCTTAGCCTCCTGAGTAGCTGGGATTACAGGCACGCGCTGCCATGCCCAGCTAATGTTTTGTATTTTTAGTAGAGACGGGGTTTCACCATGTTGACCAGGATGGTCTTGATCTCTCGACCTCGTGATCCACCCACCTCGGCCTCCCAAAGTGCTGGGATTACAGGCTTGAGCCACTGTGCCCGGCTGCCACTTTCTTACTTTCTAGCACCATAAGATGTTCCAGGTTAATCTTGTATCTTCCCTGCCTCAGCCCTAGCTTCAGCCATATCTGCAAGGTGCTCTGCTTCCTTTTATTGCAGAAAGGCATAATGGTATTAGAAATCAAGATCTGGACACTTAATGTGCTCATCTCTACAGGGATGTCACTGCCTCTAGGCCCAACTAGCTGACAGAACTAGAAAACATTTGTGTATACTAACTCGTGTATTAGTTCATTCTCATGCTGCTGATAAGGACATGCCTGAGACTGGGTAATTTACAAAAGAAAGAGATTTAACTCAACTAACAGTTCCATATGGCTGGGGAGGCCTCCCAATCATGGAGGAAGGTGAAAGGTATGCCTTACATCACAGCAGTCAAGAGAGAAAATGAGCATCAAGTGAAACGGGGTTCCCTTTATAAAAGCATCAGATCTTGTGAGACTTATTCACTACCACTAGAACAGTAAGGGGGAACCAGCCCCATGATTCAATTATCTCCCACCACGTTCCTCCCATAATGTGTGGGAATTATGGGAGTACAATTCAAGATGAGATTTGGGTGGGGACATAGAGCTAAACCATTATCACCATGTCTATACAACTTACCTACGATAGTTTCTGTATTTATCCATTTATTTCTCTATTCAGCTAAACATGAATTCATGCCGATATCTCTGACTCTAATCCAGCACCACATGGTTTAGCCTAGTCTTTCCCTCCTGTTTATCGGTAATTTCCCTCATCAACAGTGATAAACCCATCTCCCACTATCCACCATCTACTTGCTTATCATTTTATCCCCAGTATGCATGTAAAATAGTTTCAGAAATTTTAACCTATAATCCCATGAGAAACAACTTCACCCACTGGAGTATAGCATTTATGTACATTTCCATTTGTCTTTAGCCTTGATTTTCCAAAGTTATTTAGATCAGCTCTTTTCACCAGTCCACTTCACAGCTTTGTAAAACATTTAGATTCTTTTGTCACAGTCTGCATTTCATTCTGGGATACCCACATCTTCTGATTTATTTTTTAAAAATCTGCATCAATTGAAATTTACTCTTCGTGATGTTAAGTTCTAAAGGTTTTGACAAATGCATAGTGAACTGTATATATTTCCCCAGTGTCATAAAAAATAATTCCGTAATCCTCAAATTTTCCCGTGTCCCCTTTGTGACCCTTTCCCCAACTTCCTTTTGTTTTCACATTTTTACTTTGCCTAAATTTACTTTTCCTCCTCTGCTGCTGTCTAACTGCCAATGAATGGCGGCTCAAACACCTTCTCTTCTATAAACTCCGTTCTTAATATTATCACCACTGAATCCCACAACACATACATTGACACTCAAAAGCACTCATTACTTAAAATGTCCATAGTACTTTGCTCTTACTTTTATTATATAATTTCAATTTTATAATGAAATAATTTTAGTTTTTGTCTTCCTCCCTCCTTTGACAGCTTCTAAGGACCAAGGACTGCGCTTTTTCATTGCTGTTTCTTCAGAGCTTGGCATACAGTGAGTGTTCATTAAACATTTGTGGTTTTCTGAATTGGATATGTTATAGTTAATATTAACCAGTTAATTAAACTGAACAAGTATTTATTGAGCACCAGGTAAGTTCTTGGCAGTTTAATAGGTGCTAGATGTGGGGAATACAAAATGAGTATTCTGTTTAACAATTTCCTTGGGTTTATAATGTCATTGAGACAATAGTTTATGTTCTGTGCTAATGTGTTTATCGCTATGAGGTTCGAGCTGGGAATGGAAAACTCCAACCTTGTAGTAACAAGGCAGTTTGGTATATGGGGCAGAAAAAAATTTAGTGATCCTGATTTTGGATTAGGATATTGAGAAAAGAAATGCTCCTGGCTGAATGGGTGCGGTGGCTGATGCCTGTAATCCCAGCACTTTGGAAGGCCAAAGCTGGAGGATTGCTTGAGACCAGGAGTTCAAGACCAGCCTGGGCAACATGGTGAAACCCTGTCTCTACTGAAGATAAAAAATTTGCTGGGTATGGTGGCACACACCTGTACTTCCAGCTATTCAGGATGCTGAAGTGGGAGAATCCCTTGAGCCCAGAAGTTTGAAGGTGCAGTGAGCTATGATTATGCCACTATACTCCAGCCTGGGTGACACAGCAAGACCTTATTTTGAGAAAAACCCAAATGTAACTTCTTCCTTCAGTATCTCCTCTTTTTTTTTTTTTTTTTTTTTTTTTTTTGAGACGGAGTTTCACTCTTGTTACCCAGGCTGGAGTGCAATGGCGCGGTCTTGGCTCACCGCAACCTCCGCCTCCCGGGCTCGGGCAATTCTCCTGCCTCAGCCTCCTAAGTAGCTGGGATTACAGGCATGTGCCACCACGCCCAGCTAGTTTTTGTATTTTTAGTAGAGACGGGGTTTCACCATGTTGACCAGGATGGTCTCGATCTCTCGACCTCGTGATCCACCCGCCTCGGCCTCCCAAAGTGCTGAGATTACAGGCTTGAGCCACCGCGCCCGGCCCAGTATCTCCTCTTAAAAGGAAGAAAGACAGACTCAGGGGCTCTGTGGCTTGCCTGCTCAGCTGTATTTGCACTGGCAGAGGCAGCACATGTGTATTGGACAATAAAGAATTTGCTTGGTCTTGTCCTGAGTTCCTGGCAGGGAACTTCAAAAACACGTGAAATTTCTCAAGTGGTAGGAGTAGTTTTATTATTCATGAGCCCCTTGGATCACACCCAAGTTTATGCTACTGCAGTGACTCATGGTGGGTCCCTGGATAGCGTCATGGTTGGGGCTGGTTGCCAGAGAGACCAACCATGTGATTAGAGGACTTTGAGCCAGTTTACCAATGGGCAGCAACAGGACTAGAGATGGCGTTCAATCATGTGACCAGTGATGCAACTGATGATTGAACAGTCATGTTTATGTAATGAAACCCCAGCAAAAACACTGAACACTGGGGATCAGTAGAGCTTTTTGATTGGTGAATACAACAATGTGACATGCTCTGATTCCATGGGGAGGGACACAGAAGCTCCACATTTGAGACCCTCCCAGATCTTGCTCTAAGTATCTCTTCATTTGGCTGGTCCAGATTTGTATCCTTCATTAAAAAAACTGTAGTTGTGGGCCGGGCGTGGTGGCTTGTGCCTTTAATTCCAGCATTTTGGGAGGCTGAGGTGGGAGGATCACTTAAGGTCAAGAGTTTGAGAACAGCCTGGCCAACATGGTGAAACCCTGACACTACTAAAAATACAAAAATTAGCCAGATGGGGTGGTGGGTGCCTGTAATCCCAGCTGCTTGGGAGGCTGAGGCAGGAGAATTGCTTGAACAGGGAAGGTGGAGGTTGCAGTGAGCTGAGATTGTGCCACTGGACTTCAGCCTGGGAGAAAGAGAAAGACTTTGTCTCAGAAAAAAAACCCAAAACCCCCACAAAACTGTAGTTGTGGCCCAGTGTGGTGGCTCACACTTGTAATCCCAGCACTTTGGGATGCCAAGGCTGGAGGATTGTTTGAATTTATCAGTTCAAGACCAGCCTGGGCAACAAAGTGGGACCCCCATCAATGCAAAATATTAAAAAGTTAGCTGAACGGGGTAGTTCATGCCTGTAGACCTAGCTGCTCAAGAGGCTGAGGCAGGAAGATTGCTTGAGCCTGGGAAGTCAAGGGTGCAGTAAGCTATGATCATGCCACTGCACTCCAGCCTGGGTGACAGCAACACATGATCTCAAAACAAAACAAAAAATTGTGGATATAGGTATGGTATTTTCTTGAGTTCTGTGAGTCATTTTAACAAATCATCTGACTTCAGGGGATGGTGGGGACTCCCAAATTTGTAGCCAGTCTAAAGTGTGAGTGGGCTGAGAACACCTGAGGCGTAGCTGGTGTCTAAAGTGAGGGTAGTCTTCAGTCTTCTTGTGAAGCCCTTCACTTGCGGGTCTCCACCAACTTCAGGTGGTGAATGCCAGAACTGAATTACAGTACCACAGTTGAGGTTAGGATAGAATGTGTGCCCCACCAATGAGAGAATACGGCATCAAGGGTTGAATTCCAGGCTTAGCATTTAGAGGAGAGTGATGTTTGAGGGATTAGTGCCTTAAACCTCTACAAATCACAGTCTGTGCTTTTCTTGCTACTCCTCATAATGGTGAAGGCAGATGGTGGCAGAATACAGTTTGCGAAGATGGTGAAATGTTGGGGTGGACCACTTTGATAATGGGAAATATGTATTTGGTCTTCATTTCTGTTTCTTGGCACACAACTCCTAAAATCCTTGGGATCTCCAAATTGCTGTCTTTTCTGTTTTTGTTTTATTTTGTTTTCTGAAACAGAGTCTCACTGTATCACCCAGGTTAGAGTGCAGTGATATGATCTTGGCTCACTAACCTCTACCTTCTGGGTTCAAGTGATTCTCCTACCTCAACCGCCCAAGTAGCTGGGACTACAGGCATGCGTCACCACGCCCAGCTAATTTCTGTATTTTTAGTAGAGACGGGGTTTTATGGTGACCAGGCTGGTTTCAAACTTCTGACCTCAGGCAACCTCTTCGACCTCCCAAAGTGCTAGGATTACAGGCGTGAGCCATTGCACCTGGCCTGAGCTTGTGGTTTTCCTGCTGTTCCTCATATGGCGAAGGCAGATGGTAGGAGAATAGTCTGTGAACATGGTGAAATGCAAGGGTGTGCCATTGTGTTATTGGGAAATATGTGTTGGGTCTGATTTCTTTGCTGGCATACAACTCCTAAAATCCTTGGGATCCTTAAAATGATGTTTTTTCTTTTTTATTTTTTTTAGATAAGATCTCACTCTGATGCCCAGGCTGGAGTGCAGTGGCATGATCTCAGCTCAATACAACCTCTGCCTCTGGGTTCAAGCAATTCTTTTGCCTCAGCCTACTGAGTAGCTGGGATTACAGGCATGCACCACCATGACCAGCTAATTTTTGTATTTTTATTAGGGAAGGAGTTTCACCATGTTGGCCAGGCTGGCCTCAAATTCCTGACCTCAAGTGATCTGCCCACCTTGGCCTCCCAAAGTGCTAAGATTACAGGTGTGAGCCACCACACCTGGCCTGAGCTGATGGTTTTCCTGCTGCTTCTCATATGGTGAAGGCAGATGGCAGGAGAACACAGTTTGTGAAGATGGTGAAATGGGGGATGTGTCATTGTGATATTAGGAAATATGTATTTTGTTTTCATTTCTTTCCTGGCCTATAACTCCTAAAACCCTTGGGATCCCCCAAATGCTGTTTTTTTTTCTGGGCCTTTTTTTTTTTTTTTTTTGAGACGGGTTCTCACTCTGATGTCCAGGCTGGAGTGCAGTGGCATGATCTCAGCTCAATGCAACCTCTGCCTCCAGATTCAAGTGGTTCTCCTGCCTCAGCCTCCTGAGTAGCTGGGATTATAGGTGTGCACCATCATGCCCAGCTAATTTTTTGTATTTTTAGTAGGGACGGGGTTTCACCATGTTGGCCAGGCTGGTCTCAAACTCCTAACCTCAAGTGATCCATCCGCCTTGGCCTCCCAAAGTGCTGGGATTATAGGTGTAAGCCCCTGCATTGAGCCCTTTTCTGGGTCTTTTGTTTGATAGCTTCATGTTGGGGCTGGTCACTGGGAAGACCAAGGCAGGGTTAAACGGTTGGGACTTTCAACTCGAGTCCCCACCTCCAGCAGATAGGCTGAAAGTCAAGTTGATCACCAGTGGCTAATGGTTTTATCAATCATGCCTACATAATGAAGCCTCTATAAAAAACCAAGAGGATAGGGTTTGGAGAGCTTCCAGATAGCTGAACACACAGGGGTTCCTAGAGGAAACTGTACCCAGGGAAGACAATGAAAGCCCTGTACCCCTTTCCCCATACTTCACCCTATGCATCTCTTTGTCCACCTCCTTTGCACTCTCCTTCATAATAAACTGGAAAATGTTAAGTGTTTCCATGAGCTCTGTGAGCTGCTGCAACAAATTAATTGAAAACAAAGAGGGGGTCATAGAATTTCCAACCTGAAGCAATTGGTCAGAAGTTCCAGAGGCCTGGAACTTGCTACTGGTGTCTGATGCTGGTGTGGGGCAGGGGCAGGGGCAGTCTTGGGGATGGTGCCTTCAACTTAAGGGATCTGATATAATCTCCATGTGAGTAGCATTGGAATTACATTGGAGCACACCCGGATATCTGCTGCTTGGTGTGTGGGGATAAACCCTCATACCCTAGGTCACAGAAGTCTTCTGTGTTGATGATAGCAGTGGTGGTGTGAGAGCAGAGGAAAAACACAGTCCAAGAGGTTTTCCCTAAACATTCAGGAAATCACTTCAATGACGCTAAAGCCCCCTGCAAGGGGATGAATGCCCAGGCTCCCAGGGCCACAGACTTGTAGGAACCCCCTGCCTAATGCCATATACTGGGAGGTCCATCATTCTTAAGGATCATGGTAGTTGGTATTTATTTTTTATTTTTTTATTTTATTTTTTGAGTTGGAGTCTCGCTCTGTAGCCCAGGCTGGAGTGCAGTGGTGTGATCTTGGCTCACTGCAACCTCTGCCTCCCAGGTTCAAGAGATTTTCCTGCCTCAGCCTCCTGAGTAGCTGGGATTACAGGTGTGTGCCACCACACCCTGCTAATTTTTGTATTTTTAGTAAAGATGGGGTTTCACCATGTTGGTCAGGTTGGTCTTGAACTCCTAGCCTTGTGATCCACCTGCCTCGGCCTCCCGAAGTGCTGGGATTACAGGCATGAGCCACCACACTCGGCCTATTTTTTTTTTCTTCTCTACAGTTGAATGTTATCGATATTGATATTCAAACACCATGTTACTGAAAATAATCACATTGCCAAAATCCAGCTTTAGGCTGACAAACCTGATTCAGGCTGAATGCAATTCACAAATCAATAGATTGTATAATAACAGTTCCATGCCAGGATCTGAATTCTGACCTAATTTAATATGACTTAACACAACTCTGTATTACCTTTCCACCCTTGTTCTGTCAACTCAAGGAAAACACAACTTCGAGGTGGTGACACTCTCAGTTACACCTTTCTGAACCCTGTGGATGTGATTTTTAGAGACAAAATTGCACAGTAGAAAAATTTGTGTCGGGGGCCTCTCGGCCTGATCCTTACTCTTTCTATTTCTCATCAGGTCTGTAGTTCCCACAAGACCTTTCTTTCCCAGGAGGACACCAATTCCCTGGCAAAAGTTGGTAGTGCCTTTCCCAGGGGCATTTTTGTGTTTGTTTGAGACAGGATCTCACTCTGTTGCCCAGGTTGGAGTGCAATGTGTGATCACATGACTCACTGCAGCCTTGACCTTCCAGGCTTGGGTGATCCTCTTGTCTCAGCCTGCAGAGTAGCTGGAACCACAGGTGTGCCCCCATGATGCCCAGCTAATTTTTAAATTATTTGTAGAGATGGAGTCTCCCTATGTTGCTCAGGCTGGTCTCAAACTCCTGGGCTCAAGCAATCCTCCCACTTTGGCCTCCAAAAATGCTGGGATTATAGGTGTGAGCCCCTGCTCCCAACTACTAATGTTCTTTTTCCAAAAATTCGTTTGCTGAACAAATATTTCAATGCTTACTATGTGCCATTTGTAGTGTTAGGGACTAGTTTTACAGTAATAGGGAATAATCTTGGCCAGGCATGGTGGCTGACGCCTAAAATCTCAGCATTTTGGGAGGCTAAAGTAGAAGTATGGCTTGAGGCCAGGAGTTCGAGACCAGCCTGGACAACATACCAAGAACCTGTCTCTACCAAAAAAAAAAAAGTTATAAAATATTAGCCTTCTAGCTACTCAGGAGGCTGAGGTGGGAACATCACTTGAGTCCAGGAATTCCAGGCTGCAATGAGCTAGGATTGTGCCAGCCTGGGCAACAGAGTGAGAACTTGTCTCAAATAAGAATGATCTTACGTATTTTATAATTGCATAGTTATTAGCAAGAGTTAAACTGTGGTTCTCACTTTACTGTGCGTAAGAATTGCCTGAAATGTATGTCCAAAATGCTGATTTCTGGCCAGGCGTGATGGCTCATGCCTGTAATCCCAGCACTTTGGGAGGCTGAGGCGGGCAGATCACGAAGTCAGGAGTTTGAGACCAGCCTGACCAACATGGTGAAACCCTATCTCTACTAAAAATACAAAAACTAGTGGGGTGTGGTGGTTGGCACCTGTAGTCCCAGCTGCTCAGGAGGATGAGGCAGGAGAATGGCTTGAATCTGGGAGGCGGAGGTTGAGTGAGGAGAGATCGCACCACTGCACCCCAGCCTGGGTGACAGAGAGAGACTCCTTCTCTTAAAAAAAAAGAAAAAAGAAAAGAAAGAAAGAAAATGCTGCGTTCTGTCCCTCTTTTTTGACCTACTAAATCTATATCTGTGTAGAGAGAGTACAGGATTCTGCATTTTTACCAATCCCCCCTCCCTGAAGTTTCTAAAACTGGGGCCTAAGACCTTCACGTTGAGCTGTTTTCATGGGATGATGGAGTGCTCTTACTCCCCACACAACATCTGTTCCAGAAGGGCTTTGGACAGCAGTGAGTCGTGAATGAGGTAAGCCATATGAAGGCAGGCTTCCGTCCGCTCCTCAAAAGCAGGGATAGCTATGGGGCTGGGAGGGTGCTAAATTCAAAGCCATTGGCTTGGCCATTCTTCCTCCTCCTTGCTTGCAGAGCCCACCTTTGCTCAGATCACACAAAGTGGCCACTGTCATCTCAGTCCTCAACATGGATTTGTTATTGCCCAGCAGCCTCCCTGGTAGCTGGCTGCCGCCATCTGTTCCAGTTCTGGATAAATGAAACCCAAAGAGCAATCTGTTGGGGGAACTTCTGCAAAAGATGTTCTCCTCTCAGAAAAGCAGAGAGATGTTGGTCAGGTGCTGTGGCTCATGTCTGTAATCCCAGCCTTTTTGGGGGACCAAGGTGGGAGGACCACTTGAGGCCAGGAGTGTGAGGCCAGCCTGGGCAACACAGCGAGACCCCATCTCTACAAAAACTTCGGAAAAAATAGATGTGGAAATAGAGTCCCCTTCTTCCCTTCCCCCTCTGGATGGCCTTGTATGCAGAACTGGTGTTTAGAGCGGCCGCACCCTTACTGTGGTCACTAAGTCATAGCAAGGAGCATGGCAGAGATGCGGGTTGACCCAGGAAGAGCTTCTCTGCAGGTTTCTAGTTGGCTGAAACAATCAAATGTCTCTATTGTCTAAGGCAGCAGACCCCAACCTTTTTGGCACCAGGGACCAGTTTTGTAAAAGGCAGTGTTTTCATGAACCCAGGGGTGGGGGGATGATTTCAGAATGATTCAAGTGCATTACATTTGTGTACCCTTTATTTCTATTCTTATTACATTGTAATAGATAATGAAATAATTATACAGTTCACCATCATGTAGAATCAATGGGAACTCTGAGCTTCTTTTCCTGCAACTAGACGGTCCCATATGGGTGTGACAGGAGACACTGACAGATCATCCGGCATTAGATTCTCATAAGGAACGTGTAACCGAGATTCCTTACATGCGCAGTTCACAGTGGGGTTTGCACTCCTATGAGACTCTAATGCTGCTGCTGATCTGACAGGAGGCTTAGGTGGTGACACTAGTGATGGGGAGGGGCTGTAAATACAGATGAAGCTCTGCTCACCTGCTCACCACTCACCTCCTGCTGTGCATCCTGGTTCCACATGGACCACATAGACACAAAGAAGGGAACAAACAGTCCATGGCCCAGGGGTTGGGGACCCTTGGTCTAAGGCACTCTTGGCCCCATATTATTACCATTATTATTTTTTTGAGACAGAGTCTTGCTTTATTGCCCAGACTGGAGTTTAGTGGCATGATCTTGGCTCGTTGCAACCTCTGCTTCCTGGGTTCAAGCGATTCTCCTGCCTCAGCCTCCCAAGTAGCTGGGATTACAGGCACCTGCCAGCATACCCAGCTAGTTTTTGTATTTTTTAGTAGAGTCAGGGTTTCACCATGTCGACCAGGCTGTTCTCGAACTCCTGACCTCAAGTGATCCAGCGACCTCAGCCTCCCAAAGTGCTGGATTACAGGCATGAGCCGCTGCGCCCAGCTGGCTCCATATTCTTCATTTGCAGCTGAAGGTATTCTGTCTGATAGTCTTACTGTCCTCGCTACCTGTACACATGCGGGACCGTCCTGAAGATTTTGGGTGGTGATGACATCCCCAAGGCTAGAATGTCCCAATGGACTGGGCCCTGTGAGACACACACATCTTTTTAGGAGACAGGAATTCTTGGAGAAAAGCTATCCTGCCCCTTATTCAGAGGGAATGAAGAACAAGCTAGCAGGGCTTGCTCTGTAATTGCAAGGCCAGGAACAAAATAAAAATCTGTTACCCCTTGTTTAAATTTGACAGGACCCCATGTGATCACACAGGTTACGGGTTTGTGAAGCCAAACCTGTAAGAGAGAGATGGTTGCAGGTTACTGCCTCCCAGCCAGAATCCGGCCACGGGGCTCTCCGCTGGTGGCAAAGAGGTTTCACGTATCCTCCAAGTCTCATTGCATTGTTTCCTATGCAGTTTCTTGGTAAGACTATCTCTTTGGAGCTTGTGTTTTCTTGGCCTGGGTGTCTTAATTTTTTTTTTTTTTTGAGACAAAGTTTTGTTCTTTCACCCCAGCTGGAGTGAAGCGGCGTAATCTTG
This sequence comes from Saimiri boliviensis, assembly GCF_048565385.1. Lineage (NCBI taxonomy): Eukaryota > Metazoa > Chordata > Mammalia > Primates > Cebidae > Saimiri > Saimiri boliviensis. The sequence goes on along the minus strand of NC_133468.1, from coordinate 37,599,094 downwards.
GCTCACTGCAACCTCTGCCTGGGTCCAAGTGATTCTCCTGCCTCAGTCTCCCGAGTAGCTGGGATTACAGGTGCCCACCACCATGCCTGGCTAATTTTTGTATTTTTGTAGTAGAGACAGGGTTTCACCATGTTGCCCAGGCTGGTCTCCCACTCCTGACCTCAGGTGATCCACCTGCCTTGGCCTCCCAAAGTGCTAGGATTACAAGCATAAGCCACAGTGCCTGGCCTTTTTTTTTTTTTTTTTTTTTTTTTTGTGACAAGATCTTACTCTGTCACCCAGGCTAGAGTGTGGTTGCACAGTCATAGCTCACTGTAGTCTTGAACTCCTGGCCCAAAGCAATCCTCCTACCTCAGCCTCCCAGATAGCTGGGACTACAGGATGCAACACCATGCCTGGCTAAGTTTTAAATTTTTTTCTAGAGATGAGGTTTTGCTATGTCGTCCAGTCTGGTCACGAACTCCTGGCCCTAAGCTATCCTCCAGCCTTGGACTTCCAAACTGCTGGGATTACAGGTGTGAGCCACTGTGCCTGGCCCCCTAATTTTGACATATCTGTTCAGGTACATTTCTCCTCCAAACTTCCGCAGGAGGAAAGGAAACTAATTACCAGATTACAGGTGTGTACTGCCACACCTGGCTAATTTTTTTGCATTTTTAGTAGAGACGGGGTTTCACCATCTTGGCCAGGCTGGTCTTGAACTTCTGGCCTGGGATTACAGGTGTGAGCCCCCTGCTCCTGGCCACATTTTATATTTCTGTATTACAGCTGAGCAAACCAAGATTCAGAGGCATGAAGCGACCTGGGGTGTGGTTGGGATTTCAACTGGAGCTGATCTTTTCCAAAGTCCAGACTCTTTCTCCTCATTGCCCTCCCGCCGCTGCCTCTTCCTACTCCGTAAAGCCCTAATGACATACTATGTTTCCATGAGCAAGCCCCTCCCTCCCAAGAGAAGTGGGAGCATTACGTCTTGTGCAGGCTTCTCTGTCCACGGCAGGGGATGTTTTAGCAATTACTTTACACTCTGTTTAATCCTATGGGAGTCATTACTGTTGGAGGCTAACAATAAAACAGGCTCATTGGAATTTCCTGAAGGTAAGGCTCTCCCCTAAACAGTTTTATTGTGCTAAGCAGTAATGGCAGAGGCTGTTCCTCTCCATGACAACTTTGATTGGCAGGGAAATCCAGACTGCAGGCTGGAGCCAACAGTCTCTTCTTTTGTCACGGGGATTGGGCCACGTTCCAGGCACCATTCCAGGGCTAGAGCCAAAGCCGATGAATGCCTCTGATAATCACCTTCCCCCAACTTCCAGTCCAGCCCTTTGCATTCTGCAAATATTTCCTGAGTGTCCACTCTGTTGTGCTGCCCTGGGGTCAGATTTGAGACAGAGTCTCTGCTCTCATGAGTTCCCTATCTAGTAAGAGACAAAGTCAAGTTAATACAAATATGGCAGTTCAACAGTCCAAGTATATAGGAAAGGAGGAATGCATTACTTTTTTGCAGGAAATCCAAGAAGGTTTCCAGGAAGGGTGATCTCTGAGTTAGACTTTGAGAGATTAAGAACAATTTTCCCAGTCATATGGGGGGTAAGAGTAGGGGACACATTTAAGCAGAGGAAACAGCACATACAAAAGCATGAAGTAGCATTGTGTCTGAAATAGTTAATTATGACTGCATAGCAAATCCCACCAAAACTCAATGGCTTAAAACAATAATTATTTCTCATGAGTTTGCCTGTGTGTTGGTGGATTTAGTCTGGGCTCAGCTGGGGGCTGGCTATGCCCATATGTCTCTCATCCTTTTCCTGGTACCAGATCACTAACATGTCTCTGTTGTGGCACAGGCAGAGGTACCAGCCAAGTAGAAACATGTGCTGTTGGCCAGGTGGGAGGTGGCTCACGCCTGCAATCCTAGCACTTTGGGAGGCTGAGGCGGGCCGATTGCCTGAGCTCAGGAGTTCGAAGCCAGCCTGGGCAACATGGTGAAACCCCATCTCTACTAAAAATACTAAAAATTAGCCAGATGTGGTGGTGCGTGCCTGTAATCCCAGCTACTCAGGAGGCTGAGGCACAAGACTCGCTTGAACCCAGGAAGTGGAGGTTGCAGTGAGCTGAGATCATGCCAGTGCACTCCAGCCTGGGTGACAGAGCAAGATGCTGTCTCAAAAAAGAAAAAGAAAGTGCTGTTTTGCCACAGTCTCTTGGCCAAAGTAAGTCACATAGCTGAGCCTGGAGTCAAGCTTGGGAAGGGTAGGGAAGACGCCCTGCCCATGATGAGACAGCACTGCAAAATTAAATGGCTTACGGTATGGATTTAGGGATGGGTAAACATTTGAGCCATTAATGCAGTTTACCAAGGAATAGTTTCTCATAAGTGGTGTTATTGACATTTGGGGCTGGATTCTTCTTTTTTGGGGAGACTGTCCTGTGAACTGTAGAATGTTTAGCAGCATCTTTGACCCCCTTGCTAGAAGCTTGCAGCACATCCACTAGTAACAATAAAAAATATCTTCAGGGGAATATACATCATCTTACCGTAAAGACACATACATGCGTATGTACGAATGGAGTGCTTCCTTCAGGGTGGCTTTTGACATCATGGCAGCGCTATTTGCAATAGCAAAGGCATGGAATCCACCTAAATGCCCCTCAGTGGCAGATTAGATAAAGAAAAATGTGGTCCTTATATACTATAGAATACAATACAGCCATAAAAAGAATGAGATCATGTCCTTTGCAGGAACATGGATGGAGCTGGAGGCTATTATTCTTAGCAAACTAACACAGGAACAGAAAACCAAATACCGCATGATCTCACTTGTAAGTGGAAGCTAAATGATGAGAACATGTGGACACAAAGAAGGCAACAACACACACTAGGAACTACTTGAAGGTGGAGGCTGGGAGGAAGAAGAAAGAAAAATGTCTTCAGAGTCTCTGAATGTCCACTGGAGAGTGGGGTAATGGGGAAGGGGAACAGAATGGCCCCCACTGGAAACCACTGTATCAAGGTATACTTAGAAAACTCAAAATATTGGCCGGACACAGTGGCTCATGCCTGTCATCCTAACACTTTGGGAGGCCGAGGCAGGCAGATCACCTGAGGTTGGGAGTTTGAGACCACCCAGACCAACATGGAGAAACCACGTCTCCACTAAAAAAACAAAAATTAGTCAGGTGTGGTGGTGCACGCCTGTAATCCCAGCTACTCGGGAGGCTGAGGCAGGAGAATCGCTCGAACCCGGCAGGCAGAGGTTGTGGCGAGTGGAGATCATGCCATTGCACTCCAGCCTGGGCAACAAGAGTAAAACTCCATCTCAGAAAAAAAAAAAACACCTCAAAATATTCCAAAATTGTTGATGTGTTAGATGCAAAGTGAGGAAACTGAAAAAGGGAAGGGAGGAAAGGTAAAAATGCAGCTCTCAAGGTAGGGAGGGGCTGCTTTTTGGAGGATCCCTTATGTTGAATTAGGAGTTGAGAGTTGAGGATTTTTTTTTCTTTAGGCAACCGCCAAGTACTACACGGGCTCAGATTTGGGTTTTGGAAAGGTGACTAGTGTGTCCGATCTGTTCCTCCACGGCAGCCGTCCCCATCATTCCTCATGGCTTAAGGCAGGCTTTGCTGGGACACGAGTGCTCACATCTCTGTACGCTTCATGTGGCGTGGGGCACTGGTTTATCTCTGCAGCTGCATAAAGATTAATGACGGCCTTTTCTTGGCTGGGCGCGGTGGCTCATGAGTGTAACCCCAGCACTTTGGGAGGCCAAGGTGGGCGGATCACTTGAAGTCAGGAGTTCCAGACCAGCCTGGCCAACATGGTGAAACTGTCTGTACTAAAAATGCAAAAATTATCTGGGCATGATGGCGGTCACCTGTAATCCCAGCTACTCAGGAGGCTGAGGCAGAAGAATCGCTTGAACCTGGGAGGCAGAGGTTGCAGTGAGCCGAGACTGGGCCATTGTACTCCAGCCTGGGCGACAGAGCGAGACTCCGTCTCAAAAAAAGGAAAAAAAAAAAAAAAAAAGATTAATGATAGCCTTTTTCTGAAACATTCTGCTCCTGGGCCTCAATGAATACATTTTCCAATAATTCCTTTGCTTTTTCTCATCAGGGAACGATGCAGTTGAGGAATAGCACTCATATCAATACTTCTTTGCTTTTCAGAGAGCATACACCCTTCTGAATTACACACTACAATTTAGAAATTACACTCACATGTGGAATAATATGGTTTGGTGTACTTACCACAGAAGCTGGCATCGGTCCTTCCATTGTTAAGATCCCTGGGTATTTCTATTATGATTATGGTGTAAATTAGCTAGTATTTTCAAGTTCATTATTGCTATTTTTATGTCCATTATTTATTTATAAGCCATTAGAGGTATACACAGGTTCATGCCTTTACAAGAGAAATGTCTTTTGGTTAACTTGGCACTGAAGGTCTTCACACAGAAACACAATTTCTTTGAAAGCAGGGTTTGTTTCCAGTTGAGCACAAATACATGGAGGGTGTGCCTTCTTTCTTACTGAATTTTTGCTAAAGGGAGAAGAATCCTGTGAGAATGGAGTGCTTCCTGCAGGACGGCTTCTTTTTTTTCTTTGTCTTTTTTTCTTTTTTTTTTCTTTGAGGCAGAGTCTCACTATGTTGCCCAGGCTGGAGTGCAGTGGTGCAATCTCAGCTTACTGCAATCTCCGCTTCCCACGTTCAAGCAATTTTCCTGCCTCAGCCTCTGGAATAGCTGAGATTACAGGTGCCCACCACCATGCCTGGCTAACTTTTGTATTTTCAGTAGAGACGGGATTTCACCATGTTGGCCAGACTGCTCTTGAAATCCTGGCCTCAAGTGATTTTCCTGCCTCAGCCTCCCAAAGTGCTGGGATTACAGGCATGAGCCATCAGGCCCAGGCTAGAAGGGCTTTTGACATTATAGGCAACTGGTTTCATTTTATTATGGGGGAACCAAAATATCTTGCAGGGCTATTTCAGTGTGAAGGGATTAAGGCAGGCGTCCCCAAACTGCGGCCCATGGGCGGCATGCGGCCCCCTGAGGCCATTTATCCGGTCCCCCGCCGCACTTCAGGAAGGGGCACCTCTGTCATTGGTGGTCAGTGAGAGGAGCACAGTATGTGGCGGCCCTCCAATGGTCTGAGGGACAGTGAACTGGCCCCCTGTGTAAAAAGTTTGGGGACGCCTGGATTAAGGCTTGAGAGATGAGATTTGGGTTGTGTGTGATGTTTCTAAGACTGTGTTGGCCGGGTGTGGTGGCTCACGCCTGTAATTTCAGCACTTTGGGAGGCTGAGTGGGAGGAGTGACTGTTGAGCCCAGGAGTTTTGAGTGAAGTCTGGTCAATAGAGCGAGACTTTGTCTCATAAAGAATTTTAGAACATTAGCTGAACATGGTGGCGCATACCTGTAATCCCAGCTACTCAGGAGGCTGAGGCAGGAGAATCACTTGAGTCTGGGAGGCAGAGGTTGCAGTGAGCTGGGATCATGCTACTTTACTCCAGCCTGAGTGACTGAGACTGTCTCAAAAAAAAAAATTACAGCTGAAGCCATGCCTCCCAAGTTTGCCAGCTCCGATGAATTATCTGATGTGCTTGATTACACATTCTGATTCCAGAGCCGCATCCGAGAAGAAAGTCCTGGGACTCTGTATGATTAACTGGTGCCACATGTGTCTATTACAACTGGGCAAGTTTGGGAAGACTTGGTCATTGGTCTGAGATTTGCCTCTTCCTTCGAATTGCAGAGAAAGCTTTTCAAAATACAGATTGCTGAGCTTCACTTACAATCCTAGGGAGCCCCAGAAACTGTATTTTTATTTTTGATTATTTATTATGAGACGGAATCTTACCCAGGCTGGAGTGCAGTGATACAATCTCCACTCACTGCAACCTCAACTTTCAAGGATCAAGAGATCCTCTCACCTCAGCCTCTGGAGTAGCTGGGACTACAGGCAAAATGGCACTACACTTGGCTAATTTTTAAACATTTTTTTGTAAAGACAAGGTCTCATTATGTTGCCCAGACTGGTCTCAAACCCCCAGGGTCAAGTGATCCTCCTGCCTCAGCCTCCCAGTGTTGGGATTATAGGCCCAAGCCACTAAGCTTGGCCTTAATTGCATTGAAAAAATTGTGACAAACTGCGCATAAGATAACATCATTTAACCATTCTGACAAGCACAGTTCAGTAGCATTTAGTATATCCACAAGATTGTACAGCCATCACCATTATCTAGTTCCAGAACATTTTCATTGCCCCAAAGGGAAACTCCTACTTATTAAAAAGTCACTCCCCAAACCTCCCTCCCTCAGCCCCTAGCAGCCACTAATCTGCTTTCTATCTTAATGGATTTGCCCACTCCGGACATTTTATATAAATGGGATTATATAATATGTGGCCTTTTGCACCTGACTTCTTTCAATTAATGTAATGTTTTTAAGGTTTATTCGTGTTGTATATTGCTTGCACTTTACAGATGAGGAAACAGAGGTTCAAGGAAGAGAAGTAACTTGCAGTAGTTCAAGACCAGCCTGGGGCTGGGCACGGTGACTCATGCCTGTAGCCCCCACACTTTGGGAGGCCAGTGGATCACCTGAGGCCAGGAGTTCAAGACCAGCCTGACCAATATGGTGAAACCCTATCTCTACAAAAAGTACAAAAATTAGTGTGATGGTAGATGCCTGCAATCCACGCTACTACAGAGGCTCAGGCAGGAGAATAGCTTGAACCCAGGAGGCAGAAGTTGCAGTGAGCCGAGATCGCACCATTGCACTCCAGCCTGGGGACAGAGTGAGACTCTGTCTCAAAAAAAAAAAAAAAGAAGAAGAAAAAGACCAGCCAGGGCAACATGGCAAGACCCCTTCTCGACAAAAAAATGCAAAAGTTGGCATGCTTCTGTGGTCCCAGCTACTCCAGAGGCTGAGGTGGGGAATTGTTTCAGCCCAGGAGGTGGAGGTTGTGGTAAGCTGAGATGGTGCCACTGCACTCCAGCCTAGGCAAGAGAGTGAGACCCTGCCTCAAAAAAAAAAAAAAAAAAAAAAAGAGATAAGTAACTTGCCCAAGGTCACTTAAAGCCCAAACCGTCTGATCTGGGCCATTTCTCATATTTATGCCCTTCTGAATTACTCTTGGGCAGGCTGTGCCCTGTAGAAAAAGGTCCTAATTAGATGACCATGTTACCATCCATTCAAGGTTCTTGGTTCAATTCAGTTCTGTGTACTACAGAGAAAAGTGATGGGTCAGGCTCTGGGCTTGTCCAGGCTTCTAAAAATAAGCCATGTTTCTGGGTTAGCAGCTGTGAGGGCCACATTGAACAATGACTGCCTTGGACACATTTAGCCCCAAAGCTTTCTGTCCTGACCTCTATTGCATCCTTAGTTAAAATAACAATCTTCATAGTCTCTGGTCCTGGGTCCACCCCAGATCTGCAGTGTGGAGGCCTAGGAATGTAGGTGGGTAGCAAATATCTCAGCTGATCGCCAGGAAAGAAGACATTGTCTGGTGGCACTAATTCTTTTTTCGGGACAGGGTCTTGCTCTATGAACCAGCCTAGAAAGCAGTGGTACAGCTTGGACCTCCTGGGTTCCAGCAATCCTCCTATCTCAACCTTCTAAGTAGCTAGGACTACAGGCATGTATCACCATGCCCAGCTAATTTTTTTGTAGTGATGGCATCTGGCTATGCTGCCCAGGCTGGTCTTGAACTCCTGGCCTCCCAAAACGCTGGGATTACAGGTGTGAGGTACTTTTTTTCTGAGATGGAGTCTTGCTCTGTCACCCAGGCTGGAGTGCAATGGTGCAATCTTGGCTCACTGCAACCTCCACCTCCCAGGATCAAGGGATTCTCATGCCTCAGTAGCTGGGATTACAGGCATGTGTCACTACACCTGGCCAACTTTTGTATTTTTAGTAGAGATGGGTTTTACCATGTTGGCCAGTCTGGTCTCGAACTCCTGACCTCAAGTGGTCTGCCTCAGCCTCCTAAAGTGCTGGGATTACAGTGAGCCACCGCACGTAGCCAGGTGGTACTAATTCTTCCCTACTGATGGGGAAACAGATACCCAGCAGAGGTGACTGCCCCACAATTTTATATTTAGCCCCTTGGTCTCCTTCTAATGAGAAATGAGGTCTGAGTTTCCAGTATTACTTTCAATAAATATTTATGTTTTATTACCTACTTAGCCCTTTGAAAAATGGCTACCTTGAAGGTCTATTAATCTACGAGCTCCTGGTGGACGAGGACAGATTGTTGGAGTGCCTTCCTAGCCTGTTAAAAATTAGTGACGGTGATAACGACGCTGATGACAATGATGATTAGACTCAGCGCTAGGGCCTGGATCCAGTCCCTTGACTTCTCTAGATGAAGTGTCTTCCTATGTTAAATCAGGATAATGAGACTCTCCTGCTGTTGTTTGTGAGGCCAATTAACTATGTCTTGCAAGGACTCAAACCTATAAACACTTTGTAACCTATTCAAATGTAAAAGGCTTGTTGATGAGGACTTTGGTTTGTGAACTTAAGCATACAAAAGCTAGGAAATGCAAATGTACAGGCCTGCCTGTGAAGCCGGCTGCCAGCTCCATCCTCTTCTGTCTGGTAATAGCTTTTCTAGTGATCCCAACTCTGCAAAACAAGAAAGTAATAGTGCTGCATTTAAGAAAAGCAAAAACCGCTATGAAAGAAGTATAAATGGGCCTTCATCGAGAAATTCTTTTCCATTTATAAATAATGGCGTGGAGGTGTGTGTACAAGTGTGTTGTGTTGTTTGGGAGTTTGTTTGTTTAAGTCTCGCTCTTTTGCCCTGGTTGGCATGCAGTGGTGTGATCTCAGTTCACTGCAACTTCTCCCTCCCGGGTTCTGGTGATTCTCCTGTCTCAGCCTCCCAAGTAGCTGGGACTACAGGTGCATGTCATCACGCCCGGCTAATTTTTGTATTTTTAATAGAGACAGGGTTGGTTTCACATTGTTGGCCAGGATGGTCTCAATATCTTGACTTCATGATCTATCTGCCTCGGCCTCCCAAAGTGCTGGAATTACAGGTGTGAGCCACCGTGCCCGACCAGGAGGGTTTTTTTTTTTTTTTTTTTTTTTGAGACAGGGTCTTGCTCTGTCGCCTGGGTTGGAGTGCAGTGGCGAGATCATGACTCACTGCATCCTCTACCTCCTGGGGTCAAGTGATCCTCCCACCTCAGCCTCCTGAGTGGCTGGGACCACAGGTGTGTGCCACCACATCCGGCTAATTTTTTCTTTTTTGTAGAGGTGGGAGTCTCCCTGTTATTGCTTAGGCTCATCTTGAACTTGTGGTCTCAAGCGATGCTCCTGCCTCAGCTTCCCATCTTATCTCATTTAAACTTAAGAACAACAATGTGAGGTAGTCAGTGCCTTTATTTCCACTTTATTTTTGTTTGTTTGTTTGTTTGTTTGTTTATTTATTTATTTTGAGATGGAGTCTCACTCTCTTGCCCAGGCTGGAGTGCCATGGCGTGATGTTGGCTCACTGCAACCTAAACCTCTTGGGTTCAAGCAATTCTCCCTGCCTCAGCCTCCCGAGTAGCTAGGATTACAGGCGATTGCCACCACGACCGGCTAATTTTTGTATTTTTAGTAGAGATGGGGTTTCACCACGTTGGCCAGGATGCTCTCAATCTCCTGACCACAAGTGATCCGCCCCCCCTTGGGCTCCCTAAGTGCTGGGATTACAGGCATTAGTCACCACGCCCGGCCTATTTCCACTTTATTTTACAGCTAAGAAAACTGAGCTCTTGAGACGTGAGGTTTGCCTTGCACAGTCTTCTTAGTTTGTGGTCAATTCAACGACAATCCACACGGTGTTCCCTTGTGTGAAGAAAACTTCCCCCAGCGATGCTGGTGCTGGGGCCAAAATGACACCAGTGGTTGAAGATTCCGTTCCAGATTAAAGCAAGGATGGACCAGGGTGGGCACTCTCCTAGATACGGGAAACTGATTTGCATTTTGGAGATCTCTAAAGCTGTTGTCTGGGGGAGCTCTCACATTTCTTGAGTACTTACTATGTGTCTGGCCTTGTGCTGAGCTAGGCAGTACAGCCTAGTAGTTAAGGGTGAGGCTTCCAATCCTGACTTTCTCATTTACCAAGTTATTTAACATCTCTGTGCCTCAGCTTGCTCTTCTGTTAATTTCAGCATTTTGGGAGGTTGAGACAGGAGGATTGCTTGAGGCCAGGAGTTCCAGACCAGCCTGGGCAACATAATGAGAACCCCATCTATACAAAAAATGAAAATATTAGTTAGGCGTGATAGCGCACACCTATAGTCCCAGCTACTCAGAAGTCTGAGGCAACAGGATTGCTTGAGGACAGGAGTTCTAGGCCAGCTTGGGCAACATAAATAAAAAAATTAGCCAGGTGTGATGGCACATGCCTTTAGTTCAGGAGGCTGAAGTGAGAGGATCGCTGGAGCTGAGGAGTTCCAGTCTGTAGTATGCTATGACTGCATTCCAGCCTGGGCCACAGAGTGAATTACTATCTCTTAAAAAAGTAATAATAATAACCCTAGGCCAGGCATGGGGGGTGGCTCACATCTGTAATCTCAGCACTTTGAGCAGCCAAGGCGGGAAGATTGCTTGAGCTCAGGAGTTCGAGACCAGCCTGGCCAACATGGTGAAATGCTCTTTGTACTAAATATACAAAAATTAGCCTGGTGTGGTGGCGTGCGCCTGTAATCCCAGCTACTTGGGAGGCTGAGGCAAAAGAATCGCTTGAACCTGGGAGGTGGAGGTTGCAGTGAGCCGAGATTATGCCACTGCACTGTAGCCTGGGTGACAGAGAGAGACTGTCTCAAAAACCAGAAAAACCCAGCAGTATGTCCCTCATAGAGTGATTGTGAGGATTACATGAGTTAATACTAGATAATTTTTATAAGCACTCACATTAGGGACAGCCCAAGGCCACAGTGGGGAGTGCATGGCCGGCGTATGCATCCAAGTCCTTCCAGAGTTTGCGTTCTTAAACCCCTGACCTTTTCTCCTCTGAGACTACATACTTGCAAGTAGCAACACGCCAAGGCTCTGATGTCATCATCTATTCATTCAAACATTGACTGCACGCTCAGAGCCAGCGAGGCCAAGCTAAATGCTGGGGAACGAGGTCTCTCATCATGAAAAAGATGTAGCTCCCGCTGTGGGGCCCAGGGCGTGGGGCTTGCAAATTGCAGCAAGAGAGGCTCATGCCATGTGACAAGCACCCCAATGGCAGGACACCTAGGATGCTTGTGGGGGCAGAAGAGATACCCCTCAATGCAGTTCTTGGGGAAAACAAATGACCTTTGTACTGAGCCCTGGAGACACGTCAGAAGGCTAGCTGGGGATGCAAAGTGGACAGAAGTTTTTTGGACAGAGCAATCGACTGGTGATAAGGGCTTGGGAGCCAGGGGCGGGAGCTTTAGGAGCCAGGGAGGCTGCTGAGAGGTGAAGCCAGAGAGGGTTGGAGACTGGGTCTGGAGGGCTAGGCGCATCTTCTTCGGAATGCAAGCTGAAGCCAGTGGCCTCAGATCGTATTCACACTGAGAAAAGACGGGGGGCTGGGCATGGTGGCTCACACCTGTAATCCCACTTTCAGAGGCCGAGGCGGGCCTCAGAGGGTCAGGAGTTCAAGACCAGCCTGGCCAATGTGGTGAAACCCTGTCTCTAATGAAAATACAAAAATTAGTCAGGCCTGGTGGCCGGTACCTGTAGTCCCAGTTACTCGGGAGGCTGAGGCAGGAGAATCTCTTGAACCTGGGAGGCGGAGGTTGCAGTGAGCTGAGATCACGTCACTGCACTCCAGCCTGGGCTACAGAGTGAGACTCTATCTCAAACAAATAGAAAAGACTAGGGCCTGTCATGTGGAGACCAGATGGGGAATACAGAGGGGCTTGACATCAGAAGCAGGCAGCAAGCTAGGGAGGCTGTTACCAAAGCCAGGGCAATGGGCAAGGGACCTGAATGACGGTGCTGGTGGTGCTGCTGGGGTCTGGAGAGAGAGGCTGGGATTTTAGGACCCTCTTGTGAGGCTGGAATAGTGCCATCTGACTCTTTGTTTTTTTCTTTTTTTCTTTTTCTTTCTTTTTTTTTTTTGAGACAGGGTCTTGCTCTCTTGTCCAAGCTGGGGTGCCATGGCTCACCACAGCCTTGAACTCCTGGGCTCAAGTGATCCTCCTGCCTCAGCCTCCTGAGCAGCTGAGAACACAGATGGCCGTGTTTACACGTTTTTGTTCCGCACCTTGTGGGCTGTTGTGATGCCTGGGGCTTGAGCTGGGTTTGCTGCTCCAGCTTACACAGCAGATCATTTTCCCATTATCCTGTGTTCAGAGCATCTCTGCTCCTTTTCTGGAATGTCAGGCTTTGGCTCTTTGCTTTAAATTTTTTTTTTTGAGATAGTGTTTCACTCTGTCTCCCAGGCTGCAGTGCAGTGGTGCAGTCATAGCTCATTGCAGCCTTGAACTCCTGGGCTCAAGCGATCCTCTTGCCTCAACCTCCAAGTGGCTGGGAATACAGGTAGTCAGGTATGAGCCACCATTAGGTAATTTAAAAAATTACAGGTATGGATGGGTGCTGGGACCATGCCTGTAACCCCAGCACTTTGGGAGGCTGAGGTGGGCAGATCACTTGAGGCCGGGAGTTTGAGACCAGCTGGCAAAACTCTGTCTCTACTAAAAATACAAAAATTAGCGGGACATGGTAGTGTGTGCTTGTACTCTCAGCTACTTAGGAGACTGAGGCATGAGAATAGCTAGAACCCAGGAGGCAGAAGTTGTACTGAGCCAAGATTGCACCACTGCACTTCAGCCGGGGTGACATGACAGAGCGAGACTTCATCTCAAATAAATAAATAAACAAATAAATAAAATGTATAGGTATGAGCCACCATTCCTGGTAATTTAAAAATGTTTTTGTAGAAACATGGTCTCACTATGTTTCCCAGGCTGGTCTCAAATTCCTGGCCTTAAGTGATCCTTCCGCCTCGGCCTCCCAAGGTGCTGGGATTACAGACATGAGCCACTGTGCTGGCCTCTCAATTGATTTCTGAGTGCCCTGATTCCTGCTCCAGCACTCTGTTTATTTTTTGAGATGGAGTCTCACTCTGTTTCTGGGCTGGAGTGCAATGGTTCCATCTTGGCTCACTGCAACCTCCACCTCTCAGGTCCAAGTGATTCTCCTGCCTCAGCGTCCTGGTAGCTGAGATTACAGGTGTGTGCCACCACGCCCAGCTAATTTTTTTTTGTATTATTAATGGAGATGAGGTTTCACCCTGTTGGCCAGGCTAGCCTTGAACTCTTGACCTCAGGTGATCCACCCGCCTTGGCATCCCAAAGTGCTGGGATTATAGGCGTGAGCCACCATGCCCGGCCTATTCAGAAGACCACCAAGTCCTTGTCCTTCCCTACAACTTATCTCTGAAGACTCCCATTGGTGTCTGTTCCCGCAGTCCTAAGTCAGGATCCGTGTGTCCCTGTCATGCTGATTGCTGTAGTGTCTCCTGACCGTCCTGTCTACTGCCTCTCACCTTTTCCCGTCACCCAGACGATAGAACGGAGTCCCCATCACCATTCTGATCATGCCCTTGCTCCGTTTAAGATTCTGCCATGGGACCTGCCTCTTATCAGATTGTTCAAGGCTCCCCGTTCTTTCATCAGCCATCATACTTATGTCCCACTGCTGCGCAGGGCAGCCCTGGTGCCGCTCAGGCCGGAGCCTCTCTGTTCCTCTCTGTTCTTGTTACAGCAAGGCCACACTCGCGCCTTTGCTGGGGCAGAGTGGTTTTGTTGGTCAGACCCACTGACAAAACCCTCCCGTATCGTGTCTGGAACACATCTGGTCCTACTGATTTGAATCACCTCCTGGGGGAATTTAAAAATTTGAATCAGCAGCACAGAGGGAGAGAGGGAGAGGTCTGGAAATCACAGTTCTAGCAAAGATGAGTCTGGGCAGATAGAAGTTTGAATCCAAGGTCTTTGAACAGACAGTTCTGAGAGGCGGGGGTGGGAAGGACATCAAAATCACAGGCCAAGTGAGAGGGAAGCACTGAGCTGACCTGATGGTTTTGTCATGACTTGGGCAAATGAGCCAGTGGGATTAGTATGGCTGATGAATGCAGTTAAATGCTGTGTACTGTGAAATACACACACTGTGCAGGCGGCCTGGGAGAGGTGACAAAAATTTGTCACTTGAGAAAAAACAACAGCCAGGCATGCCTGTAATCTCAGAACTTTGGGAAGTCAAGGAGAAGGATCACTTGAGCCCAGGAGTTCAAAACCAACCTAGGCAACAAAGTGAGACCTCATCTCTATAAAAAAGTTTTTAAAATTATCTGGGCATGGTGACACGCACTATGAGTCCAAAGGTACTCAAGGAGGCTGAGGCAGGAGGTTAGCTTGAGCTTAGGAATTTGAGGCTGCAGTGAGCCATAATCACACCACTGCATGCCAGCCTGGGTGACAGAGTGAGACTCTGTCTCTAAAAAAGAAAAAGAAAAAAAGAGAAGAAAAGCCTAAACCATTAATCATTACTATTTCTAAAGCTGAAGCAAAACAGGTGAGTTCTAAAGAATTCTTAATTTTTCATTAAAAAAAAAAAAATCCTGGGTGTAGGTAAAGACCAAGCTAGAACTGAAAGCTTCAGTGAAATAAATTGGCTTCATGCAGGAGCATGGCCTTTGAATTAAGATGTCAACCTGGCTGTGTCCCTCACCCTGCCCCTGACCTCTTCACTACCTGTCAGAAGAGCCACCAGCCAGGGGCCTCTGCAGGTTTCCAGCAAATATTCCTTCTTTGCACAGAGGAGGCGAGTGTCTGAGACTAGAAACTAGTTTCTTGAAGCTGCTTAAGTCCTTTACCTAAGTTGAGTTGTTTTATTGATTGATTGATTGATTGATTGATTGATTTTTGAGACAGAGTCTCACTCTGTCTCCCAAACTGGAGTGCAGTGGTACAATCTGGGCTCACTGCACCTTCACCTCCTGAAGCGGGTGGCTCAAGTGGTACTCATGCCTTAGCCTCCTAAGTAGCTGGGATTATAGGCATGTGCCGCCACACCTGGCCAATTTTTGTGTTTTTAGTAGAGATACAGTTTTGCCATGTTGCCCTGGCTGGTCTCGAACTCCTGACCTCAAATGATCTGCCTACCTCAGCCTCCAAAGTGCTGGGATTACAGGCGTGAGCCACCTCACCTAGCCCAAGTTGAGCTGTTTTAAACAGTGTTTGGAGAAAATGTGTTTTCCAAAAATTACTACCAAGTTCTTTCTAAATAGTTTATAGTGCATGGTTTCTAAATGTCCTGTAATAATTAAAATTTAATGAGAGCAAACATTTATTATTTATTAGGTTCTAGACACTGTGTTAAGTACTTTATAGGTATCTCAATAAATTATCAAAACAATCGTACGATAGAAGCAAGGGGGTGTCTTAGTCCATTTTGCATTGCTGTAAAGGAATACCCGAGGCTGGGTAATTTATAAGGAAAAGAGGTTTATTTGGCTCATGGTTCTGCAGGCTGTACAGAAGCATGCCAGCATCTGCTTCTAGTGAGGACCTCAGGAAACTTCCAGTCATGGTGGAAGGCAAAGAGGAGCCAATCTGTCACATGACAAGATGAGAGAGGGAGCAAGAGAGAGTGGGGAGGAGGTGCCAGGCACTGTTTTTTTTGTTGCTGTTGTTCAGACTGGATCTCCCTCTGTCACCCAGGCTGGAGCAAGATGGTGTGAACATGGCTGTTCTAGCCTTGGCCTCCTGGGCTGAAGTGATCCTCCTGCCTCAGCCTCCTGAGTATCTGGGACTAAAGACCTGTACAACTCTGCCTGGCTAATCTTTAATTTTTTATTTTTATTTTTATTTTTTGTAGAGACAGGGTCTTTCCATGTTGCTCAGGATGGTCTTCAACTCCTGGGCTCAAGCAATCCTCCAGCCTCAGCCTCCCAAAGTGTTGGGATTTCAGGTGTGAGTTGCCATGCCCAGCCCCAGACTCTTAATTAACCAAATTTCTAGGGAACTAACAGAGTGAGAACTCATTTATTGCCTTGAGGAGGGCACCCAGCCACTGGTGAAGGATCTGCCCCCATGACCCAAACACCCAAACACTTCTGCCAGGCCCCACCTCCAACACTGGGGATTTTTATTTATTTATTTATTTATTTTTGAGACAGAGTCTTGCTCTGTCATCCAGGCTGGAGTGCAGTGGCATGATCTTGACTCACTGAAACCTCCACCTCCTGGGTTTAAGCTTCTGCTGCCTCAGCCTCCTGAGTAGCAGGGACTACAGGTGCACACCACCACGCCCAGCTCATTTTTGTATTTTTAGTAGAAAAGGAGTTTCTCCACATTGGCCAGGCTGGTCTCAAATTTCTGGCCTCAAGTGAACCACCTGCCTCGGCCTCCTAAAGTGTTGGGATTACAGGCATGAGCCACCACCATGCCCAGCCATGAGGATTAAATTTTAACACGAGATTTGGAGAGGACAAACCTCCCATTTCTATCAGTAGAGATATTATTAAATAAAAATATGTAACCACTTGTTCAGGGGTAACCTTTTGCTTGCAGGATGATGAGGGGTTTGGGGAACATAGAGGAGAGGGGCTGAGTCACTCCTCAGGAGGTCAGGGTGACTTCTGTTTCCTGATTGGTATGGGAGTATGGTAGCAGCTGGTATGACCAGAGTTCATAGTGCTATGGACAAAATTATGTCCTCTCCAAATCTATATACTGAAGTCCTAAACCCCAGTACCTCACAATGTGACAGTATTTGGAGATGGAAACTTTAAAGAGGTGATTACATTAAAAATGGGGCCATTAGGATGAGTCCTAATCCAATCTAACTGATGTTTTTATAAGAAAAGGAGACTTGGATCCAGAGACACTGGGGGCACTCGCCACCTGAGGACACAGTGAGAAGGCGGCCGTCTGCAAACCAAGGTGAGAGGCCTCAGAATGAGTCAACCCTGCCAGCACCTGAATCTTAGACTTCTGGCCTCCAGAACTGTAAGAAACTACATTTCTGTTATTTAAGCCACTTAGTCTGCAGTGTTTTATTATGGTAGCCCAAGTGTATTAGTCTGTCTTCACACTGCTGATAAAGAGGTACCTGATGCTGGGTAATTTATAAAGGGAAAAGGTTTAATGAACTCACAGTTCCACATGGTTGGGGAGGCCTCACAGTCAGGGCTGAGTGCAAATGAGGAGCAAAGTCACGTCTTACATGGCAGCAGGCACGAGGGCTTGTGCAGGGGAACTGCCATTGATAAAACCATCGGATCTCATGAGACTTATTTACTACCATAAGAACAGTATGGGGGAAGTCGCCCCATGATTCAGTTATCTCAACCTGGCCTCGCCCTTGACACATGTGGATTATTACAATTCAAGGTAAGATTTGGGTGGGGACACAGCCAACTATATCATGAAACAAACTAATATACATATTATCTAATTATCAGCCTCGGAGATAAATCTGTTTGACAAATGAGGTATATTAACAAAGATTAGGCTTTTACTAACAGAAAACACAGAATGTCAGTGGCTTAAACCGATAGATGTTTATTTCTCACAGAGACGGTGATTACACTGAGAAGGGTTACTGAGCGCTGCTGGGTTGGTCTGGTCATCACAGAAGAAAGCATTTTTTTCAGGCTTACAGAAATAGATAAGAAGCTGAGTGTGGTGGCTCATGCCTATTTATTCTAGATGCTTGGGAGGCTCGGGTGGGAGGATCACTAGAACTCAGGAGTTTGAGGCCAGCCTGGGCAACATAGTGAGACCCTGTCTCAAAAAAAAAAAAAAAAAAAAAAAGATAGGACTTGATGCCTATCCATTTCATCAGTGAATGAATGGATAAACAAAATATGGCATATTCATACAATGGAATATTACTCAGCCTTCAAAAAGGAAGGAAACTCTGACACAGGCCACAACATGTGTGAACCTTGAGGGCATTATGCTAAGTGAAATGAACCAGTCAGAAAAGGACAAATACAGGATGATTTCTCTAAATGAGAGTAGTCAAATTCATAGAGACAGAAAGTAGAATGAATGTTGCCAGGGGATGGGGTGGGAAGACATGAGTTGTTTAATGAGCATCAGTGTCCAGTTTTGAAAGATGAAACAGCTCTGGAGATTGACTGCACCACAGTGTGAATGTATGTAACAGTACTGAACTATACGCTTAAAAATGGTTAAAATAATACATTTTACATTACTATATGTATTTTACTGCAATGAAGTTTTTTTTTAAATAAAAAAATATACTGAGAACCTAAATAACTGGAAGGGGAGGAGGATGGGTGGAAAAAGTCTGCTGAAGAGGGTGGGAGAAGATTTCTCAAGGAAAGCTCTCCCACCCCTCCCTGCCCGTCTCCATCACTGTCCTTAGGGCTTGTCCTTGTAAGTTTGCATCTCAAGGCAGAGAGTTTGTGCCTCATGTGGACTCCAACATAAAGGTAACAAGAATTGCTAGTAATTGAATGGATAGTAAATGAAATTAGGAAGTGCTGAAGAAAAATAGACTCAGATTGAGGCTGCAGTGAGCTGGGATTGTGCCACTGCCCTCCAGCCTGGGCAACACAGCATGACCTTGTTTCAAAAAAAATAAAAATAAAAATAGCCTTTGGAATACTATGGCCGACTCTGCTGGTTGGCCCATCATCCCAGCTTTCTTCTTCCATGCTTGATTTCACCATGGAGCCTGAAAGCAAAATTCTTACTGTCTTGGGTTCTGTCACCACTAGGGGTAGTCAGGTAGGAAGGTCTGGCCAAGAATACATGAGCAGAAACATATTGGGACACTTTTGAAAGAGGGTTTTTCTTTAAAAAGAGAAGCCAACATTGATATGATGCTTCATTCTCTTTTTGAGCTTTGGAGGCAAACGCAATGTCTGGAGCTAAGGGAATTATTTTGTGACCATGAGGGAAATATCAAGTGCATAACATGTTTTCCCTGAGATTCCGGGTCAATATTAACTACTGCCTATCTCTAGATTTCTTATTATGCAGGAAAAATACCGCCCCCTCCTCTGCCCCCCAACTCCCCGCCATGCCATTTGTTTAAGCTATTTGGTGTAGGCAAAAGGATTCCTCGTGGATACAGATATGGTCCTCCCATTTTGGCCTAGCTAATTCTTATTTGATCTTCAGGAAGTCAATGTAGAAGACACTTGATTTAATCCACTGTGTTGGATTCTATGCTAGGTTCTGGACTTTTGATGGCTTCCAGGAAGTCTTCCTGCACCTCCTGACTGACTGAGATGTTCCCTCACTGTGCTCACGTAACCGCTTTTACTAGTGCCTGTCATGGTGATACGTGTCCCCACCCAAATCCCACCTTGAATTGTAGCTCCCATAATTCTCATGTGTTGTAGCGGGAAACTGTGGGAGATTATTGAATCATGGGGCAGTTTCTCCCATACTGCTCTCGTGGTAGTGAATATATCTCATGACATCTGATGGTTTTATAAGGGGTTTCCCCTTTTGCTTGGCTCTCATTCTCTCTTGCCTGCTGCCATGTAAGATGTGTCTTTGTTCTTCCTTCATCTTCCGCCATCATTTCTGAGGCCTCCCATGTGAGTTCCATGTGTAACTGTGAGTCTATTAATCCTCTTGCCTTTATAAATTACCCAGTCTTGGGTAGGTCTTTATTAGCAGTGTGAGAACAGACTGATAACACATGGTGTTAATCACCTGTATTGCCATCGACCTATGTAGATTCTCCGTTTGATGATGAGTTCCTTGAGGACAGAGATGATGAGTCTGAGCCATTTTTACAACCCCAGTGCCCAGGGCGGTCTGACACTCACACAAAAAGTACTAAATTAGTTGAATAAATTACTGAATGATGAAAAAAAAAGTGCCATTTCCAGCCACGTCAGCATTTGAAAAGCATGAGAGCCTCTTTTATTAGCTTCTTTATGTGTTGAAGTCTCAGTTTCCCTCTCTCTCTCTCTCTCTCTCTCTCGACAGGGTTTTGCTCCCGTCACGCAGACTGGAATGCAGTGGCACAGTCTGGGCTCACTGCAACCTCCACTTCCTAGACTCAAGTGATCCTCCTGCCTCAGCCTTCTGAGTTGCTGGGATTATAGCCACATGCCACCGTACCCAGCTAATTTTTGTATTTTTAGTAGACAGCAGTTTCCCCATGTTGCCCAGGCTGGTCTTGGACTCCTGACCTCAAGTGATCCACCTGCCTCAGCCTCCCAAAGTGCTGAGATTACAGGTGTGAGCCACCTCGTCGGGCCGAGAGTGTCTCTTTTTATTTCTCACTCCTCTCTCTCTCTCTCACACACGTACATGTATGAACGCATGCACACACATGCACGCCAATGAGCGCTTCTTCTGTTGGACAGAACTTTGACAGCGATTACTGTCATGACCTCACCTGAATCAGGCACAAGGAATGAGACTGGGGAGCCAAGGGCCTTTATAAAATTAATTATGAACAGGCTCTGAGAAGCTGACGCTGAGGCGCTGGCAGCTGGGTCCTTAGCCTTTTGGCTGCAGGAGTTGAACACTGCTGGGAGAAGGAGCGTAGGTAAAAATAAGCTAATTAGGCCTGGCGTGTGTGGGTGTGCTTTGAGAGCGTCCTGGGTTCCTGCGGTCCATTTGCTGTCTGTGCACGGTAGAGAGAGGTCACACCCCTGGAATGGGGACCCCTGAGCGGTTTGTTGGGGCTCCTGCCTGGAGGTGGGGGAATTCGCTGGGTAGGAGAGAGATTTGCAGAGTTCTGGGGAACACGTTAGTTGTGAGCAATCTGGCCGCTCACAGGAGGCGGTGTCTTACTCTCTCTGAACCGAAGCTTCCTTTAGCGGATTTTTCATGTACCCAGCATCTGGGAAGCAGGAGGTCCACGCTGGATGGACATTCTGACTTCCACCGAGCAGCTTTTCTGCCCGTGATACAGGCTGTGCAGTGCAGTGCTAAGAACCTCACGTGAGTGTCAGGCAGCCCTGAAGTTGGTCCCTGGGATCTGTCACTAACTGGGGGGTAGTCAGAGGCAAGTAGCTTCTGTCTTTGAGAAATCTAACCCAAGTTATTCCCTCAAAGGCTGTTTTGATAATGAAAGGAGTGTAGGTAAAGTGATTGGTACAGCTCTTGGCATGTAGTAGCCAGTGTTACTACCTAATTATCGTTTATTGCAAAGAATACAGGCTGAGTGTGTGTGTGTGTGTAGAAAACATATGCACATGCATTTTTTTGAACTCACAGATTTTTAAAACATTATTTATTTATTTGAGATAGGGTCTCAGTCACCCAGGCTGGCTGCAGTGATCATAGCTCACTGCAGCCTCGACTTCCTGGACTCAAGTGATCCTCCCACCTCAACCTCCTGAATAGCTGGGATTAATGTGTGCACCACCATGCCCAGCTAATTAAAAAGAATATGCATTTTTTTTTTTTTTGTAGAGACAGGGTCTCACCAAGTTGCCTAGGCTGGTTTCAAACTCCTGGCCTCAAACAGTCCTCTGGCCTTTGCCTTTCGAAGTTGCTGGAATTACAGGCATGAGCCACCACCCCCAGCCTCCAGATTTTAAATCGGTGCAGATAAAGGCTTACTCTGGATAATTCTCAGGTCTCCCTTTAGCAGTATGTTTTGGTCTAATTGGAGCGCCTATGTTTGGAGCCAAGTACATGCCTCATTGCATTTAATCTTCAACAAAACACTATCGGCTGGGTCCAGATCTCTCTATTTTAGAGACGCAGAGAGGCTGATATTTGCATAAGGCCTTATGGGACTTACTTTCTGAGGACTCACACCCTTAGCCCTGCTTCCATCACCCTGTCTTCCATAAAGGTGCATTCTCGTCCCCCACCTTGGCTGTGTTGTGTTTGTGGTGTGTCTTGTTGAATAGGCAGACTTCTTTCTTTTTAACTTCATTTTCTTTTTTTTTTTTTTGAGACAGTCTTGCTCTGTCGCCCAGGCTGGAGTGCAGTGGTACAATCTCGGCTCACTGCAACCTCTGCCTCCTGGGTTCAAGTGATTCTCTGGCCTCAGCCTCCTGAGTAGCTGGGACTATATATAGGCGAGCACCACCACGCCGGGCTAATTTCTATGTTTTTAGTAGAGATGGGGTTTCGCCATGTTAGCCAGGCTGGTCTTGAACTCCTGGCCTTATGCAACGCACCTGCCTTGGCCTCCCAAAGTGCTGGGATTACAGGCATGAGCCACTGTGCCTGGCCCTTTTTAACTTCATTTGAACTGTTAACTCTGCTCATTTGCTGTGGTGCTCCCGCTTGTTGAGTTGTTTTCTCCAAGCCAACCTATTTGCACAAAAGCACTAAGGAGCCCAGAGATTGCTGAGTATTTAACATTCACAGGCAATGTGCCACAGAAACCAAAACTACTTGAAACACAACCCGGACAGGAGGGTGGGGGCAGGGAGGGTGGGAAGGAGGCTCAGCCAGATTGCTGGCCAATGGAGGGCTCATTCAGGCACTTCTCATAGGCACAAGGAACCAGCAGTGTGGTCAGCTCAGCTTAGAGAAACACCAACCAGTGCTGTTCACGTCTGCCAACAGTAATGGCCTTTGGCAGTAGAGTTTGCAAAACCCCAAACAGAAGAGCTATTATTATTATTATTTTTTCAGATGGGGTCTCACTCAGTTGCCTAGGCTGAAGCGTGGTGAGTTGTGCAGTCATAGCTCACTGCAGCCTCAAACTCCTGTGCTCGAGCAATCTTCCTGCTTTAGCCTCCTGCGTATCTGGGACTACAGGTACACACCACCACACTGGCCTAATTAAAAAAAAAAAATGGAGATGGAAGTCTCATCGTGATGTTACCCAGGCTGGTCTTGAACTCCCAGCCTCAAGTGATTCCCCCTGCTTTGGCCTCCCAAAGTGCTGGGATTATGGGCATGAGCCACTGCACTGGCTTTCAGAAGAGCTATTGATGCAGATGAGTCTCTGGCTAAGCATGTGGATCCTAGAGACACATTTAAACAGGTAATGTCTTGGGGCTAGCTCCCGCAGTTGAAACTTCTGACCCTTGATTTTCTCCTTGGTGTGGAAGGTGGATGGCAACCGGGTGTGGTGGCTCATGCTTATAATCCCAGTGCTTTGAGAGGCCAAGGTGGGAGGATCACTTGTTCCCAGGAGTTTGAGACCAGCCTGGGCCACATAGCAAGACTCCATCTCTACAAAATAATAATAATTTTAAAAATTGACTGGGCGCAGTGGCTCATGCTTGCAATCCCAGCACTTTGGGAGGCCAAGGCAGGCGGATCACAAGGTCAGGAGTTCGAGAGCAGCCTGACCAACATGGTGAAACCCCGTCTCTACTAAAAACACAAAAATTAGCCAAGGGTGGTGGCATGTGCCTGTAATCCCAGCTACTCAGGAGGCTGAGGCAAGAGAATTGCTTGAACCGGGAGGAGGAGGTTGCAGTGAGCCGAGATCGGCACTCCAGTCTGGGCGACACAGCGAGACTCCATCTCCTCACCAAAAACACAAACAAACAAACAAAATTTGCCTGGCTTGTTGGCACATGCCTATAGTCCCAGCTACTCAGGAGGCTGAGGATCGTTTGCGCTCAGGATGTCGAAGCTGCAATGAGCTATGATTCTGCCACTATGCCTGCTCAGGCAGGGATGACAGAGCAAGACCCTGCCTGTAAGAAAAATAAGAAGGTGGATGACTGGGAGGGTCCTGACGTGAAAGGAAAAAAGAAGGCACACTTGGCCACAGCAGAAACCATTTTGAGAAGGGCAGACTCTTTACTTGGGGTCTGCATTTTGGATCCTACCTTGCTGGGAGTTCTCATTTGAAGTCAGCTATAAACACTTTTCTTCCTGCTGTAACACACTTGGGGTCCATGAACCATATTTCCCTCTTAATTGCAGACTGAGAGGTATAAATTTGCTGAAGGGGGAATGTAATGCCTGTCGATTGAACTGAATTGGGTTGTCAGGTTACATTCAAGGGAGCGTTCTTTATTTGGGGACCAGGCATGGATGAGCAGGGTACTTGGCTGGAAAGGTGAAGGAGGAGAGAGAATTAGAGGAGTGGAAATTTCAGGTACACGGTGCTGCTGTTGCTGTCAACCAGCTCATGTGTTTGGGGAGAGAAATGCAGATTTGAAATGCAGCATCATTTTGACAACAGCCTAAACCCATAAAGAAATGAAAAAATAAATAAATAAATAAAGAGCTATCTTGTTACAGGTTGTTTCATTTTGCATACGATAGTCCCCACTCACCTATGGTTTCACTTTCTGAGGCTTTCATTACCTGTGGTCAACCACAGTCCAAAAACGTTAAGTGGAAAACTCTAGAAATACACAATTTGTGAGTTTTAAGCTGTGTGCTGTTGAGTAGTGGGTTGAAATCTCACATATTCTACCCCATCTCATCTGGGATGCGAATCATCCCTTTGTCCAGCGTGTTTATGCTATATGTACTATGTGTCCATTGCTATAGAGAAAATAAAAGTACTCTCTGTGGTTCAGTACCATCTGCGGTTTCAGGAATTCCCTGGAGGTCTGGAAATGTATCCCTCGTAGGTAAAGGGGGTCTACTGTATTTTAAATCAGAAACGAGTGTCTTTGATTGACTCTTTTTTTTTTTCTCAAGAGACAGGGTCTTACTCTGTTGCCCAGGCTGGAGTACAGTGTCACAATCAGCTCACTGCAGTCTTGAATTCCTGGGCTCAAGTGATCCTCCAGCCTCAGCCTCCAAAATGCTGGGAATATAGATGTTAGCCACCGTGCCTGGCCTGAAAATGGTTCTTAATTAGAGGAGGTATTTTGGATGCCCGTCACATCCCACTCTTGGAAATAGCACGTCTTCTTCATCGTCTCTTACTTGAAATGAGTTTGTCTGGATAATTTCAGAGGCTGGAGTACAAAGGGAAAAGTACTTTTCAAAGTTGTGGGCTGGTTGGCTAACTCTTAAGAAATGTTTCCAGCTGGGCACGATGGCTCACACCTGTAATCCCAGCCTTTGGGATGCCGAGACAAGCGGGTCACCTGAGGTCGGGAGTTCTAAACCAGCCTGATCAACATGAAGAAATTTCA
Organism: Saimiri boliviensis; assembly: GCF_048565385.1. NCBI lineage: Eukaryota > Metazoa > Chordata > Mammalia > Primates > Cebidae > Saimiri > Saimiri boliviensis. The sequence goes on along the minus strand of NC_133468.1, from coordinate 37,574,089 downwards.
TCTCTACTAAAACTACAAAAAATTAGCCGAGTGTGGTGGTGTATGCCTGTAATCCCAGCTACTTGGGAGGCTGAGGCAGGAGAATCTCTTGAATCTGGGAGGCGGAGATTGCAGTGAGCGGAGATCGTGCCATTGCACTCCAGCCTGGGCAATAAGAGCAAAACTCCATCTCAAAAAAAGAAAAAAAGAAGAAGAAGAAAGAAACACTTTCATGAATTGTTTCTTCTAACTAGTGGTTCTCCTGTTTTTTGTTTTGAAGTGGGAAGGAAGTAGTACATGCAAAGTTAACTTGAAAGTAGATTTGCCATCAATAACCAAGTGTGATGAATTAAATTGTGGGAGTGAGGGTGGAGGGCCAGGAGTCATATTATTGGTAAAAGCTCTTAACTATGTGAGTGGACCACATTCTGAGGCCCTGGCTCATGGAGGGGGTGGAGCATGGAAGCCATTCAGGAAAAAGAGGTACCTCCATGGTGGGAGGACACCCAGAGCCAGGGATCTCCTCTGATACAGGTTGCTGAGAATCCACAGAATGCTTATCCATGGGACAATTTCCAGACTGTTGGCCTGGGCCATGAAATTTCACCAGCAGTGATCAGTTTCAGGATGTCTCAAAGGGTTAGTCTTTTGCTTCCTCACAGGTTTGAGATTTGGTAGGGGGTGACTGTGGCTTGTGGTTTCTTCAGCATTGATTGTGAATTTCGTAGTACACTGAGTACAACGGTGCCAGGATGATTTTCCACTGAGGTTGAGTATTAGTCTGTTTCCTGTTGCTACAATACAAAATTGCAATTACTATAAAGAAATACCTGAGACTGGGTAATTGTTAAAGAAAAGAGGTTTATTTGGCTCATGGTTCTCCAGGCTATGCAAAAAGCATGGCACCGGTGTCTGCTCCTGGGGAGGACTCGGGAAACTTCCAGTCATGGTGGAAGGTGAAGGGAAAGCAGGTGTGTCATATGGTGAGACAGGGAGCCAGAGAGGAGGAGGTCAGCCTCTTTTTTTTTTTTTTTTTTTTTTTGAGACAGAGTTCTCTCTGTCACACAGGCTGGAGTGCAGTGGCACGATCTCAGCTGGTTGCAACCTCCACCTCCCAGGTTCGAGTGATTTTCCTGTCTCAGCCTCCTGAGTAGCTGGGATTACAGGCATGCGCCACCATGCCCGCCTAATTTTTGTGTTTTTAGTAGAGACGGGGTTTTCCCATGTTGGCCAGGCTGGTCTCAAACTCTTGACCTCAGGTGATCCGCCCACCTCAGCCTCCCAAAGTGCTGGGATTATAGGTGTGAGTCACTGTGCCCAGCTGTCAGCCTCTTTGAAACAACCGGATTTTGTGTGAACTAATAAATAATTCATCCATCACCAATGGGATAGCACCAAGCCATTCATGAGAGGTCTGCGCCATGATCGTTGGTGTTGACCCGATCTCACCTCCAACACCGGGGATCACATTTCAACATGTGATTGAGAGGGACGAGTATCTGCACTGTATCGGGTTAAAAGCCCAGCTCATCCACTTGCAGAGAGAGAAGTGTGTGAAACAGAGAAGCAGAAGGCAGGCTTATGGTTGTGTGTGGGGCTGAAGACACCTTATTGTGGAGATTCTTTCCCTCCAAAGAATTGTGAGGTCTTTCTGAATGGGGTTTTAAGCCATTCGTCCTACACAGCCCTCCAAATAAATGACAGGGGCAACACCTATTGGCCTGATTTGATTTCTCCACTGACTGCAACTATTTAGCTGCGTCCATGTGTAGATTTTGAGAAGAAAATACCGAGCATGCTTAGAACCAGTAAGTTGCTCAATGACTATGGGTGAGTGGGAGCTACTGCTGTGGGACAATGTCCTCTTGGTGGGGGTGAGTGACTAAGCTGTCCAGTTTCTCAAAAAATATAAATGCAGGAGTTCTTCAAATCATATTGCATCAGAAGTTATCTGTATGAGCAAACTCTTAACTCACCAAAGCTTCATGACTTGTCCATAAACAATGACGGTTGACCTGCTTTTATGCAGCTCTTCGTTTCAAGAAAGCAAGGACTGATCAACCTGTTTTTTTTTTTTTTTTTCTCCAGGAGTCCAGTAAAGAAGGAAATATAATAAGGCCACTAAATATCAGAATCAGAAGTGCAGAGCCCAGGAATCTGCATTTTGACAAACACCCTGGGACCTGCACTTTCAAACACCTCTCTAAACTTAAGCCTAGACAGGTGCTACAGCATGTGCCTGTAATCCCAGTTACTCAGAAGGCTGAGGCAGGAGGATCACTTGAGGTTAGGAGGTCAAGAGCAGCCTGGGCAACATAGCAAGATCCCATCTGGAAAAAAAAAAAGGAAACAAAATAAGTAAAGCCAAAAACCTATGATTTGCAACAACCAGATTGTTGTAATGGGGACAGTGCCTCCTTCCAACTGAGGGAAAGCATGGGCAATCAGGGCACAGGCATCCTTGACACGCATCATTCAGAGACACTCCCTGGCCCTGTGTGCAGTGGCTCTTTGGTATCGAGGCCAGTGCTTCCAGCTCCTGGAGGAATCTCTCAGAAACAGACACTGGCAGAGTTGAGATTATACATCTAGATGGAGAGTAGCTTTGCATTGGGGAAATCTATTACATGCATCCCAGACTCAGCAAACTCCTGGACAGCATACCTTACTTTGGTCATAGCTGGGCTTTACATTCTACTGGGTAAGATTGACACTAAACAAGGAAATACTTAGGTAAGAGTAATTCTGGGCCAGGCACAGCAGCTCACACCTATAATCCCAGCACTTTGGGAAGCAGAAATGGGAGCACCATTTGAGGCCAGGAGTTTGAGACAAGCCTTGGCAAGAGAGGAAGACCCTGTCTCTACAAAAAACTAAAAACAAACAAAAAACTCACACCTGTAATCCAGCAATTTGGGAGGCTGAGACAGGTGGATCACCTGAGGTCAGGAGTTCAAGACCAGCCTGGACAAATGGTGAAACCCCTACTAAAAAAATACAAAAATTAGCCAGGTGTGGTGGTGCACACCTGTAGTCCCAGCTACTCAGGAGGCTGAGTCAGGAGAATTGCTTGAACCCAGGAGGCAGAGGTTGCTGTGAGCTGAGATCATGCCACTGCACTTAGCCTGAAAGAGTGAGACTCCATCCCCACCCCCACCCCAAAAATATGCCAGTCATGGTGGTGCTTGCCTACAATTCTAGAAACTCAGGAGGTTGAGGCTGGAAGATTGCTTGAGTCCAGGAGTTGGAGGCTGCAGTGAGCCAAGATAGCACCACTGCATTCCAGCCTGGGTGGCAGAGTGAGATCCTGTCTGAAACATACAAACAGAAAAGTACTTCTGGACTGTAGCAAAGGCTAAGGAGAAAATAAAAGCGTGTTAGATAGAGCAAGGGTGATGGGAGGTGGGCAGGGGCAACACTACCTAGGAAGCGAAGGAAGCCCTGGTGGTCACAGGTGACATGTTGAACAGATGCTCAAAAATGGGGCCATTCAGGTGTCCCACTTGCCTTGGGCTCATGCGGACAGTGCTAATCTCCATCCACCACTAATCTTTAGCTTTAGCTGCCCTGTGTGAAGCGAGTGTATGCATGCGGGTGTTGAGAGTAAAATCCCTTGACGCCGAGAAGCCGCACAAGCGTGGACCTGCTTCGCCAAGCAGAAAGCGGGAGAGTGACGAAGTGTCACGCAGAGCTTGGTCCTACTGGAGATTTGGGAAAATCTCGAGGAAAGGGGAGAGGGGGCCGCCACCTCCAGAGAGCTACTGGAATTGCCATCAGACATCTTGGCTTGTCTTTTTGGCTCTGCCACTTGATAGCTCTCTGTCCCTGGGCAACTTAGAGGACGTCCCCAAGCCGCAGTCCCCTCTGCCTTAGAACAGGAATGACACCAAGCTCAGATGGCTGCTTTTCTGGTTCAGGGAGCCGACTAGTGCAAAGCACTTGGCAGAATGCCTGCCTTTAGTAGCTGCGATGTCCTCCTTCCCTCCCTCCCTCCTTCCCTCCCTCCCTTCTTCCCTCCTTCCCTTCCTTCTTTTCTTCCTTCCTCTGCTTCCCTTGTCTCCTTTTCCTTCTTTCCTTCCTCTTTCCCTCCCCAGCAAACCCAGGAAGGCCTGATGACAGAAGAGTCGTAGCTGTTCCTGGTCTCAGATCAGAGACGGATGAAGCCACCCCCAACACTCCCCTGGTGTTCCGAGGCATGTTAAGGAAAATCTGCGAACGTTGTCTGACTGCCTGGGTGATTTCACTTGTGCCTGTCCCTGAAACAGACAAGACATTCTTTTGATTCTGTTTCCTCTCTGCTTTAGAAACACACAGCACCATGCAGCTAGAACCAGAGCCTTGTTTGATCCCCGCTTTGTCTTTCTTAGCCTGGGCTTTGGGTTGCCTTACTTGCGATCTCAGGGCAGGAAGAAGAGCGTCTAGAGGGGTGGGGGGATGCCCGAAGCTCTCCTCCTTTCCAAAGGAGAGCTGGCACATGTGGTTCTTGGCTGCTGGCAGCGTGGATGAGTGTGCTTAGCTGTTTCTGGCAGCAATTTCCTGATTTACTTGGCCATCGCTCGATACCTTTATTTGAGCTAAGAGGGCCTGTTATGTCCTCATTTTATGGGGAAGGGGATACATCCATATTAGCCTTAGAAATAGTATTTTTTGAGCACCTAATTCTTTTCTTTCTTTGAGTCCAGGTCCTGCACTGTTGCCCATGCTGGAGGGCAGTGGCACAATTGTAGCTCACTGCAGCCTCAAGCCTCATGGGCTCAGGTGATCCTACTGCCTCAGTCTCCTGAGTAGCTGGGACTGCGGGCATGTGCTACCATACCTGGCTATTTTTCTTTCTTTTTTCTTTTTTTTTACTTTTTGTAGAGAATGGGGTTCTTACTATGTTGCCCAGGCTGGTCTCGAACTTCTGGCCTCAAGCAGTCTTCTCGCTCTGGCCTCCCAAAGTGCTGAGAACACAGGCATGAGCCACTGTGCGTAGCTTCAGCACCTGTTATAAGCCTAGTTCTACACAAGTAAACCTGTGGAGGTTCTAGATGTGGGAAAGGCTAGGACTGTGGACCCAAGAGCAATTAGGAGAGCTTTTAGGAGGAGGGGGACTTGGCTTAGTTGCTAAAAAGGTCTAGTTCACCAAGCACTTGCTGAGCATCTATTATGTGAATGGGATGTGGCTCCAGCTCCCAAGTAGCTCTTGGTTAAGTGGAAGACAGAGAGATGAGTAAGAAATCAAAATACATCAAGGTGAGTTGTATAACAGGAAAGTTTTTTGTTGTTGTGTTTAGTGTTTTTGAAATGGAGTCTCACTCCGTCACCCAGGCTGGAGTGCAGTGGCGCAATCTCGGCTCACTGCAACTTCTGCCTCCCGGGTTCAAGCAGTTCTCCTGCCTCAGCTTCCCAAATAGCTGGGATTACAAGTGTGTGCCACTATGCCCAGCTAATTTTTGTATTAATTTTTGTATTTTTAATAGAGACAGGGTTTCACCACGTTGGCCAGGCTGGTATCAAATTCCTGACCTCAAGTGATCTGCCTGCCTCAGCCTCCCGAAATGCTGGGATTACACACAAAGGAGGTTCTATGGTGATACCAGGGAGGCAGCGACTGAGTAAAGCTGGAAGAGTCCCTCTCTCTCTCTGGGATGGGGGAATAGGGACATGGGGATATCAGAGATTGGGGAGAGGGATGGTATAGACAGAGGGTTAGGGCAGAGCTCCTGGGCAGGGTGAGAGCTAGGGTATTTAGCAAGCTGGCCACTTGTCGGGCCATACCCTATAACTTACCTTACAATTGCCAGAGAGGCTGGGATAATAGGAGGCTCTTGGGCTAGTGGCTGTTTACCAATGGATGCTGTGTACTTGTGTCCTGGTGCGTGTCGGTGGAGAGTCAGCCTGCTGCGAAGTGAAAGAGAAATGACCCTGGGGAAAGGGCTGGTGGCATGGGCTGGCTGAGCCCAAGGGATTGGTAGCAGATGATGTTGAAAGGTAGGTGAACACGTGTGCACGGTTGGTGGGAAGGCAAATTAGTTCCACTGCTATGGAAAGCAGTTCGGAGATTTCTCAGAGAACCAAAAATAGAACTACCATTCAATGCAGCAATCCTATTACTTGGTATCTTCCCAAAGGAAAATAAATCATTCTACCAGAAAGACACCTGTACTCGCACGTTCATCACAGTGCTATTCGCAATAGCAAAGAGATAGAATCAAACCAAATGCCCATCAATAGTGAATTGGATAAAGAAAATGTTGTCCATATGCACCATGGAATACGACGCAGCCATCAAAAAGAACGAAATCACATCCTTTGCAGCAACGTGCATGCAGCTGAAGGCCGTTATTATCCCAAGTAAATTAACACAGAAACAGAAAATTAAATACTGCATGTTCTCACTTATAAGTGGGAGCTTAAACACTGGGTACACATGGGCATAAAGATGAGAACCACAGACACGGGGGACACTAGAGTGGGGAGAAAGGAGGGGGGCAGGGGCTGAAAACGTCCTATTGAGTACTGTGCTCAGTACCTGGGCAACGAGATCAATAGAAGCCCAGTCCTCAGCTGCACACCATGTACCCTTGTACCAAGCCTGCACAAGTACCCCTGAACCTAAATTAAAAAAAGAAATTTAAAAAAAGGTAAGAGGAGACCGGAGCACGAGTCCGTGCTTTTATGGGTCAGCTGAAGAGGGCGGCCTTCAACACAAAGCCGGTGGGGGCTGTGGGAAGGTTTCCAGCATGGGGGACCCTGGGAGGGGGCTGCATTTTGGTTGGTTGGCCCTGAGGTTCTGGATGAAGAAAATTGTCCAGATAGGGAGATGCATTAGGAGGCTTTTCCAGGAACCTGTGAGAAAGGGTAAGAGTCCAGCTGAAGGCTTCAGCTGCAAGGAGGAAGAGAGGCACGGGTTCAAGAAATATTTATGAGGCTCGGCACAGTGGCTCACATCTGTAATCCTAGCACTTTGGGAGGCTGAGGTGGGAGTTCGAGATCAGCCTGGTGAAATAAATATTTTTGTATTTTTAATAGAAGATGGAGTTTCACCAGTTTCAACATGGCGAAACTCCATCAAAAAATACAAAAATCACCTGGGTGTGGTGGCAGGTGCCTGTAATTCCAGCTACTCGGGAGGCTGAGGCAAGAGAATTGCTTGAACCTGGGAGGCGGAGGTTGCAGTGAGCTGAGATCACACCACTGAACTTCAACCTGAGCAATAGAGTGAGACTTCAACTCAAAAAAAAAAAAAATATATATATATATATGGGGTATGGTGGCTCATGTCTGTAATCCCAGCACTTTGGGAGGCTGAGGCGGGCAGATCACTGGAGGTCCGGAGTTTGAGACCAGCCTGACCAACCTGGAGAAATCCCGTCTCTACTAAAAATACAAAATTAGCCTGGCGTGGTGGCGCAGGCCTGTAATCCCGGCCATTCTGGAGGCTGAGGCAGGAGAATTGCTTGAACCCTGGAGACAGAAGTTGCAATAAGCCGAGATGATGCCATTACACTTCACCCTGGGCGACAAAAGCAAACCTCCATCTCAAAAAGTACACACACACACACACACACGCACACATGCACACACACACTCACTCACTTACAAGGGCAAATCCCAGGACTGGTGAAGTGCAAAGGGAGGGAGAGGACGGATTTCAGGTGACTCTGGATTCAGGAATGCATGCAAGGTGTTGCCAGGCAGTAGATCTAGGAAAGAAGGAGCCGAGGGTGGGGTGGATGAAGGAACCATGAGGAGGTGCTGTGGGGGGCTTCGGGTGAGCACCCAGGCTCAGGATGCTCTGTGTGTGAATGTGGGAGCCTGGAGTGGGCTGTACACAGGAGATCCCGCTGAAGCCAGAGTGACATGGCTATAGGGAAGAGGCAGGGTGTCAGCTGGATGTGTGATGAGAGGCATCTGTGTCTTGGAGCCTGCAGGAAGGATTTGGACTTGATGGCACCAGAGAGTGACAGGTGAAAGGGGTGTTAGGATTAGAGCTGTGTACATGTTAAGCTGGCAGCTGAGTGTGGGTTGGGCTGGAGGAAAGATAATGCAGAGAAAGGCCAAGAACGAGGCTAATGTATGACCCATGCCCTTTGGGAGTCTCGGGGCCCAGCAGGGATGGGTCAGGGGCTGCCAGAAAGAGCAACACGGGTGAAAGCAGGCACCCTCACCTTCCTAGAGTATCTTGGCTCTTCTCTGCTTTGTCTTTGGCAAAAGATTTCCCTGGATCTAAGAGTTCTGCTCCTAAAATAAAATTTGTAAACCACTGCACTAAGCAAACAGAGGGAAGGGTTGTGGGGCAGACAGGCAGACGACCTGGAAAAATGATTTAGAAACTTCAACAGTGTGGGTAGGGTGGGTTGTGTTCTATAGCAGAGTGGTGGCGAAAGGCATTTATCCATTTATTCATTAGATTTTAAAAATTGTACTTTGAGGTCATGTGCAATGGCTCACACCTGTAATCCCAACACTTTGGGAGGCTGAGGTGGGCAGATCATGAGGTCAGGAGTTCGAGAACAGCCTGGCCAATACCGTGAAACCCCAACTCTATTAAAAATACAAAAATTAACCAGGTATGGTGGTGCACGCCTGTACTCTCAGCTACTCAGAATGTTGAGGGGGGAGAATTTCTTAAACACAGGAGGCGGAGGTTGCTGTGAGCTGAGATCGTACCACTGCACTCCAGCCTGGGCAACAGAGTGAGACCCTGTCTCAAAAAACAAAACAAACAAACCCCAACAATCATATTCTGTGTTTGAAGCCCTAAAGTACAGCAGAGTAGCATGGGACTAGATTCGGTCCTCTCATTTTCTCACTTCACAAACATTGATTTTATAATCTGTGTTAGGCACTATATAAAAACTGAGCAACTTCTTAAAAGGATCTTGTTGTTGAAAAATTCAGTTGTTCCTCCTTATCCATCATTTCACTTTCTGTGGTTTCAATGATCTGCAGTCAACTATGATCTGAAAATATTACATGGCAAATTTCAGAAATAAACATTTTTTTTTTTTAATTTAAGAGATGAGGTCTTGCTACGTTGTCCAGGCTGGTCTGAAGCTCCTGGGCGCAAACAATCCTCCCGCGTTGGCCTCCCAAGTGCTGGGATTACAGGCATGAGCCAACATGCCTGGCTAACTTTTAGAATTTTTTTGTAGAGACAGAGTCTCGCTATGTTTCCTAGGCTGGTCTTGAACTCCTGAGCTCAACCGATCCTCCCACCTCAGCCTCTGGAGTAGCTGGGGCTACAGGTGTACATCACCATGCCTGGCTCAATCCGTCAGTGGTAAATTGCATGTCATTCTCAGTATTGTTGTAATTGTCCCATTTTATTATTAGTCATTATTGTGAATCTCTTGCTGTGCCTAATTTCTAAATTAAACTTTATCATAGGTATGTGTGTATAGGAGAAAACACAGTACTGTTTTTATGGAGTTTGGAACTATCTGAGGTTCCAGGCATCTGCTAGAGGTCTTGTAACATATCCCTGTGAATAAGGAGGGACTACAGTGTGGGAATAGCTACAACTCAAGTATTAGCTAAGTGGGATAAATGTCATAAAAAGTGAAGAGAGGCCGGGCGAGGTGGCTCAGGCCTGTAATCCCAGCACTTTGGGAGGCTAAGGCAGATGGATCGCTTGAGGCCAGGAGTTGGAAACCAGCCTGGCTAACATGGCGAGACCTCATCTCTACTAAAAATACAAAAAAAGTGGTGCACGCCTGTAATCCCAGCTACTCAGGAGGCTGAGGCACAGAATCGCTTGAGCCTGAGAGGCTGAGGTTGTGGTGAGCCGAGGTCACGCCCCTGCACTCCAGCCTGGGTGACAAGGCAAGACTCTTACCTTGGGGAAAAATAAAAAAGTGAAGAGAATGTAATAAAACTAGAAATGTTCCAATCTAGGTAAAGATACAGAGGCCCACTTTAAGGAGATGAGTCCATTGCCTCCAAAACCTGCCAACCAGAGAGGGGCTCCAGGGGGGAAGGCTGGATGCCCCAGAAACAGAACTCCCTGTGAGGGCCCTGGGGGAGCAGGGGGAGCACTGCAGATTCTCAGTGTTTAGCCTATTCTAGGAGGAGGCACAAAAGCCTGGGAAGAAAGGACCAGGAGGGGACGGTTGCTGGTGGGAGTCACACACGGTCCAGGTGGGTGAACTAATGAGAAAACAAGAACCAAGGCCAGACGCGGTGGCCCAAGCCTGTAATCTCAGCAGTTTGGGAGGCCAAGTGGGTGGATCACCGGAGGTTAGGAGTTTGAGACCAGCCTGGCCGACATGGTGAAACCCCATCCTTACTAAAACTACAAAAGTAACTGGGCGTGGTGGTGTGTACCTGTAATCCCGGCTACTTAGGAGGTGGAGGCAGGAGAATCGCTTGAACCTGGGAAGCAGAGGTTGCAGTGAGCTGAGACCACACCACTGCACTCTAGCTTGGGTGACAGAGCAAGACTCCATCTCAAAAGGAAAAAAAAAGAAAAGAACTGAGAAGAGAGGAAGAGAGTGGGGTTCACCAAGGCAACATGGCGGGTGAACCTAGATGACACTTGGGTGGGACACAGGATCTCGCCTGACAACCTGGGTGTACTGGAGGAGTCACGTTGCTGCCTCGGTTTCCCTAATTGTAACAAGGGAGTTTGCCTGGGTCCCCAGGGAGTGCCACCTTTCTTCTTCCAGGGTCCATTGCAAACATAAGAAACTCCATCCCAGCAATTTTCCCCTTCATGCCCAGTCCCAGCCTCATTTCTCCCCAGTACCCCAGGTAGCCACTTCCTCTCAGCCAGTGTAGACATGTGAGTTGAAATCTCATTGTGAGTCCTGGACTCACAAAGTCTAGGTAACCCAGAAGGGCTCTTTCATAGCATTTCATACATCTCAGGATTCTGCCATTTACTGAGGACTGCGGACCTATGACCTGTCGACATGTTCATGTGCCCTGGGATGCCATTCTTTCCTCTTCTCTCTGTGCCTGGGGAAATGTCAAACATTCATCCAGGTTTGAAACTCAAAGCACCAGCACAGCACAGACCCAAGGCTTCGGGAGGCTTTTAACCTCCAAGGTCGTGTTTTATGAATTGACTACAGCCACTCACCCCTAGAGTGAGCCAATGGATGTCTTTCTGTTTATGATATCTCTAATACCTGATAGACACAGAAGCAAAGGAACTGGGATTTCTTCTTTTCTTTTTTTTTTGAAATAGTCTCTCTCTCTCTCTCTCTCTCTCTCTCTCTCTCTCTCTCTCTCTCTCTCTTGCCCAGGCTGGAGTGCAGTTGTGTGATCACGGCTCATTGCAGCTTCTAAATCCTGGCCTCAAGTGATCCTCCCACTTCAGCCTTCCCGGTAGCTGGGACTACAGGTGTGCACCACCACACTGGGTAATTTTTAAATTTTTCGTAGAAGTAGGTTCTCACTATGTTGCCCAGGCTAGTCTCAAATTCCTGGGATCAAGCAATCCTCCCACCTCAGCCTCCCAAAGTGCTGGGATTACAGGCATAAGCCATTGTGCTATGCTAACATTGTATAATAATATTATATAAATGGTGGTGGCTCACGCCTGTAATCCCAGCACTTCGGGAAGCTGAGGCAGGAGGTCGAGGCTGTAGTGAGCTATGGTGGCACCACTGCACTCCAGCCTTGGTGTTAGAATGAGACCCTGTCTCCAAAATAATCATCATCATCATAGCTATTAATAATACATAAACATTTATTAATTGAGGGCAGGGAATGTTTCTTATTTCCCTCATTTATATTGCCCAGCACATAGTAGGTATACAACCACCATGCATTCAACATCTAACCAGAGAGACCACTGGACTTCGCCTCTCTTTGTGCTCCGTGTCTCTGATTCAACTGCATAATTAGGAATTGGCAGCAGTGGCAATCCCTCCCCACCTGGGTTTAAACCAATACTGCAAAGTTGTATTTGGTTGACTGTTGTCCTTCCAGGCAGATGAAAGTGGCAATTCAACCCTCTTTTTCTTATCAACCCCTGCATGTGTCAGAGCATTTGAAGATGGGATGTGTGGGAGCTCCGGCTCTCTAGTGACTTCTCTCGATTTAATTAGTCTGACCTTCTGTGATAATCCCCTTCGGATGTCCCTGGCTCCCCCTCCATTTCTGTATCATATTCAGGCTTCTGCCTTCATCAGCAAAAGACCAACTGCTCAGCTCAGCCTGTAGCATAATTCACAGCTTGGCTCTCAAAAATGAACTTTTACTCAAATGGAGCTGCTCTTAGCATTAAAATTGGCCTGAGAGAGCTAGGAAAGTTTATCTTGGAGCCAGCATGGGGTCCGTTCCTCCAAGTCAAATATTTCTCTTTAGAGCTGGAACGAGCTTTAGTGTGGCCCTACCAATGGCTTTCTGAAATACTGGGCTATCTTTAAACATTAGCATTTAGTTACAGTGCTGAAGGCTTTCTGGAGAGTTTTAAAGTCTTTTTTTTCTCCCTGGTATTCTCCCCTCTGAATAACCAGGGTTTTCATACACACTTCCTTTTTATTTCAGGGCATGCAATCTCTCTGCTCAGGAGAGGGAAGGCATTAAAATAGCTCAATACTGGGCTAATCAAACAGCTATTTACTTTCAGTCTGTCCTCATAGGATTTTCTGAATGAGGTAGAGAGGCCACTTTAGAATGATCTAGAAAGTCAAAGTGGTACCCCTGGAGCTTCTGGTCTTCAGGATGCTGGGGAAATTCCTGGGAGTTTAATGTTCTCCTTTCAAATCCCCCAGCTCAGCCTGGGAGCTGTGTTATTATTCTCTCCAGCTCCTGTTTCTCTCTCACTATTTTGAATAAAGACCTCACAGTGTGTGAAGGAATGGCTTCTTTCTCAGGAGCATGAGATGAGATGGAGAAATTTGTAGCATGGATTTATTCCGCATTTACTGATACCTACAAGGCCAGGAATAATTCTATCCACAGGAGATACAGAGATGATCAAGGCACAGCCACTATCAAGGAGAAATCCACTGAGTGACAGAGAGGCACACTTCAACCAAGAGGTGCAATCGAGGCAGGCCTCTGGCACGCAGAGTGGGGACAACCAGTTCTGCTGGGGAAAATGGGGGAGGTTGCCATAGAGAACAGGACACTTGAGCCGGGTATCCGAGAGTCAGTAGCATTTCTACAGTTGCCACCAGTTGCAGAGAGCTCTCTGGGAAGTGTTATGGCTCTTTGAGCAGGGCATGTGAGCTTGGGGTGGCCTGACTACAGGTGACACAGGAGTAGCACATTGGGTGATGAGGCTGGAACGGTCTTTGGGACCAGATTATAAAAGTTATTTTGGCCAGATGTGGTGGTTCGCACCTGTAATCCCAGCATATAGAGGGGCCAAGACAGGAGGATCGCTTGAGGCCAGGAGTTTGAGACCGACCTGGGTCACATGGCAAAACCCTGTCTCTATAAAAAATGCAAAAATTAGCCAGGCATGGTGGTACATGTAGTCCCAGCTACTCAGGAGGCTGAGGCAGGAGGATCACCTGATCCCAGGAGGTAGAGGGTGCAGTGTGCTAGGATTGCACCACTGCACTCCAGCCTGGGTGACAGAGTGAGACTTTGTCTCTAAAAAACGTTTTCTTTACACTGCTGTAAGGAAATAGAGTCTCTTCTGTTGAACTGTGGCTATGGCAGATATAAACTGTCAAAGGATATAATCAGGTTAGATTTGTAAAATGGTGTTGGACAGTGGTTTGATGAGAGAGGAATGAAGACCAGTTAAGAACACTGTGACGATAGATTTGGAAAAGAGGCCAGGTGCCGTGGCTCACGCCTGTAATCCCCACACTTTGGAAAGCTGAGGCGGGCGGATCACTTGAGGTCAGGAGTTTGAGAGCAGCCTAGCCAACATGGCGAAAACCCATCTCTATTAAAAAGAAAACAATTAGCTGGGTGTGGTGGCCAGAGTCTGTAATGCCAGCTGCAGAGGAGGCTGAGGCAGGAAAATCACTTGAACCTAGGAGGTGGAGGTTGCAGCGAGCTGAGATCGTGCCACTGCACTCTAGCCTGGGTGACAGAGTGAGACGCCATCTCAAAAAAAAAAAAAATTCAGAAAAGAAATGACAAGAGCCTCAATGAGGTTAATGGCAGCAGAGAGAGATGGGAGGGAGATTTCTATAGCTGCCAATTGAGATCACCATTCAGTGGCTAAGAGGGTGACATTGGTGGCAGTGGCCATCAAACACTGTGGCTGCTGAAGGGCTGTGAGTCATCAGGAGTGATGCTGGGAGCTCAGTATCACAGCGATTTCTCTAGATGTGCAAGCAAGTGTGTTGGGGTTAAAAGCCGTTGAGATTATTCTCTTCTATGGCAGAATATTTACTTACTGCTTTTTCCTTTTTTTTTTTTTTTTGAGATAGGTCTTGTTCTGTCATCCAGGTTGGAGTGCAATGGGGCAGTCACGGCTCACTGCAACCTCTAACTCCTGTGCTCAAGTGATCCTCCTGCCTCAGCCTCCCCAATAGCTGGGACTGCAGAAATGAGCCATCATGCCTGGCTAATTAAAAAATATATATATATATATATATATTTATATATATAGGTAGAGATGGGATCTATATATATATATAGGTAGAGATGGGATCTCACTATGTTGCCCAGGCTGCTCTTGAACTCCTGGATTCAAGTAACCTTCCTCCCTCCCAGGGATTACAAGTGTGAGCCACTGCACCCAGCCCATTGACTGCTTCTTGAATATCCCTGTGTTTCCCCACATTTTCCCAGCCCCCTGCAGTTGGATGGGGCCATTTGACTATTTCTGGGCATGGCTTATAGGCAAAAGTGATTTATGTTGGTTCTGGGTTGAAGCATTGAAGAGCTGGCTCTTCCCTTGCCAGCGTGACCTGGAAGCTGTCTTCTGGATGTGTAGCAGTAAGATCCAGGTCCCTGGACCCATGAGTCAACATTGAAAGCATTTGAAAGCAAACTGCCCTGGGGACTTGCCAGATCTACAGCGAACTTTGCATAAATGAGAAATGAATTTTACTGTTAAGTCACTGAGGTTTTCATCCCTCTTTTTTTCTTTCCTTTTTTTGTTTAGAGACAGGCTTTCTCTCTGTCACCCAGTCTGGTGTGCAATAGTATGATGATAGCTCGTTGCAGCCTCAAACTCTTGGGCTCAAGCAATCCTCCCATCCCAGCCTCCCAAGTAGATGGGACTATAGGCATGCGCCACTATACCTAGCTAATTTTTAAATGCCATGTAGAGATGGGGTTTTGCTATGTTGCCCAAGCTGATCTTGAACTTCTGGGCTCAAGCGATCTTGCCTCAGCCTCTCAAAGCACTGGGATTGCAGGCATGGGCCACCATGCTCCATCTTTTGGGATCTTTTCCAACATAGCCTAAGCTGTCCTATCCTGACAAAAATCCTTCTCTAAGGCTGGTGAGGCCTGTGGAGCTGGTATGAGGCCAATCTCTCTGACTGTAGGTTATTTTAGCTTCTTTACCACAAGCTGATCCATCAGAAAAGTGTCTGGAAGGAGCCACATGGCAAAGCTATGTTTATCTGCTTCAGAACACTTTGGTTCCCCTTGGCTGAAGAATATGACAGTTTTCTCAAGCAGGCAGCCCCTTGGGAGAAAAAAAATGATTATATGGTGAAATGCCAGAGTCAGTCACAATGCCAGAGAGATTGACAGCGATTCTTAGTACTCCTGGAGTATGTGTCATCTCAAGAAAGCATAAATGTATTACAAGCCTCCTGGGGCAGGATGAAAGCTTCTCTGGTCATCAATAGTATATGCCTCTTGTCAAGCCCTGAGGCAGAGCAGCGGGCCTGGGTGGAAAGGGGATTCATCATGTGTTCTGGAAGATGAATGGTGAAAGAATCTGGGGGTCTGGAGAGGAGAGGACTCGGCGAGGCGGCGGGTGAAGGGTGGGTTACATGACTGGGTCTTTAAAGATTCAAGGGTTGTGATGGGAAAGAGTGAGCAGATTTGTTCCTGGTGGCCCTGCAGGGCAGAATCAGACCAGTGGAGGGCTCTTACATGGAGACAGATTCCAGCTCAAGAGAAGGGAGAATGTACTACTGATGGAGATGATAGAAGGTGGGTTGTTAGGGCTGAATCAGTGGGTGGTGAGTTCTCTGTCATTGGAGGTGCTTAACTGCCTGTTATCCCAGCACTTTGGGAGGTGGAAGGGGGAGGATCACTTGAAATCACGAGTTTGACGCCAGCTGGGGCAACATAGGGAGACCCCATCTCTACATTAAAAAAAAAAAAAAACTAGGAGGGCATGGTGGCATGTGCCTGTAGTCCCAGCTTCTCAGGAGGCTGAGGCAGGAGGATCACTTGAGCTCAAGAGCTAAAGACTGCAGTGAACTATGATGGTACCACTGCACTCCAGCCTGGGTGAAAAAATGAGACCCTGTCTCTTAAAAAAATAAGAAATAAAAA
Organism: Saimiri boliviensis; assembly: GCF_048565385.1. Lineage (NCBI taxonomy): Eukaryota > Metazoa > Chordata > Mammalia > Primates > Cebidae > Saimiri > Saimiri boliviensis. The sequence goes on along the minus strand of NC_133468.1, from coordinate 37,557,742 downwards.
TAAAGAGCTTAATTATAGCTGGAAAATCACTTGGCAGAAGGATTGCTGCAGGAAAAGGGAGAAATAAATGCTACACAGTCCTGGGTTTAAATACTTGATCTTGCACTTCTGCTTCTTCCACCCTAAGGCCATGTGATTTTGGGCCAGTCAAGTGACCTTTCAGAACTGGTTTCCTTAATTGTGAATAATAAAAGTCCTACTGCCCAGGAGTATGACAGATATATCAACAAGTTCCACAGTAGAACTTCACATTTCCAGGACACTGATTCTGTGCTGGGCACCATGCTTTGTAAATATCATCTTATCTGACACTTATAATAGTCCCATGAGATAGGTACTATTATTACTCCCATTTAACGCATGAGAAAACAGAGGGTTGGAGGGATTTGTCCAAGGTCACACAGCCAGAAAGTGGTGGAATTGGGATTCCAATCCAAGTCTTCCTGGCTCTGGAGTCTAAATGCTTAATTATTCAATTTGTTACAGCTCTTCAAGATCAACATAGAAAGTGCATGTATTAGTTTGTTTTCACACTGGTATAAAGAATTACTTGAGACTGGGTAATTCATGAAAAAAAGAGGTTTAACTGACTTACAGTTCCACAGGCTTTAAGGGAGACATGGCTCGGGGGAGGCCTCAGGAAACTTACAATCATGGCAGAAGGTAAAGGGGAAACAGGCACATCTTCACATGGTGACAGGAGAGCAAGAAAGAGAGAGAGAGAGAGAGAGAGAGAGAGAGAGAGAGAGAGAGCGCAAAGGGGGAAGTGCCACACACTTCTAAACAACAACAGATTGTGCGAGAACTCACTATCATGAGAAGAGCAAAGACGAAATCTGCTCCCATGGTCCAATCACCTCCCACCAGGCCCCTCCTCCAACCCTGAAGAGTGTAATTCAACATGAGATTTGGGTGGGGATGCAGAGCCAAACCATATCCATGCATGTGTGGTTCCTTTGGGTACTGTAAAGAACCAAGGTTTTATTTAAAGAGGCACATCATTGTATGGGCAATTGGTCTTGATGAAATTAAGCTTTCTTTTAACACTATGATTGTAAGCACACTTTAATTGTGATCCAGTCCATTAATATAGTTCGAATTATGTGTCTCTTCTAAATCTCATGTGGAAATGTAATCTGCAATGTTAAAAGTAAAGCCTGATGGGAGGTGTTTGGGTTATGGGGGTGGATTCCTCATAGGTTGGTGCTGTCCTCACCATGGTGAGTTCTCATGAGATCTGGTCATGGAAAAGTATGTGGCATCTCCCCCTCTCTCTTGCTCCTGCTATGTGACATGGCTACTCTCCTTTGCTTTCCACCATGAGTAAAAGCTCCCTGAGGCCTCCCCAGAAGTCATGCAGATGCCAGCACCATGCTTCCTATATAGCCTGTAGATCCATGAGCCAATTAAAGGTCTTGATAAATTACCTGGCCTCATGCATTTCTTTTTAGCAACGCAAGAAGAACCTAATGCATCTATCTAATCCATCAAATCCCATGGAAACTGTGCAGGGAAGTGCCTCACAAACACTTTGATCTACAAAGCAGTACCTATCAGAATTTATTTCAGTAACAAAGCACTGAAGAAGCGTCAACTCTGTTATGTCCTGTAGCGTGCAAGTAGGACTTGAGAGAGTAGAAGCAAAGGCAACCTGCAGTGCAGGTGGAAGCAGCGCTCACAGGCGGCATGGGATAGAGCTGTGTCCACCCAAAGAGTGACTAAGTCTTAAAGTAGACACCTAGGTGTATATATGAAGTAGACAAGGCTGAGGTGGGTGGATCATGAGATTAGGAGTTAGAGACATCCTGGCCAACGTGGAGAAACCCCGTCTCTACTAAAAATACAAAAATTAACTGGGTGTGATGGCACGTGCCTGTAGTCCCAGCTACTTGGGAGGCTGAGGCAGGAGAGCCGCTTGAACCCGGGAGCCAGTGAGCCAAGATTGTGCCATTGCACTCCAGCCTGGAGACAGAGCAAGACTCAAAAAAAAAAAAAGTAGACAAGACTTGTGTAAACCAAGGTAGCTATGAGCCTTTCACTTGCCTAGTAGTGAGACCCATATAGGGAGAGAGAGAGGGAGAGGAAAAGGAAGACCAGTAGAGAAAACTGCTTTATAAGAATAATTATTTTAGGCCAGGTGCTGTGGCTCATGCCTGTAATCCCAATCCTTTGGGAGGCCAAGGCGGGAGGATTGCTTGAACCCAGGAGTTTGAGGGCACCGTGAGTGAGCTGGGATTACACGGCTACTGCTCTCCAACTGGGCTACAGAGCAAGACTCTGCCTCAAAAAAGAGAGAATGAATATTTTAGATTTTTAGAGCCCTAGTCTAGAGAAATTAGACTTTATAAATACACACACAAATAACAAATGCATGATTTTTTTTTTGGTGGGGGTATTAATTTGCATTTCCTTCTATAATAAGGTTTTAGACCATCATAGAATTCCCTGAGGCTGCCCAGCCTCCCTCTCTTCTTTCCTTCCTTCTTAGTCTTATGAAAATGCTCAAAGATACACAAAGGCAAAGAGAAAAGTATAATGAACCCAGATAGAAAGTTCCTTTCAATATCTTTTCTTTGGCATATTTGAAATAATTGCCTATGAAGTTTAGGAAGTTTTCATTTTGTGTAAAGTGAAGAATAAATATATTTTATAAAATTATTCTCAGGAGATATGTACCCATGATAAAACTATAAAGATCTTCTCCTAACCTAATATAAATCAGTAAATCTAGGATAGCAATATTAGAAAGTTTCCTGCTTTACATCTGCATTTTAAAAATCTGCCCTTTGTGAGAATTTGAATCTAAGGAGAAACACTAAAAATGCTTGTTTAGGCTAATATTTTTGGCCAGTTTATTATGATGCAAGACATAAGATGCAACTGATAATTATTTCAGTGAAGTAATCACAGAGATGGGTTTTTGTCCCCCCACTAAGTTGACTGATGCTTTCACAGAATCAACCTATCAACCTTTTTTTTTTTTTTTTTTTTTTTTAAATTGAGACAGGGTCTTGCTCTGTTGCCCAGGCTGGAATGCAGTGGTCCAACTCTGAGACCAAGTGATTCTCCCACTTCAGCCTCCTGAGTAGTTGGGACTATAGGTGCATGACACCATGCCTAGGTTTTTTGTTTGTTTGTTTGTTTTTGTTTTGCAGAGACAGGGTCTTGCTATGTTGCTTAGGCTGGGACAGGGTCTTGCTATGTTGCTCTAACTCTTGGCCTCAAGGAATCCTCCTGCCTTGGCCTCCCAAAGTGCTGGGATTACAGGTATGAGCCACCATGCTTGGCCAGAATCAAACCTTTAAAGCATGATTTAGACACAATTTTAGTCCAGTGCTATCTGCACCAGGAAGAGGAAAAAAGGCATGTTTGGAGCTGGAGGAAGAATGCTATGACTGGGGTTAGTGGTTATCCATGAGATTCAGGCAGAGTGACCAGGATAACCTGGCCTTTGAGCCTCCACCTCTGATGGACTCCAAAGACAAAAATAAATTTCTGGAGCTTGGCAGATGGTGGTGAAGAGGTGAGCATGACTCAGAGTTGAAGCATTCAGTGTTAGAGTGCTGCTTCTGAAGGGCCACTGGAAGCTGGTGGGAGGTGGAAGCTGAGGGGATCAAATTGTTCTATTATGAAGACACATGCACATGTATGTTCACTGTAGCACTATTCACAATAGCAAAGACATGGTTCAACCTAAATACCCATCAGTGATAGACTGGATAAAGAAAAAGTGGTACATATATACCATGGAATACTATGCAGCCATAAAAAAGAACGAGCTCATGTCTTTTGCAGGAGGGATATGGATGGAGCTGGAAGCCATTATCCTCAGCAAACTGACACAGGAACAGAAAACCAAATACTGCATATTCTCTTTTATAAGTGGGAGCTAAATGATGAGAACACATGGACAAAAAGGGGAACAACATACACTGGGGCCTTTCAGAAGGTGGAGGGTGGGAAGAAGAAGAGAATCACGAAAAATAACTAATGAGTACTAGGCTTAATACCTGGGTAATGAAATGATCTGTACAACGAACCCCCAGGACACAAGTTTCCCTGTCACAAACCCATACTTCTACCCCTGAATTTAAAGGTTAAAAGTCCCCTCCATACACACACACACACACACACACACACAGCCTCGCCACAAAGTATTATCAAGAAGGAGAAGGTGGTAAATTGCAGTGGCTCATGCCTGTAATCCCTGCACTTTGGGAGGCCAAGGCAGGTAGATTGCTTGAGGTCAGGAGTTCAAGACCAGCCTGGGCAATGTGGCGCAACCCTGTCTCTACAAAAAATACAAAAATTTGTCAGGTGTGTTGGACAAAGTTTCAGGATGAAGCTAGGGAACCAGGTGAAGGTGTCGAAAATCTGTTCTTGGTGTAGCTGTTCCCATCGTAGGCTAGGGCCACTGCAAATGTGGAGACCCTGAAACAGTGGTAGATTTCACCTGTATGGAACCGTTTGGGGTTATTGTATTGTATAGAGCATGATGCTTACATTGTGAACCATTAAAGCCCCTGGAAAGCTTTTAAAGATCCGCATGCCCAGGCCACGTCAAAACAAATCAGAATCTCTGCAGGAGGCACCTGAGCATCAGCGCTTTTTAAAGTTCCCCAGGTGATTTCAATGTGCAGCCACGTGAGACAGCGTGGTATAGCATAAGAGGCCAGGCCTGAAGGCACCTGTTCCGTCCTGTCTTGCATAACTTTACGAGTTATGCAATCTTGGACACATTGCTTAACTTCTCTGAGCTTCAGTTGTTTAGCTAGAATTTGAAGGGGTTGGACAGGCCGGGCGCAGTGGCTAAAGCCTGTAATCCCAGCACTTTGGGAGGCCGAGGTGAGTGGATCACTTGAGCCCAGGAGTTCAAGACCAGCATGGCCAACATGGTGAAAACCTGTCTGCACTAAAAATATAAAAATTAGCTGGATGTGGTGGTGCACATCTGTATAATTTCAGCTACTTGGGAGGCTGAGGCAATGGCTTGAACCCCGGAGGCAGAGGTTGCAGTGAGCTGAGATCACGTCATTGCATTCCAGCCTTGGCAGCAGAGAGAGATTCTGTCTCAAAAAAATAAATAAATTGAACAAATAAAAATAAGTAAATAAATAATAAAGGAGGTAGACTGAATGATCTTGTTGGTGGTTTAAAAAAAAATGGCCACAGAATTCTTTAAGAAGTAGGGTCTAGACTCTGGAACTGCTTGGTCGATAGAAAACAACAGACATGTTGCTGTGCTAGCTTCCAGTGTCTGTTGTAAGAAACAGACAGCATCTGCTTCCTGCGTTGTGGGACACTTGCTTCTGGAACCCAGCCACCTGGCCGAGCAGTCCAGGTCACATGGAGAGACAGTGCGTAGAGAGTGACGTGTGAGTATAATACCTTTAGATGGTATCGGTCCCAGCTGTTGAGTCATTCTCAGCCTTCGAGCCTTTGTAACTGATGTCTTAGATAGACGTGGTAGGGCAGAGACAAGCTGTCCCCATGGTGTCCTGCCCAAATTCCTCACCCACTGTGTCCAGAAGCAGAATTAACTTGATGTTTTTCTTTGTGAAGTTTTTGGATGGGTTATGCAGCAATGACAGATACAGCTATCTTTTGGCTTGAGTATTACAGAGTTACAGCATAGGGGAGTATTTAAGAGGGTAAACTCTGGAGGCAGGTGGTCGAGTTTTAAATCCTGGCATCACTTTTTTCTAGCTGTGTGACTTTAGATAATTACTTATGCTTTATTTCTTTCTTTGGAGAGACATGGTCTTCTCTGTCACCCAGGCTGGAGTGCGGTGGTGCCATCACAGCTCACTGCAACCTCCAACTCCTGGGCTCAAGGGATCTTCCCACCTCAGACTCCCAAGTAGCTGGGACTACAGGTACACATCACCATACCTGGCTAGTTTTTAAATTTTTCTTTTTGTAGAGATGGGGAGGAGCGAGGGTGGGGGGTCTCCCTGTGTTGCCCAGGCTGGCCTCAAACTCCTGGCCTCAAACAATCCTCCTGCCTCAGCTTCCCAAAGTGGTGGAATTACAGGAGTGAGCCACAGAACCTAGCCCTACTTACCCATTCTAGGTTTCCCTTCCTCCATCTGAAATGGGATAATAATATTTAAATCATAGGGTTGTTGTGAGGATTAAATAACAATATTAAAGTATTAATATTAATGCTTAATATGGACTTAACAGAGTGAGTCTGCAGTGATTCTGAGAAGGATGGTGATAAAGAAGGTGGCTTAGCCTTGTGTTCTCTGTAGCTTGCAAGATGCTTGGGGGTGGCCCGGGGTGGTCGAGTCTGCTGCATAAACTGAGCGTGATACGAATTTGCCTGGCACGCATTCCATTTTGCTAAATACATCCAGAGATATACATTGTCCTTAATGATTGAGCAGGTGTTCAAAGGCACCTTGGGAGTGTGTAGCATGTCTCTGGACCTGTCACTGTCACATTGCTCAGAAATGGGATTCTGCAGAGTGGAAACATGTGGCTTGTTGGCAAGGCAACTGGTTCAGAGCAGGGACATTTCCAGGCTGAGAGCGCCTTGTCCATTGGGTTACAGACCTCGTAAAAATCTGTTTGTGTGGTTTTTTTCTTTTCTTTCCTTTTTTTCTGAGATGGAGTCTCGTCTTTCGCTCAGGCTGGAGTGCCGTGGTATGATCTTGGCTCGCTGCAACCTCGCCTCCTGGGTTCCAGCGATTCTTCTGACTTAGCCTCCCAGTTAACTGGTGTTTGTGTTCTTTTTTGGATGCTCTGAGACATCAGGCCACCTCTTGTGCTGAGGGGAGGACGGCTCCAGCTGCGCTCCTATCCTGTACTCCCTGGCTGCTAAAATCAAGCGTCGGACTCAGAAAGTGTGGGAAATGCTGGACCTGGTGGAGAAGGGAGGTCCCGCGGCTCCCAGCACTTCTGACTTTGGCCTTTTTGGCCTCCACATAGATGGAGACCCGGGAGAGAGTTTGTCTGTACTTCTGCTTCTGAGGTCATCAATTTCCATTTAAAAACCAGAACGGGGCAGGGCTCTGTGGTTCATGCCTGCAATCTCAGCACATTGGGAGGACGAGGAAGGCAGATTAACTGAGGTCAGGAGTTCAAGACCAGCCTGGCCAACATGGTGAAACCCCATCTCCACTAAAAATAGAAAAATTAGCCAGGCACGGTAGTGGACGCCTGTGATCCAAGCTCCTTGGGAGGCTGAGGCAGGAGAATCGCTTGAACCCGGGAGGTGGAGGTTGCAGTGAACCGAGGTTGCACCACTGCACTCTAGCCGAGCGACACGGTGAGACTGTCCCAAAAGAAAAACAACAAAAAAATTCCCCCAAAATAAAAAACAATCTTTGTCTTTCTGAGCTCAAGTCGGGAGAGACATAGACAAAAAATAAAACGTCTATGCTCAGAAATTGGATTCTGCAAAGTGGAAACATGTGGCTTGTGATAAGTGCTGTGTAGAAAATAAAGCAGGGAGGAAAGATGGAACCTTACAGAGTAGGGGACAGTTGGGGTTTTAAATTCCATGGCAGGGAAGACCCTGCTGGGCGGGTGACACTTGAATCAAGACTTGAAAGAGGTCAAGAAGTGAATCATGAAGTTGCCTGGAAGAAAAACCTTCCAGGCAAAAGCTAGCAGCCTGCGTAGACGCTGGGGGAGTGCGCCTGGTATGTTTGAGAAAACAACAGAGGCAGGTGGAGCTGGCCTGGCACGGGTGGGGAGGAGGCGGATAGGAATGAGGGAATCATGGCTTCAGAACCAGATGTCTGTCACCTTGTGGGTCATTCCGTGAACTGTGGCTTTTACTCTGAATAAAATGGGAAGCCCCCGGAAGGTTCAGAGCGGCAGAGGGATAGGATCCCATTGAATTTTTAAAAATTGAATTAAAAAAATTAAAAACAGCTTCACTGAGATAAAAGTAACATAGGGTAAAGGGCACCCATTTATTTCTTTTTTAAGATATAGATCTTTTTTAAGCTGTAGATTTAATGGATATGACTTGATGTGCTTGGAGAAAAATTTACGCCTGTGAAGCCATGACGCAGTGACCATGACTTGGACCGGGGTGGTTGTAGTGGAGGTGATGAGAACACGAGAGATTTGGGGGTATCTTGAAGCTACGACCAGTGGAATTTTCTTATGGGTTTGGATGTGGGACGTAAAACAAAGGGAGTAAGCAAAGAGATTCCAGCAGAAGGCCTGCAAGAAGGATTTTACCCTTACAGGAGACTGGCAGGCGCCTGGCCGGACAGGTGAGGGCAAAGACATGGAGCCCCGTGTTTGAACTATTAGGTTTGAGGTACCTGTTGCCATCCCAAATGGAATAGGCATTTAGACCTCTGAATCTAAGCTCAGTGTTTTTCAGCCCCTGGTCACGCTAGGCTCTATGTTATCTCCTGATATTTCTCTTCTGGATTTATATCCTCCACTGAACTTGTCACTTCCTTTATTGGAGCCATATACTTACTAACTACACACATTCTGAGTCATGCAGGCAGTTGTTCAGGACTCAAGCTCAACTTGGATCAGCTACGTTTCTGTCTCTCGGTGACACATAACTCGATTTGTCCTTCACAAGCCTGTGACAATGCAGGAGCTGTGAGTGAAGTCACTTTCCATGCATGGCTTTGGAGTGGGTAGAGATTTTCAAACTTGGCCGACTTTTGGGAAGAAAAAGCCTAAAGCTGCCTCTAGGTCGGCCTGTCATTATCCTGAAGCCTGTCCCTCTGGTGATTTTCATTTTTCTTCATTTGCAGATTTAAACGAATCCGGGGATAAGTTGTCTGCTGTTCGACACTTCCTGGCTATTGACCACATCGCAAAAGGGAGGAGTAACCACCTGCTCCGTGGTCCTGCAGGTCAAAGCAGCTTCTTGGAAGGTTACTGTTTTTTGTTATTTAAAAAAATTTATTATTTATTTTTTAAAAGTTTTTATCTCTATAGGTTTTTGGGGAACAGGTGGTGTTTGGTTACATAAGTTGTTAGTGGTGATTTGTGAGATTTTGGAGTAGCCATCACTGAGCAGTGTACACTGCACCCAGTTTGTAGTCTTTCATCCCTCATCCCCCTCCCACCCTTTCCCCCTGAGTCCCTGGAGTCCATTGTGTCATTCTTATGCCTTTGCATCCTCGTAGCTTAGCTCCCACTTATGTGTGAGAACATATGATGTCTGGTTTTCCATTTCTAAGTTACTTCACTTAGAATAATAGTCTCCAGTCCCATCCAGGTTGCTGTGAGTGCCATTCATTCATTCCTGTTTATGGCGGAGTAGTATTCCATTGTATATATGTACTACAGTGTCTTCATTCACCCGTTGATTGATGAGCCTTTGGGCTGGTTCCACATTTTTGTAATTGCAAATTATGCTGCTATAAACATGCGTGTGCAAGTATCTTTTTCATGTAATGACATCTTTTCCTCTGGGTAGATGCCCAGTAGTGGGATTGCTGGATCAAATGGTAGTTCTACTTTTAGTTCTTTCAGGATTCTCCATACTATTTCTGGAAGGTTCTGTTCATCTAGATCAAACTTGGGTCCATTTCCCAACTATGCAGAGATTCGTTTTGTGTTTTGAGTATTGGGTTTAAGAAAAAGACTTCATTTTTTTTCATTTTTTTTTTTTTTTTTGAGACAGGGTCTTGTTTTCTTGTCTGGGTTGAACTGCAGTGGCACAATCATAGCTCAGTGCGACCTAGAACTCCTGGGCTTAAGCAGCCCTTCCATTTCAGCCTCCCCAGTAGTTGGGACTACAGGCATGTACCACCATCCTGGCCAAGGCAAAGACTTCATCTTTAAGGAAGATCGAATAACCAGCACTGGTATATTATTGAGGCCAATAAATGCCTCTTTGGTCCTCTGGGCAAGTGAAGCAGGGCCATCAGCTGGCTAGTCCCACACACCACATGGTGCCCCAGCGGGGATGTATGCTGGGTTTATTATTTCAAATATCTTAGATGCAGAGATCCCAGATGTAGTATGAGGCTTCCCAGAAGGTGCCAATTCATTAGAATAGCTTTTGGTATCCTTTAATTTTGTTTCCCAGAAGATCTCTTTTTGTACTAGAACCAAAATACTTCCAAAAAGAAAAGTGATTTATACACCTCCCTTGTTCATGCCATGGAGATTTTCATTATTCTTTCTCCTTCTAGTCCTTTGTCCACTTCGCATCATGTTTACATTGTTATAAACCCTTGTGTATAGGCATTTGAAGTGATTCAATTTTATAGTATCATTATTCTTTTTTTTTTTTCTTTGAGACACGATGTTGCTCTGTCGCCCTGGCTGGAGTGCAGTGGTGTGATCTCTGCTTACTGCAGCCCCGATCTCCTGGGCTCGATCATCCCTCCCACCAGCTGAGACAACAGGCATGTGCCACCACACCCAGCTGATTTTCGTATTTTTGTAGAGGTAGGGTTTCGCCATGTTGCCCAGGCTGGTCTCAAGTGATCCATCCACCTGTCTCCATCTCCCAAAGTGCTGGGATTATAGGTGTGAGGCACTGTGTCCAGCCTGAAGAGTTTTACTTAATACTCATAATCACTCTTTAGGTACTGTTATTAGCCGCATTTTATAGATGAGGAAATGAGGCATGTGTGTATATACACACACACACACACACACACACACACACAAATACATAGAAATATACATATATATATATTTATTTTTCTTGTTAGAAATGACATTGGAAAGAACACCTCATACAGCTTTATTTTTTTAATCTTTAAAAATGCCTTAGGATAAAGGGATATTATGGAATTTTAAGATGTCCAATAGTGTATGAGTCAACTCGCTTTACCACAGTGTTGTAATACTAGGTAACTCTTAACATTCTCTTAATGTAGGGGGCCGGGCACCGTGGTTCATGCCTGTAATCCTACCACTTTGGGAGCCTGAGGCGAGTAGATCACTTGAGGCCAGGAGTTTGAGACAAGACTGGCCAGCATGTCTCTACTAAAAGTACAAAAAATTGTCGGGTGTGGTGCATACACCTGTAATCCCAGCTACCTGGGAGGCTGAGACATGAAAATTGCTGGAGCCTCGGAGGTGGAAGTTGAAGTGAGCTGAGATTGCACCACTGCACTCCAGCCTGGACGAGAGAGTGAGACGCTGTCTCAAAAAAAACAAAAAACAAAAAGCAATTATCTTAATGTAGTGGGTGTAAAATGCTCCCACGGTGTTCGTGCGGGCATGTCTTTGATCACAGCAAAGTCAAACATTTTTTCACATGCTTGTTTACTAATAGTATCTATTTTTACGTGAATTGCCTTCTCAAGTTCTTTGCCAGTTTACGCAATAGAGACTTAATTTTTTTTTTTTTTTTGTATCAACATGTGTAAGTTCTTTTTTTTTTTTTTTTTTTTTTTTTTTTTCAGATGGAGTTTTACTCTTGTTGCCCAGGCTGTTGTACAGTGGCACCATCTCAGTTCACTGCAACCTCCACCTCCCTGGTTCAAGCAATTCTCTTGCCTCAGCCTCCTGAGTAGCTGGGATTACAGGTGCCTGCCACCACACCCAGCTAATTATATATTTTTAGTAGAGACAGGGTTTCACCATGTTGGCCAGGCTGGTCTCAAACTCCTGACCTCAGGTGATCTACCTGCCTGGGCCTCGCAAAATGCTGGGATTGCAGGCGTGAGCCACTGCACCCAGCCCAACATGTGTAAGTTCTTTGCATAACACAGAACTTTTTGTTATATTTGCTGTGAACATTTTCTCCAGATAGTTTTCCTTTGATTTTAGCTTTGGAAGTTTTATCAAGTGGTTGTTTACTTTGATAACGTACAAACCATTCATCGTTTATGATTCCTTTCAATGTAAAGTTAACACCTTTTGTGCTATCGCATTAGCAGCACATATACTGAAGTTGGAACGAGGCAGTGGAGATTAGCACAGCCCTTGCATCAGGATGACACAGATTTATAAAGTGGTTCATATTTTTTGTAGTATAAAAATTATGGCCAGGCACAGTGGCTCACGCCTATAATCCCAGCACTCTGAGAGGCCGAGGTAGATGGATCACCTGAGGTCAGAAGTTTGAGACCAGCCTGGCCAACATGGTAAAACCCTGTCTCTACTAAAAATATAAAAATTAGCTGGGCGTGGTGGCAGGCACCTGTAGTCCCAGCTACTCTGAAGGCAAGAGAATCGCTTGAACCTTGGAGGCAGAGGTTGCAGTCAGCCAAGATTACACCATTGCACTCCAGCCTGGGCAACAAGAGTGAAATTCTATCAAAAAAAAAAAAAAAGAATTATATCTCAGTGAAGCTGTGTTACAACACCCTCCTCCCCACAAGAAACTTATCATCTCTCTGAAGATTTGAAGCAGTACGGTAAAACAAATTCCTTTTTAGAGGTGAGAATTTTCTTTAAGCTTTTCTTATCCATCTTCATGTTATCTGTGCCTATAATTTTCTTTTTGAGTGTTTTATCTTGATCAGGCTTTGAGAAGAAGTTCATGCTTGCCTAATAGACATAAAGGTACTTGTCTCGTTGTCCGCTTTTTTTCTTTTTTTAGATAGGGTCTCACTGTATCACCCAGGCTGAAGTGCAGTAGTGCAAACACAGCTCGCTGCAGCCTCAACCTTTCAGGCTCCAGTGATCCTCCTATCTCAGCCTCCCAAGTAACTGAGATTACAGGCACACACCCCCTATGTCTGGTTAATATTTGTATTTTTAGTAGAGATGGGTGTTTTGCCACATTGCCCATGATGGTCTCAAGTGCCCGAGCCCAAGCAGTCCGCCTACCTGGGCCTCCCAAAGTGCTTGGATTATAGGTGTGAGCCACTGCACCAAGCTCACTCTGTATGTTTTATACAACATGAAAATTATCTGTTTCTTAAACATATAAAAATTTTGCTGGTGGAAACAATGGAACCAACTGGAGCTTTGGGATTGTTATTGGATGATTTTCTCAATTTTTTTCTCAGTTGTTATTTTGTTTGGATTTATACTTAGATTATTTTTGGTAATTAAATTTTTCTAGAAATTGTTTATTTCATCAAGGATTTCAGTTTATTAGTCTACAAGAATGCATAACATTCTCTTTGGATTTGGGGGAAAAACTATTTTCTGTAAATTGTCCTATCTCCTTTCTCATTTCTAATTAAAAATATTCCCTTAATTAAATTTGTCAGAGGTTTGTTTACTTTAGTCATCTTATCAAAAAACCAGCTTTTGAACTCATTTATCATTTTACTCCTTTATGTTGTACAATATATTTATTTCAGCTTTTATCTTTATTTACCACCTCTTTTAAAATTGTTCTTCTGCTTAGCTTTAAATGACAGACTTTGTTAATATCAGCTTGGATAATCCCAGCCTGAATATGATTCTGATGCCTGACTCCAGTGGTGGGGGGAGAAGCTGATGGATTATCATTGTATGTTTATCAATCAGGCACCAGTGAGGACAACAGGGCCCACACTAGCTAATTCAATAGAAGAAATTCAGATACCAGGAACTATTTGTCAGATATTGGAAGAGCTGAAAGGCAAGTGGGCTAGTGAGTCATTGCAGAGATGAGCAACAGTAGCAAGCTGTGACTCCCCACCCACACACAGCTGGAGGGACCAAAGACAGGGAATGTCACCAGGCGCCAGGAGCTGGGACACATGCTGAAATCCAGCACAGATCTCATGAGCCACCCAGAAGGCAGAGATGGGGCCAGGGGTGGGGAAGAAAAGGAGTGAGGGAGGAATAACTTTTCCTACTCCTCTCCCTGCAGTCTCCTGCCAGTGCCACTCTTTGGTGGAAATTCACCAGAAGCCAGTTGGTCAAGGAGGCTGAAAAATGTAATTTGCATGAGTCAGGCCCCTGTGATAGGAGCAGAACCAGGAAGGGCAGGCAGCCCGTTGGCCTGAGAATAGATAATGATCAGCAGGCACTTTGCATTTAAATGCAGGTTAGGTCAGAAGGGTTTGTGATGCTACACTGTTTTAGTCTGTTTATGCTGCTATAACAGAATACAACCGATTGTGTAATTTATAACGAGCAGAAATTTATTTCTCACAGCTCTGGAGGCTGGGAAGTCCAAGTCAATGTGCTGGCATCTGGTGTGGGCCTTCTTGCTTGTGTTCACACATGGCAGAAAGCAGAAGGGCAAGAGAGAGCAGACCCACTCCTGCAAGCCCTTTTGACGGTGGCATTAATCCATTTACAAGGGCAGATCCCTCCTGGCTAAATGCCTCCCAAAAGGCCCCACCTCCCAGCACTGTTGCATGGAGATGAAGTTTCCAACACATGAATTGTGGAAGAGACACACCCAAACCATAGTATTCACAGATGACAGAGCTAGCACCAGGATGCTGTAAACATCTTCACAAAGTCCTGCTGGGTCCTAACTTCTGGACTCCTTCCTTATTCTCCCTTCTCTCTTCTTCTTTGCAACTGCTAAGCTAAGCCATTTAAAAGAGGTAAGTCAGGTTTTTGCTCTCATTCTTCCCTGAGTCAGCTCGGTTTCCTTTGGCCATCGTATCCAAAGCCTTGATTTTTTTTTTTTTTTTTTAACCAAAACCACTTTTATTTCCATATATATATATACACATATGGAGTCTCACTCTGTCATCCAGGCTGGGGTGCAGTGGCATGATCTCAGCTGACTGCAACCTCTGCCTCCAGAGTTCAAGCAATTCTCTTGCCTTTGCCCCCTGAGTAGCGGGGATTACAAGTGTGTGCCACCATGCCGGGCTAATTTTTGTATTTTTAGTAGAGATGGATTTCACCATGTTGGCCAGACTGGCCTTGAACTCCTGGCCTCAAGCCATCTACCCACCTTGGCCTTCCAAAGTGCTGGAATTACAGGTATGAGCCACTGCGCCTGGCCCTTAGTTAATTTTTTAAATTATTTATAGAGATATAGTCTTGCTGTGTTGCCCAGGCTGGTCTCAACCTCCTAGCCTCAAGCAATCCTCCCACTTTTTTCTCCCAAAGCGCTGGGATTACAGGCATGAGCCACTGTGCCTGGCCTGTTTCCTCTTATTTCTACTGCACCTGCACCAGCTCTGACCTCATTATTTCTCCTCTGGGCTCTAACAGCAACCTCCTAGCCAGTGTCCTTTCCTCCAGTCTCCCCTGTCTCACTCTGTTCTCCACTGACACCAGAGCAATCGTTTGAAATACAAGATGGATTGTGTTATTCAAGGCCACAAATTCCAAAGGTCCCACAAGTGTTCAGGATTTGCTGTGGCCTCTGCACTCTTCCCACCTCATCTTTTGTCATTTTCTTTCTTTCTTTCTTTCTGTTTCTTTCCTTCCTTCCTTCCTTCCTTCCTTCCTTCCTTCTTTCTTTCCCTCTCTCTCTTTCCCTCCCTCCCTCCGTCTCTCCTTCTTTCCTTCTTTCTCTTGAGACAGAGTCTTGTTCTGTCACTCAGGCTGGAGTGCAGTGGCAGGATCTTGGCTCACTGCAACTTCCACCTCCCAGGTTCAACTGATTGTCCTGCCTCAGCCTCCCAGGTAGCTGGGACTACAGGCACGCGCCACCACGTCCAGCTAATTTTTGTATTTTCAGTAGAGATGGGGTTTCTCCATGTTGGCCAGGATGGTCTCAAGCTCTTGACCACGTGATCAGCCCGCCTTGGCCTCCCAAATCTTTTGTCATCTTTTATACTGCCTTCTGATCCGACCCTGCCAGACTACCTTTGCTCCCCCGAGCAGGCCAGGTTCTTTCATTTTCTGAACCTATGCACTTGCTGCTTTCTCCTGGGTCTTGTAAGGCAGCAGTGCTCACAGTGGGATCCGTGGACCAGCATCAGCAACAACCAGCATAACCTGGGAACTTGTTAGAAAGGCAAATTCTCGGGTCCTACCCAGACCTACTGAATCAGAGCTTTTGGCCTGGGGCTTGGGAATCAGGGTTTTTAAAAAGCCCTCTAGGAGATTTAAATTTAAGGGAAGGTTTAGAGCCACTATTGTAAGGTATCTCCTCTAAAGCCTTGCATTCTACTCAGTTGCAGATGTGAGTTCCATGTAGTTATTCCTGTCACCCCTGGGCAGAATTAATTCCCCCCTCCTGTATTTTTCCCTAGTACTTGGCCAATATCTCTGCTAGAGCTGTTAAAAACCAGTTGGCAGGGCGAAGTGGCTCACACCTGTAATCCTTGCTCTGTTGGGAGGCTGAGGTGGGAGTACAGTTTGAGGCCAGGAGTTCAAGGTTAGTCTGAACAACATAGCAAGACCCTGTCTCTACAAAAATAGAAAAGCAAAAATTAGCTCAGGTACACGATGGCATGTACCTGTAGTTCCAACTACTTGGGAGGCCATGGTTGGAGGATTTCCTGAGCCCAGGAATTCCAGGCTGCAGTGAGCTATGATTGTGTCACTGCACTCCAGCCTGGGGGACAGAATGAGACTCCATCTCTAAAAACAAAACAAACCAGTCACACACACACACACACACACACACACACACACACACTAGCACACCTGTGAGTAAATACAATACATAAAAATTCTACAAACCCTTGCACAATGCTGACAGCCAGGCACTGTCCTGAACACTGTAAAAATTTAAAAATTCTTAATCCTGGCCAGGCATCGTGACTCAGGCCTGTGATCCCAGCACTTTGGGAGGCTGACACGGGCAGATCACTTGAGGCCAGGAGTTCAAGACTAGCGTGGTCAACATGATGAAATCCTGTGTCTACTACTCTACTAAAAATACAAAAAAATTAGCCAGGAGTGGCGGTGCATGCCTGTAATCCCAGCTACTCAAGAAGGCTGAGGCATAAGAATTGCTTGCACCCAGGATGTGGAGGTTGCAGTGAGCTAAGATCATGCCACTGCATTCTAGCCTGGGCAACAGAGTGAGACACTGTCTCAAAAAAATTTTTAAAAAAATTCTTAATCCTAGTAAAAACCATAAGCATTGGGGATGCTTAGAATAATCACTTTCTGGGTAAGGAAACTGAGGCATAGAGAAGTTAGTGTAACTCACAGCCATGCAGCGGGTGGGTGGCAGAGCTGTGATTTGGTTTCTGACACTTTGGCCGCAGATTTAAGGCTGTCAGTCCTGAATCCACGCTGCCTCTCTGCAGTATGAGCCCTGTTAAAAGGGCGTGCAGAGAGGTTGTCGAATGGGCAAACGGTACCATTCTCCATTGCAGAAGCCCTCTGTGGCGCTATGGGTGGGTATTTCTCCAGCTCAGGTGGCCTCCAAAGTCATGGAGTGGGTTCAGATCAGGGCGGCTTTCAGCAGGCTCACGATTTCTGCTTAGCATTTGTTTTCCTATAGCTGCAGAAGCCCTGGGCCAATTTTCAGGAAGAGCTTACTTGCTTTGAGGGCCAGCAATCTCTTTCCCCACTCCAGGAGGTCTGAGGCGCCCGCTCAAGTTGCGGTTTTTAGTCTCGAATGAGTCAGACTATGTCTTGGAAGGATTTTGGAGACCTTTAAGAAGAAAATGCATGACAGTATTCTCCCCAGGATAGCCCAGTCCCTGCCCAGAGAGTACTTGGCTTACTTGGAGATTTACGTAAGTCAGTTCCATGTCTGAAGCATTCACTCCCCCACTTCTGCTTGGTTTCCTAAAGCAGAGGATTTCGGCTGTGCACTGTGGCTCACGCCTGTAATCCCAGCACTTTGGGAGGCTAAGGTGGGCAGATCACGAGATCAGGAGATCAAGACCATCCTGGCTAACATGGTGAAACCCTGTCTCTATTAAAAATACAAAAAAATTAGCCAGGCATGGTAGCATACACCTGTAGTCCCAGCTACTTGGGAGGCTGAGGCAGGAGAATCACTTAAACCGGGAGGCAGAGGTCGCAGTGAGCTGAGATCATGCCACTGCATTCCAGCCTGGTGACAGAGCAAGACTCTGTCTCAAAAAAAAAAAAAAGAAAAAAGAAAAGGCAGAGGATGTCTGGAGTTCTCCAAACAAAAGGCCCTGTTTTAATATCCGAGTACAGATGGTCTCTGACTTATGATGTCAACTTACAATGGTTTGATTTACAATTATTCAAGTTTACAATGGTGCAAAAACAGTATGCATTAAGTAGAAACTGTACTCCAGATTGTGATTTTTTTTTTGTTTGTTTGTTTAATTTAAAAGCACAGGGTCTTGCTCTGTCACCTAAGCAATAGTGCAATGGCACTATCACAGCTCACTACAGCTTTCAACTCCTGGGCTCAAGTGATCCTCCTGCCTCAGCCTCCCCGGTAGCTGGGATTACCAGTGTGTACCACCATGCCCAGTGAATTTTTAAATTTTTTTGGAGGGATAGGGACCTCACTATATTGCACAAACTGGTCTTGAATTCCTGGCCTCAAGTTATCCTCCTCAGCCTCCCAAAGGGCTGGGATTATAGGTGTGAGCCACTGTTCCTGGCCTGATTTTTGAATTTTGATTTTTTCCAGGCCTAGTAATCTGCAGGTTTGCTACTCTGTTGTAATGCTGGGCAGTGGTAGTGAGCCACAACTCCCCTTCAGCCATGTGATCATGAGAACAAACAACCAGTACAGCGTTCTGTGTTGCTCACATTGTTTTGCATATTGTACTTTGTGTTTTTTGACACCCATCATCATGTCTATAAAAGGCCTGTGTACAGTATTCCACACTTCATTGGAAAACAGACATGTTGTAAGTCTGGGCACAGTGGCTCATGCCTGTAATCCCAGCACTTTGGGAGGCCAAGGCAGGTGGATCCCCAGGTCAGGAGTTTGAAAGACCATCCTGGCCAACATGGCAAAACCCCATCTGTACTAAAAATATAAAAAGTAGCCAGGCCTGGTGGTGCATGCCTGTAATCTCAGCTACTTGGGAGGCTGAGACATGAGAACTGTTTGAACCCAGGAGGCAGAGGTTATAGTGAGCCAAGATCATGCCACTGCACTTCAGCCTGGGTGACAGAACGAGACTCTGTGTCAAAAAAAAAAAAAGAAAAGAAAAAGAAAAAGAAAAAGGAAAGAAAATAGGCATGTTGTTAGATGATTTTGCCCAGCTGTAGGCTAGTGTTCTGAGCAGGTTTAAGGTAAGACAAGGCTAAGCTATGATGTTAGGTAGCTTAGGTGTATTAAGTGCATTTTAACTCATGATATTTTCAACTTATGATGGGTGTGTTGGGGTGGAACTTCATCGTACCCCAAGGAACATCTGTACTTAGCAAATCCCCATTCTGTATTTAGCACTGCGCTCTCTATCGTGAAGGTGTGACAGAAGTATACGATTGACTTCTGGGAAAGTCGGTATAGTTGGAGAGAAGAGCTAAGGCACATACATGAAGAATTAGGGCAATGTGTGATTTCATATATTAGCATACAGTAATTACCATAGGTCCAAGTGCCAAACTGAGTGATTCCAACAATTAGAGAACGGGACAGCATGTTGTAAGCTGTGGATTATGTGTTATGAATAGTAAGAATAAAATGAGTTAGGAAAAGCAGATAAATGAAGGCTGGGATGGGCTGGGAGGCTTGAGGAGGGAGGAGATTAAATCTGAATAATGCAGAGAGATGATAATAAAATAACAACATTGGGGCTGGGCATGGTGGCTCAAGCCTGTAATTCCCCCAGCACTTTGGGAGGCCCAGGCAGGCAGATCGCTTGAGCTCAGGAGTTCGAGACCAGTCTGGGCAATATGGCAAAACCCTATCTCTACTAAAGATACAAAAAATTAGCCAGGTGTGGTGGCGCATGCCTGCAGTCCCAGCTATGTGGGAGGCTGAGGTGGGAGAATCTCTTGAGCTCAGGAGGTGGAGGTTGCAGTAAGCCAAGAATGCACCACTGCACTCCAGCCTGGGCGACAGGTGAGACTTCGTATCAAAACAAACAAGGCTGGGCACAGTGGCTTACGCCTCTAATCCCAGCACTTTGGGAGGCCAAGGCGGGTGGATCACCTGAGGTCGGGACTTTGAGACCACCCTGATCAACATGGAGAAACCTCATCTCTACTAAAAATACAAAATTAGTTGATCGTGGTCGTGCATGCCTGTAGTCTCAGCTACATGGGAGGCTGAGGTGGGAGAATCACTTGAGCCCAGGAGGTGGAGGTTGCAGCGAGCCGAGATCACATCACTGCACTCCAGCCTGGGCGACAGAGTAAAACCATCTCAGAACAAACCAATGAACAAGGCTGGGCATGGTGACTCAAGCCTGTAATCCCAGCACTTTGGGAGGCCGAGGTGGGTAGATCACTTGAGGTCGGGAGTTCGAGACCAGCCTGATCAACATGGAAAAACCCCATCTCAACTAAAAATACAAAATTAGCCAGGCGTGGTAGGGCATGTGTGTAACCCCAGCTACTTGGGAGGCCGAGGCAGGATAATTGCTTGAACCTGGGAGGCGGACGTTGCAGTGAGCCGAGATTGCTCCACTGCACTCCAGCCTGGGCAACAAGAGTGAAACTCCAACTCAAAACAGCAACAACAACAACAAATGAACAAAAATGACAACATTGTATAAGGAGAGCTTTACTGTGTGCTAGATACTCTTCAGCGTCCCTTTCACCAGTTCATTTGATTTTCACAACAGGTTTGTAAGGTTGGTCTTATTCATGTCCTCATTTTACAGATGACGAAACTGGGGCACGAAAAACTTAAAAGTATTGTGTGCAGGGCCAGAGCTGGAAGGTGGAGGAGCTTGGCTGTGAACCCGAAGTCAACCTTCAGTGCTTACGCTGAGCCACTGGACTGTGTAAGTAGAGTTTGCTAATTCCTTCCAGACACTTGGCAGACCAGGGAGTGGACCTGGTTTGGGTGAGGGTGAAAAAGGATGAGTCTGTGAACAGCAGAGGATGGGGCAAAGGGCAATGTGAGCAATGTGGTATTTGTCACCAGGAGCCGGGCAGATTGTCTAGGCATGAGTGCATCTGCAGAAGCTGGACAGAGAGGCAGAAACCCAGCGTTTCAAAATGAGAAGTGCCTGATTCTGGGATGAGGCTTCACTCTCTAGCTTTATTATTATTATTATTATTTTTTGGAAACAGTCTTGCTCTGTCATCCAGGCTGGAGTGCACTGCAATCTCAGCTCACTGTAACCTCTGCCTTCCGGGTTCAAGCAATTCTTCTGCCTCGGCATCCCGAGTAGCTGAGATTACAGTCGTCTGTCACCACAGCAGGCTAATTTTTGTATTTTCAGTAGAGACGGGTTTCATTATGTAGGCCACTCTGGTCTCGAACTCCTAACCTCAAGTGATCTACCCGCCTCGGTCTCTCAAAGTGCTGGGATTACAGGCTTGAGCCAGGGCTCCTGGCCTGCTCTTCCTTTATCTTTACTATTAGCATGAAATCTCTGGGATCTATGCTACTATCTAGCACATAGTAGGAGCTCAGTGAATATTTGCTGAATGATGAGTGTATGGTGGTAGAGCAGGCCTACTGAGATTTCTCGAGGTCCTATTTATGGGAAATGGATTAGCCAGGGTTGGCAATGTTATATGAAAGTAGTAATACCAAGACATCAATAGCCTGACACAGCAGACGTTCGTTCCTGCTCAGTTACAGTCACCTACAGATCTAAGCAGCTTTCCAGGTAGATGTTCTCTGGGTCCACCCTTGGTTGTTTTCACCTTGTAGCAATTTTTTTTTTAGATGGAGTTTCACTCTTATCACTCAGGTTGGAGTGCAATGGCACGATCTCAACTCAGTGAAACCTCCACCTCCTGGGTTCAAGCGATTCTCCTGCCTTAGCCTCCTGAGTAGCTGGGATTACAGGTGCCTACTACCATGCCTGGGTAATTTTTGTGTTTTTAGTAGAGATGGGGTTTCACCATGTTGGCCAGACTGGTGTCGAACTCCTGGCCTCAGGTGATCTGCCCGTCTTGGCCTCTCAAAGTGCTGGGATTACAGGCATGAGCCACCTCATCTGGCCCCTTGTAGCATTTTTATCTCAAGCTCATGGTGCTTCTGATTTCACCACGGCAGAGGAAGAGAGCATGAGGAATCATACACCAGCTCTGACACACCTACCCCTGGAAGTGACACAGGTCAGTTTCTGCTTACGATTCACTGACCAGAGCTAGTGAAATGGCCATGACTAACTTCAAGGGAGTGGGAGGAGAGGCAAAATGACATGTTAGAGAAGATGGTCCTGTCGATCACGGGATGTATACTGCCTCTAAAACTGCTGTAGAGAGAGTGGGGAAGAGTCCTGGAAGACTTACACAGGGACGAACTGCAAAGAAACTCAACTGAGAATGCCAATTCAAGTGGGAAGAACAGAAGACATTTGTGCACTGATGCTTCCTATCATTTATTTATTCATTTTTAAAGATACAGGGTCTCACTCTGTCACTCAGGCTGGAGTACAGTGGCACCATCATAGCTTACTACAGTCTCAACCTCCTGGGCTCAAGCGATGCTCCCATCCCATCTCAGCCTCCCCAGTATCTGGGACCACAAATGCATACCACCACACCCTGCTAATAAAAAAAAAATTTTTTTTTTGTAGAAATGAGGTTTTGCTATGTTGCCCAGGCTGGTCTCAAACTCCTGGCCCCAAATGATCCTCCCAGCTTGGCTTCCCAAAGTATAAAAAGTCAAAGTATAGGCCGGGTGCGGTGGCTCAAGCCTGTAATCCCAGCACTTTGGGAGGCCGAGGCAGGTGGATCATGAGGTCAAGAGATCGAGACCATCCTGGTCAACATGGTGAAACCCCGTCTCTACTAAAAATACAAAAAATTAGCTGGGCATGGTGGCGCATGCCTGTAATTCCAGCTACTCAGGAGGTTGAGGCAGGAGAATTGCCTGAACCCAGGAGGCGGAGGTTGCGGTGAGCCGAGACCGTGCCATTGCACTCCAGCCTGGGTAACAAGGGCGAAACTCCGTCTCAAAAAAAAAAAAAAAAGTCAAAGTATAGAATGACAGGTGTGAGCCACAGTGCCTGGCCTTAAAATTTATCTTTGAAGGGTAAGAATGACAGCTTCTCCTGTTGCTTGGCAGGAAGGTGGGGGCTGTCTGCCTGTGCATGTGAACTCTGGACCTCACTCTTGGTGCTGTGAGACTATTATATTCTGTTCTACTACCCGGGACTGTGCCTTAGGCAACACATTTTTAAACCCTAAATGTTTGTATGATCTTTGCTCACATCCAAACGTAAAGGCCCTGTGTCCCAGTCACTTCAGGATTTTGGATTAAGCCATAAACTAATTCAAGCTAAGATGTGATAGTTTGATAAAATAACTTACCTAACATATTTGCATTTTAATGGAGGCTTTCAATGCCTTAAAGCAGAAGGGTTGTAATTTCAGGCACCCTGGTAAACAGGTTGGGAAAATATTTTTCTCCAGAGGAGCCTTTTAGTGCTCCTTAAATCTTATCACACTACTCCACAGACAGAACAAGACTGACTCTCTTGGTTGATTTCTGTCGCATTCTGAGCCAGTTACCTCCTGGGGAGAGGGTGAAATGATAACAACGTAGGCCCTGTTTTATTAAGTATATTGGCAAGAGAAGAAAGGAAACTTATTGAGAGGAGATGGACTCAGGTGTGCAGAGGAAAACAAATAAACCATCTCACGACTCTGCCCCTGATAACACAGCCACTGGCGTTCATCACAGAACGGTGCTGCTTTTCTATAAAAGACAACACGGCTTTTTGTGCAGTTGTGGAAACAGCCAGGTCTCTTCCCTACTGTTTGACATTTCCCATGCTTGTTGCTAAATCTTTGACAGAAGTATTAGCTGGGCTGAAGAATAATAGTGTTGTAAGAAAGCTAATAATGGCCTTGAAAAAAAAGTATGTATAATACATACCTTGACACTGAATCACTGAATACTTTAATAAGTAATGCACACAAACGGAGGCCTTTTGTGTTGACATAAAATGTAAGCTCTACCTTTTTTCTCATCGAGAAGCATAAAGAACCGGAGAGGAAAACAGATGGAAAAAAATTCAAATATTTTCCTTTGCAGAGTTTGATATGCCAATGTGCTATACCCCGATGGGTTCTTTTTAATTTCTCTAAGTGTTTCAGAGAGAATGAGGGTGAGGGAGAAAAGAGAGAGAAAGAGAGAGAGAGAGAGAGAGAGACAGAGACAGAGACAGGAGATAGTGTGTGTTGCATTTCTTGAGGTTTTCCGGAAACTGGTTCCAGACGAGAGAATTTTAGTCTAATATGGCTTCCAGGATCTCGGAGGACTCGACTTGTAGAGAGCATCATTAAAGTCAAAGGGGCCAAGGGCCAGTGGCCAAGAACACACCTTGGTGCCAGAAGAAATTCCTAAATCTTGAAATGCAGCATCTTCTGGGGTAGAACCATTGGGCAGAATTCATGATAACAGAGCCTTCAAGACAGGGCATGAAGAAAAGCAATAGCAATACTTGAATGTGTGACTCTTACTACTTTTTTTGTTTGTTTTTTGAGACAGAGTCTCACTCTGTTGCCCAGGCTGGAGTGCAGTGCCGTGATCTCAGCTCACTGGAACCTCCACCTCCTGGGTTTAAGCAATTCTTCTCCCTCAGCCTCCTGAATATCTTGGGCTACAGGCGCATGCCACCAGGCCCAGCTAATTTTTTGTATTTTAAGTAGAGATGCAGTTTCCCTATGTTGGTCAAGCTGGTCTCGAACTCCTGACCTTGTGATCCACCCACCTCAGCGTCCCAAAATGCTGGGATTACAGGCTTGAGCCACTGTGCCCGGCCAACTCCTACCACTTTTGAACTTAGATTTTTGGGGAAAAAAAATCCTTATACATTTTCATTGTGAAGATTCTCTTATTCAAGTAGCAGTTGATAAACTCAGAGCTGTTTTAGTCCTTTCTCTAACTTTCAAATGTTCTCCACAAAAGCTATACAGCCCCTGCCTCGTTTCATCCTTCCACCCTGTGCTCATCCTTCAGGCAATTCTTGAAATGCCTCTTCCTCAGTGACAGCTATTTCCTTCCTCCCTGGCATGGAACTCTGACCCCAAATATGCCTTCCTTGTGCCCATGGTACTCAACCCTGACCAAAAATTGACTTTTTTAAAATTGCATTTTAGCTTTTGGGGTACATGTGAAGAACATGCAAGATCGTTGCATAGATACACACATGGCAGTGTGATATGCTGCCTTCCTCCCCTTCACCTATATCTGGCATCTCTCCCCATGCTATCTCTCCCCAACTCCCCACCCCTCGCTGTCCCTCCTCTATTTCCCCCAACAGACCCCAGTGTGTGATGTGCCCCTCCCTGTGTCCATGTGTTCTCATTGTTCAACACCTGCCTATGAGTGAGAACATGTGGTGTTTGATTTTCTGTTCTTGTGTCATTTTGTTGAGAATGATGGTTTCCAGGTTCATCCATGTCCCTACAAAGGACATGAACTCATCATTTTTGATGGCTGCAAAATATTCCATGGTGTATATGTGCCACATTTTCCCTGTCCAGTCTGTCATCGATGGGCATTTGAGTTGGTTCCAGGTCTTTGCCATTGTAAACTGTGCTGCAATGAACATTCGTGTGCATGTGTCCTTATAGTAGAATGATTTATAATCCTTTGGATATATACCCAGTAATGGGATTGTTGGGTCAAATAGAATTTCTATTTCTAGGTCCTTATGGAATCGCCACACTGTCTTCCACAATGGTTGAACTAATTTACACTCCCACCAACAGTGTAAAAGTGTTCCTATTTCTCCACATCCTCTCCAGCATCTATTGTCTCCAGATTTTTTAATGATCGCCATTCTAACTGGCGTAAGATTTCAATGTAGTTTTGATTTGCACTTCTCTAATGACCAGTGATGATGAGCATTTTTTCATATGTTTATTGGCTTCATATATGTCTTTTGTAAAATGTTTTAGTTCTTTGTAAATTCTGGATATCAGCCCTTTGTCAGATGGGTAAACTGCTACCTCCACCTCCCAGGTTCAAGTGATTTTCTCATGCCTCAGCCTCCAAAGTAGCTGGGATTATAGATGTATGTTACCATGCCTGGCTAATTTTTGTATTTTTAGGAGATATGGGTTTCACCATGTTGGCCAGGCTGTTCTCGAACTCCTGACCTCAAGTGATCCACCTGCCTCGGTCTCCCAAAATGCTGGGGTTCTTGAACTTCTGAACTCAAGTGACACATCCACCTCTACCTCCTGAGTAGCTGGGATTACAGGTGTAAGCCACTGCTCATGGCTCCTGTATTATAATTTTCTGTTTCTTCCTTGGAGTGGGAATTCCTTAAAGGGCTGTGACTTGGTTTCCTGTCTCTGGCTCCCTAGTATAGCGCTTGACACATAAATGATTCTTAGTACATGTAGAGATTGAATAGCTGCCCCTGTTCTGTCTACTGGGGCTCCAGCTCCTTCTACTTTTTCTGTTGGTGGTGCCGACCTCCATCTCATAATGCTGGGAGGATGTATTGTAATTGTCACTCCTCCCTAAATATTGAGATGATGTGTTTAGGTTTGGCATAAAGGTGGGGCATTTCAGAGGCTGGGGGAGGTGACTCACAGCTGTAACCCCAACATTTTGGGAGGCTGAGGCAGGAGGATGGCTTGAGCCCAGTAGTTTGGGACCAGTCTGAACTACATAGTGAGACCCCATCTCCACAATAAAATGAAATGAAATAACATTAGCTGAGTGTGGTGGCACACATCTGTAGTCTCAGCTACTTGGGAGATTGAGGCAGGAGGCTTGCTTGAGCTCAGGAATTTGAGTCTGTAGTGAGTCATGATCGTGCAACTATACTCCAGCTTTGTGAGTGAGACCTTGTCTCGAGAGAAAAAAAAAAGTGGGATATTTCCAGTTTCCAGATGTCCCTTTTGAATTCCAGCCAAGTTCCAGCCTCCCTTACCTATGCTTTCCCTAGCCTCTGGTTTGTGATGATTTGAGGTTCTTGGAACTCTGATGTTGTAATGTTTGCAGAGGCTGATCAGTTATTACCCCAGTTCTTGACACTTCACATGGGCCAGGGAGTGATCTAATCAAGATATGTGCCAGATGGTTGGAGGGGTGGAAAACAAGAGGTCAGGGGAAAGAATTAGAAGGATATCACAGAAGCGAGAGCTGCCAAGCTTGGGTTACTGAGAGGATACTTCTTGGTGTCTTTTGTAGAGGTGCTCAGCGCAAGATCAAGTTGAGGAGGAAAGATAATACGTTTTTGATCATGCAGAGCTTGGAGTGCTTGTGAGCAGTCAGAAACGTGGGTTTCAGGCTGGGGTGAAAAAAAAATCAGAGTCATAGTGAGAAAGACGTGGCTTACTGCAGCTAAGAGGGAGCATGGGTTTTCCAGGAAAGAATACAGAGAGACAAAAGAAGGTAGTAAATGGATATTTGGAGAACATCTTTTCTAACAATGAGCTAAAGGGACGCAGAAAGATGTAGGAGTCTCAGAAGAATATAAAACTGCTGAGATTTATGGAGAAGAGTTTGTGGAGAGCTTGTTTGCAGACTCTATGAATGGAAACTTTTACTTACATATCTTAAGTGGAAAATTGAATTGAATGACATCCTCCTCAACTATGTGCGGGTGTTTGGAGCTTGGATAGGAGGATAGGGTCTCACCCAGCCAATCTGATCTGTTAGCAGACAGCTTTTGCATGGAAGCGAGGAAAATTTCAATAAGATTCCGATGATCAATGGAGAGTGTCAGATGACACTAAGAATCACCAGACTTTTAATGCTGGTAGAATTCCTGACTGCCTTTTTTTTTTTTTTTTTTTTTTTTTTTTTTTTTAAGTTTGAAACAATTTGGTTTCTTTTCCCTATGGTTTTTCCCCATGAGCAAAAGGTATATTTCTGGTTTACAAATGCAGTAACTAGATCCAGATGGGATGACCCGTGTGGGTTTTTTTGTTTATTTTTTAGAAACAGGATTTTGTCCTCGCCCAGGCTGAGAGTGCAGCGGTATGATCATAGCTCACCGCAGCCTTGAACTCCTGGACTCAAGCAATCCTGCGCCGGCCTCCTGAATATCTGGGAGAACAGGTGCATGCGATCATGCCTGACTAATTATAATTTTTTTTTTTTTTAGAAATGAGGTCTCGCTATGTTGCGTGGGCTAGTCTTGAACTCCTGGCCTCAAGCATTGAGCCTGCCTTGGCCTCCCAAAGTGTTGGTATTACAGGTGTGAGCCCTGCACCTGGCCTCGTTTTTTGTTCTGAGACATGGTCGCACTGTGTTATTCAGACTGGAATGCAGTGGTGTGAATGTGACCCACTGCAGCCTTGACTTCCCAAGCTCAAGGGATTCTCTCACCTCAGCCTCTGGCGTAGCTGGGACCACAGGTGTGTGCCATCATACCCAGCTAATTTTTAAATTTTTTGTAGAAATGGGGATCTTGCTTTGTTGTCCAGGGTGGGTCTCAAGCTACTGGGCTCAAGTAAGCCTCCTCCCTCAGCCTCCCAAAGTGCTGAAGTTACAGGTGTGAGCCACTGCACCCGGCCCTCTTTTTAATGAGCAATGAGTTCTCAGAAAATACTTTGAGAATTCTTATTTAGTTTTTTATTGTGGTAAAATATACATACAGATTTGCCATTTGAAGCATTTAAGTGCATTTAATACATGCACCCATTATGGTTATCCATTTCCAGCTCTTTTTTATCGTCCCAAAAACTCTGTACCCGGTAAACACTTGCTCCCTATGTTCCCTCCTGTCCGGGGCTCTGCATGAAGAATTATACAGTCCTGGCCTTTCGTGTCTGGTTTATTTCACTTAGCATATCCTTAGGAATTCTTGACAGCTCTCTGGAATTTGGCCGCTCCGATGTTTTGGATACAGATTTCTGGAGTATGTGACATAATTTTTCAATTATTTTCTCAGAGGCTCTGACCCTTCTTGAGATGTTGAATAAAAATTTCTATCAAAAGACGCTTTTGGCATATTTTTAATACAACCTCCCATAGCAACAGTTGTGGGATGGCAGGTTCCACGTTTGCCAAAGGCCTTTGCAGAGGAATTGTGGCAGATGGCAGTGCCAATCCACTGCAAAGGTGCTTTGTGCTGAGCATGCCTGGGCACACAGGAACCCTGGAAGTCTTAATCCTACCACAGATGCCTGGGCTTCCTTATCCTGAGTCACTACCGCCCTGTGGTATGAACGCTTGTCACATGTCAAAACACTTCTTCATTTTAATGGCTTTAATAAAAATTTTTACAAGCCCCTGTTTTTTCATTATCAGATTCAACAGGCATAAAATTACTCTGCCAAATTGCTGTAAAAGTTTCTAAATGCTTTTTCTTGATTTCTGTGATTATCTTGTGGCCCAATAGCAAAGGGGTCCTCAGACCACACCCTGGGTAGCTCTGCTGCAGGTGGCACCACACATGAGGAGGAGGGTTGCTTGGAGGCTCACTGGATGTTAGCTTTAGAGAGGTCTTGCTCCATTGCCCAGGGTGGAGTGCAATGGTGCAGTTATAGTTCCCTGCAGGGTTAACTTCCTGGGCTCAAACAGAAATGTTGACTTGATTTTGAGTCTACACTCACCTGAGCTTTGGCATTTATAATCTTCTTCTCATTCTCCTTCTCCTCTGCCTTCTCCTCCTCCTCTTCCTCCTCCTCCTCTTCTTCCTCCTCTTCCTCCTCCTTTTCTTCCTCCTCTTCCTCCTCCTCTTCTTCCTCCTCTTCCTTCTCTTCCTTTTCCTCTTCCTCCTCCTCTCCCTCCTGCTCTTCCTTTTCCTCTTCCTCCTCCTTCTCTTCCTTCTCCTCTTCTTCTTCCTCTTCCTCCTCCTCTTCCTTCTCCTCTTCCTTCTCCTCTTCCTTCTCCTCTTCCTCCTCCTCTTCATCCTCCTCTTCCTCCTCCTCTCCCTCTTGCTCTTCCTTTTCCTCCTTCTCCTCCTCCTCTTCCTTCTCCTCTTCCTTCTCCTCTTTCTCCTCCTCTCCCTCCTTCTCTTCCTTTTCCTCTTCTTCCTCCTCCTCTTCCTCCTCCTCTTCCTCCTCCTCTTCCTCCTCCTCTCCCTCTTGCTCTTCCTTTTCCTCCTCCTCTTCCTTCTCCTCCTCCTCTTCCTCCTCTTTTTCCTTCTCCTCCTCTTCCTCCTCCTTCTCCTCCTCCTTCTTCTTCTTCCTCCTTTCTCCTCTATCCTTTCTTCTTCCTCCTCCTCTTCTTCATTTTTTCATGTAAAAGACAAGCTCTTCCTCTGTCACTAAGGCTGGAATGCAGTGGTGCAATCATAGCTCACTGAAGCCTTAGACTCCTGAGCTCAAGCCATTCTCCCACCCTGGCCTCCCAAGCACACCACCACAACTGGCTAATAAAAAATATTTTTTGTAGACCTGGGGTCTCTCTATGTTGCCCAGGCTGGCTTCAAACCTCTGGGCTCAAGCAATCCTCCCACCTTGGCCTCTCAAAGTGCTATGATTACAGATATGAGCCATCTTGCCTGCCCAGAACTCACTTTAATAACATTTTGAAAGATAAGTTCCAAGACAGTGTTTCCGGCCAAGCTCTGTGGCTCATACCTGTAACCCCAGCACTTTGGGAGGCTGAGGCCAGCGGATCACTTGAGGTCAAGAGATCGAGACCAGCCTGGCCAACATGGTGAAACTCCAGCTCTACAAAAAAATACAAAAGTTAGTCAAGTGTGGTGGTGGGCAGCTGTAATCCCAGCTACTCTGGAGGCTGAGGCAGGACAATCACTTGAACTCAGGAGGCAGAGGTTGCAGTGAGCCAAGATCTCACCAATGCACTCCAGCCTGGGTGACAGAGTGAGACTCTGCCTCAAAAAAACAAAACAAAACAAAACAAAACCAACAACAGCAACAACAACGAAAAAACAGCAATGTTTCCTCTTACTGACTCTTTGCTCCCTCATACCATGGGAGTAGATTGGCTTGCCTGAACAAGCCTCTATGACCCAGGCTCTGGGTGCGAGACTCTACCAATTGTTCTATGTCATATTTGGGTCAGGAGCTCTGATGTGAAGCCATGAAATGTCATTAGCTGGAATTCTCATTTGGAGCTTTATAATTTGTCACATTTGGTTTTCTCAAGGCACTGTTGTAGGGCTTTGTTATATTCTATTCCCAAGGTGAGTTACTGACATGCCATGTAAGAAATCCTTTAGGTTACCTTGCTGAGGTACGTGGCCCCTCTGAAATACATGCAGCGATTTCCAGTCCTTTA
This sequence comes from Saimiri boliviensis, assembly GCF_048565385.1. Lineage (NCBI taxonomy): Eukaryota > Metazoa > Chordata > Mammalia > Primates > Cebidae > Saimiri > Saimiri boliviensis. Next base: position 37,526,793 of record NC_133468.1, on the reverse strand, counting down.
TTGGGTCTTACTTTATTCCTTTATCTGTTTTGAGACAAGTCTCGCTTTGTTGCCCAGGCTGGAGCGCAGTGGTGCCATCATAGCTCACTGCAGCCTCCAATTTCTGAGCTGAAGCAATCTGCCTGCCTTAGCCCCCTGACTAGCTGGGACTCCAGGCAGGTACCTTCATGCCCAGCTAATTTTATTTTTTGTAGAGACGGGTTTTGCTACGTTGCTCAGGCTGGTCTGGAACTCCTAGACTCAAGCCACTCTTCCGCCTCAGCCTCCCAAAGTGCTGGGATTACAGGTGTGAGCCACCACACCCGGCAACAATATTTAAACCTCTGAACAGTTCTAGGTGTGTGTGATATACATGTCTTCAATAATTGTGCAAGTTAATGCAACATTGAATCTTATGTGATGGATGTGTCTTAAGGGAAGCTGATATCACAAGAAATCGTATGGAGGCCTATATTCATTTGGGCTCCATGGATGGGCAATACTATGGTGTATTCTACTTAGAACATCATGACTAAATTCCAGAGATGGCCACTTAGCCTATGAGTTTCAGGATGCAACTGAATGGACATGAACTATCTCAGCATTGCAGAAGGCATCCAGTGAGCCTTTAGGAGTAAGCTATGATCATGCCACACACCCAGCTTTTGTGTGGTGCCATGCACAAACACCCGGGCCTCGGACTGGGATCGAGTCCTCCTCTACCATTTCCACCCTACGTGAACTTGGGCAGGCGCTTAACCTCTCAGAGCCTCGCAGATTAAACATGCTAGGAGGATTAAACGAGAAGCCCTGGAAAGCTTGGTGTCTGGCGAATAGCAAGCACTCATACGTTGGTTTCCTTCTCCTCTGAGATTTCTCTGCTGTGGTCCAAAGCAGCTTTCGAGTCTTCAGGTGATAGGTGGAAAAGCACAGTCAATTGCTTCACAGTGGTGGTTCAGAACAGACTGATAACTGCCTGCTGTTGGATCATGTTTTTCTCTAGAGAGTCTGCAGTCCCTGTCTCTTAAAGAGATTGTGTTTGGTTACAGTAAACAGGCTTTTAGCAAAACGACCCTTTAATCCCATTCAAGTATATTCTGCATTTACAGTAGAAATGCAAATGAGAACTAAAATGTGACATCTTTTTTTTTTTTTTTTTTTTTTTTTTTTTTCAGACAGATTGTTGTTCTGTCACCCAGGCTGGAGTGCCGTGGCACGATCTCGGCACACTGCAACCTCCGTGTCCCGGGTTCAAGCGATTCTCCTGCCTCAGCCTCTGGAGTAGCTGGGATTACAGGCACACACCACCACGCTGGGGTAATATTTTGTATTTTTAGTAGAGATGGAGTTTAACCATGTTGGCCAGGCTGATCTCGAATTCCTGACTTCAGGTGATCCACCAGCCTTGGCCTCCCAAAGTGCTGGGATTACAGGTGTGAGCCACTGCATCTAGCTGAGATATCATTTTTTTACCTATTGGTTGGCGAAAGATCAAGAGTTTGATACCGTGCTGGGTTAGGGATGGGACTGGACAGCAGGCATATATATAAATATATATAGAAGGGGGAGTATAAATTGGAACAGTGTTCACAGAGAGCAATTTAGCAATGTCTATCACAATCACAACTGTACATTTCACTTTTAGAAAAGTATTTGTACTTGCTCATATGCAAAAGAGAGTGTTTACTGACACACTATGATTTTTAAGTTGTTTTTTTTTTTTTTTTTTGTCACTCAGACTGGAGTGCAGTGGTACAATTATAGCTCATTGCAGCCTTGAACTTCTGGGCTCAAACAGTCCTCCTGCCTCAGCCTCCCTAGTAGCTGGAACTACAGGCACACGCCACCATACTCAGCTAATATTTTAATACACATTTTTTTAGAGACATGGTCTTGCTATGTTGCTTAGGCTGGTCTTGAACTCCTGGCCCCAAATGATCCTCCCACCTGGGCCTCATAAAGTGCTGAGATTACAGGCATGAGCCACTGCACTTGGCCAAGACAGATTTTTAAGTGAAAGATGGGAAGTCCAGCACACTGTGTGTTGCTTGCCTTGTATATATAGTATTTATGTCAAATAAAAAGAAAAAAATTCACGTATCCAAAAAAGAATATTTTGGGCTGACCCAGACACTTTTAACTGTGGACACTCAAAGGAAGCAAAACGGGACCACAATGCCTGCAAGGGTGTGTAATAATATTGAGTCTTCTCTGTAGGTGTGAAACACGGGCCTCCCAGAGCTTGGCTTCAGTAAATGACATGAGGTCAAGCGGGGTCTGTTTGCTCACAATTTTGCTCTTAGCACCTAGGACGGGGCCTGCATCCGTAAACACAGCTGAATGAATAAATGAATGAAGGAAGGATGAGATGGACTTGACCTCTTTCTGAGCTCTCAGTTGAATGAATCCTGCCAGCAGGAAGCAGGGAGCTGTTGTATCACTGTACTCACCTAATGTTCACTGTGAACATTCTGGAGGTTCATAACTGAGATGGGGAGAAGCAGAACTAGGGCTCAGATAACCTGGGGCCATGTGACCTGCTTATTAATTGCTAGAAAGAGCTGGAAATTGTTATGCAAGAGAACCCAATGCTCGCTGTGAATTTGAAAGTGTAATTTACATAGAAAACTTTCTGTGACCAGGTCAGTTTTATTGGTTCTTTTGTAAAAATAGTAAACATCTATGATAGAAAATGAAGATAAGGAAAAAATAATTGGCAATTCAACTAGCCAGATACAGTCACTGTTAACATTTTGGGATGCAACTTTCCAGATTTCACTTATAGCACACACTATACCACACACATGTGTGCGCATGCACGCATGCACACACACACAGAGTCCTTTCTTAAATAATTTAAAAAATTTTTCTTTGTGAGACACTCTGTCACCCAGGCTGGGGTGCAGTGGCAGGATCATAGCTCACATAAGCTTCAAACTCCTGGGCTAAAGTGATCTTCCTACCTCAGCCTCCTGAGTACCTGCAACTATAGGGTCTTGCCATCATGCCTATCTAATTTTATAAAGACAGTTTTTCTTTTTCTTTTTTTTTTTTTAGAGACAGGATCTTGCTATGTTGCCTAGGTTGGTCTCAAACTCCTAGGCTCAAGCGATCCTCCCACCTTGGCCTCCCAAAGTGCTAGGATTACTTACAGACGTGAGCCACCATGCCCAGCCCAATTTTTGTTTGATAAAAAGCAAAAGTAGCCAGGCATGGTGGCCCACACCTGTAATCCCAGCACTTTTAGAGGCTGAGGCAGGTGAATCACCTGAGGTCAGGAGTTCAAGACCAGCCTGGCCAATCTGGTGAGACCCTGTTTCTACTAAAAATTCCAAAAATTAGCTGGGCGTTGTGGCGGGCGCCTGTAATTCCAGCTACTAGGAAGGCTGAGGCAGGAGAATCGATTGAACCTGGGAGGTGGAAATTGCAGTGAGCCAAGATCGTGCCATTGCACTCCAGCCTGGGCGACAAGAGTGAAACTTCATCTCTAAAAATCCAAAACAACAATAACAACAACAAAGTAGAATTATTCAAGCCAGTTAAAATTTTCCTTCCTTGCTTGGTCTCATTTCTACCCTTGTCCTTAGACGCATTTGAGAAATGATGGAGTGCTCATCTTGTCTCAGCCGTGTCCATATTGAGTTTTCTTACTTTTGTACTGTACCATGTTGTTTTAGATTGTAATGCTGCTTCTGATTATTCTTCATAACATTCATATGATTTCTCCTACAACTATGTGGAATGACTTTCAGTTCCCTTAAGTGTCCCATCCTTTCACTTTGTGCCTTCTTTCTTCTGCCTAGAAAGCCACTCCAATTCTCACTTTTTTTTTTTGAGATGGGGTCTCTTTCTGTCACCCAGGCTGGAGTGCAACCTCTTGGTTCACTGTGAGCTCTGCCTCCTGGGTTCAAGCGATTCTCATCCCTCAGCCTCCTGAGTAGCTGGGATTACAGTTGTGCACTACCACGCCTGGCTATTTTTTGTATTTTTAGTAGACATGAGGTTTCACCATGTTGGCCAGGCTGGTCTTGAACTCCTGATCTCAAGTGATCTGCCACTTGGCCTCCCAAAGTGCTGGGATTACAGGTGTGAGCCATCATACCTGACCCCCACTTTTTCTTTCTTTTTCTCTTTCTCTCTTTCTTTCTTTCTTTTCTTTCTTTGTCTTGCTATGTTGCCCATGCTGGCCTTGAACTGTGGCCCTCAAGTGATCCTCCCATCTCAGCCTCTCAAGTAGCTGGGACTATAGGCTTGAGCCACCACACACAGCCCTGCTTTTTCTTATTTTCAGTTCCTTTGTGTTCTTCAGTCTCAGCACTCCAATGCCATTTCCACAAGGAGCTTTACCTGGCCATGCAATCAATCAGCAACCCCTTCTCTGCATGCCTCTTACATCTTGCACAGACTTCATTGTCTGCATAATAACTTGCATACTTACTGTATGCCATAATTTTGGGATTCCTTGTCTATTTTTTCTGTTAGGCTGTAATCTTAATTAAAGGAACAGTGTCTTCTTCAACCTAAATTTTCTGGAAGTTAGTATCGGGAACTGAGCAAATAGTAGATGTATCATACCTGCAGGCAGATTGAGCGAAAGCCTGAAATGTATACAACATCTTGCAGATCACAGGAGGATTTTCCCATGCATTGTCCTACTTAGCTCACTTCTCTACTCCTGGTATTTCCATTTAGGTGACATCTTATGAGTCACTTTTGGCTGTTCTCTACCCATTAATCACTCCTTCTCTTGGGAGCAGCGGGATCTGTCTGATTGACAGATGGAGAAGAATAATCTGGTTAAGCTCAGGTAAACTCAGCTCTCTGGTTTCTTTCTGGGATGAACTGCTCATTGAAAGTCTGAATTCTCCTTAGCCTTTCGAGGATCTAATTCAACAATCCCCTCTGGCCTGTGGAAGCCTGCGCCAGCCCAGCTGGGACTACAGGTGTGCGCCACCACGTCCAGCTAATTTTTGTATTTTTAGTAGAGACAGGGTTTCACCATGTTGGCCAGGATGGTCTCTATCTCTTGACCTCGTGACTGGCCCGCCTCCCTCCCAAAGTGCTTGGATTATAGATGTGAGCCACCGTGCCTGGCCAATGCAGTACTTCAATTCAGAAAAAGCTCATTCAGAATTAAGGAAGCAAGTCTGACAGGATATAACCCTGGGTGAACATTGACATAAGGAGAGATCTATCATGTAAATTTGAAGGCAAAATTGAACACGATGTTAACACATATATAGATTATGGGATAATAATAGTCTTCTAAAATAATCTGGACTCAAAATGTGTTACTGAGCTTTGAAAGGATTTCAGACACATAATTTGCTACATTAGTAACACAAGTTTTGCTGTGATAAGAGCATGGAATGCGGCCAGCACAGTGGCCCATGCCGGTAACCCCAGCACTTTGAGAGGCAGAGGCAGGCTGATTGTTTCAGCCCAGGAGTCTGAGACCAGCCCGAGAAACCTGGCAAAACCCCATCTCTGCAGAAGATATAAAAAATCAGCGAGGCGTGGTGGCATACACTTACACTTCCAGCTACTTGGGAGGCTGGGGTGGGAGGATCGGTAGGAAGGAAGCCCAGGAGGTTGACTGCAGTGAGCCATGATTGATTGCACCACTGCACTCCAGCCTGGGAGACAAAGTGAGATCCTGTCTCCAAAAAAAAAAAAAAAAAAGAAAAGAAAAGAAAAAAAAGTGTATCTGTAAGTTAGAGGCTCTGCACTCCAAAGCATATATAAACCCGACTTTGACAGACAGAGAGCTTGGGCTCTCAACCTTTGTTCTCCCAATCCTCACCCACCAATGCCAGCAGCCCTTGCTAGTGTTTAAGGACCTTGCCTGTGTACAGGGAATCTGTGCTGTGCTGGTCACCATTCTTCCCACGATTCAGACTGCAAACTGCAAGCAGAATCACTGCACAGGGTGGAAGGAGAAACTCAGGCATCTTTAAGAACCTTCCAATTCAGAGTCTGTAGATCACCTTCTGGGCTGGCATATGATGGTCTCTTTCTCTGCGATCCTTCCCTGAGGGGGGCGTGCTAAATGCTCAGTAAATGCATGCCTGACACCAGCCTGATCGTTTAGCAGGAGAGGCCCTCAAGAAGAGAAACAGGCTGTGTAAACATTCACTACAGATGGTTGCAAAGGAGCTATGAAGTCATGTCTTCAGTATGGGAAGCACTGAGTGATGTTTTCTCAGTCACGCCCACATGTCCAGGACAGGGCTCCATCAATCATGTCATCTTCAGAAATGAGGACTGTCAGCATCAGCTCCGGTGTCGGTGCTGGTGGCTGCCTGACCACCACTCCCTCCCCTGCACTGGGTGGGTTGAGCCAGGCTTTCTGTTCCAGTGTGCAATTGCTCGAATAAGCTCAGCTTCGGAAAACAGTTTTCCTTTACTTTTTATGTGTTTTCTGCACTTTCAAACCCATGGGTATTTTGAGGAAAACACAGTACATATGTTTCTGATTTACTTGCATTCAACTCGCCAGAAGTTTCTTTTGTAAAATCTACTTTACGTCTGGGAAACCTTTTCAGTCTGTTTTTTAAAGCCATTTGACCCAGATCTTCACACTCAAAAGGAAGCAGAGAATTGAAACAATTATTAGGAAATAATTGAGACCAGAAAACCCCTTCTTTGCCTTAGTTAGTTACCTGAGGATTTCTGGGAACAGGTAAGCTCAAAGTCTTCTGGTGCAGAGGTAATTACCCTCATTCTCCACTTCCCATTTCACATGTGGACACGGGCTTTAAAGACAAACATCTAGCTGGGCGTGGTGGTTCATGCCTGTAATCTCAGCACTTTGGGAGGCCAAAGTGGGCGGATCTTGAGGTCAGGAGATCGAGACCATCCTGGCCAGCATGGTGAAACCTCATCTCTACTAAAATACAAAAAATTAGCCAGGCGTGGTGGCAAGTGCCTGAAATCCCAGCTACTCAGGAGGATGACGAAGGGGAATCGCTTGAACCAGGGAAGCGGAGACTGCAGTGAGCCCAGATCATGCCACTGCACTCCAGCCTGGCAACAGAGCAACACTCCATCTCAAAAAAAAAAAAAAAAAAAAAAAAAAAAAGAGAGAAAGAAAGAAAAAAAGACAACCCTCTTTCTTCAGAGCCCCATATGCCAAATTTTGGTTTCTATTTAAGCTAATCTTGGCTAAGTGTCCCTGGTCTGTTTCCTATTCAGAAAGCTCTGAATTTGAGTAGGTTATAAATTTAATAAAGTGCTTTTATTTATTTATTCTTTGCTTGGAGGAGAGAGTGACATAAATCTAAGTAAAAATAACGTACATAAAACTTTCAAACTGAAATACTAACTTTTAGATGATAAGCATTATTATTTTTATTAGCAATAAATGTCAAAAGCATTGAAGAGTGGTTGGGAGAGATGAAGTGGTAAGAAAATGAATATATTGGGAGAGAGACAGGGACAGCCCACTTAAGAAATTGGGAAAGCCGATTATAGCCAACCCACCCAAGATACACAACAATTTAAGACAAGCTGAAACTGTTTTCATAGGCATCAAATTCCTAATCTAGATGGCTGGATGTAAGTCAAATGCCGGTGTGAGAACTGAGACCCCCTAAAAGCAGAATAGAACCCCCGGCCTAGCCCCCCACTCAAAACCACCGGCAGGGTGACGATGATCACATATGGGCAAACTACCCCTTTTCTTAACTTTTAGCTGAATTTTCAATATTTCCCTGAAACTTTATAGCATTTTTATAAAGTGAAATTTTGATTCTGGAATCTTATTTTCCACTTTCCTCCTTTTGCAACTCGGAATGTCTGCTTTCACTGAAAAGTGTTTATGCTAAATTGTTCCAGAAATTACAACCAGTGAAAGCAGAGACGCAGTGTAGTTTGTCGAGAAAAACAAAAGAAACATCTCTGGGAAAGAGCACAGACTTTTTTTCTTTTTTTTGAGATGGAGTCTCTGTTGCCCAGGCCGGAGTGCAGTAGCACAATCTTGGCTCACTACAACCTCCACCTCCTGGGTTCAAATGATTCTCCTGCCTCAGCCTCCTGAATAGCTTGGATTACAGGCATGCACCACCACGCCCAGCTAATTTTTGTATTTTTAGTAGAGATGGGGTTTCATCATGTTGGCCAGACTGGTCTCGATCTCTTGACCTCAGGTGATCCGCCTGCCTCAGCCTCCCAAAGTGCTGGGATTACAAGCTTGAGCTCCTGTGCCTAGCCAAGCACAGACTTTTCAAAGGGGAACCCAGGTTTCCAATCAGGTTCTGTCTTTTAATTTCCACAATGCATGAAATTCCAAAAAGGGATGAAGGTGACGGAAAAGGAAAGGGAAGGAGGATGGAAAGCAAGCTGACTCTCAGGATGTCTTTTGTTTTCAAGAGGCCGTGAGAAATAGTCATTTAATATTTCAAGGCCTTGGTTTCTTCAACTGTAACATAAAAATGTTTGACTGTATAGTCGTGATGCCCCTTTCTTGATCAAAGGTGCATGATTCGGTTTTTATTTTCTCCAAAAGACTGAAATGAAAGATAGGGAGAAAATGAGGGATATGACCATTGCCTTAAGATTAACTAGAAATCTTCACTCAAAGGAAGACACCAACAGCAAGGAGACCTATTTTTTTAAATATGTATTTTAATAATTTTGTGGGTACAGGTGGGTTTTGGTTCCATGAATGAGTTCTTTAGTGGTGATTTCTGAGATTTTAGTGCACCCATCACCCGAGTCATGTACACTGTACCCCGTGTGTAGTCTTTTATCCCTCACCCCTCCCACCATTCCCCTTAGTCCTCAAAGTCCTCCTATCATTCTTATTCCTTTGCATCCTCATAGTTTAGCTCCCATTCATAAGAGAAAACATACAATATTTGGTTTTCCATTCCTGAGTTATTCACTTAGAATAATGGTTTCCAGGCCAGGAGTAGTGGCTCACACCTGTAATCCCACAACTTTGGGAGCCTGAGGCAGGTGGATCACCTGAAGTCAGGAGTTTGAGACCAGCCTACCAATATGGAAACCCCATCTATACTAAAAATACAAAAATAAGCTGGGTGTGGTGGTTCACGCCTGTAGTCCCAGTTATTCAGGAGGCTGAGGCAGAAGAATCACTTGAACTCAGGAGGTGGAGGTTGCAGTGAGCTGGGATGGTGCCACTGCACTCCAGCCTGGGTGGCAGAGCAAGACTCTGTCTCAAAAGAAAAAAAAAAAGAATAATGGTTTCCAACACTGTTTAAGTTGCTGCAAATGCCATTATTTTCTTTTTATGACTAAGTAGTATTTCACGGTGTCTATATGCCACATTTTCTTTACCCACTCATTGGTTGATGGGCATTTAGGTTGGTTGCATATTTTTGCAATTGTGAATTGCTCTGCTACTAACATACATGTGAAAGTGTTTTTCATATAATGACTTCCTTAAGAGACCCACTTTGGTTAACTGAGGACTCAAACCAAAGTCCGTTAAGTCCTATTGCAAAGCCTTTTACATGGCAGCAAGTGTCAAGACATAATTTGTTCTCAGACTACATATAAGATGCTCAATAATGGAATGATACTGATCCCCTTTATAGTTCATTATTTAGATATTTAAAATTTTACAAATGTGACCTTTTGGGTAATTACATACTGCTTAATGCTGCATCATAATATTTAAATCTGAAATTTCATATGAAATTTCATCTTCAAGAGCATATTAATTTTCTTGCCTACTTAAAAAGTTTTATTTTTAAATATGAGAAACTGTGGGGACTTTTTTTTTTCACCCAAATTAAACAAGATGAAAATGTCTTTTACGTCCCCCTTGGGAATTATGTTCTGTCTTATCAACACATGCTTTCCCATAATGTGCCTGTCTCTCAGTAGGTTCTAAGCTTGGTTCTGCCACTGTTAGGTGAGCTTGCACACATTGCTTATACTCTGTGGGCTTCCAGCTAATCATTTGAAGAAGGTAGTCCGTAGACAGGTAGAAATATATCTTAAATAGGTAGCTGTCTTTCTGGCATTCGATGATTGTATTAGTCCATTTTCACGTTGCTGATAGACATACTGGACACTGGGTAATTTTTAAAGAAAAAGAGGTTTTGTGGACTCGTGGTTCCATATGGTGGAGAAGGCCTCATGATCATGGCGGAAGGTGAAAGGCACATCTTACATGGTAGGAGGCAACAAAGAGAATGAGACAAGTGAAAGGTGCTTCTCCTTATAAAACCATCAGATTGGCCAGGTGCAGTGGCTCGTGCCTGTAATCCCAGCACTTTGGGAGGTTGAGGTGGGCAGATCACCTGAGATCAGGAGTTCGTGACCAGCCTGACCAACATGGTGAAACCCCATCTTTACAAAAAATACAAAAATTAGCCAGGCGTGGTTGTGTGCGCCTGCAATCCCAGACTTGGGAGGCTGAGGCAGGAGAATTGCTTGAACCTGGGAGGCAGAGGTTGCAGTGAGCTGAGATCACACCATTGCACTCCAGCCTGGGCAACAAGAGAGAAACTCCACCTCAAAAAACAAACCAAAACCAAAACCAGAACCAAAACCAAAAAAAATCCATCAGATCTCATGAGACTTACTCACCATCACCATAACAGCATGGGAAACGCCCGCCCCATGATGCAATTATCTCTCACCAGGTCCCTCCCCAACACATGGGAATTATGGGAACTGCAGTTCAAGATGAGATTTGGGTGGGGACATGGCCAAACCATATCAATGATCATGCCAGAAGCGGGTATTTTTCTTTCCTTTTCCTTGGGTAAAGATGAAGAAAGAACAAAAAATGTTGGTAGTTAATCCAGAATGCTAGTGACTCCAATCTTTCATAAAGGAAAGCAAACACAATCACTACAGGTACACTGATCAAAATATTTTCTGACATCTTTATCAGGTGACACACGCTGACACTCATCTCAGGGTGAGAGTTTTGTGCCTTGTGCAATTCTATTGTTCTCAGATGGTGCAATGTGAAGTGTTTTACTAGAACAGTTGTTTTGACATCGCATACTAACGTGTTATTGAATTCCTGACACAGGCATTTCCCATGAAATGCTAAACTCAAATCCTCTTTAAAAAATAATTCCAGATTGATTCCATGTATGGGGCATGCTGGAGAATGTGCATAAACACTGTTACCATGTGCCTTTGGTACAGGGGACAAAAGGTTCAGCTGTATTCTATCAGACAAACCGCAGTTCTAAACATAATATAGAACAATGCCACTTTCTTGAGACAGAAAATTGCCATTGGCTTCTCAGCCTGGTGGTGAAGGCACCATATTTTTAGGTCATGTCTACATCATTACTGCAACCTAGTTTTCATTATTCAATGCATTACATTAGTGTATATTTTTATCGTGTGCAAGTTACGATCTGGAAGAGCAATTTGTAGTTGGATTTCCATTTGTCAGTATACCCTGCACAGTCACCAACCTTCTTTCTTAATTTACCAGGGCTTCTGCTTTAGGAGTTGCCAATGCAACACTTTCTTATGAGAAAAAAAACCACTTAAAATAAGGTCAGACAACTATTTAATGTGCCGGAATGGAAGTATGAAAATTAAAGAGTACATCAACCTGGGCAACAGCAAGACCCCATCTCTACAAAAATTTTTAAACTTAGCCAGGTTTGTTGTGACACACCTGTAGTCCCGGCTACTTGGGAGGCAGGGATGGGAGGACTGCTTGAGCCTGGGACGTTGAGGCTGCAATAGCTATAATTCAGGCACTGTACACCAGCCTGAGTGACACAGCAAGACCCTGTCCTAAAAACACAAAATCCAGGCCAGGCATGGTGGGTCACATCTGTAATCCAAGCACTTTGAGAGGCTGAGGCAGGCAAATCACAAGGTCAGGAGTTCGAGACCAGCCTAGCCAACATGGTGAAACCCCATCTCTACTAAAAAAGATACAAAAATTAGCCTGGTGTGGTGGCAGGCACCTGTAATCCCAGCTACTCAGGAGGCTGAGGCAGGAGAATTGCTTGAACCCAGGAGGCGAAGGTTGCAGTGAGCAGAGATCGTGCCACTGCACTCCAGCCTGGGTGACAGAGCAAGATTCTGTCTCAAAAAAACAAAAACAAAAACAAAAAAACAAAAAAAAAACATTGTCTGATTCCAGTTATCATTTCCTGCCAGAAAAGCAGAAATGTTAAGACTTGATTTTGAATCTGTCTTCTTCTTCTTCTTTCTCCCTCTCCTCCTCCTCTCCTCTCCTCCTCTTCCTCCTCTTCCTCCTCTTCTTCCTCTTCTTCCCCTTCTCCCCCTTCTTCCCCCTCCCCTTTTTCCCTCTTTCCCCCTCTCCTCCTCCTCCTCCTCCTCCTTATTCTTCATTTAAGAGACAGTGTCTCACTCTGTCACCCAGCAGGCTGGAATACCGAGATGCAATCATAGCTCACTGCAGCCTCGAGCTCTTGGGCTCAAGCCATCCTCCCACCTCAGCCTCCCAAGTAGCTGGGACCACAGAAACACACTATTGCGCACAGCTAATAAAATATTTCAGAGTCAGCTGAGCATCAACTTCTAGCTCACCCACATCCTGACTCCATGACCTCGGTCATGTTAACATTTCCAAGCCTCATTTTCTTTACCTTTCAAAAACTGGGGATAAACTTTCTAATTCTGCAGCATAATGTCAAGAATCCATGCCATCACACATGTAAAAGTGATTGTGCTGACTCTGCACGTGGTAATGCTCATAAGCATCACTTCTCTTAAGCGTCCATAACTGCATATATTAAAGACATTAGGTATGACTTCATCTTAGACGTCTGTCTTTATGTATGTGAATGTTAGGTTGCCCATTCCCAGAATACTGTTAGAAAGAGAGCCAGGAACCCCTGGGAGAGTACTAAGGGCTTCTGCATATGTGTGGACTCTGCTGACCCTCTCATCTTCCAGCTACCAGACACTGTATGCTTTTCAGCATCTCTCTCCTCTTAGTTGATCTGGGATCTTGCGCCTTGCCTGCCTACAACTGTTGAACTTGTTGTCTTATTCTGAGCTCCTGACTAGCTCATTTTCCTTCCAGACTGGGCTTTAGCATTTCTCTAACACTGTCTAGTTATTTCTGGGATTGTAGTAGCCAATATTTATTTAGTGCTTACCAGATGTTAGGTGTTGTGCTAAGGGCAGGATCTCACTTAGTCTCACTTAGCATGATCTTGAGGTAGGAGCTGGGACTCAACTCAAGAGGTGGGGCTTGGACAGTGGACCAAACTGAGGAATAGTTATAACAGGGATGAGATAGAAGCAGCTTCCCAAAAGACACCCCGTCAGGGTGCCATGTCAGTTTACTGTTGCCGTGGCAACACCCAGGAGTTATTGCCCCTTTCCATGGTAATGACCCGATGACCCAAAAGATCCAAAAGGTACCACCTTTTTCCTAGTAATCTCTGCATAAATTGCCCTTTAATCTACATGTAATTCCTTGTATTAATCTCACAATAACCCAAATGAGGAAGATCCTTTTACAATCTGCATCTGAGAGTCAGGTACATGAGGTTTGAATAAATTGAGAAACTTATGCTGATAAGGGACAGAAGCAGAATTTGAATCCAGGACTATTAGGCTTCAAAACCAGTGCTTAGCCATTGTGCCAAAACACTCATTCGGTCCTACCTGGTCTGGGGACTTGCACAGAACAGCTGTTACGGGCACTGGAGGGCCTGGACTCTTCAGCTGAGATGGGGGAGCACTGGCAAGAGAAGCCACTCCGCTCAAACATTTGGTGGCTACAAACAGGTTGCAATTCAGTCTATATTCTCTTATGATCATCCTAGGGAAGATTTGGAAATGAGAACTCTTTCCAACGAGCAGTCCGATTATATAGGTCTGCATGTTTGATACTCATAATGCCTCTGCTTGTCATTCCAGATGGATGAGGAGAAAATCTCTCTTAAGTGTCTTCAAAATAGTAATGAGTGATTGGAAGAGACTGGGTGACCCTTCAGCCTCTCAAAGTGTAGTTTCTTGCACATGCTAGAGCTTCTAATTCAGTAGCTGTGTCCATCTTTTTAGCAGAAGAATGTAATGTGATTTCAGCCTTTGGGAAGGCACTATTTACTGGCAGCAGTGTGACAAGTTGGAGATTCCCTTCTATTCGGGCCCTCAGCATGGTGATATCACCTCTCTCTGCCTTAAGTTGTTTGGCCCTGCAGGTGGGGGAACAAATGTTTTTTTAGAGAAGTCTCACTCTGTCACCCAGGCTGGAGAGCAGTGGTGGGATCTCAATTCACTGCAACCTCTGCCTCCCAGGTTCAAGTGATTCTCCTACATTGGGGTGGTAGAATTTGACTCTTGTTTAGAAATAACTCAGGAAGGCAGTCAGGTGGCAGGAAAGAAGGAAAGAAGAGAAAGGAAGGAAGGGATGAAGGAAGGAACGGCTTAACATTTCTGTATGTAGAGTGCACCTATAGCCAACCCCCATCTTCACTACCAAGGCGAAAAGCTTACTGGGCAGTTTTGATATTGCCAGAGGGGGGCTCAATTCGGAATTGGACAAAGGCTGCATTTGAATTCCCATTCTTCTTTTAAAAAAATAGAGACAGCATCTGCTGTGTTGCCCAGGCTGGTCTTGAACTCCTGGGCTCAAGTAATCCTCCTGCCTCAGCCTCCCTAGTAGCTGGGGATACAGGTGCACACACCACTGTGCCCAGCTTGCATTTCCATTATGTTAATGTTTAGAAATGTGATTTTTTTAAAAAAACTTAATTTTTACTTATTTATTCATTTATTTACTTATATTTATTTGAGACAGGGGCTCGCTCTGTCATTCAGGCTGGAGTGCAGTGAGGCCATCATGGCTCACTGCAGCCTCAACCCTTGGGCTCAGCTGCCTCACCCTCCCGGATAGCTGGGACTACAGGCTCATGCCATCACATCTGGCTAATTTTACGTATTTGTTTACTTTTTTGAGATGGAGTCTTGCTCTGTCACCCAGGCTGCAGTGCAGTGGCTTGGTCTCGGCTCACAGTGGCAGAATTTGGCTCACTGCAACCTCCGCCTCCCAGGGTTAAGTGGTTCTCCTACCTCACCCTCCCCAGTAGCTAGGATCACAGGCATGTAGTACCATATCACGCCTGGCTAATTTTTGTATTTTTAGTAGAGACAAGGTTTTGCCAGGTTGGCCAGGCTGTTCTCAAACTCCTGACCTCAAGTGATCCACCCCGCTAAGCCTCCCAAGGTGCTGGGATTACAAGCATGAGCCACTGTGCCCAGCCTTTAAAAAAAAAAAATAGAAATGGGGTCTTGCAGTGTTGCCCAGGCTGGTCTTGAACTCCTGGGTTCAAGCAGTCCACCTACTTTGGCCTCCCAAAGTGTTGGAATTAAAAGTGTGAGCCACTGCACAGGCCAGGAATGTAATTTTTGACAATTTGGTTATCCTGTTTGAGTTTCCTCTACTTTAAATGGAAGTAATTAAAAACTGGCCCAAACTTCTTTGCTACTTCTTCCATTGAAAGGTGGGAGTCTATGTCTTCTTTTTCTCAAATCTGGGTGGGTCTCTTAGATATTCCAGTCAATGGTATGGTAGACATGAGGCTGAGTGGCTTGTGGGGCTAGCTCATACAGCTGCCCAGCCGCTTCCTAGTATCATAGGATACTTATTCAGGGTGGAGACACCATCGTGTAAGATGAAATGAAGTGATTACCCTGAAAAGGCCACATCTTCAGACATTGTTGAGCAACCAGCAGACAGCGGCATCCAGTGCCTGCCATCTGTGAGCCACCTAGAGCATCCAGTCCAGCTGAGCCCCCAGATGACCACGGCACAGCTGACACCTGCCCCCTACTGTGTGAGAGGCCCCAAATGAGAATTGCCCAGCCAGGCTGGGCACGGGGGCTCACACCTGTGATCCCAGCACTTTGGGAGGGGCCGAGGTGGGCTGATTGCCTGAGGTCTGTAGTTCAAGACCAGCCTGGCCAAAACAGTGAAACCTCGTCTCTACTTAAAAAAAGTTACACACACACACACACACACACACACACACACACAGATTAGCTGAGCATGGTGGTGGGCACCTGTATTCCCAGCTACTTGGGAGGCTGAGGCAGGAAAATCACTTGAAACAGGGAGGCAGAGGTTGCAGTGAGCTGAGATCACACCACTGCACTCTAACCTAGGCGACAGAGAATCCATCTCAAAAAAAAAAAAAAAAAAAAGACTTAGCTGGGGGATCATTTACTTGCAAGGGACAGAAGCTACCTTACATGCTAATTCGAGAAAGAAGATGTTCATAGCCAGAATGTAGGAGAATCTCATGGCATCTGACTGTAGATGAAGACTGAGTCTTAAGGAACTGAGAAGGCAGCAGAGAGGTGTTCTTTCTCTCTCCTCCCTTCTTGGGGCCACGTGGTTTCTCGCCTGGGCTTCTCTGGGCAGAGCAGTTTTGTCTCCACTGCTCTTACTTTCTGCTTTGGTATATCTTCTGGTTGCCCGTGGCTTTGGGTAGTCATGGTAATAGCAATGGTACTAAATGCTAATGATAGCTACATTGATGTGGTTTGCATCGGTGACCCACCCCAGTCTCATGTAGAATTGTAATCTCCAGTGTTGGAGGTGGGGCCTGGTGGGAGGTGATTGGATCACGGGGGTGGATTTCTCATGAATGGTTTAGCACCACCCCCTTGGGTACTGTTCCTGTGATTGCGAGTGACTTCTTATGAGATCTGATTGTTTAAAAGTGTGTGACACCTCCCCCTGTCTCATTCCTACTTCTGCCATGTAAGACACCTGCTTCCCTTTACTTTCTGCCATGAGTAAAAGCTCCCCAAGGCCTCCCCAG
This sequence comes from Saimiri boliviensis, assembly GCF_048565385.1. Lineage (NCBI taxonomy): Eukaryota > Metazoa > Chordata > Mammalia > Primates > Cebidae > Saimiri > Saimiri boliviensis. The sequence continues at coordinate 37,510,054 of NC_133468.1, read as the reverse complement.
AAGCAGGTGCTGCCATGCTCCCTGTACAGCCTGCAGAACAGTGAGCCAACTAAGCCTCTTTCTTTATAAAGTACCCAGTCTCAGGTATTTCTTTATAGCAATGCAAGAATAGACTGATACCCTAATATTTATGGCAAACCTGTCGCCTTCCAGGTCCTTCTTCAAGTGCTTGCTCTGAAATAATTCTCACAAGAACCCTATGGTCTAGTTATTATCAAGATCTCCATTTCAAGGCTGGGCATGGTGGCTCACTCCTGTAATCCCAGTACTTTGGGAGGCCGAGGTGGGTGTATCATTTGAGGTCAGGAGTTTGAGACCAGCCTGACTAACATGGTGAAACCCCATCTCTACTAAAAATACAAACAAATTAGCCAGATGTGGTGGTGCATACCTGTAGTCCCAGCTACTTGGGAGGCTGAGGCAAGAGAATCGCTTGAACCCGGGCGACCGAGGTTGCAGTGAGCTGAGATTGTGCCACTGCACTCCAACCTGGGTGACAGAGCAAAACTCCATCTCAAAAAAGAGATCTCCATTTTATAGTTGGGGAAACTGAGGCTCAACGTAACGTGATTGCTCACAGTTACACAGCAAATATGTGGCACAATTGGGAATCAAATCCAGTGACTCTGAAACCCTATGTGTACTACTACCTTAGTACCCGAAATCAGTTCCCTATCCACCAGTCTGGATCTGTAAGGTAAAATGTCTTCTACAGTAAAATTAATTAGCAAGGGCCCAGAGAGTGGTTTTGAGTTAGATACTTAATCCTAGCTGTGACATGCGAGACATTCTAGGCCCCGAATGGGGTTGAGGTGAGATGATCAGGTCTGTAAAAAGAGAATGTGGGTCGGGCACAGTGGCTCACACCTGAAATCCCAGCACTTTGGGAGGCAGAGTTGGGTGGATCGCTTGAGGTCAGGAGTTCGAGACCAGCCTGGCCAGCATGGTAAAACACTGTCTCTACTAAAAATACAAAAATTAGTCAGATGTGGTGGCGTGCACCTGTAATCCCAGTTACTCGGGAGGCTGAGGCAAGAGAATTGCTTGAACCCGGGAGGTGGAGGTTGCAGCGAGCAGAGATTTCACTACTGTACGCCAGCTTGGATGACAGAGTAAGACTCCATCTCAAAAAAAAAAAAAAAGAAAAGAAAAAAAAAAAAGAAAATGTGGGTGGGGGAGGAAATATCGGGTGTCTTCAGCGCACCAAGGATTTAGGAGGGTGGGGAAGAGGGGTCCCTGAAGCTCCTCTGCCTAGGTAATGACCTCCAGCCGGAGCTGGTGCTGACAAAAGTCTTGCCAAACAGAGCAGGCCAGATTGCTGTTTCAAGGACCTCTGGATCCTGGGGACCATGGACTTCCTCCCCCACCTGCAATCAAGCCTGCTCCTAACCAGCCTTCTGCCTTTTCCAGGGAGAATGTTCCACCCTGTCTTATCCAAGGGATTCAAACTTCAATAAAGACTTGTAGTTTAGACATGGATTTATTTGTATATTGACAGGATCTCACTCTGTTGCCCCGGTTGGCGTGCAGTGGCGCCATCATGGCTCATGTAGCCTTGAACTCCCCGGTTCTAGGGATCCTCCCTCCTTGGCCTCTTAAGTAGCTTGGACTACAGGCATAGGCCACCATGCTCAGGTCATTAAAAAACATTATTTGTAGAGATGGAGTCTCACTGTATTTCCCAGCCTGGTCTTGAATTCCTGGCCTCAAGCAATCTTCCTCCCAAAGTGTTGGGATTACAGGTGTGAGCTACTGCACCCAGCAATTTAAACATTTTTTAAAAGACAATGACTTTTCTTTTCTTGCTTTTTTTTTTTTTTTTTTTTTTTCCTGAGACAGAATCTCACTCTGTTACCCAGTCTGGAGTGCAATGATGTGACCTCGACTCACTGCAACCTCCAGCTCTCGGGTTCAAGTGATTCTCCTGCCTTGGCCTCTCAAGTAGCTGGGATTACAGGTGCCTGCCACCATGCCCCGCTAATTTTGAGTAAAGACAGAGTTTTGCCATGTTGACCAGGCTGCCTTTAAACTCCTGACCTCAAGTGATCTGCCAATCTTGGCCCCCCAAAGTGCTGGGATTACAGGAGTGAGCCATAGTGCCCGGCCGACAATGACTTTTCAATGTTGAGATGGAAATCACTAGTAGATTAGAAGGAAGATGCATTCCTGCTTTTACCAGCTCCAGACCAGGCCCATCTCTGCCTACACACCCAGTTACATTAATGAATTAGCGTTTGCATGACTGGCAAGTTTTCCTGTGCTCTCCTTCCCTGAAGACAGGGCCATCTGCTGGGTGGGGTTACCGTTCTCCTTGGTTCTCTTGACCTCACTGTGCCACAGGCAGTGAGGAAGGCTACACAGATGGTGATTCTATCTTTTTTTTTCTTTTCTATTTTTTTTCTTCTTTTAGAGACAGATAACCTCACCTGGGAGTCCTCAGTACCTTAGGAACTTGAAATTAACACAAGAAATTGACAAAACGTGAAACTACATGTAGCCCAAAAGTTGCTTTGTCGCCCAAGCTACAGTGCTGTGGCACGATCATAGCTCATGCAGCCTGGAATTCCTGGCTTCACGTGGTCCTCGCACCTTGGCCTCCTAAAGTGCTGGGATTTGTGATTCTTTTAAGCTGATAAAACACAGTGTTGGACTCGGCTCCTCTAGTGAGTGAATGGAAATAAGAGACCCAATAAAGCCAGACATTTGGGTGTCAGTGTTTGTGTTTGGGAGAGGAGGAAGTTTATTTGGAGACTTGAGAAGGAGGCTCTGTTCTTTATACAACAACAGAGGGAAGTTTCGCCTTCGCGTGGGTAGCTTCCATGAGGGAGCAGATGGGGCTCTCAAGGCACAGGAATGTTTCCAGCTGCCACGTGTGCTGTTGAAAGGCAAAGGCCAAGTTCTGCAAGGAGCTGTAGGCAACAAGGTTGCCCCCGGGCCTTGAGAGCGAAGATCATTCCTGAGAAGGCATTGAGCCCCTATCTGTCCCACTCTGCCCGGGACCACTGGCAGCCAACACTGCCAACAGAAACAAGTCAGGAAGAACTGATATGTCTCAGGAGGACAGTGGGCGGAAAGCATAGGAAAGGAGGTGGCCGGGCGCCATGGCTCGCACCTGTAATCCCAGAACTTTGGGAGGCCGAGGCAGGTGGATCACCTGAGGTCAGGAGTTCAAGACCAGCCTGGCCAGCATGGTGAAACCCTGTCTCCACTAAAATTACAAAAGATTAGCTGGGTGTGGGGATGATGCATGCCTAAAATCCTAGCTACTTGGGAGGCTGTGGCAGGAGAATTGCTGGAACCCTGGCAATGGAGGTTGCAGTGAGCCTAGATCATGCCTCCGCACTCCAGCCTGGGCAACAAGAGCGAAACTCTGTCTCAAAAAAAAGAAAAAAGGAAACAAAAAGAAAGGAGGTGAATCAGGCTCCTCTATGCTGTGTCCTGGCACCAGCAGGGAAGGGCATGGGCTGAGGGTGGTAGCAGACTCCATGTGCCCTGAGCAAATCACCTTCGTCTTCCCTGTGGAACTCTGCTTTGCATCGGCCAAGCATAGACCCTGATCTTTCTTCCCTTGTGGTAGCTCTTGGAGAGGCTGTTGATGACTAACTCATCTGTGTGCTCACACTGACCTTTTTTTGACCATTTTTGGGCTATATGGAGTTTCATGTTATATCAAGTTCTTGTGTTAGTTTCAAGTTCCTAAGGTACTAAACACTCCCAGGTGAGGTTACTTGTCTAGCTGGGGTGGCTACAATCCTGTAATACTCCTTTGATGAAAGACTGTGGCTGAGAGTTTGACTCAAGTCTCTCTCTCTCTCTCTCTCTCTCTCTCTCTCTCTCTCTCTCCACCTGCCAGGATAAATTGCCTGGTAGGTGGAGAGAGAGAAATAATGATATTCTCTATACAGCCCTTAGTTACCTTCCTTGGCTAGATATGTGTGTGTGTGTGTGTGTGTGTGTGTGCGCGTGCGCACGTGCATGCGTGTATGTGTACATACTAAGTCTGTTTCTCATCATGGTATTACAGAAGAATTCATGGAGAATATGGCAATGGGTATTTTCCTTTACAAAATGAATCGCAAAAGTTTAGGAATGTTAAGAAAAAATGAAAGAAGTTAGGCATGTGGTGATGATATGAAGCAGGCCCTGGAATCCATCTGACTGGTTTGAATCCCAGCTCCAGCCCACTTTCCAGCTGTGTGATCTTTGTTTAGTTATTCAACTTTCTGGAGCCCCAGTGAATAAATTTCATAAGATCTGAAGGTTTTATAAGGGGAAACCCCTCCCACCTGGTTCTCATTCTCTCTTGTCTGCTGCCATGTGAGATGTGCCTTCCGCCTTCCGCCATGATTGTGAGGCCTCCCCAGCCATGTGGAACTGTGAGTCCATTAAACCTCTTTTTCTTTATAAATTACCCAGTCTCAAGTATGTCTTTGTCAGCAGTTTGAAAACAGACTAATACACAGTGTCTCAAAAAAACAAAACAAAACAAAACAAAACAAAACAAAAAAACAAGCTAGCAAGCAAGCAAGAAAAAGAAGGAAAGAAGAGTTACTTAAATGGCAAGAGAAGCGGTGGGAAAGAACATGTGTGGGGTGTCACATGTGAATGTGTGTGTGAGACTGTGCACATGGGTGTGTTTATGGCTGCGTGCACCCTCACAGAGTGAGGTGAAGAAAAATAGAAGCCATAAATCCCATCCTGCTGTTCCTGGAGCATCTTCAGAGTTTGAGTCTAAAGATTAGAGTTGAACTCTGGCAGTTTATTCATTATTTAATCCTTTAATTGATGACCGTGGCGGAAAGATGACAGCAGCATATCCTTGGCAGGGAGGCAAATTCCATCCATTTGTTTATTACTGTTGCACATTTTATCTAGTGGAGAGTGAGTGATGGGAGGCCACCATTCATCGGGGTTCAAAATGTTGTTATAAATAACAATTAATCCACTTAGAGATCTGGCTCCATTCAACCTAGAGAATCCCACTGGACATAAAACATTCTGGAGAAGAAGGTTGAGGAACAGAGTTTTCCATTTTCTCAGCTCACTCTCACTGTCTGGTCATCCTGGAAGGGCCTGAGGGTTTCCAAAATGATGAATATTCAGGAAGTATTGGTACCATCTCTCAACTTCTATTGTTTTATGGCCAGCATTCCTTCTTGGCAGTCAATCACATATTACTTTGGAATGTTTCTTGAATTGCTATGTTAAGCTATTAAAGCTTTTATTATTCATTTATTATCTGTCTCTCTCTCTACAAATATATATATATACACACATATATATATATTTGAGATAGAGTCTTGCTCTGTTGTCCAGGCTGGAGTGCACTGGCATGATCTTGGCTCACTGCAGCCTCTGCTTCCCGGGTTCAAGTGATTCTCCTGCCTCAGCCTCCCGAGTAGCTGGTATTACAGGCATCTGCCACCACGTCCGGCTAATTTTAGTATTTTTAGTACAGATGGGGTTTCATCATGTTGGGCAGGCTGGTCTCAAACTCCTGATCTCAAGTGATCCGCCCTTCTTGGCCTCCTAAAGTAATAGGATCAGAGGCATGAGCCACCACGCCCGGCCAAGGTCTTATTTCCCTTACTGTTTGGGCTCTGAAGTTGTCACATATGTTCTTAGGCCAGAAGTATATTTTTTGGTCATTTTCTATTTTTTATCTCAGTGTAAAGAATAACACTATACATTCCCTTTTCTAGTAACATATCACATAAATCTTAATCACATTACTTCATAGGTGGAGGGAGAGTAACTGGTTGAAATGAGAGTCTTCGAGGCAGGTCAGAGTTTCGTTGAGATTTCAAGGGTTAATCCCTGGAGTGACCCCAGATTGCTTCAGTTTAGGTACTATTAGTCCAGGCTCTCTAGGACTTTCCAGCCTTTTCTGCTGCACTTGTAACTGATAAGTGGCTGCTTTGTCATGTGAATAGGAAGATAAAACAGGCACTCAGGCTTAGCACTGCATGTAAAATAGGAATCACTTGAATGTCATGGCCATTGTCATCAAATCGATGTGAGTCCATCCTCTGTAAAGCCTTTCCATTACTAAAACAAAAGGAAAAAAAAAAAAACCATGAGCTTTCCAGTGTTTATTTATTCAAGGAGCCTTGAAGTACAAGTGGTAGCATTCAGAGTGCTGGAGATAGTGCTTCCCTGCTGAATGATTTCATTGTTTAGGGGTTACACTTCTGCAGTGAATGGGAGTCTCTGAAGATACGAAATGTGTAAGTAAACCTCCGTGGAAAATTAATTTCAGCTGCACATCACCAACCTCCAGGTTCAAATCGTCTATCTTTTGCTCCTTGTGTTTCAGAGCTTCGAATAAGAGTTAGTGACTCACTCCTGCTCTGCAAATGATTTTGGTGTCATAAATAGTACAGCTTTCAAATTTGTGGCCACTTAAGTTCTCCAGCCTTTATCCGACCTGGTTCATCTTGTGAAGCATAAGAAGGCTGGTGTGTCCCCTAAACCAGGAATTTAAAAAAACCAAACCAAACACTTCCTTTTTATTGCATACATAATGCAGGTTAATGTTAGAAAAATTGGAGAGTACAGTTTTATTGTGGCCTCACTTTATCGTGCTTTGCAGATACTGTGTTTTTCTTACAAACTGAGGCTTTGTGGCAACTTTGCGTCGATCAAGTCTCTCTCTGCCATCTTTCCAACAGCATGCACTTACTTTGTGTCTCTGTGATATGTGTTGGGTGTTTTCGCAATATTTCAAACTTTTCCATTATTATGACATTATTGTAAGCTGTGATCGGTGATCTTTGGTGTTAATTATTGTGATTGTTTTGGGGTACCAGGAACCACTCCCATATGAGACCGCAAACGTAATCGATAAATGGTATTTACCAGCCATTCCCTGTCTCCATACCTCTCCTCTGGCCCCCAGCCCCGGAGACACAGCAATATTGAAATTAGGCCAATTAATAATTCTAAGAGTCCATGTGAAAGGAAGAGCCCACAGTCTTCCACTTTATTCTTTTAAATGTAAATCAAACTAATTTTTTCTTAACTTTTATTTAAGTTTAGGGGTGCACGTGCAGGTTTGTGACACAGGTCATCTTGTGTCATGGGGGTTTGTTGTACAGATCATTTCATTACCCAGGTATTAAGCTTAGTACTCATTAACTGATTTTCTTGATGCTCTCCCTCCTCTCATCCTCCATCCTCAGAAAGGCCCCAGTGTGTGTTGTTCCCCTCAATGTGTCCATGCGTTCTCATCATTTAGTGGCCACTTTTAAGTGAGAATATGTGGTATTTGGTTTTCTGTTCCTGTGTTAGTTTGCTAAGGAAAATGGCCTCCAGTTCCATTCATGTTCCTGCATAGGACAGGATCTCATTCTTTTTTATGGCTGCGTAATATTCCATAGTGCAGATGTACCATATTTTCTTTATCCAATCTATCACTGATGGGCATTTAGGTTGATTTCATGACTTTACTATTGTGAATAGTGCTGCAGTGAACATATGCGTGTGTGCATGTGTCTTTATTAAATTTTCTTTTGAGACAAGGTCTCTCTCTACCACGCAGTGAAATGGCACTATCATGGCTCACTGCAGCCTCAATATCCTGGGCTCAAGTGATCCTCTGACTTCAGCCTCCTAAGTAGCTGGGACTATAGGTGCATGCCACCATGCCTGGCTAATTTTTAAATTTTTTGTAGAGAAGGGGTCTCCTGGCCTCCAGCAGTCCTTCTGCCTTGGCCTCCTAAAGCGCAGGATGACAAGCATGAGCCACTCTGTTAGGCCGGTTTAAATCAAAAGCTCAAAATGATTAAGCTTAGTGATGAGGGCATGTCAAAAGCTGAGACTGGCCAAAAGCTAGAGATCAGCCTGGCACCAAACAGGCAAGTTATGAATGAAAGGGAAAAAGTCTTAAAGGAAATAAGTCCTACTTCAGTGAATACACGAATGATAAGAAAGTAAAGCAGCCTTATTGCAGATAGGGAGACAGTTTTACTGGTCAATAGAAGATCAAACCAGCCACAATATGCACTTAAGCCAAACCCTAATCTAAAGCAAGCCCCTTAACACTGAGGGAAGACCCTCTACCAGCAAAAAGGTTACGACTTGCTAAAGACTCAGGTGATAGCATTTTTTAGCAATAAATTGTTTGCAAATTAAGGTATGCCTGTTGTTTTTTAGACATCATGCTGTTATTGCACACTGAATAGACTGCAGTATAGTGTAAACATCATGCTAGCATGCACTAGAAAACCCCAAAATTTGTATAATTTGCTTTAGTGCCATGGTCTGTAACTGAACTTATAATCTTTCCAAGGTATGTCTGTACTGACAAGCAAAAACAGAAAATAAGAGCCATCTATAACGCCATACCCAGGGATTACCACTGCCAAAATTTTGGTAAATGTTTTTGTTTGTTTGCTTGTTTGTTTGTTTTGAGAGGGAGTCTCTCTCTCTTGCCCACACTGGAGTGCAGTGATGTGATATTGGCTTGCTGCAACCTCTGCCTCCTGGGTTTAAGTGATTCTCCTGCCTCAGCCTCTCAAGTAGCTGGGATTTCAGGTGCTGCACCACCACGCCCGGCTAATTTTTGTATTTTAGTAGAGATGGCGTTTCACCATGTTGGCCAGGATTGATCTCAAACTGACCTCCAGTGATCTGCCTACCTTGGCCTCCCAAAGTGCTGGGATTATAGGCGTGAGCCATAGTGCCCAGCATAAATATGTTTTAAAACTCTCTGCCTTTGTTTTTATTTATCCCGACTGTAGACCTTTCTATATCTATTCTATATCTATATATAAATCCACCCTTGCACACAATATATCTTATCAGTGACTATGGGTCCTACACACTCCACTCTATAGTTTGGATTTTCTTAAAATATTTACCTTGTATCATCAATTATTCTGTAGCATCAACTTTATTGACTGCCTCCTGCCATTTAATGTTCTTTATGCAATAATGTTTAATTATATTTCTTATAACGAAGATATAGCTATAGTAAAACCCTGTCCAATCAAGCCAGAGAAATGCAGACATCAGAGCAGTTTGACCAAGTGGGCTGAGGATTCTATGTGAATTATCCCGTGAAGACAGGTTTTGTTGAGCAAAGATGAATGTTGGTGCCAGGGATGTGATGTGAAATTGATCTGAAACCTACTGTGTTTTTTCAAAGTGGTTTAGCAGCAGTCACTTTGTCTCCCTCTCTCTCTCTCTCTCTCTAACTTGAAGACCAATATAAATTCCTTCACTCCTATTTTCTTCCAATACACCTAACAGAAACTAGTCAATACTTATTGATTGCGAGGCCATTTGTAGGCAATAATAAATTGGTGATACAGCTTATTGTGTGGAACCTGAAGTGTTCTGAGTTTTCCAGTAAAAGGGGTTTTCTTGGCTTCTATACCCCTTTTCTTCCCCTCCCCTTGTCATGAATCTATTCAGTGTCTGGAGCTCTGGCAGCCATATTTTAATCTTGAGCTAGAACAGATTAAAAGGAGTTTCAGTCTCTCTGATGGCATTATGGAGCAACTAAGCTGACAGCAGCAACTTCCCATCCCTGGATTTGTTATATGGAAATAATAACCCCCAGTTGTTTGTGTCACTATTAGTCAGTTACTCTGCTTTTTGAAGCTGAATATGTTCTTGAAGAATGCACGAGTGGAGAGATTTAAAGAAATGCAAATGGGGGCCGGGTGTGGTGGCTCACACTGGTAATTCCAGCACTTTGGAAGGCTGAGAAGGGCAGATTACTTGAGGTCAGGAGTTCGAGACCAGCCTGGGCAACATGGTGAAACCCCATCTCTACTAAAAATACAAAAATTAGCTGGATGTGGTGGCACACACCTTTAATCCCAGCTGCTTGGGAGGCTGAGGCAGGAGAATAGCTTGAACCCGAGAGGTGGAGATTGCAGTGAGCTGAGATCCTGCCATTGTACTCTAGCCTGGGAGACAGAGTGAAACTCTGTTTCAAAAAAAAAAGCAAATGCTCAACGATGTTTCTTGGAAATGGTGAGACGTTTGGCTGGAAGGAAAGGTATCTAAGGAGGCAGATGGGAATATGAGATTTTAGGAATAGATTGGGATCATACATAGCTTTTATATGTGAAGCTTATCTGGACGCTTGGATGTAGTGGTGAGTTTATGCTCAATTTGGTAAACAGTAGGGAACTACTGGTGATTTGGGGGAAGAACTTAGGAAGTTTAAGGTGATGGCAATAAAAGAGATAGATTGGAGTGGAGAAAGACAGGGAGAGGGCAATCATCAGGAGACTATTGCTGCAGTCCAGGAAAGAAGTGATGAAGTGATGAGGCCTTCAGTGAGGTGGTAGCTATTTTAGTTTACTTGGACTGCTATACTACAGGCCAGGTGGCTTAAACAATAGAAAAGTATTTTTCATAGTTCTGGAGGCTAGGAAGTCCAAAATCAAGGTGCTGCTCAATTAGGTTCCTGGGGAGGGTTCTCTTCCTGGCTTGCAGACGGCCACCTTCTTGCTGTGTCTTCATATGGCAAAGAGAAGGAGATAGCTCTGGTGACTCTTCCTCTTTTTATAAGGGCACTAGCCCTATTGGATTAGAGACTCTCTCTTATGACCTCATTTCATCTTTATCACCTCTTCACAGGTCCTATCTCCAAACAGTCACATTGGGGGTTAGGGCTTCAGCAAGTGAATTTTGGGGAGACAGAAACATTCAGTCCATAACAGTGACCACTGGATTGAAAGAAAGGGCTGGTGTCTGTGGACTGCAGGGATAGAATCCACAAGACTTAACATTGATTGACGTGAGGGTGAAAGCAAGCAACGAATCAAAGATGTCATTGAATGTCAAGCTTGAGTGACGGCAAGAGTAGTGGTATCATGTGTAGAATTAGGAGGCTTAGGAGAAAACGCAGGTTTTAGAAGAGTTGGGTTTTAAGGCCAATTGACCTGGAACGTTTAGTATGTGTTAGACACTGGTCCTTTCAGTATATTATGCCATTTAATTATCAAACCACCCCATGGGGTACTGCTATGGTAATCTCCATTTTATAAATGATGAAACAGACATTTGTGGTATTCTAGGATGGAAAAGTTAAATCCCATATTACAGGAAAAAGAAAAAAAAACAACCCAAACTTGTCAAACTAGAATACCCAAGCTGCTATAGTGGCCTTTGTGAATTACGAAGAACATAAGTGGTTTGGAAAATTGGAGACAAGCAGTTGGTATTTGGTTTTCCAACCAAGAAAGAAGCTGGAATCTCAACTAACTTGCATTCAAGAATGCATAGTTGTGCAGTCTCAACCCTTTGGGAGGCTAAGGCGGGAGGATCACTTTAGCCCAGGAATTCGAGGCTGCAGTGAGCTATGATCACATCACTGCACCCAGCCTGGGCAACAGAGTGAGACCTTGACTTTTTTTTTTCTTAAAGGAATGCTTAATGAAAGATTCCAAGGCTGGCATGTGAGCGTTAAGCAAAGAAGCCGCAGACACTAGCAACCAGTGTGGCTTCACCATGAGCAAGTTTTGTGTGATTAACTTCATCTGGAATGTTGAAAGCAGTGTTTGGCTAAAAAGAGGGACAAGGGAATGGAAATAGTTACTGATTAAAGCGTTCCCCTTTAAAGGAAATGATTTAAAAGTAAATGTTAATCCTGTGGGAGGTGTTCAGTGACAGGCTTTGGAGCTCTGCCCTCGCCTTCTGACTTTTTTCTTTCTAATCTGTGATTTGCATGAATATTTACAAAGAGGTTTATTAAATAATTGTACAACATGAAGCTTGGAGCCTGGTAATCATGCTGGATGATAAAAACCAGTATCCCGAAAGTTGTAAACAACAGGATGAAGGGAACAAATTTAACCAAGCAGTGCACTGGGGATAAGCGCAGGTCCCATGACTGGAGAGACCTGGCTTAACAGTACTACATGGGAAAAGGAGTGTTAGGCTGGGCACGATGGCTCACGCCTGTATTCCCAGTACTTTGGGAGGCCAAAGCAGGAGGATCACTTGAGGCCAGGAGTTCAAGGCCAACCTGGGCAACATAGTGAGACCCCCATTTCTACAAAATATAAGAAAATTAGCCTTGCATGATGGTGCATGCTTGTAGTCCCATTCAGGAGGCTAAGGCAGGAGGATGGCTTGAGCCCATAAGTTGGAGGCTGCAGGGAGCTGTGATCACACCACTCTATTCTGGGCTGGGTGGGTCCCTGCTCAAAAAAACAGTGGGATCCCGTCTGTAATCCCAGCACTGTGGGAGGCTAAGGTGGGTGGATCACTTCAAATCAGGAGTTTGAGACTAGCCTGGCCAACATGGCAAAACCCTACCTCTACTAAATACAAAAACTAATTGGTTGTGATGGCACATGCCTGTAATCTTAGCTGCTTGGGAGGCTGAGGCACAAGAATGGCTTGATCCCGGGAGGCAGAGATTGCAATGAACCAAGATTATGCCACTGTACTCCAGCCTGGGTGAGTGACAGAGTAAGACTCTGTCTCAAAAAAAAAAAAAAAAAAAAGTTAGCTGAGAATTAACTATGTAATATGGTTGAAAAAAGAGTAAATGTGACCTTGGCTACTGGTATTATAAGCATAAAGGTTCTGTCCTATCAGTCTTACCTTATTCTAGAGTTCACAGCAAAGTCACCTGAGATACCCTTCCAAAATGTCGTTCTGCTTCCATTGCATAAATAAATACTCTTCTTGGCTCCCTGCTAAGACCAAAGGCTTAGCTTACCTATCATGTCCCAACTGCTTATTTTTATGCCCCTCGTGTATACCACCTGCCCTCTAGTGCATCTGATACATTGGTGTTACCAGAAAATTCCTCCAGCTTGCATGATACCAGTTCCCTTCATGACAGTGACTTGGCTCATTCTGGAATGAGCCTCAGGTGCCTCCCACTTAAGTCTCCACCTCTCTGTTACAAAGCTTCACTGCTTGAGAGAGGGCTGGAAGGTCCTAGCCTCTGCAAATTCTTCTCTGACTTCAGCTCCTCTAGTCCAGCACCTGGTAAGACCTACTCTTCTTTCCACGATCACAGGACCCTTCACACAGAGGTCTGCCCTCGTGTCTCAGGATTAGTTACTTACTTGTCTCCCTTGAAGGAGGGGCCAATGAGGGATCAGCTTTGTATCCTTTCTGCATGGTTCAGTGCTCTGTTCTAGGAGCATTTAAACTTGTTGGGTAGAATAAAAGGTGATTGATGAGCTGAAGTGATGGTTTTCCTTCTACTTCTATGGGACACAGCTAGATTGTTATTAGTACCCACTCTCTAACTCTACTAGTCCCTTGCTTACCAATAATTAAATGCTGGGAAGAAACAAAACAGGCTGGGCAGGATGACTCATGCCTGTAATCCAAGGACTTTGGGAGGTCAAGCCTGGTGGATCACCTCAGGTCAGGAGTTCAAGGCCAGCCTGGCTAATGTGGTGAAAACCTGTCTTTACCAAAAATACAAAAATTAGCTGGGTGTGGTGGTGCTTGCCTGCAATCCCAGCTACTCAGGATGCTGAGGCATGAGAATTGCTTGAACCTGGGAGGCAGAGGTTGCAGTGAGCCAAGATCATGCCACTGTACTCCAGCCTAGGTTACAGAGCGAGACTCCCTCTCAAAAAAAAAAAAAAAAAAAAAAAAAAAAGAAATGAAAAGAAAAAGAAAGAAACAAAACAGATGGATAAGGGGTGAATATCCTTTTAGAGAGGGAGGGAAAATGAAAGACTGATGGATAAACCTACATGTTATATGTGTAACCATGGTAGAGAGTACTTGACAGCCCTGGGTTCAAGTTCACATTCTGCCATACCTGCGGAGTAACTCTGGGCAAACTACTGAACCTCTTTGACCTTTAGTTTTCCTATCTATGAAATGGGCACAAAATTCTTAAAGAATGGCTATGAGGATTAAATGAAAGAATGGTGTAAACTAAGCATCTAATGCACTGCAATGGTACACAGTAAGCCTCAGTAGCTGATTCCTGTTCTATGATGAACTTATCAAAGGATGGCTGGTTCCCGGCCAGGCAGACAGAGGACGTAGGACCCATGTTTATTATCTCGGGGGAGAGGAATTAGACATGTTCTGCATGGCTCCAGATGGAAGAACCTAATAGGTAAAAACTGCAGGGAGGCAGGACTACGCTCTACTTGAATCCAGGGAGTTCCAGATAAGCTGAGAAGGGCTTCTACAAGGTAGCAAGTTCCCCATCACCGGAGGCATTCAAGCACAGGTTTCTGCTGCCCTGCTGGGAATGCTGCAGAGGAGACTCAAGAATCAGGTGGGTAGTTGGGCCAGGATTCCTCTACTCATGTTAAAATGTGATGATCTGTAGTTTTGCTTGAGGTGGGAGGCAATTCCAGAATGGCAGTAACCAATTCCTGTATTCTTTTTTTTCTGCTTTTTTTTTTTTTTTTTTTTTTTTTTGAGACAGAGTCTTGCTCTGCTGCCAGGCTGGAGTGCGGTGGGGCAATCTCGGCTCACTGCGACCTCCGCCTCCCGGGTTCAAGCACTTCTCCTGCCTCAACCTCCTAAGTAGCTGGGACTACGGGCATGTGCCACCGTGACCCACTAATTTTTGTAATTTTAGTAGAGATGGAGTTTCACTATGTTGGCCACGATGGTCTCAATCTCCTGATATTGTGATCTACCTGCCTCGGCCTCCCAAAGGGCTGGGATTACAGGCGTGATTCTTCAACTTTTATTTTAAATTCCTGGGTACATGTGCGGGATGTGCTGATTTGTTACATAGGTAAACGTGTGCCACGGTAGTTTGCTGCACAGATCAACCTATCACTAGATATTCCACCCAGCATCCATTAGCTGTTCTTCCTGATGCTCTCCTTGCACCCAACAGGAGCCCCGTGTGGATTGCTTCCCCCACACCGAGTGTCCGCGTGTTCTTATCATTCAGCTTCCACTTGTAAGTGAGAACACGCAGCATTTGGTTTTCTGTTCCTGAGTTCGTTAGTTTGCAGAGGATAATGGCTTCCAACTCCATCCACATCCCTGCAAAGAACATGATCTCATTCCTTTCTATGGCCGCATAGTATTCCATGGTTTGTAGGTACCACATTTTCCTTCAAATGCTATCATCAATGGGCATTTAGGTTGATTCCGTGATGTTGCTATTGAAAATTGTGCTGCAGTGAACAGTCGCCTGCATGTTCCTTTATGTTAGAATGATAGATGTTCCTTTGTGCTCTTTAAAAGAACTTTGTAGTTTGGCTCTTGACCACAAGAAGACTGGGCTTTCTTTGAACGATTAGAATCCGGAGGGATGTATGGCCTGGAGCTCTCAGAAGGCCAATCGTAGCTGCAGAAGCACCTCTGTGCTCTGAGGAGAGGCATTGCTGTAACCAATTACCTTCAACCCGTCCTCAGACTTCAACTCAGTCCGAGCCCTTTATTGGATAAATAAGGAATGCTTATTGGATAAATGTTTGAATACATGATTCTGTAAAGGAAAAGAAAAACCCATCAGAATGCAAGTATCCATCATTGCTTAGCTTATCAATGTCATGGTCCTGTTCTGGAATTTCTCTGCTAAAAATTCTTCTTGTGTTCACGGGACATTATAAATCTTTCGGAATATGTTAGAATCACATCTGAGTACTGTCAGTTCCTATAATAGGCTGGGAGGAGGGATGCTTTTTTGGGTGAATATGAGTTAAAAAAAGTAATAAACTTTCTTCTGTCTCAGCCCACACCTCTTTGAAGGTCCTGGCATATGTTGGGTCTAACTCCAAACTACTACCAACATCTCCTCCCTCCATGAATGATTTGCGTTCCTTTGGAGACAGCCTCCCAGGGGAAGTCCTGGAAACAGAACCCTCACTCCCCCTGTCTCCCCGAGAACAACACAAGTCAACAAATCTGGAATCCTTGCCTCTGTCCTCTCTTAAACAGTTGTTACTGAGAATCAAAGTCAGCCTACAGTGCTGTGGCTTGATTCAAGTGTCCACACTGGGAGAACACAGCTTCAGGAATATATATAGCCCAGTCCTGTCAGACTCCATCCTGTTGCTACTTATCACTCCATAAATCAGTAAACAGCCGTATGTCACCACCAGCACCAACAGTCAGCTGCTCAGAGTTGAGTGGCTGAAATCTCCTTTCTAGTTCCTTTGAATTCCCGAGAGGGGGAGACACTCAGCAGCTTTATTCCATTATTTTTGCTGTTGGATGCTATGAATCCCCCAAATTTGAGACAGATCTCAGTTAATTTAGAAAGTTTATTTTGTCAAGGTGGAGGAGGATGTGCACCTGCGATGCAGCCTCTGGAAGTCCTGACGTCCTGTGCCCAAGGTCGTGGGGCACAGTTTAGTTTTATACATTTAAAGTGGTCAGGAGACATCAATCAACATGTGTAAGAAGGACGTTGATTGGGTCTAGAAAGGCGGAACAACTTGAAGCCAAGGTAAGAAACTTCCAGGTCTTAAGGAGGCAAGAGAGGAATGGCTGCATTCTTTTGAGTTTCTGATTAGCCTTTCCGAAGAAGGCAATCAGATATGCATCTACCTCAGTGAGCGAAGGGATGACTTTGAATAGAACGGGAGGCAGGTTTGCCCTAAGTAGGTCCCAGCTTGACTTTCCCCTTTAGCTTAGTGATTTGGGCGCCCCGAGATTTATTTCCCTTTCACAATGCTTAATGTGAGAGCCATATAAGCTGGCCACACCGTCTTCTCTCCAGAGCAATTTGGGACGTCAGGGAGGAGCTGCGTGTGGAAGAAGGCCTCAAGACCTCAAGGACACAAGGGAGGAGGAGAAGATTCAAGCCCTCTTGCTGCCTGGGTTTGTTTTGATGTCCTGGTTCTCTTCTCAATGGCATGTGAAGCAGATGATTTGATAAGACAGAGCCTGGGACAGCCAGGCTGGGAAGCAGCTCTGCCCTTATAAAAGCTAAGTGGCAGGGCCCTGGAGAAGGGGCCAGAAACGGGCTGCTCCTGGGCTTCCAGGTAAAGAGACCAGAGGGCTCCCATGTGGGACATCAGGTTAGGTGACTCATTAGGGACTTGAAGCAAAACCCACAGCCCTGGGATTCCCGGGGAATACAGTGAGGGATGGTGGATGGTAGCCACGGTCAGCTAGCACTAGTCAAGGATTTAGGATCTAGTTTTTCCACCCTTGTGAAGGCATTGTAAGTTACCTTTATGATAATGAACAGGCATTGTCCTTCAGAACAGAGGTGAGAAGTTATGCACAGAAGATAGGGAATGTGATATAGCCTTGTTAAGGGCAGCTCTGAGGCCTGGCATGGTGGCTCCTGTCTGTGATTCCCAGCACTTTGGGAGACCGATGTGAGCAGATCACCTGAGGTCAGGAGTTTGAGACCAGCCTAGCCAATGTGGCGAAGCCCTGTCTTTACTAAAAATACAAAAATTAGCTGGGCGTGGTAGTGCACGCCTGTAATTCCAGCTACCTGTGAGGTTGAGGCAGGAGAATCACTTGAACCCAGGAGGCAGAGGTTGCAGTGAGCTGAAATTGCACCATTGCACTCCAGCCTGGACGACAGAGTGACTGTCTCAAAAAAAAAAAAAGAAAGAAAGAAAGAAAGAAAATTAAGTCCAACAACAAGAAACCAGCTTCCAGAGAATTTCAGTCTCAGATCTAGGCCCAGAAACATTAAAAAAAAAAAAAAATTAGCTGGGAATGGTAGCACCTGCCTGTAATCCCAGCTATTTGGGAGGCTGAGGCAGGATCGCTTGAACCCAGGAGGCAGAGGTTGCAGTGAGCCAAGATCTCACCACTGCAGTCCAGCCTGGGCAGCAAGAGCGAGACTCCGTCTCAAAAAAACAAAAAAGGAGCTGCTCTGGTTTTCATTTGCAAAACTCAGTAAGCAGAGAGACAGAGTTTGTGCATTGATTTCGACTGGTTGGAATCTCGGCTTGGTGGGGGAGAATGAGAGGGAGAGAGAGAAACAGAGGGAGAGTTTGTGCATTGATTTTTGATTAATCTAGACTTGGCAGGGGTAGAACTGGAATCTTGAAAAAGCTGAATTCCAAATCAGTGGACTTCTCGTGTGAAATTGTTTTAGCATCTGTATTGTGGAGTGAGTTGGTATTAACGGAAACAAATTTTCATTTTATTCTCTCATTTCTTTTTTCCCGTTTAGAGGGGCTGTTCTATAGGAAAACACACATGATGGGCTCAAACTTTAGGATATGGTGGGATTTATTCAAGAACAGATGAAGCAGGATGGGGGTGAGGGCTCCATGGGCACGTGGTCTGTAATCGTCTTAGACTGAGTCAGGAAACCACTCAATGAAATGATCTGAAAATGAGTGTTTGGGAAGAAAGGCAGCAGCAACAACACACAACAATATTCTTTTGCTAGGAACCAGGTCAGCTCGCTGGAGGTTGAAAAGGAAAGTGAGGCTGGGTGGGTGGCTCACGCCTGTAATCCCAGCACTTTGGGAGGCCAAGGCAGGAGGATCACCTGAGGTCAGGAGTTTAAGACCAGCCCAGTCAACATGGTGAAACCCTGTCTCTACTAAAAATACAAAAATTAGCCGGGCATGGTGGCAGGCGCCTATAACCTCAGCTACTCGGGAGGCTGAGGCAGGAGAATCAGTTAAACCCAGGAGGTGGAGGTTGCAGTGGGCTGAGATTGCACCATTGCACTCCAGCCTGGGCAACAAGAGTGAAACTCCATCTAAAAAAAGAAAAAAGAAAAAGAAAATGATAGTGAGTGAGGAGGGTGCAGGAATTGTTGGTATGTGAGCAGAAAATGCTCAGGTCTTCAGAGGCAATTAATAGGATAGGCTTAAAAATAGTTTTTAATCTTCTAAGCTTAGAAAGACCTCTGGGAAGAGGAATGGAAGGAGAGAAAGAGGCTGAGAGGCTGAAAAAGGCTTAGCTCAGATGCGGGTGGGAGAAACAGGACGTCTCATCTAGAGGCAGGCTGATGGTTTAAAAACTCTGTGGGCCAGGCACAGTGGCTCATGCCTGTAATCTTTGCGCTTCGGGGAGCTTCGAGAGGGGGGAATCACTAGAGGCCAGGGGTTTGAGACCAGCCTGGACAGCATAGCAAGACCCCTATCTCTACAAAAAAACGAAAAAAATTAGCTGGATGTGGTGGCAGACACGTGTGGTCCCAGATATTGTGGAGGGTGTGGCAGGAGGATTGCTTGAGCCCAGGAGTTTGAGGCTGCAGTGAGTTGTGATCCTGCTGTTGCGCTCCAGTCTGGGTGACCGAGTGACACCTTTCTCAAAAAAAAAAAAAAAAAAAAAAAAAACCAAAAGTTTTCTGAATCTATATTCTGGGAAAGTAGAAGTTGAACTATCAAGACTTGGGGAATTCAGGACAAGAGTTATGGGATTTTGGAACTCACATTATGGCTGAGAGTAGGCTTAAGGAATTTGCTGGAGACAGCTGAAAGTCAGGAATCTTTCAAGTGGGTTTCTCCAGCTGGGGCAAATATGGAAAAGAAGAGGGAAGTTTTCCTTGGAGGCAGATGTTCCAGGATAAAGCTAAGGCATTCCAGAGTGGAAGGAAGATGCAGTAGCCACAGAAACAGGGATGTTGCCCGGGGAAAAAAAGGAAAAAAAGCCTTAAGAACGTGCAGAGGCTGGGTGCGGTGGCTCACGCCTGTAATCCCAGCACTCAGGGAGGCCGAAGAGGGTGGATCACCTGAGGTTAGAAGTTCAAGACCAACCTGGCAAAACCAATATCTGTTATCCCCATTAACCGGATTTCTGCCTAAATGAGCTATCATTCTAGAATTTACAAAAAATAACAGCCTTATTATACCAACTCTTATAGCTATTATAACCGTACTAAACCTATACTTCTCTATACACCTACTTTATTTCACCTCATAACACTATTTCCCACATCCAATAACAAGAAAATAAAATGACAGTTTGAAAACACAAAACCGACACTATTCTTACCTTCATTTATTATCTCTTCCATCCTCCTCCTGCCTGTCTCTTCACTGCTACTGACTCTGACTTAGAAATTTAGGTTATGCCAGGTGTGGTGGCTCACGCCTATAATTCCAGCACTTTGGGAGGCCTAGGCAGGTGCATCACCTGAAGTCAGGAGTTCAAGACCAGCCTGGCCAACATGGCAAAACCTCGTCTCTACTAAAAAAAAAAAAAAAAAAAAAAAAAAAAAATAGCTGGGCATGGTGGCCAGTGCCTGTAACCCCAGCTGCCCAGGAGGCTGAGGCAACAGAATTGTTTGAACATGGGAGTCAGAGGTTGCAGTGAGCCGAGACTGCACCACTGCACTTCAGTGACAGAGTGGAACTGTGTCTCAAAAATAAATAAATAAATAAATAAGAAATTTAGGTTAAATGAGACCAAGCACCTTCAAAGCCCTTAGTAAGCAAAGTATTCTTAATTTCTGTAACAAATCTAAGGACTCCAAGACTCTATCCTGCATCAGTTGAACGCAAATCAACCACTAAGCTAACCCTGTTTTAGACTGGTAGGGCCCAAACCCACGAATATTTAGTTAACAGCTACACACCCGAGTCAACTGGCTTCAATCTACTTGAAGGAGGAGAAAGGCAGGAGGAGCTCAGGCAGGATAGAAGCTGCTGCTTTGAATTTGCAATTCAACATGAGATAGCACCTCAGGGCTGGTGAAAAGAAGCCTTTGACCTCTGTCTTCAGATTTACAGTCTAATGCTTGCTCAGCCATTTTACGCTTACACCCATGTTCATTCATTGCTGATTGTTTTCAACTAACCACAAAGCTATCGGAACACTATACCTGTTATCCGGTGCGTGAGCAGGGATAGTAGGCGCTGCCTTAAGCCTCCTAATTTGAGCAGTACTGGGCCAGCCAGGAACTCTGCTAGGAGATGATCAAATCTATAATGTTATTGTTACCCCTATGCATTTGTTATAATCTTCTTTATAGTTATAATAATTGGAGGTTTCCTCAACTGGCTAATTCCCTTGATAATTGATGCACCCAATACGGCGTTTCCCCAAATAAATAACATGAGCTTCTGACTTCTCCCCCAATTCTTTCTTTTCTTTCTTTTTTTTTTCCGAGGCAGAATTTCGCTCTTGTTCCCCAGGCTAGAGTGCAATGGCATGGTCTCGCCCCACTGCAACCTCCGCCTCCTAGGTTCAAGTGATTCTTTTGCCTCAGCCTCCCACGTAGCCGGGATTACAGGCATGCGCCACCATGTCCGGCCAATTTTGTATTTTTAGTAGAGATAGGGTGTCTTCATGTTGGCCAGGCTGGTCTCAAACTCCTGACCTCAGGTGATCCACCTGCCTCGGCCTCCGAAAGTGCTGGGATGACAGGCTTGAGCCGCTGCTCCGGGCTTCCCCCATTCTTTCTACTTCTTGTATCCTCAGTAGTGGAGGCAGGTGCCGGAACTGGCTCAACAGTTTATCCCCCTTTAGCAGGGAACCTAGCACAGGCAGGAGCCTCCGTGGACTTGACCATCTTCTTGCTCCACTTAGCAGGTGTCTCCTCTTTCTTAGGAGCCCTCAGCTTTACGACCACAGTCATCAACATCAAACCCCCGGCCATCTCCCCACATCAGACACCCCTTTTCGTCTGATCCCTCCTCATCACAGCAGTCCTACTCCGACCCCTCCCAGTCCCTGCCGCCGGCACTATTGTGTTACTAACTGACCGCAACCTCAACACTTCTATTTTTTGACCCTGCTGGCGGGGGTGACCCTATCCTTTACCAACATTTATTTTGATTTTTTGGTCACCCTGAGGTCTATCTCCTCATCCTACCAGGGTTCGGGATCATTTCTCACATTGTGACATATTATTCTGGAAAAATGGAGCCATTTGGTTACTTGGATGCAGTATGAGCCATAATATCAACTGGCTTCTTAGAGTTTATTGTATGAGCCCTCCATATAGTTACAGTAGGAACAAATGTAGACACACATACATACCTCATATTCGCTACCATCATTATTGCTATCCAGACTGGCATTAAAGTATTTAGCTGACTAGCTACCCTGTACGTGGTAACATCGAATGATTCCCCACAATACTCCGAGCCCTAGGGTTTATTTTCTTCTTCATGGTAGGAGGACTGACCAGCATCATATTAGCTAACTCATCACTAGATACATCTTACACGACACATATTTTGTTGTAGCCCACTTCCACCATATCCTGCCAATTGGGGCAGTGTTTGCCATTATAGGTGGCTTTGTCCACTGATTCCCCCTATTTTCAGGCTATACACTCAATCAAGCCCACGCCAAAATCCACTTCACTACTATATTTATAGGTGTTCATTTAACTTTCTTCCTGCAGCATTTCCTTGGCCTCTCCTGTATACCTTGACATGACTCCGACTCTCTGGATGCATATACTGCATGAAATACGATCTCATCTGTAAGCTCATTTATCTCACTAACAGCAGTCATGTTAATAATTTTTATCAGCTGAGAGGCCTTTGCTTCAAAATGAGAAGTATTAATAATTGAACAACCATCTACTGACCTAGAGTGACTGTACGGCTGCCAGCCCCCTTACCACACACTGGAGGAACCAGCCTACGTGAATATCTACACGAGAAAGGAAGGCATCCGACCCCCAGAGACTGGTTTCAAGCCAATCCCGTAACCTCTGTGACTTTCTCTATAACATATTAGTACAGTTATCACATGACTTTGTCAAAGTTAATTCATAGGTGAAACCATATATATCTTTTTTTTTTTTTTTGAAACACAGTCTCGCTCTGCCACCTGGCTGGAGCACAGTGGTGATCTTGGCTGACTATAACCTCTGACTCCCTGGTTCAAGCGCTTCTCCTGCCTCAGCCTTCCAAGTAGCTCGGATTACAGGCACACGCCACCATACTCAGCTAATTTTTGTATTTTTAGCAAAGACGGGATTTCACTATGTTGGCCACACTGGTCTCGATCTCCTGACCTTGTAATCCACCTGCCTTGGCTTCCCAAAGTGCTGGGATTACAGGCATGAACCACCATGCCCAGCCTAAACCCTATATATCTTAATGGCTCATCCATTTCAGCTATTTCAGCTAGGTCTCCAAGACGCTACATCCCCTCTTATAGAACTACTCACTTTTCATGACCATCCTCTTATAATTAATTATCTTTCTGATTAGTTCCCTGGTCCTATATATTATTTCCCTAATACTGACAACAAAATTAACTCATACCAGCACCATTAGATGCCCAAGAGGTGGGGACTGTGTAAACTATCCTGATCTTCACTGCCCTCCCCTCTCTAGGTATTCTACACGACAGATGAAATTAATAGCTCCTCCCTCACTGTCAAAACAATCGGCCACCAAAGGTACTGAAGCTATGAGTGTACGGATTACAAAGATGTAAGCTTTGATTCTTACATGACTCCAACAACAGACTTAAAACCAGGATAACCTGGACTCCTTGAAGTTGATAACCAAACAATTCTCCCATTGGAAATCCCTATTCGTCTATTAATCTCATCTGAAGATGTCTTGCACTCATGAACTATCCTGTCACTGGGTCTCAAAACAGATGCAGTCCCTGGTGCTTAAATTAAACCACCTTAAGCGCTACATGGCCAGGCCTTTACTATGGCCAATGCTCAGAAA
This sequence comes from Saimiri boliviensis, assembly GCF_048565385.1. Taxonomy (NCBI): domain Eukaryota; kingdom Metazoa; phylum Chordata; class Mammalia; order Primates; family Cebidae; genus Saimiri; species Saimiri boliviensis. The sequence goes on along the minus strand of NC_133468.1, from coordinate 37,486,559 downwards.
TGTGTGGGTCCAACCACAGTTTTATACCTATCATCCTATAATTAGTTCCCTTAAAATGCTTAGAAACCTGATCGGCATCTACACGATCACATCACTGTAAAGTGAATCTAGCATTAACCTTTTAAGGTAAAGCCTGAGGAGATCGAAGCCCCCCTATAGTGAAACAGTGAAATGTCTCACTAGATACTTCCACATGGTCCATTGTTGTCCTATTGATAACTCTGTTTTCTACGTTCTCCAGTTAAACATACCAAGTTTAGCTTATCATCTACCCTCTACACCAAAAACAACCAAAGCACAGAAACCCCTTGAGAATTAAAATGAATGAAAATGTATTTGCCTCTTTTGTTACCCCAACAATTGTAACATGAATCATTTTATTTCCTACTATTCTATTTCCAACCCCCAGTCATTTAATGAACAACTGACTGACTTCCACATGACAATGACTAATCCGACTTGTACTAAAACAAACAATAATAATTCATAATGTTAAAGGGTGAACCTGATTTCTTATACTGACCTCCCTGGCGAAACTCCATCTCTACTAAAAATACAAAAATTAGCTGGACCTGGTGGCGAGCGCCTGTAGTCCCAGCTACTCAGGAAGCTGAGGCAGGAGAATTGCTTGAATCCAGGAGGCAGAGGTTGCAGTGAGCTGAGAGCATGCCTCTTCACTCCAGCCTGGGTGACAGAGCAAGACTCCATCTCAAACAAAACAAAACAAAACAAAACAAAAACAAACAAAAAAAACCCCTGCAGATTTGGTGAATTACAGAGAGAAAGGCATACGTCTAGAAAAGGGGGACAGGCATGAAGCCATACCAATTGGTATGACTTTGGACAACTGGTATGGTTGATTGACAGGCTGGAAAAGCAGGAACCATACAGGCTTGTTGGTTTCACTTTTGCATTTTTTTTTTTTGCTAATCCTTTCACTAAGCTAATATAAACTTATTTATGGCTGATAATAGCAACTTGGATCTTGCATGTATGGACGCTGGGTTTAGGAAACATGATATCACTTGGGAATTAATGTTAAAGCTGTAAACTACTCTAATGGACATATCTGGTTTGGGGATTAAGTGATTTTTCTAAATATTGTGGATTTGGGCCTCATGCTATTGTATTGTGTTTCCTGATAATTCCCTGAAATTCCCAAAAAGATTGGGCATTCAAGAAATGGGGGTTATCACATTTGGAAGGTGTTGATGTTCCTGCGGGAAATATTCCAGTCTAGGAGAGCAATGAAAAAGAAACACAGGCCTCGAAGGTGCTCCTTTGGCCAGGGCTCAGCAGACTCAGAGGAAAGGAAAAAAGTAAGGAAACCGAGTGAAATGATACTTAGTCTTCAGTTGCTCTGAATCGATCCAAATGAATAGAGAGAAAACATTAACATAGACTTTTTTTTTTTTTTTTTGAGACAGGGCCTTGCTCTGTTGCCCAGGTTGCAGTACAGAGGCATGATCATATCTCATCGCAGCATCAAACTCCTAAGCTCAAGCGATCCTCCTACCTCAGCCTTCTGAATAGCTGGGACTACAGGCACACATCACTATGCCCAGCTAATTAAAAAAAATTTTTATAGAGATGGGGTCTTGCTTTGTAGCCCAGGCTGGTCTCGAACTCTTAGCCTCAAGGGATCCTCTCACCCCAGCTTCCCAAAGTCTAGGTATCAGCCACTGTGCCTGGCCTTTAAGTAGATTTTTACCTTACTTGCCTTGTGGTAAAAGAATTTGGTATACGCCGGGCGCGGTGGCTCAAGCCTGTAATCCCAGCACTTTGGGAGGCCAAGGCGGGTGGATCACGAGGTCGAGAGATTGAGACCATCCTGGTCAACATGGTGAAACCCCGTCTCTACTAAAAATACAAAAAATTAGCTGGGCATGGTGGCATGTGCCTGTAATCCCAGCTACTCAGGAGGCTGAGGCAGGAGAATTGCCTGAACCCAGGAGGCAGAGGTTGCGGTGAGCCGAGATCACGCCATTGCACTCCAGCCTGGGTAACAAGAGCGAAACTCCGTCTCAAAAAAGAATTTGGTATACATAATACCTGATTCTCAAAAATATTTTCACATTTGTGAACTAATACATGTTTATTTTTGTAAATATCTCATGCATTCTAGAGAACAATATTCATGCATTGAATATAAATTGTGAGATGAGTTGCTAATTTTTTTTTTTTTTTTTTGAGACAGAGTCTTACTCTGTTGCCCAGGCTGAAGTGCAGTGGCGTGATCTTGGCTCAGTGCAACCTGTGCCACCCAGGTTCAAGCGATTCTCCTGCCTCTGCCTCCTGAGTAGCTGGGATTACAGGCATGTGCTGCCATGCCCATCTAATTTTTTTTTTGTATTGGTAGTAGAGATGGGTTTTCGCCACGTTGGCCAGGCTGATCTCAAACTCCTGACCTCAGGTGATCCGCCTGCCTCAGCCTCCCAAAGTGCCAGGATTATAGTCCTGAGCCACCCCGCCCGGGCTGGGTTGTTATTTTTATGTCCTATTTTATTTGCTGGCCCTCCCTTTTACTTAGAATGTGTCCCTTAGGATATCTTGTTTTATGTGGAGTTCCTAAGTTCTGCTCTTTTACTTTGCATGGACTCCAAGCCTAGTCCCTTATGCCCTTAGGTGTGGCTATTAATCTCCAAAATTCTAGATTCTTAGAATCAGCATTTTCCCCAAACAACCCCACTTTGGTGTTTGCTTAGAAGTCTGTTGTTGTAAAACATTTTTTTTTTTTTTTTTTTTGCCCTTGGAGATTTTTCTTATTTTCTTGTAGGCTCAGCAATGCATTGACAATATGTTTATTGTAATTCTCCCATCATCTGACTGTTTTGTGGTAGAATGTTCTTTCAAAATATCTAAAGCACCAGACTGTCAGATGTAGATATATTTTTCTTTTTTTAAAATAGGAACAGGGCCTTGCTCTGTCACCTGGGCTGAAGTGCAGTGCCATGATCATAGCTCACCATAACCTCGAACCCCTGGGCTTAAGTGGTCCTCTTGCTTCAGCCTCCCAAGTAGGTGAGACCACAGGCACATACCACCATGCCCACCTAGGCGAATTAAAACTTTTTTTTTTTTAAGAAATAGTGTCTTACCATGTTGTCCAGGCTGGTCTCGAACTTCTGGTTTAAGCGATTATCTGGCCTCTGCTTCCCAGCATTCTCTAGATATTCTTTCTGAGCAAATAATAGGTGGAGAGTTCCCTACTCACCTTTCTATTTAGGGCAGGAGCAAAACATAGTCCTCAAGAATACTCAGTGATCTTTGTTTCTAGTTGAGAAGTAGGACAGGACATACAGCTCTTCTGGATGGGAGAAGCAAGAAGATTAGTGTTACCTTTTCTCCAACCTCTATTTCTTTATTTTTTGAGTCAGGGTCTTGTCCCTCAGCCACCCCATCATGGCTTCCCCCGCCACCCACCCCCCCGCCCCCGATCGCACTGCAGCTGCAACCTCTTAGGCTCAAGCAATTCTCCTACCTCAGCCTCTTGAGTAGCTGGGACCACAGGTGCACACTACCATGCTTGGCTAATTTTTTGAGATGAAGTCTCACTCTGCTGCCCAGGCTGGAGTGCAGCGGCATGATCTTGGCTCACTGCAACCTTCGCTTCCTGGGTTCAAGTGATTCTCCTGCCTCAGCCTCCCAAGTAGCTGGGATTACAGGTGCCTGCTACCATGCCCTGCTAATTTTTGTGTATTTGGTAAAGATGGGGTTGCACCACATTGACAAAGCTGGTCTTGAACTCCTGACCTCAGGTGATCCACCTGCCTTGGCCTCCCAAAGTGCTGGGATTACAGGCACGAGCCACAGCACCCTGTCCTAATCTTTTATTTTTTGTAGAGATGGGGGTCTCACTATGTTGCCCAGGCTAGTCTCTAACTTCTGTCCTCAAATGATCCTCCTGTCTTGGCCTCCCAAACTGCTGGGATTATAGGCATGAGCCACCATTCCTGGCCCTTCTCCCTTCCACCCTCTGGCTGGATCTCAAATGTCGTGTCAATTTTGTGATACTGTTTTCTTGCATCTTTTTTGTTTCCACATTTTTAAAAACTATAAGTTCTGGGGTCCATGTGCAGGTCATGCAGGATTGTTACATAGGTATACGTATGCTATGGTGGTTTGCTGCATCCATCCCACCACCTATATTAGGTATTATATTAGGAGGGATAACATTATATCCCTCCCAATCCTCCCAACCCCTGCCATCCCTCCCCTAACTCCCATCCCCCAACATACCCCAGTGTGTGATGTCCCCCTCCCTGTGTCCATGTGTTCTCATTGTTCAACACCCACTTATGAGTGAGAACATAGGGTGTTTGGTTTTCTGTTCTTGGGTCAGTTTGCTGAGAATGATGGTTTCCAGCTTCATCCATGTCCCTACAAAGGATGTCAACTCATCCTGTTTATGGCTGGATAGTATTCCATGGTATATATGTGCCACATTTTCTTTATCTAGTCTATCATTGATGGGCATTTGGGTTGGTTCCAAGTCTTTGCTTGGAAACAGTGCTGCAATGAACATACATTGCACAGAGATCTTTTAAGGAGGAATTTCAAAGAAAGGAACAATGTTAATGACAGTACACTTAGAAGGAACTAGAGGGAAGAAAGAATGAAGGACACAAAAGGAATAAGAACAAAATGAGAGACAAAATAGGTCTAGGTCTAGACATCAGCTGTATGGTACAAATAAGAGCCTGTTGGCATGAGTATATGATATGCCCAGGCCCCTTAGATTTTCAGAAAGGACCCCCTTCATAATTTATTAATGGTAATATAGACAGATAAAGTGACAATGGATTGATTTTCTATTGTATTTATGCTCTGACTTTGGGGCTTTGGGGACTAGAGTTCAAAAATATATAAAGGGGCTGAGTGCGGCAGCTCATGCCTGTAATCCTAGCACTTTGGGAGGCTGAGGGGGGTGGATTGTCTGAGCTTAGGCGTTTGAGACTGGTCTGGGCAATGTGTGAAAACCCCGTCTCTACTAAAAAAACCACAAAAATTAGCAGAGTGTGGTAACACATGCCTGTAATCCCAGCTACTTGAGAGGCTGAAGCAGAAGAATCACTTGAACCTGGGAGGCAGAGGTTGCAGTGAGCCGAGATCACACCATTGCATACCAGCCTGGGTGACAGAGCATGACTCCCTCTCAAAACCAACCAAGCAAACAACAAAACATATGAAGTATGTCAAGTCCTTATAATTCAGTTTGTTGGAGAAGATGTCAACAGTGATATGAACAGTATACTGCAGTCTGTGATCCCTGCCAGCGTTAAAGTGGTGTCAGGGTTCATCCAAGCAAGTTCATTATGAGTCAAGGAAGTCAAATAAAGGCTTCAGAGACCATTAGCCAGGTGTAGTGGCTCACGCCTGTAATCCTAGCACTTTGAGAGGCTGAGACGCAAAGATCACTGGAGCCCAGGAGTTTGAGGCTGCAGTGAGCTATGATCGTGCCACTGCAATTTAGCCTGGGCAACAGAGCATGACTCTGTCTCTTAAAAATCAAAAAAGTCTTCAGGGAAAGAGAGATGGACAGGGACAGGGACAGGAACTGCCCTTAAAGGATAGGTTTCATTCTAGAGCATCCAAGAGAAAGGCAGAGGCAAACTCTCTACATGGAGAACTGTCTGGTGGGTTTCTCACTCCTGGTGTTTTCTCTACTCCTGCTTGCTATGGGGCAGTTCGCTCTCATGACGTAGATTCTCATGTATTTTCTTCTCCATCTTACCCAACAAACTGTTTTTAAAACCTCCTATAGGCTTGGCACAGTGACTCACTCCTATAATGAGGCCAAGGTTGGTGGATCATCTGAGGTCAGGAGTTCCAGGGCAGCCTGACCAACATGGTAAAACCCTATCTCTACTAAAAATACAAAAATAAGCTGGGTGTGGTGGTGCATGCCTGTAATCCTAGCTACTGGGGAGGCTGAGACAAGAGAATTGCTTGAATCTGGGAGGTGGAGACTGCAGTGAGCCAAAACTGCACCACTGCATTCCAGCCTGGGCAACAGGGCAAGACTCCATCTCAACAACAACAACACCTCCCCACCACCCCCTGCCCATAGACCAGGCCCCGTGGCTCATGCCTGTAATCTCAGCCCTTAGGGAGGCTGAGGCAGGCAGTTCACTTGCAGTCAGGAGTTTGAGACCAGCCTGGCCAACATGGTGAAACCCTGTCTCTACTAAAAATACAAAAATTAGCCATGTGTGGTGGCGCATGCCTGCAGTCCCAGCTACTTGGGAGACTGAAGCAGGAGAATTGCTTGAATCCAGGAGGCAGAGGTTGCAGTGAGCTAAGACAGCACCATTGTACTCCAGCATGGGAGACAGAGTCAGATTTCATCTCCAAAAACAACAACAACAACAACAACAACAACAACCACCACCCACCACCACCTCCTGTAATTATAATGCTGCTAGTTCTTGGTTGGTCAGTAGGTACTTAGAGCATTAGCAAAGCATAGAAATGCATAAGCTTTTCATGAACGGTAACGATGAAGAAACAGTTGTTGATTTCAATTTTTCTATAATTTGTAACTTTCTAATTCCGTGAAATACCTTCAATGAATAATTAGTTGGTATTTGCAAATGCTTAGCACTCTCTAGAGAAAGGTGCTATATTACTATAAAGAAAAGGGCCTCTGGTGTCAAGCTTAGTACCTCTGAGCCTGGAAGGATCAATTAACTAACTAACTAAATTCCTAGAACAAAAGTTGATTTGATGGCTTGTTACACAGAGGAGTCAAGGCAAAGAAACAATAATTACAAGTGATTTACCCTGGAAAAAAGAGGAAGGCCTCTATGAAACAGCAAGAGTGAGAAGATTCTTAATTTTAATCTTTTAAAAATTTTTTTTATTTTTATTTTTTGAGATGGAGTCTCGCTCTGTTGCCCAAGCTGGAGTGCAGTGGTGCGATCTTGGTTTACTGCAATCTCTGCCTCTCGGGTTCAAGTGATTCACGTGCCTCAGTCTCCTCAGTAGCTAGGATTACAGGCACCCACCACCATGCCTGGCTAATTTTGGTGTTTTTAGTAGAGATGGGGTTTCACCATGTTGGCCAGGCTGGTCTTGAACTCCTGAACTTGAGTGATCTGCTTGCCTCGGCCTCCCAAAGCACTGGGATTACAGTTGTGAGCCACCATGCCCGGCCTCATCTTGTTTTTGATGATAGTTTTACCAACGTCTGCAAAGGGGAACATGGGATTTTAAGCCACTTTTGTGTGAGGAAGAGAGGTTTTATCTGTCATTGCTATGCATAATTTGGTACATGTTTTAACATAGTGAATATTAGAACCAAGTTCTAGTAGGTAAAAGATCAAGGCAGATGAAATATCTTTCAAAATAAATGGAAGCCATTTGATGGTAGCTTGAGAGATTACAAAAATCAGACATATATTTTAAAACAATGACTCTTTTGTTTTTTTGAGACAGTCTCGCTGTGATTCCCAGGCTGGAGTGCAGTGGCGCGATCTCGGCTCACTGCAACCTCTGCCTCCCAGGTTCAAGCAGTTCTCCTGCCTCGGCCACCCAAGTAGCTGAGACTACAGGCGCGTGCCACCACGCCCGGCTAATTTTTGTATTTTTAGTAGAGATAGGGTTTCACCATATTGGCCAGGCTGGTCTCAAACCCCTGATCTCAGGTGATCTGCCCACCTTGGCCTCCCAAACTGTTGGGGTTACCAGCGTGAGCCACTGCACCTGGCCAGAATGACTTTTTTCATAGGGGAACTGGGAACTCCGAGTAATGTTATATGTTATAGCAACTAACTAAATGTCATTGCTCACTCTGGAATCATCTTCCTTGAGTAAATACTATATATGTTAGTGCTTGGTTAGAGCCATTCAGAAAGGCCCAGTCATGTTTTTGGGACTAGAACTGGGACTGAAATTCTCTGGAAGCTGTTTCTTACTGTTGGGCTTAATTTCCTTTCTTTCTTTTCTTTTTTTTTTTTTTTTTTTTTTGAGACAGAGTATCACTCTGTCACCCAGGCTTGAGTGAAGTGGTGCAATCTTGGCTCACTGCAACCTTTGCATCCCGGGTTCAAGTGATTCCCCTGCCTCAGCCTCCCAGGTAGCTGGGATTACAGGTATGCACCACCATGCCTGGCTAATTTTTGTATTTTTAGTAGACACAAGGTTTTGCCATGTTGGCCAGGCTGGTCTCGAACTTCTGACCTCAGGTGATCCACTCACCTTGGTTTTCCAAAGTGCTCGGATTTCAGGCATGAGCCACCGTGTCCGGCCCTGGGCTTGATTTTCTAAGTTGCTCATCTCCACAGTTTCCAGCCAACACTCATGCGTTCTATTTTACCACAAACTTGCTTCCCCTAGGCGAGTGCCAACTCTTCCTCCTCTTATTGTTTCTGCTGGAAATTCCAACACTTCTTTTTTAGGTTAAGGGTTTGAAAACATCATTTTAGAGAAAGTGTTCTGTTTTGAAATGCCCTTAAGGAATGTAGTTAGAGGTGGCTGCATTAATTCCAGTGCTAATTCCTCTAATTAGTTTGAGTTGCTATGAGAAATACCACAGACTGGGTGGCTTAGAAACAACATAGAAGTATTTTTCACAGTTTTGAAGGCTGAAAGTCCGAGATCATGGTGTTAGCATGGCTGGGTTCTGATCAGCCTCGCCTTCTGGGTTACAGCCAGCCAGCTTCGTGTTGTATCCCACATGGCTAAAACCGAGCCAAGTCATTTCTCTGGCCTCTTTTTTTTTTTTGAGACTGAGTTTTCACTCTTGTTGCCCAGGCTAGGGTGCAATGGCACGATCTTGGCACACTGCAACCTCTGCCTCCTGGTTCAAGTGACTCTTCTGCCTGAGCCTCCCAAGTAGCTGGAATTATAGAAATGTAGCTAACTTTTTTGTATTTTTAGTGTAGACGGGGTTTCACCATGTTGGCCAGGCTGCTCTTGAACCCCTGACCTCAGGTGATCCTCCTGCCTTGGCTTCCAGAAGTGCTGGGATTATAGGCGTGAGCCGAAGCGCCTGGCCTTTTTTTTTTTTTTTAATTAAAATTTTTGGGACAGGGTCTTGCTCTGTCACCTAGGCTGGAGTGCAGTGATGCGATCATAGCTCATGTAGCCTTGAACTCCTGGGTTCAAGTGATTCTCCACCTCAGCCTCCTGAGTAGCTGGGACCACAGGCACATGCCACCATGCACAGTTAATTTTTAAATTATTCATTTTTAGAGATGGGGGGTCTCACTGTGTTGCCCAGGCTGGTCTTGAACTCCTGGCCTCAAGCAATCCTCAAACCTCAGCCTCCCAAAGTGATGGGATTACAGGCATGAGCCACTGCATCCAGCTTGGCCTCTTCTCTCTCATTCATGAGGACCTCATTCTTATGACCTAGTGACCTCCCCAAACCCTCACCTCCAGATACCACCATATTGGGGATTAGATTTGAACATATGAATTTTGGAGGTGACACAAACATTCCACTCATAACACCATTTTTCAGGTGAAGCAAAAGAGAGCCAGAGAACTTGTAACTCATGTCAAAGCCATGTGTGTGTAAAGTAATTTGAAGAGTGCCTGACACGTAGCAAATGAACAATACCATTATCTAGAATTACTTAACTTGCTAAGCGTCAAAGCTCAGAAAGTCTCAGCTCAGAAAGTCTAAGATGGGCCAAGTCACAAGAGGATGGTCTGTGGACACAAAGAAAATTCACCGGGCTGGGCGCCGTGGCTCACATCTCTAATCCCAGGACTTTGGGAGGCCAATGCAAGTAGATCCCTTTAGCTCAGGAGTTTGAGAGACCAGCCTGGGCAACATGGCAAAACACTGTCTCTACTAAACATACAAAAATTAGCTGGGTGTGGTGGCATGCACCCGTAGTCCCAGCTACTTGAAGACTGAGTGGGAGGGTTTCTCTAACCCAGGAAGTGGCGGTTGCAGTGAGCCAAGATTGCGCCTCTGCCTCCAGCCTGGGAGACCAAGCAAGACCCTGCGCAAGAAAAAAAAAAGAAGAAGAAAATGGTAATATTTTTAGGGCACCTTGGGGTTGCTTGGGCCCAGAGACGAAGGGCCCATGGTTCATCTACTACCCTGGCAGCTGAGAGATCAACATCTTACCTTCCTATAACCCATTCTGGGAAGCCCAGGTGAAACATTTGGGAATGGACTTTGAGAGATAACAGGAACTTTGCCTGAAAGGTTGTGGTGACTGGGAAACAGGTGGCTTAGGCAGCCAGGCTGCCAGTGCCACTGAGGCCCAGCGAGGTGTGACTGGGTGTGCCATGGACTGCATTCTAGGCAGAGCTACGCCAAGCCTCAGTGCATGTGCCACTCAGGCTTGAAGTGCAGTGGTAGGATCATAGCTCACTGCAGCTTTGAACTCCCGGGCTCAAGTGATCCTCCTGCCTCAGCCTCCAGAGTAACTAGGACCACAGGCACATGCCACCACACACAACTAATATTTTTTTTTTTTTTTTTTTTTGAGACGGAGTTTCGCTCTTGTTGCCCAGGCTGGAGTGCAATGGCGCAATCTCGGCTCACCGTAACCTCCGCCTCCTGGGTTCAGGCAATTCTCCTGCCTCAGCCTCCTGAGTAGCTGGGATTACAGGCACGTGCCACCATGCCCATCTAATTTTTTTTTTAGTATTTTTAGTAGAGACGGGGTTTCACCATGTTGACCAGGATGGTCTTGATCTCTTGACCTCGTGATCCACCCGCCTTGGCCTCCCAAAGTGCTGGGATTACAGGCTTGAGCCACCGCGCCTGGCCACAACTAATTTTTAAGTTACTTTTTTTTTGAGATGAAGTCTCGCTCTGTCACCCAGGCTGGAGTGCAGTGTTGTGATCTCTGCTCACTGCAACCTCCGCCTCCTGGGTTCAAGTGATTCTCCTGCCTCAGCCTCCCAAATAGCTGGGATTATAGGTGCCTGCCACCATGCCTGGCTAATTTTTTGTATTTTTAGTAGAGACAGGTTTCTCCATGTTGGTCAGGCTGGTCTGAAACTCGTGACCTCGTGATCTGCCTGCCTTGGCCTCCCAGTGTGCTGGGATTACAGGCATAAGCCACTGTGCCTGGCCGAAATTATTCTTTTTTAGAGATGGGGTCTCACTATGTTGTCCCAGGAGGCTGGGAGAGACATGAGCACTCTCCAGGAAGACTGTGGGAAGGCGAGGCTTCATTCTAGGGTATTTCCTGACTTGGGACAGAATTGGTCTCAGAGCTGAAGGTAGAGCCAAAGCTGCCCATGGAGCAGATGACAGGTGGGCACAGGCAGGCAGGAAGTAGTGGGTGGACTTGCCTCTGGCTGTGGTCACTATTTTTCCCTGAGCACACATGGTCGTTTCTTATAAGCACCTCAGTAGGTAGAGTGGGCAGTGTCTCTGTGGGTGGTACTCAGGAGACGTGCCAGTCCCTTCCTCTGGAGCCTCCTCTCCATCCCAGAATCTTCCCTCCAAGCAACAACTCAGCCAGACTTGCCTTCCTTGTTCTCCATAAAACTTCCCATTAGCCACAAACAAATCAGTGATCCACAATCTCCAACCTTAACTTCTTACCAAAATTATTTTTCTTTCCTATAGTTATTATAAAAGTAATGGCCTTTGCCTTAGAAAATGTGGAAAATATAGAAAATTAGCTGGCTAATTATTTTATTTTTATAGAGATGGGGTCTCCCTCTCTTGCCCAGGCTGGTCTTGAACTCTGGAGCTCAAGTGATCCACAGTATACCCAGGTAACAAACCTGTGTACATACCCCCTTAATCTAAAGTAAAAGTTGAAAAAAAAAAAAAAGATACTCCACCAATCGAATAATGGAATAACACAAGATCCCGAAGGATCAAGCTATTAAAATAAACACACTGGGATATCAAAGGATTAAGAGGAGCCCTACGGCTCTCTAAATATTTTGTAAAAGTCATACTTTTTATGATTGTGTCAAACATGTTGTAAAGGGTGATTTATTTATATTAACATAAAATTTTGTTGGAAAAATTGTGCCCCAGCTTCCCAGTCAACCCTTAAATCCTTTTGACTTTAAGAATATGGTTGGAGTTTTAACCTACATTTTTAATATACAACAAAATCATCGCTTCATTTATTTTCATTTCTTTTTACAAGATGAAGTCACAGTTAAAATATTTTTACTTTTGACCATGAGATTTTGGTCTCTGTTTTAAGTGCCTTTTCTTTTCTCTCCTTTTCTTTTGAGATGGAGTTTTGATCTTGTTGCCCAGGCTGGAGTGCAGTGGCTTTATCTCGGCTCACTGCAATCTCCACCTCTCAGGTTCAAGTTATTCTCTTGCCTCAGCCTTCAGTGTAGCTGGGAGTATAGGTACACGCCACTAAGCCCAGTTAATTTTTGTGTTTTTTTTTTTTTTTTTTTTTTTTTTTTAGTAAAGACAGGTTTCACCATGTTGGCCAGGATGGTCTTGATTTCTTGACCTTGTGATCTGCCCGCCTTAGCCTCCCAAAGTGCTGGGATTACAGGCGTGAGCTACCGCACCTGGCCCTAAGTGCATTTTCTTTAAGAGCCCATTTTCTGTTACCAGAAATCCAAGGACCTTTCTGTATATGTTGTTCTGTGTTATTAACAACCAATGCAATATAAGTTTTTGGCCGGACTTGCTGGCTCATGCCTGTAATCCCAGCAGTTTGGGAGGCTAAGGCAGGTGGAACACTTGAGCTCCAGAGTTCGAGACCAGCCTGGGCAAGCTAGGGAGACCCTGTCTCTATAAAAACAAAATAATTAGCTGGGCGTGGTGGCACGTGCCTGTAGTCCCAGCTACTCAGGAGGCTGAGGTGGGAGGATCGCTTGAGCTCAGGAATTCGAGGTTGCAGTAAGTCCTGATCATGGCACTATACTCCAGCCTGGGTGACAGAGCAAGATTTTGCCTCTTAAAAAAAAGTAAAAAAAAAAAGAAATAGATGAGTACCAGTTCTAGAGCCCTGAGATGTTCACCTCCATGTAGATAGATGGTTGTGGAACTGATGGCGACTGAACATCATATTTAAAAGTCCTCTGGCATCTCTGGGCTGGGACCTTTCAACCCCGTCCCGTCTCCTTGCCATTGTCATTGATCAGGTAGAAAGAAAAATGGCACTGGTGATGCCCTTTGGAGTTTGCATTGACTTCCTGCCGCCCTTTGGTGTCTGATAAAGGCCTGGTTTCCACGCAGCAGCTGGACTGACTGCGGACCATGGTTGAGAGGCTCCTGTTCGCCTTACTCTTGCTGTGACCGTCGTGCCGTTTGGTGCTTTCATCTTTTTTGCATGTGTGTGTTTTCCAAATTAGTAGTTTGCTCTTGTGTGTTGACCTTTTTAATATTCTGTGTTTTGATTGGTTGGTCTTACCATTCTCTCTCATTTTCAGCCTGGCTAACCCTCCAGGGAAGAGGTGAAACAGCTATCCAATAAAAATAAAAAATACTGAAAAGGTCAGAATACACTATTACAATAAATTACCATAACTCAAACAGGGAAGCAGGCATTAAAATTCTGATACGTACAAGGATGGAGATTGGCATGAGAGTTGAAAATGGCATTGCATTAATGCATTTGGATGTCAGAGTTCACCCGGAAGAGAGTAAACATTCTAAAACCAGAGTCTGAACATTATTTTGTGAGTCTTCTACGCTGTCATACCCCGGTATTGTTGAAGAATAGAAATGCTGTCCTGAGCTGACGACTTTCACAGTTTTTCCTTCTGCCCCGGCAGTGAGGACGAGAGGGGAAAAAGCAAGAACAAACATTGTCCTGCAAGATGAAACTCTTAAATCTGGCTTGCCAAGACTCCGTTACAATTTATGGTTGGTCAAGACACAGGGCATTCATTTTATTTATTTTATTGTCTGGGTTCTACAGGCTGTCATTTGGCAGAAATGTTAGGTGCATAAGATAGAAGTGCATAGGCTGGATAATATGGCAAGCTCTCCTCTCTACAGAGAATAAAAAAATAGGTGGGCATGGTGGCTGGTGCGTCCCTGTAGTCCCAGGGAGGACTGAAGTGGGAGGATCACTTGAGCTTGGGAGATCAGGGCTGCAGTGAGCCACAGTTGTGCCATTGTATTCCAGCATGGGTGACAGAGTCTAAGACCCTGTCTTAAAAAATAATAACAATAGGCCGGGTGCCATGGCTTACGCCTGTAATCCCAGCACTCTGGGAGACCAAGGTGGGTGGATCATGAGGTCAAGAGATTGAGACCATCCTGGCCAACATGGTGAAACCTTGTCTCTACTAAAAATACAAAAATTAGCTGGGCGTGGTGGTGTGTGCCTGTAATCCCAGCTACTTGGGAGGCTGAGGCAGGAGAATCACTTGAACCCGAGAAGCGGAGGTTACAGTGAGCCGAGATCACGCCACTGCACACCAGGTTGGCAACAGAGTAAGACTCTGTCTCAAATAATAATGATAATAATAACAACGAAAAACATGAAAAAGAAATAACAAGAGACTTAGTTCTAACACTGCCATGGGCTTGCTGTGGCTAAGGCATTTTCCCTAACACTCTTAACATAGTTTCCACATAAAAACATCAAAATCATTGTGAATATCATGCAAGATATTGGGGATAAAGGTGCCTAACACAAGGTGTAGCACTTTGCAAGTCCCGAGCAGTATAAACCATCTTTTTCTCACCCCCTAAGCTCTGTGATCTTGGGCAGATCTCTTAACTGCTCTGAGCCCTGGGCTGTCTTTTTTCTAGAGCCAGAAGAAACCTTGTGGTCAAGTGCATGATTCAGTGACTTGCCAGGGAGTCCCTCTCTTCCCTCCATTCCATGTGGGCAGCAAAGTTTAATGAATCAAATCTCCAACCTGCAAGGCCATTTCATGTTGGTTGAATCAATAGAAGCTCCATTTTTTTTTTTCCCTGAGATATCGCCAGCAGACATCACTTGGTGGCTACTGACAGCCGGGCAGCTGGCAGCTGTGGCCCGCTCACCTCTCCTGCCTGTCACCCTGTAATGATGGCAGACCCCTACAGGGGCAGGGTGTGCTATCAAATGCCTGACGGAACTTCAGGGGACAGGGCTTCTGCTCATGGGTGTCGCAATCTAATCGGCTCCTGCTTGAACAAATCATCTCTTAAGTGCTGGCGTGAAGAAAGCTGTGTTAATCTACTAAATCATAAACCTTCCCCGCAGTGTGATGCCGAGATCCAGACAGATACTAATCTGCAGCCATGCTGTCGGCTTTGGTTTTGACACCAACACTTTGAATTGCCAACAGAAAATCGTATTTGACATTTAATTCCAATCACACAGAAGCTTTCATTGAAAGCGCTGTCAGTTTACCTTTATTTGGGAGAAAAGGAGATAATATGCTCACGTCTTCCGGTATTTTTTTTTTTCCCTTGGAGGAGGTGGGGGTGGAGGGGAGAGAGGAAGAAAAATCAAACTTCAAATAATGAGCCAGCTGAAGAAGTGCTGTAATCCTCATGCCACCCTGATGTTGAATCCACTCCCACGTGCCTTTGGTTTTCATACTCTCACATTTGCCGCATTCCAGTAAATCTCCATCATTTTACACAGATTAGGCATTAATTCAGGTCAAATCGGGATTAATTAGTCAGTCTGAACCAGCCAGTGGCACCAGTGTGCCAGCAAGCATTTTTAAATAATCTGTTCTTGTTTTGAGTCAGTATTTTCCAAGAGTGAGACCTCTGGAGAAAATTGCAATCAGGTATCAGATATGATTGGTAATTCTAAAAAGCCAAATGTCAGTTTCAACCATGTTTAAATCTCACCTGTCACTAGGATGAAAACTTTTTCAACCTGAGGCCTGTGGGAAGTAAAAGGCTGGGTGGAGGGCTGGAGAGAGAGAACATGTTCAGAGAGTAAGAGAACCAACCCAGAGGCTGGGTGTGGTGGCTCACATCTGTAATCTCGGTGCCTTGGGAGGCCGAAGCAGCAAGATCTTTTGAAGCCAGGAGTTCAAAACCAGCCTGGGTAACACAGGGAGACCCTCCACCATCTCTACAGAATATAAAAAAATGAGCCAGGTGTGGTGGTGCAAGCCTGTAGTCCCAGCTACTTGGGAAGCTGAGGCAAGAGAATGGCTTGAGCCCATGAAGTCAAGGCTGCCAGTGAGCTATGATTGTGCCACTGCACTCCAGCCTGGTGACAGAGTGAGACCCTGTCTGTGAAAAAGAAAAGAAGAACCAGCCTTTCAAATCAAGAGTGTTTAATCTGCGAGTGTTCCAGAACCAGATGGAGGGCTATCTAAAAGATACATCTTAGTGGGTGCCACCAACTTTCTGATGCAGTAGGGCCCTGGAGTGCAGCCCCCAGATTTGCAGTTTTAACAAGTTCCCAGCTGATGCTGAAGTTGCTGGCCTGGGATCACCCCACTTTGAGAATCACTGTTTTATAATCAGCATAGCTGGTGGCCTTTAGATAGGGCGGAATGGAAACGTACCCTGAGACTCAAGAGTGGGGCTGGGGAAACGTTTACCTCCAAATGGAACAGAAAGCACATCCCCTCTCTCCACACCCTTTATCCATCCCTTTGTTTCCCACGGGGCTCAAGTTGAGAAAGGTGGCATTTCAGTGGCAGTCAAGATTTAAACATGGCTAAAATGGCTTTTTTTAATTTCTTTTTTTTTTTTTTCCATTTTGAGTCGTGTCTGATACTTGGTTGCAATTTTATCCAGAAGTCTCACTTTCAGAAAATGCTGACTCAAAATAAGAACAGATGATTTTCAAATGCTTGCTGGCACATTGATGCTGCTGGCCTGCAGGCTTGGCAGGGAGGTCAAAAGTACAGCCCCCAAACCCGCCAGTATTTGAGGACTAAGGGACTGTATTACTCTGTTCTCATGCTGCTGATAAAGACGTACCTGAGACTGGGTAGTTTATAAGAAAAAAAAAGAAGTTTAATGGACTGACAGTTCCATGTGGCTGGGAGCCTCACAATCATGGCAGAAGGTGAAAGTCATGTCTTCCATGGCAGCAGACAAGCGAGAATGAGGACCAAGTGAAAGGGGTTTCCCCTTATAAAACCATCAGATCTCATGAGATTTATTCATTACCATGAGAACAATATGGGAAAAACCTGCCCCTATGATTCAATTATCTCTCACCGGGTCCCTCTCATAACACGTGGGAATTATGGCAGCTACAATTTAAGATTAGATTTGGTTGGGGACACAGCGAAACCGTATCTGGGATTAATTATGTGCTATAGCTGATCTTTTCCCATCTCACCTGTTGTCCTCCCACATTTTGACTATTTTGGCAATACAGGAAGGTATAGGGGTCACAGAGCAAACCAAAGGTAACTTATTTGGAGCACTGAAAATGAAATCAAAAGTGAAAGTCTCGGTTAGGATAAAGCATGCTCATTATGTGTGGGAGAGGCTCCGATATAGTAGAAAGAGCGCTACATTGGGATCAGAAAATCTGAGTTAAGTTCCAGTCTTGGCTTTATAACTTAACTGTTACTTGAGATAGCTGAGCCTCCATTGTTTCATCTATAAAAGGAGGTAGTGATACTTATTGCATGGAATTGCTCTGCAAGTTAAGTGAGAAAATACATTGTATTAGTCCATTTTTGCACTGCTATGAAGAAATACCCAAGACTGGGTAATTTATAAAGAAAAGAGGTTTGATGGACTCACAGTTCTGCGAGACTTGGGAGGCCTCAGGAAACTTACAATCATGGTGGAAGGGGAAGCAGGCATGTTTTATGTGGTGGTAGGCAAGAGAGATAGTGTGTGTAGGAGGAAATGTCAGATGCTCATAAAATGAAACCATCAGATCTCATGAGAACTCATTCACTCTCACTTGTAAATCATGGAGGAAACTGCCCCCGTGACCCAATCACCTCCTACCAGGTCCTGGCCTTGACACGTGGGGGTTATGGGGATCACAATTCAAGATGCAGTTTGGGTGGGGACACAGAGCCCAACCAATTTAACACTTCACACAAAGTTGATGCTTAATAAATGCTTGCTTCTCTCTTCCTTACAGATATCCCTCATCTAGGCCATTTTTTTCCCCTTTAAGTTATATTGACTCTATTGTGGTTACAGAGCAGATAAATTGCTTCAGCTGTTCCCTTAATGTGGAGGTGATTTTGTTACTCTCTTTTGCACAGATCAGAGGTCTATCTTTCTGTTTTGTTTTGACTGTTCTTGTCAATAGGGATAGGGTCTTGCTATGTTGCTCAGGCTGGTCTCAAACTCCTGGCCTCAAATGGTCTTCCTCCTTAGTCTCCCAACATGCTGGGATTACGGGCATGAGCCACTGTGCCTGGCCAGGGGTCTATCTTTATAAGAAGATCCTGAGAGGCCACTTGGCTCTCTGAGGATTTGGGCTGGAGAGGAAGGAAGAGAGAGATGACGAATGTGGGGTGTGGGGTTGGGGTGGTTAAAGGGAATAGGGAGGTAGTCTTCTCTCCCCTCTCTTCAGACTCTAGGATCCTCTGAATCCCAGAGGATCTAAATGGCATCTAAAGCTTCCTGGGAGAGAAAGGCTTAATCCTTGCAATGGGAATTCCACTCAGAGATGCTACTTGGAAGAAATACTCATATGATTCTGCCACATATGGGGAGCTCTATTCCCATGGCAACAGAGACAGAAAAAGGCAAAATCTTAACTGGGCTTGTGAGGCAGTGTGTCTTTTAGCTTCTTGATGGTAACTCTCTTGGGCTGACCTGAGCTTCCTAACCCTTTGAATCTCGGTCACCCAGCTGAGCATGCCAGATGGCCATGGCAGGTGATCGGTGTTCGTTCAGCAACTACTAGCTGAGGGCTTTCTCTGGGGGCTTGTTGCTATGGATACACAGATGAATAAGATGCACTACCTATGTGGTACTTGCCCAAAAGGACTGGAGGGGCTGATGGGGGCATATGTAACCCCCAAATTCGATTACAGTAAGAAAAGTGTTATAATAGGACCAAGTAATATGATCAATGACTGACAGGAAATGACTGATTCAGCAATAAGTAATCAGCACCTCCCCCCAAAATGGTGATGGATTGTGTTGAAGATCAGTGAGGTAGATGAGACATTTGGTGGCATCAATGTAGAAAGCCAGGCTCAAGCTTAGAGTTGGATTTGTAGACGGGAGACTTGGCTCTGAAAAGGGAGACTAGCAAAAGCATGGTGGTTGGCCAGGTGTGGTGGCTCACACCTGTAATCTCAGCTACTTGGGAGGCCTAGGTGGGAGGGTCACTTGAGCCTAGGAGTTCAAGATCCACCTGGGCAACACAGTGAGACCCCATCTTTACCAAACCCCCACTCTTCCCACCAAATTAGCCAGGCATTGTGGTGTGCACCTGCAATCCCAGCTATTTGGGAGGCTGATGCCAGAGAATCACTTGAGCCGAAGAGTTCAAGGCTGCAGTGAGCTATGATTGCATCACTGCACTCCAGCCTGGGTGAAAGAGGCTCGGAGACTCTGTCTCTACAACAAATAAACACACCAACCTCAAAGCATGGTTCCTCTTTGTCCTATAGGAATAAGTGTTTATCACCAGGCAGTAGTTCATCAAAACAAGGTCTGGATGGCCAGAGGCTCAGGTGCAGGTGTGAGGGGGGTCAAAGCTCAGTTTTGAGAATGAGGCCACCTGTTCAGAGGACTGAGTGACGTCCAAATGCTGGCAATATGGAAGTAGAGCTCCTTAATTCTCCCCATTTAAAGGCAAGCGTCACTCAAAGGTCTGAGAGGGGCTGCCAGGAGGCTTCAGGAGGGCTGGGTGGGCAGGGATGAAGGAAAGCCCATATTATCATCACTGGCTGTGCTCAACCTGAAGGTGGCAGGTGTATCAGATGAGACTCTAGGGCCCTCAGACCTCTGTATTCCAGAAGTAGTTTTTTTGACAGTGAAGGGAGAAACTGGACAAAGACTCCCCTGGAGCCAGTTGTGCTGTAAGACGGATCCCCACCCTTGGGCTGTGGGCTGATACCGGTCCATAGGCTGCCAGGAGGCAGGCCGCACAGCAGGAGCTGAGTGGCGAGCAGGTGAGCAAATCTTCACCTGCATTTCCAGCCACTCCTGTTACAACAGCGCTGGCATTAGATTCTCGCGGGAGCACAACGCCTACCGTGAACCGCGCATGCGCGGGATCCAGGTCGCGCGAGATCTAGGTTGCGCGGGATCCAGGTTGCGCGAGATCTAGGTTGCGCGGGATCTAGGCTGCGCGAGATCTAGGTTGCGCGGGATCCCGGTTGCGCGCTCCCTGAGAGAACCCAACGCCTCCTGCTCTGTCACCGTCGCCCATCACCCCCAGACGGGACCGTCTAGTTGCCGGACAACAAGCTCACGGCTCCCACTGATTCTGCGTGATGGTGAGTCGGTAGAATTGTCTCATCACCTATTACAGTGTGATCCTAATAGAAATAAAATGCACGACAAACGCAGCGCTTTAGAGTCGTCTCCAAACCGTCCCCGCCAACCCGATCTCTGGAAAAATTCTTTCACGAAACCGCTTCGTGGTGCCCCAGAGGTTGGCGACGGCTGCTGTACAGCATCGCCCAAGACGGGCGTCACCGTCGCGTCTTCAGTGCTCCTGAGAACGTGTGACCCGCGGGAAAGGCGAGCCGGAGGCGCACGGTGAGACTCCGACCCCGCGCAACGGCGGAAACGCGGCCCTCCACAGGACGGGGCCGCGGGGCCGGAGTGTCCGGCGGCTGCCGCCGTAAGACGACCTGAAGAAGCTGGGCAGGGGGCGCGGCGGCTCACGCCTGTCATCCCAGCACTCTGGGAGGCCGAGGCGGGCGGATCACGAGGTCGAGAGATCGAGACCATCCTGGTCAACATGGTGAAACCCCGTCTCTACTAAAAATACAAAAAATCAGCTGGGCATGGTGGCGCATGCCTGTAATCCCAGCTACTCAGGAGGCCGAGGCAGGAGAATTGCCTGAACCCGGGAGGCGGAGGTTGCGGTGAGCCGAGATCGCGCCATTGCACTCCAGCCTGGGCAACGAGAGCGAAACTCCGTCTCAAAAAAAAAAAGAAAAAAAAAAAAAAGAAGCTGGTCTTAGCCTGACCAACATGGAGAAACCCCATCTCTACTAAAAATAGGAAATTAGCCGGGCGTGGTGGCAGGCGCCTGTAGTCCCAGCTACTCGGGAGGTGGAGGCAGGAGAATCGCTTGAACCCGGGAGGCGGAGGTTGTAGTGAGCCGAGATCGCGCCATCACATCCAGCCTGGGTGACAGGAGCAAAACTCCTTCCAAAAAAAAAACCAAAAAAAGCTGGTCTTCCCAAGGCTCCCAGAAAAGAAGAGAGACCTTCAAGGGCTCAGCAGCTCTCTTGTTTTTTCCAGATTCCCTGCCATCTTCTGGGCGTGGAGAAGGAATGTAGGGAGTGTGCGTGTGTGCACGCGCGTGTGTCTGTAAGCGCGTGCTTCCCTGCTGGTCCCTGTCTAATACTCTTCTCGTTGTGAGAAGACCATAGCGGCCATGGCAACAGCAGGGACTGACCTTGTGGAGAAACGCGGAAGGTGTGTGAACTGTCCGTTTGACACTGCTCCTTTCATGCCAACGCTCTCCCTGGTGATAATGAAACAGGAGGAGGACGGGAATATTGTGTTTTCTGTGCCTGCCACTTTCTGGGGCAGCTGGCTGCTATGCAATCTTGTGAAAACTGTCGCCCCCAGGTGAGAGCTACCTGACCAGGGCGCCGGATGCTCCTCGGTCCATAGGGGTGTTTGTTTATTTTACCTTTCACCACGTCAAGACGTAGAGTGAGCAGATTTCTCCAGTCTTAACTGAGGCATGGGAGCCTTGCCTAATGTCTTCGATAAAGTAGATATCCAGAAAACATTTATTAAGGGTAGTGGTGGTGGTGAGCATGAACAAATTCTTGGAAACAGAGTGGTGGCAAAGACTCAGTTGATACATCTCTGCCCGTCAGATTTGAATAGGAAGAATTAAACTGATTGATTATATTAGTATTTGAAGGTTACTTTTTAAAATTTTGTTTATTTAATTTATTGATCGATTTCTTTATTGAGACAGAGTTTTGCTCTTGCTGCTCAGGCTGGAGTGCAATGGCACAATCTCGGCTCACTACAGCCTCCGCCTCCCAGGTTCAAGTGATTCTCCTGCCTCAGCCTCCCAAGTAGCTGGGATTACAGGCGCCCGCCACCACACCTGGCTAATTTTTATATTTTTAATAGAGACAAAGTTTCACTGTGTTGGCCTGGCTGGTCTCAAATTCCTGACCTCAGGTGATCCACCTGCCTCAGCCTCCCAAAGTGTTGGGATTACAGGCGTGAGCCACCTCGTCCAGCCTGGTTTCTTTCTTTCTTTCTTTCTTTCTTTTTTTAATAGAGTATGGACTTTGTTGCCATCCAGGTCATTGTGTGACATTGGGCAAGTAACTTTAAATCTCTGAGTGTCAATTCCTCCCCCAACTTCCTGGGGTTATGAGAATCAAATACGATTAAGCATGCTAAGTATAAATTATAGTCAATAAATATTAGTGGTCATGATCATTGCATAGCGTAATGGTTAAGGACGTGGACTCTAGGGCCACACGGTGTAGTTTTGACCTCTGACACTGCTGCTTATCTGCTATGTGACCTCGACCTCTGTCTGTTTCCACATCAGTGAAATGGGTGCAATAAGAGAACCTACCTTAGGAGGGTTAATGATGATTCAATTAATTAATTTTTGCAAATTGTTTGGCATAGTTCTTGGCATATAGTAACTGCTATAAAAGTGTTTGTGAAATCAGTAAATTAAGTATTGCATTCTAAGTTAACATGGAGAAAATCTCCTGGCAATGAGAAAGATAGTTAAAAACCCAACGTTTCCCAAAATGTGCACATATGGATTATTTCTGTATTGACCAATTTGCCATGCAACAAGCAACCTCAAATCTCACTGGCCTATACCAATAGTAATTTTTTGGCCATATTTTATGTGGGTTACTATTGTGACTCATCAGGTCTCTGTACAATGTATCATATCACTCTGGGATCCAGGCTGCAGAAATATCCTCAATGTGAGATGTGTGCATACTTTCTTTCTTTGAGCCAGAGTCTTGCTCTGTCACCCAGGCTGGAGCGCAGTTATGCAATTACAGCTCACTGCATCCTTGAACTCCTGGGCTCAAACGATCCTCCTGTCTTAGCCTCCCCAGTGGTTGGTACTATAGGTGCACACCACCATGTTCAGCCATTTAAAGTTTTTTTTGTAGAGGTGGGGTCTCGCTATGCTGCCCAGGCTGATCTGGAACTCTTGGCCTCAAGCAATCCTCCCAACTTATCCTCCCGAAGTGCTGGGATTACAGGCATGAGCCACTGCACCTGGCCTGCCCATACTTTTGACAGAGGGGAAGAGCAAGTGGTCTGAGAAGAACCCTGCAATTGCATTTAAAACTTCTGTTTGGATGTGATGTGGTCAAGCTCAGGCTAGTCACATGGCAGTGGATTGGAATGTACCATTTCCTTCCTGGGAAGTCCCAGCTACTCAGGAAACTGAGGCAGAAAAGTCACTTGAGCCCAGGAGTTGGAGGCTGCAGTGGGCTATTATTGCTCCAATTTACTCCTGCCTGGGCAATAGAGCAAGACCCTGTCTCTAAAAAAAAAAATTGAAAAAAAAGAAAAAAGGAATAACCGAGGCTGGGTAACTTATAAAGAGAAGAAGTTTGTTTGACTCACAGTTCTGCGGGCTATACAAGAAGCACAGTACGAGCATCTGCTTCTGATGAGAGCCTCAGGAAGATTCTACTCATGGTGGAAGGTGAAGGGGAGTGTGTGCTGAGACAGAGAAGGAGGAGGTGACAGGTTCTGTTCATCAATGACTTGGAACCATTCATTCAAGTTTCCAAGGACAAAAGCGAAGGGAGAATTATAAACCAAACTGATACGGTTTGGCTTTGTGTCCCCACGCAAATCTCATCTTGAATTGTAATCCCCACATGTCAAGGGCAAGACCTGGTAGGAGGTGATTGAAGTCCTGGGGTCCTGGGGACAGAGCCCTTTTGAATGACTGGGGATCAATTTTCAACATGAAATTTGGAGGTGACAAAAACCCTATTCAACCCCAGTATGCATGTTCCATGTACTTCGAAATCTGGAATCTGTCTCCAAGTTCCATGGAAACAATGATTTGTATGTGTATTAGTCTGTTTTCATGCTGCTGTAAAGAGGTTTGTTTAATTGCTGAACGAGGTTTAATTGACTGGCAATTCCACATGTCTGGGGAGGTCTCAGGAAACTTACAATCATGGTGGAAGGGTAAGCAGGCACCTACTTCACAAGGTGGCAGGAGAGAGAAGCATAGTTGTAGGAAACAAGGTCAAATACATATAAGTCCATCAGATCTCATGAGAACCCATTCACAAGAACAGCATGAGGGAAACCTCCCCCATGATGCAATCACCTCCCACCAGGTCCTGCCCTTGACAGGTGGGGATTGCGGGGATTACAATTCAAGATTTGGGTGGGGACACAGCCCAACCATATCAGTTTGGTTTATAATTCTCCCTTTGCTTTTGTATGATTTCCAGGGCAAAAAGGGGGTAAAATGGGATAAAAGAGAGAAGTCTACTTATTTATGTAGCCATGTTCATACCAAAAGTCTTGCTTCTTAAATCAACCTGAAGTCTATGTAGGGTTGGTATTTTCTTGCAGCACAATTTTGTTGTATAATTTAAAGCCTGGTACGTTTAATTGTAAGTAGAGACATTGCTTTATGAAATAGAGATTTCTCTCAGGCCAGGGACAAAAATTTTAGTGATAACAGTGCATTCACGTACCAATGCAGGATACCTTTCTTAGGAATCCAGAAAAGGTGCTTTTACAAAGCAATTAGCAAAATTGTGTAATTTACACCTGCAGGCTCTCAGAACGGCTGTCTGTCTGATTGGTTTTCATCTGGAGCTGGAGAACGGCTAGAGTCCTGGACATCCTACTGTGATGTCAAAACAGCCCTGGGTTATAGCACAAAGGGGGTTTTCATACATTGCTGATAGGATTGTAAGTTAGTACAAGATTTTCTGAAGGGAATCTGGCAATCTGTATCAAGAAACAACAAAAAATTATACCCTTTGACCCAGTAAGTCTATTTTTAAGTATTCAGCTTAAGGATATAATCAGAGTCACAGACAATGATCTATGCCTGAAGATGATTATATAAAAAATGGGAAACTGCTTAAATGTTCAAGGGTATTAGTTAAACTGTGGTGCATTCATATGATAGACTTGAAGTCATTCATTAAAATAATCATTCTGTTAACATTTTAGTGACGTGGGAAAATGCTGATGATACTATTTTTAGGGTAGATTATAAAAATCTACATACTATGTGGTCTTAGTTATGTAAAAATTACCAAAAAAAAATCAACTAAAAAGAAATACATCAAGCATTAATAATGGCTATTTTAAGTTATGAAACTATAGCATAATACTTATTTCTTTATACTTTGCTATATTTTGAAGTTTTTCTACAATGAGCATGTCTAATAAATTTTATACTCTTTTTAATTTAATTTATTTAGGTAATGCAATTTATTTAGGTAATGTGTTTCTGTGGGATAAAATCCAAACCGTATTAGGATATATAGTAAAACGTCTATTATCAGCCGGGCGCGGTGGCTCACACCTGTAATCCCAGCACTTTGGGAGGCTTAGGTGTGCAGGTCACTTGAGCCCAGGAGTTAGAGACCAGCCTGGCACATGGTGAAACCCTGTCTCTATCAAAAATACAAAAATTAGCTGCATGCAGTGGTGGGCTCCTGTAATCCCAGCTACTTGGGTGGCTTAGGCAGGAGAAGCCCTTGAGCCCAAGAGGTGGTGGATGCAGTGAGCCAAAATTGTGCTACCGCACTCCAGCCTCAGTGACAGAGCAAGACTGTCTCAAAAAAAAAAAAAAGTTTATTGTCCATATCTATCTTCCACCCATCCATCCATTCATTCATTTATTCATCAATTGCCTATTTTTTCTCTCTGGAATAAACTAATATTACTAATACCATGGGTATACTTCCAAAAATATTCTATGTGTATCCAAGCAAAAACCCCTGCCTGTGTATCTTCTTTTTCTCTTTCTTTCTTATATAAATAGTAGCATACCTATGTTCTGTTCATCAAAACAAAAAAACTTAATATATTTTGGTAGTAATGCCATATAAGGACCTACAGAAATTCCTATAGTTTAGGAATTGTTTCATTCTTTGGAGGTACCTTAATTTACTAAAGTAACATTTAAGCTGTTTTCTGTCTTTTGTTGTTGTTGTTATAAAGAATGCTGTGGTGAATAGCCTTGAACATAGGTGATTTCAATCACATGTGACTTTTTAAAAAAATTTTTGGGCCGGGCGCGGTGGCTCAAGCCTGTAATCCCAGCACTTTGGGAGGCCGAGGCAGGTGGATCCCAAGGTTAAGAGATCGAGACCATCCTGGTCAACATGGTGAAACCCCGTCTCTACTAAAAATACAAAAAATTAGCTGGGCATGGTGGCACGTGCCTGTAATCCCAGCTACTCAGGAGGCTGAGACAGGAGAATTGCCTGAACCCAGGAGGCGGAGGTTGCGGTGAGCCGAGATCGCGCCATTGCACTCCAGCCTGGGTAACAAGAGCGAAACTCCGTCTCAAAAAAAAAAAAAAAATTTATTTTTAGTAGAGACGCAGTTTTCGCCATGTTGGCCAGGCTAGTCTCAAACTCCTGACCTCTAATGATCTGCCTGTGTCAGCCTCCTAAAGTGCTAGGCGCCACCGCACTTGGCCACATATATGACTTTTATCATCAGCAACAGTTGATTATGACTATCAACAAGCATTAATTAGGCTTATTCCCCACATAGCAGTTAATCCTTTGAGAAACACCTAACATATCCACAGACATTCTCCTTGAACAATCCTTGCTGATAGTTCACTTTTGTTATTTCACGCTTATGTGGGGCTTACTATTTTTTAAATATTAATTTTTAAAGACAAGATCTCACTCTGTCATTCAGGCTAGAGTGCCATTATAGCTCATTGCAGCCTCAAACTCCTGGGCTTAAGTGATCCTCCTGCCTTGGCCTCTCTAGTGGCTGGAAATGCAGACACAAGTCACCACATACAACTAACTTACAATTTTTTTAAAGTGGCAGGGTCTTGCTCTGCTGCCCATGCTGATCTCAAACTTCTGGCCTCAAATGATCCTCCTGTGTCAGCCTCCCAAAGTGCTAGGGTTACAGGGATGAGCCACCGTGACTAGACTACAGTTCTTTAAGAGACTTCTGCAAACTTTACCTCATTTGACTCACATGGTTACCCTGTGGAATAGGTAGGGTATTGAATAGCCCCATTTCATGGCTGAGAACAAAGAGCAAGTAGTCAGTTTCCCATTTGCCTACAATCCCGCTATAGACCAGAGCCAGCTCTCTCGAGGTCCAGCCTCCAGTGTCTTTGTTTCTTCCTTGCCTCCTTGATGTACATTACAACTTTAACCTTCACAGCTTCTTGCTTTTGACAACCATTTATAGCAAGACAACTCATTTACTTACGGGGGGCAATATTTCACTACCAGCTTTTCTTGCAGGTTTTACCAGGGTGTCACACCGGTTAAAAACTAGACCTTCTGTGTTTGATTTCTTCTTTGAGATGTGATGACTCTGGTGGGCTATTTCCAACTAAAAATATTGCAGCTGTTCTCGTTGGCATTGACTTGAGGGCTTCTGTCTCCAATTTATCTCAGTGTTGGAACAGACCCAGAGCTATTTTCTGAGGACAGTCTTGGCCCTGCATGGAGCTACTCACTTCGCTCACCTCCAGCTTATATCCTTAATTTATAGATGAGGATGTCAAACATGCTCTGTGCCTTGCTGGTTGCAAAAGCAGAAAGATCAGCCCTTAATTAGCAGTGTGGAGTGTCTGTAATCCAGGTCCTTGTTGGAGGGCAAAACCCTATATTCGTTGCTGCTTAACTTTTTTTTTTTTTTTTAAGTAGCGACAGGGTCTCACTCTGTCACCCTGGCCAGAGTGCAGTGGTGTAGATCATAGCTCATTGCAACCTGCAACTCCTGAGCTCGAGCCGTCTTCCCACCTCAGCCACTGGAGTAGCTGGGATTACAGGTGTGCACCATCATGCCCAGTTCATATTTTTTGTATTCATTTTTAGACACAGGATCTTGCTATGTTGCCCAGGCTGGTCTCAAACTCCCGGCCTCAAGTGATCCTTCCACCTTGGCCTCCCAAAGCACTGGGCTTACAGGTATGAGCCATTGTGCTCATACTTAACTGACTTTCAGCAAAACCTCAGTTTTCTGTTGTAATAGTTTATATATCTTTCAGTGCCATCTAGAACACTTTTCCCTCCTTCAAAAATCAAGCTTACATTTTTGATGTAGTCACTGATTCAATCAACAAATAGATACTGGCCGGGTGCAGTGGCTGATGCCTTTAATCCCAGCACTTTAGGAGGCTGAGGTGAGTGGATCACCTGAGGTCAGGCGTTCAAGACCAGCCTGGCCAACAAGGTGAAACCCAATCTCTACTAAAAAATACAAAACTTAGCCAGGTATGGTGGTGAACGCCTGTAGTCCCAGTACTCGGGAGGCTGAGGCAGGAGAATCGCTTGAACCTGGGAGGTGGAGATTGCAGTGAGCTGAGATGACACCATTGTACTCCAGCCCCAGCAACAGAGTGAGACTCCATCTCAAAAAGAAAAAAAGGTAATGGTGGTGTAGGTGATGGGTTTGGGAGCAGGTGGCAGATCACCTAGAATTTGTAGGTGTATTAGGCAGGGTTCTCTGGAGGAACAGAACCAATAGGAGACACACACACAAACACACACAGAGTTGATCATTGAACAACGTGGGTTTAACATGGGTTCACTTATATGGGCATCTTGTTCCGCCTCTGCCACCCCGAGACAGGAAGACCAATGCCTTCTCTTCCTCCTCTTCCTCAGCCTCCTCAATGCAAAGACAACCAGGATGAGGATAAAACCATGAGGATAATCCACTGTTTCTTAATGGATAGTAAATAGATTTTCTCTTCCTTATATTTTCTTTTTTTTTTTGAGATGGAGTTTTGTTCTTGTTACCCAGGCTGGAGTGCAATGGCACGATCTCGGCTCACCGCAACCTCCACCTCCTGGGTTCAGGCAATTCTCCTGCCTCAGCCTCCTGAGTAGCTGGGATTACAGGCACGTGCCACCATGCCCAGCTAATTTTTTGTATTTTTAGTAGAGACGGGGTTTCACCATGTTGACCGGGATGGTCTCGATCTCTTGACCTCGTGATCCACCCGCCTCGGCCTCCCAAAGTGCTGGGATTACAGGCTTGAGCCACCGCGCCCGGCCTATATTTTCTTAATAACATTTTTTTTTCTTTAGCTCATGTTATTGTAAGAATACAGTTTGTGATATAACATACAAAATATGTATAAATTGACTATGTTATCAGTAAGGCTTCTTGTCCACAGTTGATTATTAATAATTAAGTTTTGGGAGAGTCAAAAGTTACAGACAGATTTTTGGGCTGGGTGCAGTGGCTCATACCTGTAATCCCAGCACTTTGGCAGGGTGAGGCTGGAGGATCACTTGAGGTCAGGAGTTTGAGACCAGCTTGGCCAACATGGTCGAAATCCCATCTTTACCAAAAAAAATACAAAAATTGTCATGGTGATGTGTATCTGTAGTCCCAGCTACTGGGAGACTGAGGCAGGAGAATTGCTTGAACCTGGGAGATGAGGTTGCAGTGAGCTGGGATAGTGCCACTGCACCACTCCAGCCTGAGTGACAGTGAGACCTTGTTTCAAAAAAAAAAAAAAAATCTATAGACAGATTTTTGACTGCACAGGGAGTTGAATCCCCTAACCCTTGGCATTGTCCAAGCGTCAGCTCTGTATATATGTATGAAGGTGTATATATGTATACATATATAGAGATAAAGAGATAGATTGATAAACGCATTTATTAAGTGGAATTTGCTCATGTGATTATGAAAGCCAAGACATGCCAACATCTGCAATTGTCAAGCAGGAGACTCAGGAGAGTTGATGGTGTAAGCTCCATTCTGAGAGTGGCAGGCTGTGGTTTGCAACTGAGCATATGGCTAGGAGTGGGGTGGTCCAGATTTCACCCAAGTACCCATAATGAGCCTGCAGCTGCTTCCAGTGCTGCCTCCCTGTCCCTGCCCCATTCCCCAGCTTGCTCTGCTACCTCCATGACAATCTGCTTTGCACACAAGGCAACATTCATCTCTCCAGCTGTGGGGTGCAGGAGGGACCAGAATCAGCTATCACTTTCTGGTATAAGGTCACCCACTGGCACAACAGCCCAGGCAAGGTAGTGGGTAACACAGGGAACTCCCAGAGTGGTCAGCTGTCTTGGAACTGGTAATGGCTCTGTACTAAAAGGCATAAAATGAAAACAGCCTTAATTTATTTGTTAAGAGACAGGATTTCACTGTGTCATCCAGGATGGAGTACAGTGGCTTTCTGATCATAGCTCACTGCAGCTCTGGACTCCTCTGTAATGGTTAATACTGAGTGTCAACTTGATTGGATTGAAGGATACAAAGCATTGATCCTGGGTGTGTCTGTGAGGGTGTTGCCAAAAGAGATGAACATTTGAGTCAGTGGGCTGGGGAAGGCAGATCCACTCTTAACCGGGTGGGCACCATTGAATCAGCTGCCAGCAAATTATTGAAGCAGGCAGAAAAACGTGAAAAGAAGAGACTGGCCTAGCCTAGCCTCCCAACCTACATCTTTCTCGAGTGCTGGATGCTTCCTGCCCTTGAACATCAGACTCCCAAGTTCTTCAGCTTTGGGACTTGGACTGGCTCTCCTTGCTCCTCAGCTTGCCGAAAGTTGGAAAGAAGAAAATACACACGTATATACACACACACACACACATACACACACACACGGCATATGACCTCTACCCATTCCGGCCATTCAGACTCCCCTTCTTCCCTGAAACATCTTTACTATGGGCTACAGCTAGAAGACCACCGATAGGGAGTGTATTATATTCCTATTACTGCCTCTAAAAAATTGCCACAATCTTGATGAGTTGAAACAATATGAATCTATTCTCTTAAAGTCTTGCAAGCCAGAAGTATGAAACAAGTTTTGCAGCGCTAAAGTCAAGGTATTTGCAGGACCCACTCCTTCTGGAAGCTCTAGGGGAGAATTAATTTCCAGCTCTTCCCAGCTTCTGGGGTCTGCCTGCACTCCTTGGCTCATGGCCCCTTCCTCACATCACTTCAGCCCCTTGCTGTGTCCTCACAGCTCCTACTCCCCTTCTGTAAGTCAAATCTCTCCCGAATCCCTCCAATAAAAAGGACACTTGTGATTACATTAGACTCACCCAGACTGGATATCTATCCATTGTAATCCCCCATCTCAGGCTCCTGAACTTAGTCACATCCTTAGGCCAAGTGCAGTGGCTCACATTTGTAACAGCGCTTTGGGAGGCTGAGGCTGGTGGATCACCTGAGGTCAGGAGTTTGAGACCCAACCTGGTCAACATGGTGAAACCCCTTCTCTACTAAAGATACAAAAAATTAGCTGGGTGTGGTGGTGAGTGCCTATAATCCCAGCTACTCAGGAGGCTGAGGCAGGAGAATCACTTGAACCCAAGAGGTGGAGGTTGCAGTCAGCCAAGATCATGCCATTGCACTCCAGCCTGGGTGACAGGGCGAGATTCTGTCTCAAAAAATAAACAAACACAAACAGAAAAACAAAAATTAATTGGGCGTGATCTTGGGCACCTGTAATCCCAGCTACACGAGAGGTTGAGGGAAGAGTTTCACTTGAACCTGGCAGGCAGCAGTGGCAGTGAGCCATGATTTCCTCACTGCACTCCAGCCCGGATGATAGAGTGATACTTGATCTCAAACAAACAAAGAACAACAAAAAAAACCCCACTACATCTTCAAAGCTCTTTTTGCCATGAAAAGTAACATCCATAGATTCCAGTAATTAGGATGGGGAGATCTTTTGGGGCCCGTCTTCAGCCTACCACAGTGAGTATCTGGAGTCACATCAGCTCCATTAGCTCTTTCATACAGTCAGAATTTGGCACATAGACTCACACCAATACAATGCACTTATGTATTCTTTCAAAACATTTTTATTTTCTTTCTGGAGACAGATTCTCACTCTGTTGCCCAGGATGGAGTGCAGTGACACCATCTTGGCTCACTACAGCCTTGATCTCCTGGGCACAAACGACTCTCCTGCCTCAGCCTCCTGAGTAGCCAGGAAACAGGCATATGTGTCATCTTACCTTGCTAATTATTATTATTATTATTTTTGTAGACATGTGGTCTTTCTATATTGCCCAGGCTGGTCTCAAACTCCTTGTCTCAAGTGGCCCCCCAACCTCGGCCTCCTGAGTAGTAGCAGGGACTACAGGCATGCACCACCATGCCCAGCTAGTTATTTTATTTTTTGTAGAGATGAGGTGTGGCCGGTTTTGAACTCCTGGCCTTAAGCGATCCTCCTGCCTCTTGAATAGCTGGTGTACTTATGTACAGATGGATTCTTTCCAAAGTTTTTTTTTCCCCTGATCTGCCCTCCGTTCTGATCACCCCTCTACTACTGCAGCAAAGTAGATTGGGTAGGGTTTGTTGTCTGAACCTTAGTGTGGTGAAGCATGAAGCTAGTTCTGTGGTAAGATCCCAGCACTCCTCTGTCAGCCCACACTAAGGGTGTCTTTGATCATTGCTGTGATGTCAATAACAATTATTTCTCCTTTCATGATCAGCACCACTTGAGCTAGGTCTAAATGATATCAAAATAGCCAGTCAATTTAGTCAATTTACTCAGTCTGTCAATTTAGTAGAAAAAAAAAGAAATCAATGAAATTAGTGGTTGGAGTGAATTGACAGGTTGTCTCATGGATTTAGTTGAGTCTGAAAACTGTATAGACAGCTCCAGAGATGAGAGTCCCACTATCCTAAAGGGCCACTCTGAAATCATGGTGATGAAAACAACACCCTTTCTCCAAATTTTCAAGGATAATAGCTATTTCAAGCAATTTCCCAATCATGATCTAATTTTGTTGTGCCAACATCCTGAGGGAATTAGGACCACTGAAACAGGGAAGCTAGGACTAGGCATGGTGGTGTGGACCTGTAATCCCAGCCCTTTGGGAGGCTGAGGTGGGAGGATCAGTTGAGCCCAGGAGGGGAGGCTGCAGTGAGCTATGATCACGTTACTGCACTCCAGTCTGGGCAACAGGGCATGACCCTGTCTCTGAAAAAATGAAAGAAATTAAAAAGGAAGGAAGGAGAGAAGGAAAGGAGGGAAGAAAGAAAGAAAAAAGAAAGGTCAGGAGTTCAAGGCCAACCTGGCCAACATGGGGAAACCCTGTCTCTATTTTATTAAAAATACAAAAATTACCTGGGTGTAGTGGTGGGTGCCTGTAATCCCAACTACTTGGGAGGCTGAGGCAGGACAATCTCTTGAACCTGCGAGGTGAAGGCTGCAGTGAGCTGAAATTGCACAAATGCACTCCAGCCTGGGAAACAAGAGTGAAACTCCATCTCAAAAATATATATGTATTTTTGGAGGGGACAGGGAAGTGGGTGGAAACAGAGGTTGCGACAAGATTGATCTAGAGTTGTGAGTGACTGAAACTGGATGAGGTACACAAGGGTTCATCATAGTAATCTCTGTAAGTTGCATATTCTTAAACTTTTCTATCTAAAATGTCAAAAAAATTAATGAGCAAAAATCCTTATCAAAGCCCCTGTGGTAGTGTCTGGGCTCAGTTTTGTCCTTCCCTTTTAAAGCTCCCTAGGTGATTTTAATATGCAACCTAAATTCCAGAACCTCCTCTGATTTTCCTTAACAACCTTTCTGCAGTGGGGTTTGGAATTCAGTCCCTCTAGACAGACGCCATCCTGGGGAAGCAACTCTCTCCCTTGTGATGGACTTCAGCTGAAAACTTTTTCATTTACTTTGGTTTCAGGGTTGCAAGATCTATTTTTCTATTAGTTTTTCTAATTTCCCTAGCTGGTTTGAAACTTCAGGAAGTTAATAGCCATTTTGTATTTGGCTTATTTTGCCTTGGAGGCCTTGGAGAATGCCTGCTAATAATGAGCTGACCCATTTTTAGAAACAGGGTGTGGTTCTTAAGCCTTCGTTATCTCTTTGCCTCTAAGAGGAAATGCCCGTGTTTAGGGGCATCTGTCTGGAAATTAGTCCCATTCAATTTTAAGATTCTGGATAGGCCGGGTGCAGTGGCTTACACCTGTAATCCCAGCACTGTGGGAGGCTGAGGCAGGAGGATTGCTTGAGACCAGGAGTTTGAGACCATCCTGGGCAACACAGTGGCACACCTGTATCTACAAAAAATTAAACAAAAAGTTAGCCAGGTGTGGTGGCACATGCTGTAGTCCCAGCTACTCAGGAAGCTGAGGTGGGAGGACTACTTGAGCGCAGCAATTCAAGGCTGCAGTGAGCCATGATCACGCCACTGCACTTCAGCCTGGGAGACACAGTGAGATTCCATTTCAATAAAAGGAAGAAAGGAAGGGAGGGAGAGAGGGAGGGAGGAAGGAAGGAAGGAAAGAAGAAAGGAGGAAGGAAGGAAGGAATGAAGGAAATGCACGCATGGTTGTAGGAAGGAGTTAGCTATTGTCCAGGAGGAGGAAGCGGGTGTGAGAAATTCCTAAGGGGAGGCCAGGCGTGGTGGCTAATGCCTGTAATCCCAGCACTTTGGGAGGCCAAGGTGGGCAGATCACTTGAGGTCAGGAGTTCAAGACCAGCCTGGTCAACATGGTGAAACCCTGTCTTTACTAAAAATACAAAGATTAGCTGGGTGTGGTGGTGTGCGCCTGTAATCCCAGCTACTTGGGAGGCTGAGGCAGGAGAATGGCTTGAACTGGGGGGCGGAGGTTGCAGTGAGCCAGGATCGCACCACTGTACTCCAGCCTGGGTGACAGAGCAAGGCTCTGTCTCAAGGAGAAAAAAAAAAAAAAAAGAAACTCCTAAGGGGCCTCTTGTACCCACCTGCCTTGAGTTTTTTGTCAGATGAGGGAGAGCCTGTGGGATGCAGTTTCAAATGAGCCCCTCATGAATGGAGAGGAAGGACTGTTTGTACTGCAGCTGATGAACTCCCGGGAGGACTGTGGACCCAGGGACCACCCCTTAATCCCATGCACAAAATGCTGGATGAGAACAGAACTTCCCCAGAGTGGGGCAAGAACGTTGGGTCTATCAGCTCTGTCTAGCTACACTGGTTGGGTGCAACCCATGCTGTCGCACAGGGTCAGGCATTTGGTTAATGCTCTGCTGTCGCTGTTGTGAAATTCTTAATCATTTTTAAACCAGAGGTCCCACATTTCCATTGTGCACTGGCCCCTGACAATTTTGTCCTAGTTGAGAGGAATGATTTTGAATGTGATGTTAAGCGGAGGTTCAAATCATCTATTGATTAAGGCCCCAAATATTTGGTGCCAACTTGGAAGCCTGGGGGAGGGGTGTATCAAACAGAATTTTCTTTTTGGAGACAGGATTTTGCTCTGTTGCCCAGACTGCAGTGCAGTGGTTAACTCATGAAACTTTCTGTGGCCATGAACTCCTGGACTCCAGGACCCTCCCCCCTCAGCCTTGCAAGAAGCTAGGACTACAGGTACACATCACCATGCCAGCTAGTTTTTAATTTTATTTTTAGCAGAGAAAGGGCCTCACAGTGTTGCCCAGGCTGTTCTCCAACTCCTGGCTTCGTGATTCTCCCGGCTTCGTGATTCTCCCGCCTTGGCCTCCCACGGTGTTGGGATTATAGGCATGAGCCACTGCATTTGGGCAATACCAGTATTCAAAATACCGGTGGAAGGATTTTTTCCCCTGAACTCAGTTTGTTCTGAGCACATGCCAGCAAGGTGGACAAGGCAGGGGAGATCAAAGGTCTTTCTGGTTAGGAGATTAAATGCTTAGAGAGGCATGTGAGTCACCAAGGACTCTGCTGGGGAATGGGGTTTGTTAGGAAGAGGAGCAGGAATTATTTCAGGAATTCCTTGCTCAAGGCTATAAGCCCAAAGGAACACAACTCTATCTATACAGCAGGGCCAGCTCTGTCTTACTAACTTGGGCTGCTATAACATAATACTTGAATCAGGGTAGCTGAGAAATAGCAGAACATTATTATTCATGGTTCTGGAGCCTGGGAAGTTCAAGATCAAGGTGCCAGCAGATTCAATGCCCAGAGAGCTTGCTTCCTGGTTGAGAGACTGCTGTCTTCTTGCTGTGCCTTCACAAAGCAGAAGGGCAAGGGAGTTCCCTGGAGTCCCTTTTATAAGAGCACTGATTTTATTCATAAAGGTTCTGCCCGCATGCTGTAACCTCGGTACCAAAGCCCTACTTCCAGATATCATTACAGTGGGGATTAGGTTTTAATATATGGATTTGGGGAGGGTACAAACATTGTCTAGTGCCAGCTCTGAGCCCATTCCCCTTCCCATTTTATGAGACCTGTTATAAAGGGAAACCTAGCCATTCACTGTCTCATTCAGCAGACATGCACATATATATGTTTGCATTTGTGTACACACACACAAAATCCAGACAGGTTTTTTTTTTAACTTTTTTTTTTTTTGAGACATAGTTTTACTCTGTCACCGAGGCTGGAGTGCAGTGCAGCAATCTCAGCTTACTGCAGCCTTGACCTCTGCGGCTCAAGTGATCCTCTTATGTCAGCCTTCTGAGTAGTTGGGACTATAAGCATGCACCACCATGCCTGGCTACCTTAATTTTTTTTTTTTTTTTTTTTTTTCGGTAGAGACAAGGTCTCGCTATATTGCCCAGGCTGATCTTGAACTCCTGAGTTTAAGTAATCTGCCTGCCTCAGCCTCCCAAAGGGTTGGGATTACAGGCATGAGCCACTGTACCTAGCCCCAGACAGTGTTAAGCCTTGGAGTTCTAATGGCAAAGAAGACAGAAAAGGTCTTTGTTCTCATGGTGTAGGACCATGAGGCAGATGGATAGGATGATGGTAGGCAGAGATTGAAGTTCCAGATAGTGTTAGAAAATGTGGGGGCGGATGTGTTAAGTGGCTCATTTAAAGTTCAGTCTTCCTCCGAAATTTTGACCCAGTCTTAGAAACAATCAAACCATTGTAGTTCCTTTCATTTTCTTTTTTTGTTTTGTTTTTGTTTTTGTTTTTTGAGACAGAGTCTCACTCTGTCACTCAGGCTGGAGTGCAGGGGCTCCATCTCAGCTCACTGCAGTCTCCCCATCCCAGGTTCAAGTGATTCTCTTGCCTCTGCCTCTCAAGTAGCTGGGATTACAGGCACCTGCCACTAGGCCTTGCTAATTTTTATAGTTTTAGTAGAGATGGGGTTTCACCATGTTGGCCAAGCTGGTCTCAAACTCCTAACTTCAAGTGATCTCACCACCTTGGCCTCCCAAAGTGCTGGGATTACAGGCATGAGCCACTGTGCCTGGGCCTTCGGTTTCAAATATGCTGAATAATAGGATTTAATTAAAAGAGACATAATTGAATATCATCATGCTAGCTGAAATACCCTCTGAAAAATTATTTTACAGCAGTAGTCCTCCAAGTGAGGTCCCTGAACCAGCAACAATCAGCAATATCAAGGAAATGTGAATTCTCAGGCCCTACTCAGACCTATGGAATCAGAAAGTCTTGGGGTAGAGGTCAACAACCTGTGGGTTAAGAAGTCCTCTGGGTAATTTAAATGCATGATAAGGTTGTGAGTCCCTGTTGCTCACTGTTGCAAGGCACCTCCCCTCGCACCTTAAACCCTGCTGAATTATGAGTGGGTCTGACACTGTCCCGTATATGAGAACCTGATCGTTTACAAAGAAAGAGCTTTTCTACTCTTTTCCTGGCTGGTTTGTTCTGATTGGCACCCAGGCTGCCACACAGCCCTCCTAGCTACGTCTTTTTTTTTTTTCTTTTTTTTTTTTTTTGAGACGGAGTTTCACTCTTGTTATGCAGGCTGGAGTGCAATGGCACCATCTCGGCTCACCACAACCTCCACCTCCTGGGTTCAGGCAATTCTCCTGCCTTAGCCTCCCGAGTAGCTGGGACTACAGGCATATGCCACCATGCCCAGCTAATTTTTGTATTTTTAGTAGAGATGGGGTTTCACCATGTTGACCAGATTGTCTCAGTCTCCTGACCTCGTGATCCACCTGCCTCGGCCTCCCAAAGTGTTGGGATTATAGGCGTGAGCCACCTCGCCCAGCCTCTCCTAGCTACTTCTTATTGTTTCCAGTCTTTAAAATCTACCTCATGGAGTTTTCATCAAGTTACAGTTCCACCTAGCAGAAGATTACAGGAGAAAGAGGTAGAGTGGGAGAGCTTCGTGAGAAAAAGGACTAAAGGCTGGGCGCGGTGGCTGACGTTTGTAACCCTGGCACTTTGGGAGGCCGAGACGGGCGGATTACGAGGTCAAGAGATCGAGACCATCCTGGCCAACGTGGTGAAACACCGTCTTTACTAAAAAAATACAAAAATTAGCTGGGCCTGGTTGTGCGCACCTATAGTCCCAGCTACTTGGGAGGCTGAGGCAGGAGAATTGGTTGAACCCGGGAGGCAAAGATTGCAGTGAGCTGAGATTGTGCCACTACACTCCAGCCTGGTGCCTGGCCACAGAGACTCTGTCTCAGGGAAAAAAAAAAAAAAAAAAAAAAAGAAAAAGAAAAAATAAAAGGACAAAAGATAGGGGAGGTAATTGGTTGATTTTTGTCAGCAATTACAGTCTCTTTCTCATTTATCTATCATATCTATGTATCTATCATGTATGTATCTATCAATGTATGTATGTATGTATCATCTATCTATCTGTCTATCTGTATTAGTCTGTTCTCAAGCTGCTAATAAAGAAATACCTGAGACTGGGTAATTAATAAAGGAAAGAAGTTTAATTGACTCCAGTTCAGCATGGCTGGGGAGGCCTCAGGAAACTTATAATCATAGCAGAAGGCACCTCTTCACAGGGCAGCAGAAGAGAAAATGAGGTCAAGCAGGGGACATGCAAGATGCTTAAAAAGCCATCAGATCTTGTGAGACTCACTGTGAGAACAGCCTGGGGAAAACTGCTCCCATGATTGAATTACCTCCACCTGGTCCCTGGGGATTACGGGGATTACGGGGATTACACTTTGAAGTGAGATTTGGGTGGGGACACAAAGCCAAATCATATCACTGTCCATCTATCTGTCCTGTTTATCATCTCTATTTTCTATCTATCTATCTCCTGTTTATCTGTCATCTATCTGTGTTTGTCTTTCTGCTATCTATCTGTTCTAGTGTGTGTCCTTCTGTCAGTCTGTCTGTCCCTCTGTGTACCTGTCTCTTTAACTGTCTACCTATATGTCTATATGTATATCTATTCATCTATTTACATATTTTGTTTTGAGACAGAGTCTCGCTCTATTGTTCAGGCTGGGCTGGGGTGCAGTGGTGCAATCTTGGCTCACTGCAGCCTCCATCTCCTAGGTTCAAGTGATTCTCCTGCATCAGCCTCCTGAGTAGCTGGGATTACAGGCGTGTGCCGCCATACCTAGATAATATTTATATTTTTAGAAGAGACGCGGTTTTGCCATGTTAGCTAAGCTAGTCTCAACTTCCTGACCTCAGGGTGGTCCGTCCACCTAAACCTCCCAAAGTGCTGGGCTTACAGGCATGAGCTACCATGCCCAACCTACACACACACACACACACACACACACATATTTATGTTTTTATCTGAGTTGAAGGACAATGGAAAGTGGAAAGGAAGGGAAAGAGGAGGAAAGGACTTGAGTAAACTTTTTAACCTCTGGGAGCCTCAGATTCTTCAGATGTCAGGGAAGCCTGTGTGTGTCGGGGGGGTGAGTGAGTGTAGGTGTTGCGTGTGTGTGTAAAACTATCATTTCACAAGATTCTTATTGGGGTTTGGTGAGTACATTTGTTCCAACAAATCTTCTGACCCACACAGAATGCGGTCAGTTAATGGGAATAGCAGCTGAGCCTAAAAGGGGAAGGAATGGGGGACAGGAAGGGAAGGTGTGGGAGCTGTGAAGTCCAGGCTGATCAGGTGGGAGGAGGTGGAGAAGGCAGGACAGAAGCCGATTGCAGGAAAGACAATTGCAGAGAAGACTACTGCAGGTTGGAGGGCCAGGCCCATGTGGCAGGAGCAGGTTAAATCAAATGACTACAGATAGTGAAGCCGGAGTTGAAGGTGAAAGAGCTTAGAGGTGTTCTAATAAGATGTCTCAGAAATAAGGGGGAAAAGCACGTTTTACAGCAGCAGCAAAAGAACCTAAATGAACATGTCTTTAAATGAATTTCGTGTTGATGTTTGAGGAGCTGAGATGTGCCAAGACAGTCTGGGATGCTTCTCCCACCACCTTCCCACCCATTCCTGACCGAGTCATGGCAATCTATACCAGCTTCTCTCCCCAAGTCATTCTGCCAACTTATTCTTTGTAAAGATTCAGATGATGAACTGAAGCGCCACAGCTTTTTAATGGGCACTCAGGGAGTATTAAATAGGGAGATTGTAGGCAAAATTACAGTTCCCCCCCAAAAAATTTTGCGG
Source organism: Saimiri boliviensis (assembly GCF_048565385.1). Taxonomy (NCBI): domain Eukaryota; kingdom Metazoa; phylum Chordata; class Mammalia; order Primates; family Cebidae; genus Saimiri; species Saimiri boliviensis. Next base: position 37,446,142 of record NC_133468.1, on the reverse strand, counting down.
GGGGATTGATAAAAATCTGCTTTTAATTAAAAATGTAAAGAAACAGGCCTCCTGTGCATAAACAGGGAAGTGTTTGGGGCCTGGTCCCATGGGCAAATGCCGACAGATACCTACTGGGATTCCGGCCTCTGCTGCCTGGTTTGTGGGCCTTCGGGAGGAGTGATTGATGGGCTGGCTGGGTTTTCAGCTGAGAGGCCTTGCTAATAGGTACATGAAAACAGAGGCTGTAATACAGTTCACAAGATGAAGTAATGCACTTGCCTCTGTCTAGGTGGGGAATTCAGCCAAGCCCTGTGTTTTAAATAAAATGAGGCTTTTGTGGTTCTTGGCATAGGCTCTCCAGTGCAGGCTGACCTTGGCATCTGTGTGCCAGGCTTTCTCTAGCATGGGGCTGCAGGACTGACACGGGCTCAGAAACTATCCAAGGGCAAGGATACTGGGTTCTGGGGACTCTCCACCTCCAACCCCGCTCCTGTGTTATTAAAGGCACTGCTATCTACTTAGTTGCCCAAGCTCAAAAGCTAGGAATCGGCCTTCATTCTTCCCAGGTCGCAAATATATCTTAAACCTGTTCCATTTTTCTCTCTTTTTCATTGCTATCACCCCATGTCCATCATCAACATCTTTTACCTGAATTCTGTAAAGCCCTGTCAATTAATCTGTTATTTCCATCACTCACTCCTCTACAATCCATCTTTCTGCTAAAGTCCAAATAATTCTTTTTTTGTGCAGTCCTTGGCAGGAAATATAATATAGCCCAGGGCTTCCTACAGGAACTGAAAAACCAGATGGCCTGGATTTGAATTTCAGCTTGCACCTCCTACGGGCTGTGTGAGCTTGGCAAGCTCCTTAACCCCCCCATGCCTCAGTTTCCTCGGCTATAAGATGGGGATAATGGTACCTACCGCACACACATTTCTGAGAATTGAATTGGTATAAATAAAGTACTTAAAACAGTATCTGATATTCATTGTTAACTTACTATACATATAAGTCTTAGTAAACATATGTACCTTGCTATAAATATGATGGTTTAGCTATTATTTTGCTTATTATTCTCACCAACCTCCCCTTACTTTTATTTTTATTTATTTATTTTAGAGACAAGGTCTTGTTCTGGGCCCAGGCCAGAGTTCAGTGGTATGATCATAGCTCACTGTAGCCTCGAACTCGTAGACTCAAGTGATCTCCCACCTCAGCCTCCAGAGTAGCTAGAACTACAGACATGTGCCACCATGCCCAGCTAATTTATTGTTGTTATTATTTTTGAGACAGAGTGTCCCTCTGTCACCCAGACTGGAGTGCAGTGTAATCTCAGTTCACTGCAACCTCCACCTCCCAGGTTCAAGCGATTCTCCTGCCTTAGCCTCCTGAGTAGTTGGGATTACAGGTGCCCGCCACCATGCCCAATTAATTTTTGTATTTTTAGTAGTGATGGGGTTTCAACATCTTGGACCAGGCTGGTCTTAAACTCCTAACCTCAAGATCCACCCGCCTTAGCCTCCCAAAGTGCTGGGATTACAGGCATGAGCCATCGCGCCCGGCCCTGTTATTACTTTTTGTAGAGACTGGGTCTTACTTTGTTGTCCAGGTTGGTCTCTACCTCCTGGCCTCAAGTGATCCTCTCGCCTTAGACTCTCAAAATCCTGAGATTATAGGCAGGAGCCACTGTGCCAGTCTCCCCTTGATTTTAGACAATCCCAGACTTCTTTGCATGACCCCAAGGTCATGTATCATCTGACTTCAACCGGTATCTCCAATCCCCAGTTCTCTCACTGGCCTCTCTGTTCCTCAGACTTGGCAAGTTCTCTTCTTTTCAGGCGTTTGTGCCTTTATTCCCTCTGTGTGGCTTGCTCCATGTCCTGTCCCTTTTACAGCTGGTTCATTTGCTCTCTTTCTTTAGGTGTTTATTCAAATATCACTCCACAGGGAGATGTCCCACAAGCAGAGAGTTGAGCAGGGTGTGCTAATTCGCTCGTGAATATCACACAGAAGCCAGTGTGGAGCATGGGCTGGACAGAAAGTCCTTCAGGGGATGGTTTTCCAAAGCGGGAGGGCAAAGTGAACTTCTGAGATTCTCCTACTCCTGAGCGGGAGGCTCTGGGCTGGCAGTCTGGCCCTTGCATTGGTCCCTTGTTGACCAGCTCCTGGAGGAACTTATTTTCCTCTCCACCCGGGGATTCCCCAGGACTTAAATCTCCTAGATAAGCCTAGGAAGGGATGAGTGGCCCAGCTAGGTTAATAGGTATGCCTTGACCCTAGGAGAGGAGTGGTGGGCTGAATAACGGCTCCTCCGAATAAAACCATGGCATAATCCACAGAGCTGGGGATTGTTACCTTATATGACAAAAGGGACTCTGAGGAGGTGCTTAAGTCAAGGACCTTTAGATGGAGAGATTATCCTGGAATATCCAGTGGGACTATACATGTCATCATAAGGTCTCTTAGAAGAGGGTGACAGGTGAATCAGAGTCAGAGAAGAGGTCAGGTGATGATGAAAGGGAAGGTTGGGCCGAGTGCGGTGGCTCATGCTGGTAATCCCAGCATTTTGGGAGGCTGAGGCAGGTGGATCACCTGAGGTAGGGAGTTCAAGACCAGCCTGACCAACATGGAGAAACCCCATCTCTACTAAAAATACAAAATTAGCCAGGCGTGGTGGCGAATGCCTGTAATTGCAGCTACTCAGGAGGCTGAGGCAGGAGAATCACTTGAACCTGGGACGCGGAGATTGCAGTGAGCCAAGATAACGCCATTGCACTGTAGCCTGGGCAACAAGAGCAAAACTCTGTCTCCAAAAAAAGAAAAAAAAAAAAAAGAAAAGAAAAAAAGAAAGTGAAGGTTGAAGAGGGAGGAAGGTGCTACAAACCTAGAAATGAAGGTTCCCCTAAAGCTGGGAAAGTCAGGGAAACAGATTCTCCCCTTAGAGCTTCCAAAAGGAACTGGCCGTGCCAATCCCTCGGCTGTAGCCCAGTGAGACTGACTACAGACTTCATACTTCCAGGCCTGTAAAATGACAGATGTGTGGCCTCTTAGGAACTGGGCTGTACAGCAGGTTAACAGTGGGCCAGTGAGTGAAGATTCATCTGTATTTACAGCTGCTGTCCTTTGCTCACATTATGGCCTGAGCTCCACCTCCTGTCAGATCAGCTGTGGCATCAGATTCTTACAGGAGGTCAAACCCTATTGTGAACTGAGCATGCGCGGGCTCTAGGTTGTCTCCCATCACCTCCAGATGGTACCGTCAGTTGCAGGAAAACAAGCTCAGGGCTCCCGCTGATTCTACATGATGTGAGTTGTGGAATTATTTCCTTACATATTATACAGCACATTTAATAAAGTGCACAATAAACGTAATGCTGGCTAGGCACAGTGTCTCACATCTGTAATCCCAGCACTTTGGGAGGTCAAGGTGGGTGGATCACTTGAACTCATAAGTTCAAGACCAGCCTGGGCAACATGATGAAACCCTATCCCTACAAAAATACGGAAAATACACAAAATAAAAATAAAAAATAAAAAGTAATGTGCTTGAATCATCCCCAAACCATTCACCACCACCGCCCCCAACCCGACCCTCAATGGTCCATGGAAAATTTATCTTCCACGAAACTAGTCCCTGGTGCCTAAAAGGTTAGGCTTTTTGAAAGCCGCTGTGTTTGTGCTAATGTGTTATAGCAGCCCTGTGAATGTCATCCATGCAGACGGGACCTGGCCCTCTCTGTCTTTTCCACCAGGGCTGGTTCTTTATTTTCCTTTCCCTCTTTACTCAAACCCAGGAAAAGTCAACCAGAGGCAAGTGAGAACTTGCACCTACCTGTCTGGTGTAATGACGTCAGATTCAGGGAATGGCAGCCAGCTCTACTGCTTAGGTGCTGGCTGCCGTCATCCTCCGTCCCCTGTAAGGACAGAATTCATTTTATACCCTCAAGTTCCATTTGCTCTCTGACTCCTGGCCTGGGTTTGTGAGCAGCCCCCACCCAGGTCTGAAACCCCACTTTCTGCTTCCCCATCTCCCTCTGGTTTCTCAGGACCCTTATTCATGTGGTCCTGAGATGCTGAATGCTGAATAGCAATAGAAGAACTTTGAGAGAATTCAACAGACAGAGACCAACTCAAAAGTATCTGCAACCCATTGGGCCACCCATGCCTGGACTCTGCAGGAACATGTCAGGGAGGTAATGCCCATGAAAAAGTGTGAGTCTGGAAAGCAGACCATCTTGGCCAGTAATAGAGACAGGGTTTCACCTTCTTGGCCAGGCTGGTCTTGAACCCCTGACCTCGTGATCCACCTGCCTCAGCCTCCTAAAGTGTTGGGATTACAGGCATAAGCTGCCACACCCAGCCGAGGTGCAGTTTTAAATATGGTAGACAAGGTAGGCCTTGCTGAGAAAGTGACATTCCAGGAAAGTCTAAATGGAGGTGAGTGAGTGATCCAGGCTGCTCTATTGCAGAAGAGCATTTAGGCAGATCCATCAGCCTTTGCAAAGGCTTTAGCTCCCTAAAGGTTTATTGAAAATCACTGACAGATTGATTAATAGGAGAAAAGGCATACGGATTTATTTAACATGTATACACAAGAGCCTTCAGAATAAAGATCCAACCTCCCAGTGAATTACAGAAGATTATATGCCATCTTGGCAGGGCACAATGGCTCATGCTTATAATCCTAGCACTTTGGCAGGCTCAGGCAGGAGAATTGCTTGAGGTCAGGAGTTCCAGACCAGAAGTGTATAGATCAATTTGAGGTTACAGAAAGAATGGGAGCCTAGATCCTGGTAAAACAGGTTTGGGGAAGGAGCAGGGAGAAGAATTGTGTTGAGGGGATTACTAGGGAGAATGAATGGATTCGGGAACTTGTAAACAGTTTTCTTTGGAATTTAAATGATCCTTGGAGGCAAACCTTATACTTGTAAAAGGGTCTGTTCAGGTGTGGTTATGTCTTGGTCTCCTTTTCTGCAATAGATAATGAGATGGACAGGGAGGGGAAGGAAAAACAGCTGTTCTTCCAGGTGGTTCTGGATCTCAGGCAGATAAAGGAATATCAGCTTCTCGAGTGCGGAAGTGGGGAGATCAGGGAGACCTTGAAGCGCCTTCATTTTAGCATGTCTAAATGCCATATTTTGGGATACTGGTTTCTGAGCCAGGGGGTGTGAGAGAAAAGAGGCAGAACAACCGTACTGAAAGTATTCCAGTAGGTAGTCAGGCAGACATGAGCACAGCAGGAGAGGAAACCCCCACTCCAAACCCAGCAACGTCTGGCGACCATGACGTGACGGGCAGGCCGGTGATTGTTAAGCTGTCTCTCTAAAATATAATTGGTTGCAGCCAGTGTCAGGGCAAGGCAGTTTCTCCATGACAGGAAAAACCTGAAACTGGTGATCAGCCACTTCCCAGTAAGACCCCAGGAGTTGGGCGACTGGGCTCAAGCATGCGCACTAAGAGGCAAAATGGCAGCGTTTCATTGGTCTATAACCTTCCTCTAGGAAAATTCCACTGGTAAGGGAAGAAAGTCTCCAGTGAGCATGCGTACAATTTCAGGCGCCACACTGCGCATGCGACCCCTCCTAGCTACTGGAAGGCCACTGTGCCTATGGACAGCCCACCCCATGGGAAGAATCAGGAGAGAAAGGATGCAAATCTCTGGAAACAGGCCAACCTGTGAAACCCCAAGCCCTGCACTTGATCTCTCCAGTCTTCTGTGTGGTCCTCTTCCAAGTATACTTTACTTCCTTTCATTCCTGCTGTAAAGCTTTTTAATAAACTTTCATTCCTGCCCTAAAACTTGTCTCAGGCTCTTCTTGTACCTTATGCCCCTCGGTGGAATTCTGTCTTCTGAGGAGGCAAGAATTGAGGTAGACTCATGTGGATTCCCCGCTGCTAACAAAAATGCCCCGTGTACAGAGACTCCATGTACCTTACCTTGTTCACCTACTCTGTGCCTGGCACACAGTAGGTGCTCACTAAATATTTCTGAAATGAATGAATCCATAGGACGTGGCTACTGATTGAATATGGGGGCAAGAGAGAAAGAACAGAATACGGACAAGGCCATGGATTTCAGTAAAGGCTCATGTCATGAGCTATGCTCAGGAGAAGCAGGAAATGAGGGAGAGAGGCAAACAAATGAAAAACACAAAACGAGCAACTCCAAGAAGATAAAAACCCAACCACACATGACCGAAGAAGACATGGGCTCCGACCCGCCGTGGGGCTTCTAGACCAGTGGAGTATGGAGACTTCCTGCTTCAAAGCTGAGTTTTTCTATAGAAAAGAACCCCAGCCCGAGAGACAGACATCTTGGATTGGAATCCCAGCTGGACTCCTGCTAGCTGTGTGATCCTGGGCAAATTACTTCATCACTGTCAGTGCCTCAGTTTCCCAGGGTGATTGTGAGGATGAAAAAAATCAATACTTGCATAGGGCTTATGGCAGCACCTAGCATATAACAAGTGTCTTATGCACTTAGCTGCTACTGTGAACTGTTATTACAAGAGAAGAGAGCCCCAGTATAAAGTGTAGAAGCATGGGACATCAACATAGGGCCACAGTAGGCTGATGGGGGCCAGAGGCTGTGGCTATGGGTTGCACCCATTCGTTCTGTCTGTTCTTGAACTGAAAGTCCCAGGACAGATTGATGGGGCCAAGCAGTCTTCAGGACTGGGAGGCGGGAGGCAGGAGGCAGCTTCTAGGGGTGTCAGAGGAGAGGAAAAAGTGAGAGGGAAAATGACTGTTAATGAGCAGAAAAGGGGCCAGGTGTGGTGGCTCATGCCTATAAGCCCAGCACTTTGGTAGGCCAAAGTGGGCAGATCGCTTGAGCCCAGGAGTTTGAGAACAGTATGGACAACATAGTAAGACCTCGTTTCTACAAAAGATTTTAGAAGCTAACCGAGCATGGTGATGTGCACATATAGTCCCAGCTACTTGGGAAGCTGAGGCAGGAGGACTGCTTGAGGCTAGGAGTTTCAGACCAGCCTGAGCAACATAGTGAGACACCATCTTAAAAAAAAAAAATTTAAAAGTTAGCCAGGAGTGGTGGAGCACACCTGTAGTCCCAGCTACTTGGGAGGGTGAGAAGGGAGGATTGCTTATATCCAGGAGTTCAGGGCTGCCATGAGCTGTGATCATACCACTGTACTCCAGCTTGGGAGACAGAGCAAGATCCTGTCTCTAAATACATAAATGCATTAATTAAATGGGGAGAAAAGGGCTAGACTCATGAGCCCTGAGGATAGCAAGGAGATGAACACATGTCTTCTGTCGTGAGAGTCTTTCTGGAAGGAGCAGAACAAACTCGCCCAGGCAGGGCAAAGCTAAACTTCCTGAATGCCTAACGGGTGGAAAACACTCCAGAGCTATGATTTCAACCAGCAGCCTGAGCAGATGGGTTCAATAAAGCCAACAGTTATTTACATCAATGCGAAGACTGTGTGTGTTTATTTCTGGCTCCTGGGGTCTGGAAAGGAAAAGGAATGACTGAAACGAGGAACATGCTGAAAGGCAAAAAATGGACAATCTAACAAGAAAAAAATGTTCAGGCTTAGTATGATCCCTTTCATCCCGGGGCCTCCGAGGGCTCAGTGAGGGGATCTGGTAAGCCCTCTGGAGACCTCAGACTCATACCAGCTGGGATCCCAGGAGCGGGCCCTGGGAATCGCTCTCTTATGGTCTGGGGAACATGGGGCTGGGAATCGGGGGAGAGTAGAAGCGATGCCTACTGAACTGTGTGTTGGGGTTTAAATGTTGCCCCACCCTTTATTAGCTGTGTAACACTGGGCAAGACCAGAATCTATCTGCACTTCTGGAACCAGGCATGGTGGCATACTCCTGTAATCCCAGCACTTTGTGTGGCCAAGATCGGAGGATGACTTGAGGTTGGGAGTTCAAGACCACCCTGGGCAATGTAGTGAGACCCCCCCCGCCCGCATCTCTCCAGAAATTAATAAAAATTAGCCAGGTGTGGCTGTACACACCTGTAGTTCCACGACTCAGAAGGCTGAGGCAGGAAGATTGTTTGAGCCCAGGAGTTTGAGGCTGCAGTGAGCTGTGATTGCACCACTGTACACCAGCCTGGGTGACAGAGTGAGACTCATTCTCTTAAAAACATATACTTTTGTTACTACATCTGCAAAGAGAGCCAAGTCAGGAAACTTCTTCGGAGGGTGGCGGGACTTGCTATTACAGTTAGGGAACTCTCATGTGATCATGTGGTGGAGGGACCTTCTTTGCCTCCTTGACAACTTTGTGCCACTCTAGGCATCTCCCAGGGAAAGCAGGACTCGCAGCAACGTTGCACCAGCTTTCGTCTGGGCCTTTCCAGGATTTGGGAGTAAGAAAATGCAACATGTTATTGCTCCTAGCTGATGTGTCCGGCAGGCAAATCTAGGATCTAAGATGAATAAATCTAGTCTTTAAGCCAATTCAGGCTCCCGGACTCAGATGCTGGGCTATGCTGGTTTTAATGGGGAAACAGCCCAGCCTGATAGCTTGTCAGAGGCGCTCGGGATGCTGTTGTTATTGCTTGTGGTTTTAGAAAGTGCTGTGTGACTTCTGGCTGAAGTATGCTGTGTGTCCAGGGGAAATGCTGTTTTTCTCTCCATGCAAGGGAGCCTGGGACTGCCTCTCTTCTCCCATGTGAACAAGAAGGAATGCCTGGGAGAGAGGCCATCAGGGGAGGAGGGCTGAATCCCTCATAAATCAGGAGGTTCTATAAATCTCTTAACTCCTACTTTTCTCAGGGGAGAATAAAAAAAATTACAAGAGCATGCAGGGTTTTCTACTGTAAACACTCCTGTCCGTGGCTCTCAGGGGTTTCCATATGAATCAGGCCCCACCAGACTCAGTGCCAAGCATATAGCTTTTTAGATAAGACCTGGCAGCTCCTCAAACTGAGCATTTTAAGAGCTCTCTGATGCTGCAAATGCTTCCACAGAGCCTAACCATGGGAAAGCTGCCTCCCACTGGTGCATCTGTCCTCAGATCCTGGGTGCTGGGAAGCTGACCAAGCTGTTAGTCTGCCTCATGTCAACTGGGAACCACTAATGAGCTCAGAACCATCATTAAGTCAAGGCCTGGTCTCTCTCCTTATTTTGCCTCCTATAATCCTCGGTTGTAGAAATGCTTTTATATTATATTTTATTTTTTGCTGGGGAGGATACGACTCACTTTCCTGGTACCAGCTGCAGTCAGTGCTGACAGCATGCTAGTGCTCTCCTGCTAGTAAATCTCTGCATGTGTAATCTTTATGCCTTTTTCGGACAACAGGGATTTCTGCATTGGTGGCACCTATAAGGCATGCTCTCTTACTCACTCCTGGACCCCAGCAATGCCTGAGATGTGATAGGTGCTGATGAACATTGGTTGAATGGATGAGTGCGTAAAAACAAGCTCTTTTGCAAAGGGACCAAACCAGAGAAGGAAGCAGTGGAGACTGTGGAGAGGTTGGGAGGGGGATGGATTAACCCAAGTGCAGGGCTGGCTCTACAAGGGTATGGTGATGGGGAAAGAGAGAGCCATTCATTCAAATGACATAGTCCAAGGGATACAGGTAAATTGACTTCATTGGGGCTGCCTATAGTCCCCAAAGAAGTCTCAAGTGCAGGGGCTTTGGGTTTGCTGCAGAGGTCTTTGGAGAGTGACGTTTATTAAAGTATGTTGAGTGTCGGGGCTTTGGTTGTAAATGTCTTATCCCATCTGGGCAGGAGGCTAGGCGGTAGCAAAGGCTTTCCAGATAGGGTACTGACTGCAGAAACATGAGTCTGGCAAGAATTAGACAAGGTGGGAATGACCCAGCCAAGCTATCTGGGCTTCAAGGAAAGGTCTTTTTATGGGCTGAATGTTTGTGTCCCTCTCCTTTCTCACAAATTCGTATGTTGACATTGTAATCTCACTGTGATGGTTTTCAGAGGTGGGGTTCTCTGGGAGGTGATTAGGTTTAGATGAGGCCATAAGTTGAAGCCTTTGCAATGGAATTAGTGTCTTTACAAGAAGAGAAAGAGGCACAAGATTCATCTTCCTCTGCAATGTGTAGATTGACCAAGAAGGCAGCAGTCTGCAAACCAGGAAGAGAGCCCTCACTAGGAACCAAACAGGTTGGCACCTTGATCTTGGACTTCCCAGCCTACAGAATCATGAGAAATGACTTGTTTAAGCTACATAAGTGTAGGTATTCTGTATAGCAGTCTGAACAGACTAAGACAAGTCTGATCCTGATGGGAAACCACATGGCCCATGAGAACCAGTCATATTGATGGGGTGAATATAGTGGGAAATGGGGAGATGCAAATGGACAGGCACATGAGTAAGCACATGCCTAGTGGACTTAGGGCACCAAGACCAACTGCAGACTTCACCTCTGGTGTGGACATGTCTGTGTGTACATGTGTGCTTAGCATACTCTCTGAGGGCTTTATAACTGCCCAGGCCTCTAGTTTCTATGATTGTGTCAGGATATGGACTCCCCAGTTGAAGCTGGGGTTCACCATGATACTAGGGATAGCACAACTCTAAATTCTAACAACTCTGTTCTCTTCCTCCTTGCTCTGTCCCCTTGTCTAAACTCCAGTCCTATTTTCCTGGTAGAAGAGATGCATTGCACACGTATGGGGCATGGAGGCTAAAGCAGCTCCACCTTGGATGCTAACCCACCATGTTGACTTCTGATTAACTCTAGTTCTGGGGATGCCTCTAAGACTTCTTTTTTATCTACTATTCCTTATATAAGAGCATTTATTTACTGTAAATTCTGCCCCTAGGTCAAAACAATCTTGACGTTATTATAAACACACACTTACTTTACATCTCACTCTTAGGCAGTACCCTGGTTATAAGCCCTGGGTCTGGGGGGTAATAGCATAGGGATCCAACCATCTCGAGGCCACCTGAGACATGGCTTCTGTTCATAAGTTCTTATTAAGTGTTATTTTCTGAGAAGCTGCATTTTTCCGCCTCTAACTTTGGTCTCAGCTTCCATAGGCTTTGGTGGTAGGTTTGCATAGATCTCACCACAGAGCATGGGGAATTGTTCATTTCCCCTTGGCCTGCAGCTCTCTGGGCACTTTGGCCCCACCAGCAGGTACCTGCAACTGGTTGCCTAAGTGTTGTCCCATCAGAAAGCAGCCTAGGAAGGAGCTGGGTGGGCTGGAGGTAGCTCTGCCCCCATGTCAGACAGGCCATAGAAGTTCTCTATCCCTCTCACCAGCAACCCTTAAGCAATGACTGATAGATAAAAACTCCGAATCTTTCATGCCTCGGGTGGGGTAACTCAGAGACATCTCCCAGAGTTACTCAGCAGGTGTATTAGTTTTCATGATGCTGATAAAGACATACCTGAGATTGGGTAATATATAAAGAAAAAGAGGTTTAATGGACTCACAGTTCCACATGGCTGGGGAGGCCTCACAATCATGGCGGAAGGCGGAAGGCGAAAGGCACTTCTTACAGGGTGGCAGCAGGAGAATGAGAATCAAGCGAAAGGGGTTTCCCCTTATAAAACCATCAGATCTCTTGAGACTTATTCACTATCATGAGAACAGTATGGGGAAACTGCCTCCATGATTCAATTATTTCCCACCGGGTCCCTCCCACAACATGTGGGAATTGTGGGAGTTGCAATTCAAGATGACATTTGGGTGGGGACATGGCCAAACCATGTCAGCAGGATTAAGCTTCAGTTGTGCAAAGTGGTAGCTTGCTGGATAACATGCCCTTTGTTGCTTCCTTTTCTCCTCAGTCTCATTTTTCCACTCTTCTACCTGTGCTTCCTGAGATTATGTTTCAAATATATTATATCCATTTGAATCCCTTGTCATAGACTACATTGCTGGGGAAACCCAGTGAATGGGGAAATGGAGTACATTGCTAGGGAAACCCAAATGGACTTAGGTGGTTTCGGCATCCTTTCCCTTTACACCAGCCTAATTATTCAGTGTTGGTTTAAGACCCAAGCAATATAGAACTGGAACACAAATTTAGGGAGCAGACAAATAGACTTCATCTCTGGGAGGAGCTGCAAGGTCACATTCCAAAGACTGTGGATCCGAGGTGCAGTGAAGAACTGGAGGTCTTTCTACAAACGACTCCAGAGCCATCTTCATCTCTCTCTACCTCTGACATCTGATTGGTTGCCCTACCCCTGTAGTATCTCTTGAGTCAGGCACTCATTACCATTCTCCCATTACTGCTATCCCTAATCTCTTGAAAGTATGTAGCTGCTTTCTAAATGGTTTCTGTGTCTCCCACCTCCCCATCTTCAATCTGCTGTCCCCAATGCTTCTGGAGAGATATTTCTAAAGCACACCTGACTATGTCACACTTTTGCTCAAGACACTTACTAGTGTCTTAGTGCTTACAGGAAAACATTCAGATTTCTCAGTCTGACATTTAAGGCCCTCTGTGATTTGGTTTTCCAGCATCATTTCTTGGCATTCCCTATCCACATATTTCAGAAATACCAGGCTTTTCTCCATTCCCTGGAAGTTCTCATCACTTTCCCTTTTGCTCGAATACTTTCCTCCACTTTACTGACTGCCAGAGTCCTGATCATCTTACATAGCTGAGTGGAAATATTTTCTCCTAGTGTCACATTCTCTAATTACTCTTGTCTCTGTGCCTGTCTAGCACTGTGTTTATAGGTCATTGAGCAAATACACTCACCCAATCTACTCTTGCATGTGCTGAGTACCATGGTTATAAGATGTGTATTGTTCTGTTTGCCTGTTTGCTTTTGTTTTTAAATCATGAAATTATAAGCTCCAGGAATAAATGGAATGTGCCTTCCTGTGTGTACCATAGTTCAGGATGAGCAGTAGGTGTTTAGTAAACCTTTGTAATTCAAATTGAGCTGAAATGAATCAGAACCTGGACAATAAGAGAGTCACCTTGTACCTCCTATGAGTGATCAGATTATACAGATGTGGAATATAGTGTAAAATGCACTTAACATGAAAGCGCTACTGAACATAACTTAATCTTTCTCAGATGATTCAAAGGCTCTCCAGGATCTTGTAGTGCTGGAGTGTCATCAATGAGATCATCAGTTCTTATTGTGTGGAGCTGTCAGGGAGTGCAGGTTGATAGAGTTCTGGAGAAATCAGAATTCTTCTTCTTCTTCTTCTTTTTTAAGCCAACAATTTGCCTAAGTGTCTTTTAAGTGCATATTATAATCAAATCATTGATTAAAAAATTTTTTGGACAGAGCAGGTTAATTCTGGTGAGCTGTTGGGTGGATAAGAGTATAAATAATAGTTATTATCTGTGAGATGAGTTTGTACAGTCCAGTTCTTGCTTAGGATAGGAGTTGAGGTGTCTGTACTGAAAAATGTCAGTTATGTCCTGAAACAATGACACCAGTGTCACTGAGGTTGTAACCAACACAAAGCAGGGACTTAACTGTTGTTCCTGCTTTGTGTGAGTAACATCATGTCTGGGGTACACAGATCAGATTGGAGGATTGAATGATTTTTTTCGTGTGAGTTAGAAAATTCTCTCTCTCTCTCTTTTTACTGCAGAATTGTCAAGTTGGATGAAGTATGCCTGAGCTGAGACTTGGATGCTTTTGAAAATCAGTAAACACAACTACAATCTCTGTAATGTAAACTAATCTGCTGGACTACTTCCAATTTCAGCTCCAATACATGAAGAGCTTAGAATTCATCATTCCTGTCTTTCACAAAAAGTAAAAGCCGAACAAACTGAAAATTAGTGACTTTTCTTGGGTCCCTCAGAGAATAGAGGTTTCAGGCCAACTGCCACACCTGACATCATGAAAGAGAGGAAAATCCAAAGAGACATAGCAAAGATCTGTTTACCTGAACCTGAAGACAATGGAAGGATCAACTGGTAGAAAAACTTAAATAATAATTTTGATGAATTGCTGGAGGCAGAGTGTGAACTTGCCTGAGAGTGGGAGACCTGGTATTTGGTGATTACAGCATATAGGTAAGTAAAATGAATGACAGCAATATTGACATGTGGCAGTAAGTAAAACTGACAAAAATGGCAATAAGTAAAATGAATGACAGCAAACCTCCTACCTCAGTCTCACAAAGTGCTGGGATTACGGGTCTGAGCCACTGCACCTGGCCCAAACTACTTTCTATGCCTTTAGTTTGATCCTTAAAACCATTATCTATAAAATGGGTACAGAAATACATGCCATGTAGCCAGAGCAAATGTTTTCACTCCCATTTTACTGGCTCCATAATCCAAGATTCAAAGAGTCGATGTGACTTGATTGTGATCACCCAGGTAGGAAGTGGCAGATCTGGAGAGAGACCCCAGTTCTTTTGATTCTTATTCCACTGTTCTATCCACTCCACCGGGTTTCCTCTCAAAATAACTGGGTTGGAGAAAGATTTCTTGGCATATTGCTATTTTGGACTTTGTAGATATAGCATTAGGGGAGACACCCCCCACCAACACACTTTAACATCTGTACAATATTCTCTTCCAAAGATGTTTTTGCAAACAGCAGCTAGTGTTTATGAAGTCATCCCAGATTTGACAGGATACTGTCAAGTATTCAACGCCTTCCGCCCTCCCTCGTTCTCTCTTCAACTCAGCACCACTCCCTCCACCTCCAGCTCCTCTGGACCACTATATCTGAGGCTTCCATTGCTTTCAGAACAGAGTTAGAGAAAAAAAGACTTCAAATGTTTGTATTTTAAGACGCATTCCTGGTATAAATCAGATTTTGGAGAATACATATTGTATCAGCATTTGTTATTTTTTTATTCAAGGTGAGATTTTCTTTCCTCCTTTTCAGATCCTCCTGGAAGTCTTGTTAGAACACAGATAGCTGGTTCTGATTCTGTCATCTAGAATTTTCACTGTTTTTTTTTTTTTTTTTTTTTTTTTGAGACAGGGTCTCACTCTGTCACTGGGGCTGGACTGCAGTGGCATGATCTTGACTCACTGCAGCCTCAACCTCCTGGGCTCAAAAAACCCTCCCCAGCTCAGTCCCTCCGTGTAGCTGGGACTACAGGCATGTGCCACCAAGCCGGATAATATTTTTGTATTTTTAGTAGAGAAGGGATTTCACCACGTTGCACTGCTGGTCTTGAATTCCTGGACTCAAGTGATCCTCCACCTTGGCTTCCCAAAGTGCTGGGATTATAGGCGTGAGCCAACGTGCCCAGCCGAGAATGTTCACTTCTAACAAGAACTCAGGAGCTACTGATGCTGCCAGTCTGGGGACCAGCATTGAGAACCATGGGGTTAAACTCAC
The DNA here is from genome assembly GCF_048565385.1 of Saimiri boliviensis. Classification (NCBI taxonomy): domain Eukaryota; kingdom Metazoa; phylum Chordata; class Mammalia; order Primates; family Cebidae; genus Saimiri; species Saimiri boliviensis. Next base: position 37,430,919 of record NC_133468.1, on the reverse strand, counting down.
TGTAAGTCAGGAAAACAATTATTTGCAATGGAACCCAATCCTAACTGATACTATGCCACATCCGAGACCAGAGACAGGGACAGGGACTCCTCAACAGATGTCAGCATGCAGGGATGACCACACCTGAGGATTTAAGAGAATGTTCTGTCTTGAGAGCTGGAGAATGGAAGGTCAGAACCTAAATAGTGCAATGAGGAACCAGGTGGCAGTCAAAAAAATTAGCTGAGCATGGTGGTGGGCACCTGTAATCCAAGCCGAGACTGCACCATTGCACTCCAGCCTGGACCGCAGAGCAAGACTCCATCTCAAAAAAACAAAACAAAACAAAACAAAAAACATACATGGAAGGGAGGGAAGAGAGGATTCCAGGCAGAGGCATGGCCTGGGCAAGAGTCTCAAGGCAGAAGAGTCTGGTGAGAGGTTTCCATAGGGGCAGATGAAGCAAGGAGAGAAGATAGAGAGGGACAGAGGCTGGAATGGGCAGAGCCTTAGAAGCTGCATGAAGATGTGTGGTTTTGTGTCCTAACGATGTTGGGGAGCCTTAGAAGAGTGGTTTTTTTAAAATGGGCTACTGTTTGATTAGAAGGGAGGGGATATAATTCCAGAGCAGCAAGAGAGAGAGAGTCAAAAGAAAGGATGAAAAATACAAAGCATCAGACTGGGTGCAGTGGCTCTGACCTGTAATCCCAGCATTTTAGGAGACTGAGGTGGGAGCCAGCATGCCCAGCATGAGACCCCATCTCTAAAAAACAAAAAAAGAAAGAAAAGCCTTGGGGCCGGACACAGTGGCTCCTGCCTATAATCCCAGCACTTTGGGAGGCCAAGGTGGGCAGATCACTAGAAGTCAGGAGTTCAAACCAGCTAGGTCAATGTGGTGAAACCTCATCTTTAATAAAAATATAAAAATTAGCTGGGCGTGGTGGCACATACCTGTAGTCCCAGCTACTCAGGAGGCTGAAGTAGGAGAATCACTTGAACTTGGGAGGCAGAGGTTGCAGTGAGTCGAGATCACATCATTGCACTCAGCCTGGGGTGACAGAGTGACACTCTGCCTCAAAAAAAAAAAAAAAAAAAAAAAGTCCACTACAGCCTTCAAAGGGTTTTAAGCAGAAGTTTGGGTAGCAGGTTGATCAGGTGGGGGTGGGGCAGGGTGTGTAGCATGTGGAAATTGTGAGTATGTATATGTGTGTGTGATGTTACCACATATGTTTTTGAAAAGATAATTCTGTCATACTTTGAAATATGACCATTGGTAAGAGATTTTCTACCTGTCCATGTTTTGAACAGCCTTCCTGTTTAGCAAATAATTCCTTAAAATAGGCTGTACATCTTTGGATGTTTGAAGACAGCTAGCGCAGACAAACACTTTCTGAAGGCTAAGCGGATCTGGTCCTCCACGTGTTTCTCATTAGGCTTGATCTGATGTCTTCTCACCACCTGGTATTTTTCCTTAGCACCTATTACTGTCTGACTCCTAAAGTGTGAAGCTCAGAACGAACCCAGGGCTATGATATGGTCTGATTGCAGTGCATGCATCACTTATCTCATTCTGGAAACCACACATTCAGGGAAGGCTAAGATTGTGTTAATTGTTTTGGCAGTCGGATCACACTATTGACCCGCGCCAAGCTTACTGACAAGTCTAACTCCCCAGGCTTTTCATATAAACTGCAACTACACGCTGCTCCCTCTTCCCACACCTGTGCCTTTCGGACCCAAGGGCAGAACCTTACATTTGTTCCAATTAAATTTTACCTTGTTAAACCCAGTTCATCACTCTATCCTGTCAAAAATGCCTGGAGCCCTTATTAGGTTTTCCAAAATACATGCTCTACTCCCACAAGTTTCCACCCATCAATCTAGACACATTTGAATGCCTTTTCTGTGTCAGTTACTGTTCTCGACATTAAGGATCTGGAGATGTTTGAGACTCTGTCATTGCCTTCAGAGAGCTCACAGACAAGAACAACGGCAAAAAAGATGCAGCCGACTGGGTGCAATAAAAGAGAAACGAAAAAGTTTGATGGATGCAGGTATAAGAGGTCCCTAATCTAGACTGGGGTGATAAATGGGGGATGGGGAAAGGCATCCCTGCGGGGGTGACACCTACAGTAAGTCCTGCATACAAAGTAAGAGAGCAGAAGATGGTGGATACGTTAGGGCATGGAATACTTGAGAACCTGCCAGCACCTGGGGAATGGTGAGATCAGATATGAAAGGCTAAGGACTTCAGACTTCATCCTCATGGGCAGTAGGGAACCACGAAGGGGCTTCTACAGGGGGCTGATATATGTAGATTTGGGTTGAAGAAATGTCATGTAGCTTGAGGGTGAAGGGGATTGGGTACATGGTACATATCTAGAGGTGGAGAGGACAGTGGAACGTTAGCCACGCTCCTGGTGAGAGTTGTTAGGGGTGATGATAAAGCAAGGTGGTGTGGATGGACAGGGGTGTATGTAGATTTGGGATTGAATCAACTGGTCTTGGTAATGACTGGAAGGGAAGAGTAAAGGCTGGTGCCAAGAATCTTGGCCTTAGCACCTGAGTACATAGTGGCAATCTTAATTTGGATAAGAAATTGAGAAGAGAAATAGGTTTCAGTATGGGTCTTTGAATTTGATGCATTAGTGAGGCATCTAATTAGAGATATCCAGAGGACAGTTGAATACATCCATCTACATGGGCAAAAGAGAAGTGGACTGGAGATACAGGTTCAGGGATCATCAATCTTCAGATAATAGTTGAATATGGAGAGATGAAAATGTTTAGGGAAAGCATAAAGAAAGGGCTAAGATGAAGCCTTTATGAGGTCAGCATCTATTCATTCATCTATCCATCCATCCATTCATCATTCATCTATCCATCTAACCACCCAGCCACCCATCCAGCCATCATCTATCCACCAACCCACCTACCTGTTCATTCATCCATTATCCATCCATTCATCTATCCATCTAACTACCCAATCATCAATCCATCCACCCATTCATCATATATTCATCCTACTATCCATCCATCCATCCATCCATCCATCCTACCATCCATCCATTCATCTATCCATCTAACCACCCACCCATCAATCCATCATCCACTGACCCACCTACCTGTTCATTCATCCATCATCCATCCATTCATCTATCCATCTAACCATCCAATCATCAATCCACCCATCCATCCGTTCATCCTCCATCCATCCATCCTATCCATCCATTCATCCCTCTGTTTATCCATCCAACCATCCATCTAACCATCTGTCCACTCATCTATTCATCCATCCATCCATCCCTCTGTTCCTCTGTCCCTCCATCCAACTATCCGTCAGTCTAGCAAACAGAGTAGCTTCTGTGGGCCAATGACAGTGACAAATGAAAAAAAGGAAGAGTCCTCCATCCCTAAGGAGTTTGTATTTTGATGGCTGTGGTGGGAGACAGGTAATAAACATAGAGCAAATAAGGAAATGAGAGAACTATATTTATCAAATGGCATGAAGAAGATTAAATAGGGTTGTGAAAGAGAACAACTAGTTGAGGCAGCATTATCTGTGGTAGTAAGGAAAAGAGAGGGGCATTGTGACAGACCTGAATGAGATGGAGGCAGTTTTATGTGACAGTCTGAGGGGTCAGCCTGTGGTGATTGAAGAACAAGAGGTACAAAGATGCAGAGAGAGGAACAGCTTGGCCTTTGTGAATGAGAGAAGCTGGAACGGCTGGACGGCAGTGAGCAAGAAGGGAGAGTGGTGAAAATGATGTGAAGCAGGTGGTCAGGTGCCTTGCAGATTAGACAGGATCTTACAAACCCTGCTGAGGACTTTGGGTGTGATGGGAAGATTGTTCATCAGGGAGATGAGTATGATCTGATTATTTATGATTTGGAAAGCTCATCCATGTTGCTATGTGGACAATATTTTGTAGTGAGGCAAAAGTGGAGGCAGGGAGACGAATTAGGACTGTCGTCCAGGCAGGAGATAACGGCAGTTTGATGAGGGAAGTAGCAAGGGAGAGGAGACAAATGGTCATATTTGATACAAATTTTGGAAGTTTAGTGGATAGAACATATTTGTGGATTAGACGTAGGGTATGAGGAAAATAATCAAGAGTATGCCTAGATTCTGTGCATAAGAATTTGGATGATGGTGATGCTATTGGCTGAGATAAAGAAGGTTTGAGGATGGAGCAGGGCTTTCTTTTTGTGGGAGATGGGAGCAAATGGTTTGCTTGTTGCGAAGTTAGATTTGAGGTTTCTTTTTGTCATTCAAATGAAGATGTTGGGCAGGTATTTTAAATATGAATTGGTAGCAGAAGGAGAGATAGGGTTTAGATATACAAATTTGAATGTTAGGAGCACATACAGGTAGTCTTGAAGCCCATGGGAATGAATGCACACTCCTAGCCTGGAGAGAGATAAAAGAGAAGATGATCAACAGGGAGGAGGTTGGTCAAGAAAACTGGGAAGGGCCAGGTGCTGTGACTCAGGCCTGTAATCTTAGCAGTTTGGGAGGTGGAGATGGGCAAATTGCTTGAGCCCAGGAGTTCGAGACCAGCCTGAGCCACATAGTGAGACCCCCATCTCTACAAAAATTTTAAAAAATTAGCCAGGTGTGGTGGCACGTGCCTGTGGCCCTGGCTATTCAGGAGGCTGAGGTAGGAGGATCCCTTGAGCCCAGGAGTTCCAGGCTGCAGTGGCCATGCTTGCATCACTGCACTCTAGCCTGGGCCACAGAGTGAGGCCCTATCTTGATAAAAGGAAAATGAAGACTGAGATGGAGAGTTAGGTAGGTACGAGGGCAGATGTTAAGAAGAGAGGTCAATTAGAATGAAGACTGAAGAGTATTCATTGCCTTTAGCACAAGGCAGGGCGGTGATGTTCGCCAGAGGATTTCATTGGCGTTGGGGGTTGAAGAGTGAGTGGGAAGTGAGAATATAGGGAAGTGAGTGGGAAGTGAGAATATAAAGTGACTGCACATTTTTTTCGGTAACCTTTACTCTGAAAGGAAGCAGAGAAATGCAGTAGTAGCTAAAAGGAGACCAATTAGTGTGAAGGTGTTTCTTTAAAAATAATACGAATTGTTTTTTAGGGGATACGGCAATGATCTGAACTTAGGCATGAGGTCAGGGGTAGACTACAAACAATGGTAGCCTAATAATCTAGAAATTGAGGATCTTGCCTCTGGGGAGCCTTGATCTTGGATCCTTGGAGGGATGGGGGCAAGTGGGGAGGAAGTGGGTTCAGATGGGCAGCTCAGAAAGGCTGCAACCCTAAGACCATTTGTCACCTGTTATCAAGGAGCTTGTACCCAATAGGAAACCTGGATGTGAGACTTACTTGGTATAGCAAAAATATATACATTTTTTTGAGACGAGGTCTCCCTTTGTCACCCGTGCTGGAGTGCAGTGGCGCAATCATAACTCTGCAGCCTTAGTCTCCTGGGCTCAAGTGATCCTCCTGCCTCAGCCTCCTGAGTAGCTGGGATTACAGGCACAGGACACCATGCTGGCTAATTTTTAAATTTGTGTTGTTTGAGATGAGGTCTCACTATATTGCCCAGGCTGCACTTGAACTAAGTGGGCTCAAGAGATGTTCCTGCTTCAGCCTCCTGAATAGTTGGGACTCCAGGTTTGCACCACCATGCCCAGCTAATTTTTAATTTTTTTTGTAGAGATGTGGTCTCACTATTTCTCTATTGCCCAGGCTGGTCTTGAACTCCTGGCCTCAAGTAATCCTCCTGCCTTGGCCTCCAAAGGGCTGAGATTATAGGAAGGACCACTGCATCTGGTCCGGTACAGCAAGTTCTCAATGAAACTGGGCTGCTTCCTGCTTTAAGAGCTCAAAAACCATCTGCTCTATAACATTTCCTGGATCAATACAAAGCACACTTGTTTAGGCCCCTCTTGGATTTAGAGGCAGGGTTCCAATCTCCCTCTCTTTCACAAAACTGGCAAAAGCAAGACACATTCTCAGTTCTGGGGGTGGAAGTGAGGGGAACTTCTAAAAAGAGGGCTACCCAGCTGCTGTCTTGCGCCCCTGGAATGGCCCTGTTTTCACCCTGCAGGTCTCTCTCCCACCTCCAAGGAAACTTCCTGAGTCCACCCACCTCCTGACCCCCAAGCCAGGCTCCAGCAACCAAAGCCTCAGCCCCCAGGACTCATCCCCCAAAGCCTCAACCCCCAGCAGGCCAGTGCTGCTCTCTGATTGGTCAGTGTTTTTACCTTACAGGTGACCAAATATATTTGAACATCACTCTTGCAATTTCTAGGAAGCAGAATTTAGCTTGTACATCTTCAGGTCTACCCTTTGCTGCTTCTGCTACTGGCTTATTACTCTAATTAATAAGTTCTTAGCATTCCTTTGGAATACATTCAGTTCGAGAGACTTGCACCCTTGAGTGCCTAAGTGCTCGGCTGCAGAGTCCACCCCACTTGAGCTCTGATTCCTGCTTTTCACGGTTAATTCTGTCTCTTTCCGAACAAAGATTACTCTCTCTTGACAGATACAAAAGAACAGAACAGGAGATGGAAGGAGGGAGGGCATTGCAGGCAGGGGAAATAGAATGAATTAATGCCTGGAAGCACTTGGGAAATGGTGAGAGGCCAGTTTGAGCTCCCGGCTTGCAGCACACAGCTAGAGGCAGGAGGGAGCTTTGCAGGGCAATGGTCCTTTGGGGTCAATGCACACAGGACACTGTCAAGCCTGGGCGACTTAGGGTTCATTCTGGGGGCCATGAAGAATCAGTGGAAGGCTTGGATTAGGACAGAGACATGATGAGACCTTTGCCTGTGGAAGGTTGACCGCAGTGAGGAGGGGCTGGGGGTAGGAAAAGCATTAGGGGATTTTGCTTAAGTCCAGACAGGAGCCAGCTGAGGGCATGGGGTGGTAACAGAGGTGACAGCAGCCCTTCTTTAGGGTCACTGGGTGTGAGGAATGGCTGTTGAGCTTGGCAGCTCTGTGCTCCGGGCAGGTTCCAGTAATGTTGCTATGAAACCCATACTGATTTTGCTTGTGTCTAAAATCCATCAGGTTAGCCAATTCCAAATTGTGTTTGAGTTGAAGCTACTGGTTTCTAACAAATGGTTTATTTAAATGACCTCTTTACGGATTATTAAAGATGCTGGTAATTTTTTGTAAGCTTCCTTGAGATCTTAAGGGTAATTGCAAGCAGAGCTTTAACCCTTTAACATAGTGTTAACCTGGTAATACTCTCTCTCTCTCTCTCTCTCTCTCTCTCTCTCTCTCTCTTTCTCTCATAGGCACATTTCTTGGGGCAATGTGGGTAGGTGGCTGATATGATGTTCAGACATTGCTGACATTGACAGCCTAGTCTACATTCTGTATCACACACGCTGAAGTGTTACTTCAGACCACACACATGTAATCTCTCTTCCTCCGTCCCACCCCTTTTCATACTCCAGATTTTAAATTTTCACAGGTGACTTACTAACTGGAGAAACAGATGGGAGAGAAGACGGGGAGGAAAACCTCGGTGTGGTGGGTGTTTCTAGTTCTGTACCTTTGACTGGGTTGAGGCTCTTGGGTGGGGGTCTGAGAATGGGGCTGAGAGAACATTCTTGTTGTGCAAAGTGTAGTTGGATAAGGAGCACCAGCGCCACCCTGGAGCTTGCAGCAATGCGGATTCCTAGGCCCCACCACTGACCTAACAGAATCAGAATCTGTATTTTGGCCGGTTCTCTAGGTGATTCCTCAGCACATTAAAGTTTGAGAAGCAGCGGGGATAGTGGATTCAAGCTCAGCTACACATTAGAGACACTTGGGGAGATTGAGGAAGTCTTGATGTTGGCCAAAGTGGCTCACCCTTGTCATTGCAGCACTTTGGGAGGGAAACGGAGGAGGATTGCTTGAGCCCAAGGTTCAAGACCAGCCTGGGCAACGTAGAGAGACCCCTATCTCTATAAAAGATAAGAAAATTAGCCAGGTGTGCTGGTGTGGGCCTGTAGTCTCAGCTACTGGGGAGACTGAGGCAGGAGGATCCCTTGAGCTTAGGAGTTTGAGACTGCAGTGAGCCATGATTGCACCAGGAGATGTTGTTTCAAAAATAAAATAAACTACCAATGCCTCTGCTGTACTCCACATCCATTAAATAAGAATCTCTGGGACCTGGGCATTTCTACCAAGCTTCTAGGTGATGTTGATACTCCAGGTCCATGGACAAGCCATTCAGTAGAAAGGTTCTAGAGAATGTACTGGCCTCTGATCACTCTGAGGGCTGATGAGTAATGTGAAGCCGGGGAGGAATCTCTGAGGGCATCCAACACTACGTGGCCAGGCTGAGGAATCGCAGCACATTGGGATCACCCCCCAAAACACACCCTCGGCTCTTGCATGAATTTCCCACACAAGCATTGTTAAAGGGACAGCTGCAATGCTCCCTCGAGGCGAATTACAATGCTGGGGTCCAAGTGGGAGCCAGGGTGTTTGTGGGCTGCCAGAAATAACTGGAGGACTCTCGGATAAGGGTTAGTTTTCTTCTTGGGTAAGTTGAGGGAGTTTGGAATTATTCTAATGTAATCCCATTTCACCTTTTCCAAATGGTGAGGCATGACATATTGGATAGAGATTTTTATCTCTGTCCATCCGTCCATTCATCCATCCTTCCACTCATCTATCGGCTCACCCACCATCCATTCATCCACTCATCCATCTGTCCACCCATCCACTCATCCATCCATTCATCCATCCATCTGCTCATCTGTCCACTCATTTATCCATCCATCCATCCATCCATCCATCCATCCACATATCTATCCAGTCATCCATCCATCCATTCATCCTTCTATCTGCTCATCTATCCATCCATCCATCCCCATCCATCCACCCATCCATGTATCTATTCATCCATCCACCCACTTACCCATCATCCATCCATCCATCCATCCACTCATTCATCCAATCATTATCTATCCATCTGCTCATCTAGCCACTCATCATCTGTCCATCTAGCCATCCATCCATCCGTATATCCATTCATCCATCTACCCACTTACCAGTCATCAATCCATCCACTCATTCATCCAATCATTATCCATCCATCTGCTCATCTAGCCACTCATCCACCCATCTGTCCATCTATCCATTCTTATATCCATTCATCTGTCTACCCACTTACCCATCATCCATCCATCCATCCATCCATCCATCCTTCCAATCAATCATCTACCCACACTGCCATGCACACAGTCTATCACTTTGCTTATTGCTTATTGTTAATGGACACCGGCTTGCTAATTGTTGCTCTCCAGAATAGTCTGAGATTAGCCATCATTGTTAAACTATCCTATAAAGAGAGAAGGCAAGGCTCTAAAGAAGTCATACGGAAACGAGCATTCATTCTTCATGAGGGATGGCAATCGCTGAGGTCAAAACCCTACTACCATTAAGAAACACCCAAAATAGCCACTTGTGGGAGGCCACAGGGCCAAGCCCTTTACTGCTAGTGCTCTGAATGCTTCAAGTATTCTTGGTGTGATAAGAAGCTATGTCTTGAAATAAAGTACCCTGTGTCTTTAGGCCATGTGCAAATTTGCTTGGAATTCCATGCAGACATAATGCTCGGCTATGGAAATCGGGCCTTCAGTGACAACCAATCCTTGTTAGTGAGCACAAATGACCCACAATCGGCCACAGAGCAGCAGCTTATGGGCTTTGTGCAGTGGTAAATTGGCCCCCCTGGAAAGGCATGCTAGAATGAGCAGCACTGCACAACAGCCCTTGAGTCAGCCTGAAGCCTCGTCTCCCCTCCCCCAAGCAGAGGCAAGCCCCGCGCGAGTCCCTTGGCATTCTGTGACGCCAACGGTTTGATAGGCACAGCTGCCTGCACAACGGGAGCAGCGATGCTGTGGGGGATCTCACCCACCCAGAAGAAAGGGAACAAAGTGGCCGCACGCCCTTCCTGCTACTCTCCTTCTGTGGTGCCATTACTCCTCCTCCCAGGCCGGAAACATTGCCGCTGGCTCTGACTGCTGTCACTTTCCTCTTTCCTGTAGCTGTGGTTTGGCATAGCTTTGTCCAGAGACATCATTGTCCTTGACAGACAATGGGTCAGCCAGGATGGTGCAGGAGAGAGACAGAGCACAAAAGGCAATCACCGAGGCCAGGGCATGTGTGGGTGAAAGCTGACATAGCTCCAGGCATGATGTCTGAGGGCATCCATCAGTGCCATTAATTATTCTAGAAGGGGTGAGATCTGAAGAACCCATCAGTCAAGGGAGCGCTGCAGTAAGGTTTCTGGGTGGCAGCCAGTCTGTAGCTGTATATAGCTCTATATTAGGCGGTGGTTTGGGTACGTATTGGCTCATAAAGAAGCGCGAGAGCTTACAGGCCAGCCTCTGGCCAGAGGCTTGTTCTTTTTCTTTTTTAAATGGGGTCTTGCTTTGTCATCCAGGCTGGACTGCAATGGTGCAGTCATAGCTTACTGCAGCCTCAACCTCCTGGGCTCAAGTGATCCTCTTGCCTCAGCCTCCCAAGTAGTTGGGACTACAGGCATGTACTACATGCCCGGGTAATTATTTTTTATTTGTTATAGAGATAGGGTCTTGCTGTGTTGCCCAGGCTCATCTTGAACTCAAGCAGTCCTCCCACCTTGGCCTCCCAAAGTGCTATGATTACTCGTGAACCACAGTGCTCAGAACAGAGACATGTTCTGAAGCACTTGACAGAGCATGTGGTGGAGCCAAGGACAGGGCTGTCAGCTGGCTCTGCGGGAGAATCAGTGGGAGAAGAAGGAAAGGAAGCCGTTACTGGGAGCTTTCCCATAGCACTGACTCCAGGGATGGTTGGCATCAATAGAGAACTTGGAGCTGAGACGTTGGGTCCAAAGTTTGGGATCATGCCAAGGCAGCAGAACTGTGGTTACTGATGGGTGTCCTGACACGCAAAAAGAGTGTCAGCTCTTGCGTGGGGGTTTTGGAGGCCACTGGCCATGAAAAGCCAGGAAGATTGAGGTGGGAAAGGAAGTAGAGGTTTGGTGGTCCCGCAGATCTTACTTTTACCTAGCTGTTTCTTCCTTCAAAAGAGCTTTTCTTTCGTCTTTGTTGTCCCCACTCTAGGAGCTAGGTTCACTGCTTCATAGTCTGATTGCCACCCTATGCATTCTCAGCGTCATGTGAATTCCCTGGAGAGGCAGCTCTGGGAAATCATGAAGAGCCTGATGTAAATATCCTAGCCCTGTGACTTTGTGTATGTGACTCTATCTCCCTGTGCCTCAGTTTCTTATCTGTGAAACTGACATAAAAATCGTAAAATCTACTTCACAGGATTGCTGTGAGAATTAAATAATGATATTGTAAATCCTTTAAAATAATGCTTGGCATCTAGTGTCAAATATGTGTTAGCTGCTGCAACTACTTCTGCTATCGTTTTATAACTCCGCCTGCCCCTCCTCTTCCTCCTCCACACTGTCCAGTCTCTTGAAGCCTCCTGCAGCCTCCAGATGCAAGAACTCAAAAAAATCCTCTGATATTTAATCTACAAGTCCCATCTCTCCTCTATTCCAATGGTCATTTCTAGTCTTGATTGCCTCTGGCCAAGCAATGGCTTTCAGATTGTCCTCCTTTCCTGCAATTAAGTCCCCTTTTGAGCTGTTTCCCAATCTGCCACTAAGAGACTTATTTTTAGAAAATGCAGATCAGATCATGTCATTTTTGTCCTATTTTCAGTAATTCTACATTGCCCATAGAATAAAGGTCGAAATTAATCAGACCCCAAGCCATCTTCTGAACTCTCTGTGTACCTGGATACATTTTCCAAATATATCAATTTCTTGCTCTTCCCCAAACCTATCCATATTTTCCCTTCTGCCCAGAAGTAATGAAGATTTCCTTCCCTCCCTGCTTCCCTCCCTCCTTCCCTCCCTCTTTCCCTCCCTCCTTTCCTCCCTCTTTCCCTCCCTCCTTCCCTCCCTCCTTCCCTCCCTCCTTCCCTCCCTCTCTCCCTCCCTCCTTCCCTCTTTTCCTTCTTTCCTTCCTGGTGGTGCATGCCTGTAATCCCAGCTACTCAGGAGGCTGAGGTATAAGAATCGCTTGAACCCAGGAAGTGGAGGTTGCAGTGAGTCAAGATCACTCCATTGTATTCCAGCCTGGGTGACAGAGGGAAACTCCATCTGAAGAGAGAGAGAGAGAGAGAGAGAGAGAGAGAGAGAGAGAGAGAGAGAAGAGAGAGAGAGAGAGAAGCCTCTTGTACTATTTTCCACATGCATCTTTGCTGCAGAGCCCAGAATGGAGAAATGGCAGCACAGTTGGCTGCCTTAGCCAAGGTCATGCATAGCTTGTGACCTGAGGGGTCAGAGTGCTGTTATGAGTTTGAAGTCAGGGTGGGGTCCTACAAATCCACTCTGTCCTTTGTCACAACAGTGGCCAATACCTCCTATGACTCAGAGACAGGCTTCGTTATTTGCAGTCTGATTAGCCAGTCCCCAGATTCCAGAACTCTGGCTTTCCCCTCTCCTTACTAAGGTGACTTTTTGGCAGTGTTTGCCCCTGCCAGAGAGGACAGGCAGGAACAACGGACATTCACAGCAGGAAATTTTCATACTGGCTGGAAGCATCCACTAAAATTAAATGTATGGATTATTTGTGGGTTTCATTTTTCAGACTATTCCTGTTCCCCACTGACACAAATAATTGGAAATTGACTACAGTAGCTCTTTGAGAAGATTATGGAAACATAGTGAATGATTTATGCAGGTGGATGAATGGGGAATGTGGGTCTTCCGATTTTTAAAATTTTTTCGAGATAAGGGTCTCACTTTGTCACCCAGGCTGGAGTGCAGTGGTGTGATCTTGGCTCTGGCTCGCTGCAACTTTTGCCTCCTGGGTTCAAGTGATTCTCCTGCCTCAGCCTCCTGAGTAGCTGGAATTATAGGCACCTGCCACCCACTTAATTTTTGTCTTTTAGTAGAGATGGGATTTTACCATGTTGGCCAGGCTGGTCTTGACCTCAAGAAATTCACCTGCCTCAGCCTCCCAAAGTGCCGGGATTACAGGTGTGAGCCACCATGCCTGGCCCAGGTCTTCTGAATTTTTTTTTGTGTGTGTGTGTGTGTGCTAATAAAAGTTTTTAGTGTATAGCTTTCAATTAATTGATTCATATTTACTGGGAGCCTTCTGCATTCAGTTAGGGAATTTGAAGTGGGCCATAGTCCCTGATCTCTAGGGAAGCAGGGTCTACCTGTGAGAGGTTATACAGCAATACAATGTCAGTAGCCACTCGATACAATGGTTTAAGCCACGAAAGAACTAATATTTATTTTAGGGTTATAGACCATACAGTGTCTGATTGGAAGAGACATGAGAAATTGACAAATAGCCTGAATGAATGGGTAGGAAAATGGGTTGGTGGGATCTGGGAGGGCTTCAAGAGAAAAATTCTTCAGAGCCTGAAGAGCAGGTGGGTAGCGCCAGGGGTTGGAGGAGTGAGGAGCATGGGGGTGAGGGATTGGGGTGAGAAGAGCATTCCTGAGTAGAACCTCAAAAGCAAACCCTCAGAATAGAGAAGTAGAAGACAATTTTTTAATAAATAAGTTTGATTTGGGATTTTTAGTTTCTTAAAATATTGGCTTACCGACTTTAAATGGACTTACTATATTGGCAGCTCTGCAAGAGAGTACTATTATTTTTAAAAATACAGGAAAAGTTGGGTGCAATGGCTCACTCCTGTAATCCCAGCACTTTGGGAGGCTGAGGCGGGTGGATCATGAGGTCAAGAGATCGAGACCAGCCTAGCTAACATGATGAAACCCTGTCTCAACTAAAAATACAAAAATTAGTTGGGTGTGGTGGTGTGTGCCTGTAGTCCCAGCTACTCAGGAAGCTGAGGTGGGAGAATCACTTGAACCTGGGAGGTGGAGGTTGTAATGAGCTGAGATCACACCACTGCACTCCAGCCTGGTGATAGAGCGAGACTCTGTTTTTGGAAAAAAAAAAAAAAAAAAAAAAAAAATTGCAGGAAAAAGGCAACTTTTGTATCAGACCAGAGTGGCTGAAATGGAATGTTCTGGAAGGTGGGCAGCTAGCAGTACGATTGAATAAATTTGTTTGAACCAGACCATGGTAGACCCGGTAACCAGGTCAATAACAAAATATTTTTCTAGGGCGAAATGTTGTTTTCAAGAAAACATAGCATTGCCCCATGTTTTGTTTATACTCAAGTGTGCCGTCTGTGAAAAAATAAATTGCTTATCTATTTTCTGAATATGCTTATGTTAACAAAAATCTGAAAGACACAAAAAGGTATCTAGCATCAATTAAGTCACCCAGCCCCGCCCGTTTGGCTAGCCAGTTCTTTATTCTGAGACAACCTAACAGGTTTTGTTAGAAGTTTTTTTTAGATGCTATTTGCCAACATCAAAAAGGTCCCTGAGTTTAGAAAGATCCAGTACTATCTACATCATTTCGAGCTGTGCTCAGCTTTAAAATTCTAGTCCTCAACTACAGCTCAAAGCCAGCACTGGGTCAAGTGAACACTGGTTGCAAGAATCATCAACACTGCCCGTGTGGTATTTATTTATTTATTTTGAGATGAAGTTTCACTCTTGTTGCTCAGGCTGGAGTGCAATGGTGCAATCTCAACTTACTGCAACCTTCATCTCCCTGGTTCAAGCAATTCTCCTACCTCAGCCTCCTGAGTAGCTGGGATTATAGGTACCCGTCACCACACCTGGCTAATTTTTGTACTTTTTATTAGTTATGGGGTTTTGCCATGTTGACCAGGCTGGTCTCCAACTCCTGACCTCAGGTGATTCTCCCACCTAGGACTCCCAAAGTGCTGGGATTAAAGGCAGGAGCAGGAGCCACTGTGCCCAGCCAGTGCGGCATTCAGTACATAAGTACACAAACTTCTTTTGGGTTTTTGGGTTCCAAAAGGTACAGAACATAGTCAAACAATCTCAGTCTCCAAAAGGAGCTGTTGTCTTGTAAAGAAATCTCACAGAATCCGAGGAAAGAAATTGAAATAGAACCAGTCTCTAGGGAACTGTGTCTGGGCATCACAAACTGAAGACTGCCTTCTCTTTCTCTTTCTGATTGTGTGCTGTGGGTTTGTGCAATTCGTCTCTTTGTGCAGATTAGTTCGTTTTTTTTGTTGTTGTTGAAAATTGTTGGCCCTATTCCCTAAATCGATGTGACCTTTCAGCTCTAGTGCTCACCACTCCCATGGGCAAAAACTTCTATGCCTTTTAGCTCAAATTCTGCTGAGAATTGGATTGTACCAGTTTATCTCCCTGAGCCAGGTCACACACAAGCAATAGCGCGTACTGGCTGCCTTTGGGCACATATCCACACCAGGTCCCCTGAGCTATTATTTGAGCAGGAGCAAGGAAAGGTCAAATGGCAGGTTAGAGGTCCCTTTCAGGCAGTTCAGAATTACCCTTTTGACCTTATCATGTTTCCACTGCTGTGTGAAACCTCATTAAGGACAAGGACCCTGAGGGTGTGTAGCTTGGCACTGAACACACACTTTGATGCTCGGTAAATATTTGTGGGTTTTATTGATTTTCACCCCCCTCTTAGAAGACACTATCCTTCAGGAAGGACTGAAAAGCCTGCATTTTAGATATTTATTCAACTGCCATTAAAGGAGTGTGGTGAAGCAGATAGAACTCAA
This sequence comes from Saimiri boliviensis, assembly GCF_048565385.1. NCBI lineage: Eukaryota > Metazoa > Chordata > Mammalia > Primates > Cebidae > Saimiri > Saimiri boliviensis. The sequence continues at coordinate 37,415,310 of NC_133468.1, read as the reverse complement.
AAATTAGTTACTGCCAGGAGGTAATGATTTAGAGCCATGTGTTTCTCTTATGAACAGGATCAATAGATTATTTTCATTGGAAACACAAGGCAAAAAAAAAATTGTACAGAAGCAGAGCAGCTATATAGCCTGGGATATGTCTTTTTGATAGAATTTAACTGTATGTCTACTCAGGCTCCTGAAAGTGTGACAGAGTAATAAACTCTTAATTGGAATATCTTGGAGGGTGGCCAACCCTAGTGAGAATTGTGAAATTATGACAAGCATTTAGCCAAGTACAAGGCCTACTTTAATGAGGAGATAAGAATCTTTGTTAAGAGTGGAATGTTTACATGCAAATGATGCCAATAACGTGATTGTCAAGTATCCAGAGTTAATTTTCTTAAATAGATTCAATGTCCCCCTTCTGATTTTGTTAGAATTGATCATTCGATTTGCAAACGTAGTTCTTGAATCGCTAGTAATTTCAGAAGAGCCGATTCTGGGTGTGTGTTTTATTGGCTTACAAAATTTTACCATCCACTTGTGCATTTATAATTGCCCAAAATTGGGTTAAATTTGAATTGTTTTCTTGGGGAAAATGTTAGACAAGGGTTGAATGGGGCACTTGTGCTCTGCTAAGGTAAATATATGTGCATCGTTTACATTTGGGACATAATCAAGAAGTGTTACCTGGCCAGATGTGGTGGCTCATGCCTGCACTGCCAGCACTTTGGGAGGCCAAAGTGGAAGGATTTCTTGAGGCCAGGAGTTGGAGACCAGCCTGGGTAACATAAGCAAGACCTCATCTCTACAACACATATAAAAATTAGCCAGGTGTGGTGGCACATACCTGTAGTCGCAGCTACTCAGGAGGCTGAGGCTGGAGGACCACTTGAGAGCAGGAGGCCGAGGCTACAGTGAGCTATGATGACACCATGCAGTCCAGTCTGAGTGACAGAGCAAGACCCCAGGCTGAAAAAAAGAAAAAGAAGAAGAAGAAGAATCGCTAGGCGTGGTGGCTCACGCCTTTAATTCCAGAACTTTGGGAGGCTGAGGCAGGTGGATCACGAGGTCAGGAGATTGAGACAATCCTGTCCAACATAGTGAAACCGCATCTCTACTAAAAATACAAAACTTAGCTGGGTATGGTGGCAGGTGCCTGTAATCTCAGCTACTTAAGAGGCTGAGGCAGGAGAATTGCTTGAACCCAGGAGGTGGAGTGGAGGTTGCAGTGAGCTGCGATCATGCCACTGCACTCCAGGCAGGGTGACAGAGTGAGACTCCTTTGCAAAAAAAAAAAAAAAGTATCATTTATTTGGAAGCACTAGGAAATGGGATTTTGGAAATCAAAGTCCTGACATGGAGCAAAGCTGACCAGAATAATCTCTCAGCCTGGCTTTACACTCTACCTTATCAGGACGTGGAGAGTGTCCATCCCTTTGACCCCAAGCAGGCCTTGTGACTACTTTAATAAAGAGGGCACGGAGAAGTAACTCTGGGTCAGTTCAGGCATAGCTCTTTGCTGGCCTGGCAGCTTCCAGTTCCTGCCTCTTGGGACCATCTGCCTTAGAAGTGTGTTCACCATTAGGTCTCTGTGTAGTGAAAAGTTGGAGCCATGTGGAGAGGCCCTGGAAGACGGGACACTTGTGGAATGACAGAGGTCAAGGAGTACTGAGGCACCACATGTGAGAGTGAAGAAGCCCTCTTGGAAGCGGACCCTGCAGTCCTTGCCTGCCTGGCTTATGACATGTAGAGAAGAGATGCGTCGTCAGCTGAGACTTTCTGATCCACAACATCAGGCGCAGCTTACATGGCAGTTTTAACTGTTGGGGTCATAAGTCACTTGTTCCTTCTTGGCCTCTATTGGTTCATCAGAGAAAGGACAATGGTACATTTTTTCTCTGTTTCATAGGGTTGGTGTCAGATTTATCATGAGTTCATACTTAGATAAAGTGTGAAAGTTGTTTGATAAGTTAAGACAGCTAAGAAATGGAGCACAGTGGGTAGGCTCAAAACATGTGATGTAGCCAGGTGTCGTGGTGTGCCCCTGTAGCTTCAACTACTCGGGAGGCTGCGAAAGGAGGATCGCTTGTGTTGAGGGGCTGGAGCGTACAGTGTGCTAGGATTGTACCACTGTACTCCATCCAGCCTGGGAGACAGAATGAGACCCTGTCTCAAAACCAAACCAAACCAAACCAAAACAAAATATTTTGATTTAAAAAAAAAATTTTTTTTTGAGACAAAATCTCGTTCTGCTGGCCAGGCTGGAGTGCAGTGGCATGATCTCAGCTCACTGTAACCTTCGCTTCCTGGGTTTAAGCAAGTCTCCTGCCTCAGTCTCCCATGAAGCTGGGACTACAGGCATGTACCACCGTGCCTGGCTAATTTTTGTATTTTTAGAAGAGATGGGGTTTACCATGTTGGCCAGGCTGGTCTTTAACTCCTGACCTCAGGTGATCCACCTGCCATGGCCTCCCAAAGTGCTGGGATTACAGGCATGATCTCCCTGGCAAAAAAATTTCTTTTAATGTAATGTGTCCCAGTGTGCACGCTGAATGTGACAGATGCTGATTGTTCATATGATCACAGCTTCTGAAGACTCTGGTATCATCTATCTTTGGTCCTCAGCTTCCCTTGCTGACTCCTATGTTACCTTTCTCTTCTTTCTGAGATGGAATTTCACTCTTGTTACCCAGGCTGGAGTGCAATGGCACGATCTCTGCTCACTGCAACCTCCGCCTCCTGGTATGCCCCTGTAGCTTCAAGCAATTCTCCTGCCTCAGCCTCCTGAGTAGCTGGGACTACAGGTGTGCGCCACCATGCCCAGCTAATTTTTTTGTATTTTTAGTAGAGACGGGGTTTCACCATGTTGACCAGGATGGTCTCAATCTCTTGACCTCGTGATCCACCCGCCTCGGACTCCCAAAGTGCTGGGATTATAGGCGTGAGCCATCACACCTGGCCTCTTTCTCTTTTTTTAAAACAATATTTTTCTTAAAGACAGGGTTTCCTTCTGTTACCCAGTCTGGAGTTTTATGGTGTGATCATAGTTCAGTGCAGCCCCGACCTCCTAGACTCAAGTGTTCCTCCCATCTTAGCCTCCTAGGTAGCTAGGACTACAGATGTGAACACCACCACACCTGGGTAGTTAAAAACTTTTTTTTTAAGGTGAGGTCTCACCATATTGCCCAGGCTGGTCTTAAACTCCCGACCTCAAGCAATTCTCCTGCCTCAGCCTCCTGAGTAGCTGGGACTACAGATGTGTACCACTGCACCTGGCTAGTTAAAAAAACTTTTTTTAGAGATGGGATCTTACTGTATTGCCCAGGTTGGTCTTAAACTCCCGGCCTCAAGTGATTCTCCTGCCTTAGCCTCCCGAGTAGCTGGGACTACAGGTGTGAGTGGCCACATCCAGCTAGCTTTTATTCTCTAACCCAGAGGGTAGAGAGGATCCTGATTCTAGAATTCTGTTTTGTGATTCTTGTGCAGTTGACATACTGGCCACCCCAAAACATACTGGCCACCCCAAGGCCCAAGGAAATTTCACAGTTAAGGAGTCTATTTGCATAAGTGTCTATCCATGCAAACTTATAGGAGGTGGGGTAGAGTAGGCAAGAAACTGTTGATGTTGTTATTGATTGGAAGGCAAAACAGTAAATTATGAGTGCATCTCCTTCTAAAGGAATCTGAATCAAATCGCTTCTATTTTGTGACAGCCAAATGCATCTGTGAGTGCTAAGCTATCCCCCTTGTGGGTGTGTGGGAGTGAGAATGGATACTTGGCCTAATGGCTGGAAACATAACTTTCTTTCTTTCTCTCTTTCTCTTTCCTTCCTTCCTTCCTTTCTGTCTTCCTTCCTTTCTTTTTCTTTCTTTCCTCTTTTTCTTTCTTTATTTTTTTCTTTCCTTCCTTCTCTCCTTCCTTCCTTCATTTTTTTCTTTCTTTCCCTCTCTTTTTTCCTTTCTTTTTTCTTTCCCTTCCTTCCCTTCCCTTCTCTTTCTTTCCTTCCTTCCTTTTTCTTTCTTTACTTTTTTCTCTTTTCTTCCTTATCTCTTTCCTTCCTTCCTTCCTTCCTCCATTTCTTTCTTTTCTTTCTTTCCTTCTTTCTTTCTTTCTTTCTTTTCTTTCTGTCTCTCTCTTTCCTTTCTTTTTTCTTTCCTTCCTTCCCTTCCCTTCCTTTTTTCCTTCCTTCCTTCCTTCCTTGCTCTCTGTCTCTCTCTTTTCTTTCTCTTTCTTCTCAAAATGTAGTAGGGGAAACCAATGGTCAAACCTGAGTAAGACAGAGTAGTCATCAGGTCCAGAAAACTATTAACAGAAACAGGCTTGAAATCAAATATTAAGACAGGGCCCTGGTCAGTGAATCTGCCTGGATCAGAGAGGACTCAGGATGTTACCAAATGGAACTGGGATCCACTCACCCAGTGCAGTAAAGCCAAACATCCATACCAAGGTTTTGCAGCAGGAGGAAGGAGGGCATTTATTTGCAGGGCACCAAGCAAGGAGAACCGGGCAGCTCATGCTTAAGACCTGACCTCCCCAATGGCTTGCAAGCAAGCATTTTTAAAGGCAGGAGTAAATTTCAGGAAAGTAGAAATTACAGGAAAAGTATAAACAAATACATGGAGGTTATACATTGGTTTGGTTTAAAAAGGCAGGATATTTTGAATTGGAGAGGCTTGCAGGATTCAAAGACTCTGATTTGTGATTGGTTAAGGAAGTGAAGCTTTGTCTAAAAACTTGGGGTCAGCAGAAAGGAATGTTAAGGTCTGGCCTGGGGTTGTGATTTCCTCCAGGCCCTGCAGGAAGACATTTAGAACAAAGAATAGCAGCAAAAGTTCAGTCCTCAGTTCCCCCTTTATCTGAGGTCTACACAGCACAGATCCACTTGGTGGGGCCTGGGTTTCTTCTTGTTTACCAAGTTGCTCATTTGTTTCTCTGGGCTAGCTAGGCGCCTGGAATTTGCCTTAAACGAACTCAGGATTTTCCTTTATTTTCATGCTTGGGGGGCCAAGCAGGCTTCTAAGAGGGTTCCCTGCTCCTTCTCAGGGATGAGTGTGGTAAACATCTCTCAAGAAGCCTGTCTGCAGTGTGTACTATCTCGCTATCTCATGAAAGCCTGACCAACTTATTTTTGTTTTGTTCTGGTTTTTGAGACAGGGTCTCACTGTCACCCAGGCTGGAGTACAGTGGTTCCACATTTGTTCACGGCAAACCTCCGCCTCCCGGGTTCAAGCAAATCCCCTGCCTCAGCCTCTGGAGTAGTTGGAGTTATAGGCATGCACCACCACACACAGCTAAGTTTTTGTATTTTTAGTAGAGATGGGGTTTAGCCATGTTAGCCAGGGTGGTCTCGAACTCCTGACCTCAAGTGATCCATGGGCCTCGGCCTCCCAAAGTGTTGGGATTATAGGCGTGAGCCACTGTGCCTGGTCTGGCCATCTGTTTTGTTTTGCCTGGGATGTTCCTGGTTTCAGGGTTCCTGAAAAACCCTAGGGAAACTCCTGGGAAATCCCTCAGATCTAGGCAATGGGATGGTTGGGTATATGCCCAAAGGAAACTAAATTATTCTACCTGACTTTTTGCCTTGATTCAGGAGGTCAGATGTGGGGAAGAAAGTATTTAGATAGACACACTCTCTATCAGAAAGTAGGCTGCTGGGGACCTAGCACAGTGAATACTTTTTGTAGGGCCCATATGTAATAGAACAAGCGGTTGATTGGCATGTATTCTGCTTTGCAACATTGCTGGTGGAAGTGAAGAAGGTTCCAGCACAATCAAACCATGCAGAGCTGATTCAGCTACTTTCACAGCTCCTTGGATGGGGGCTTGTATATGACCCTGCTCATGCCTTTCCAAGTAAACGACTAGTACCCTTAGTAATAGCAGCCTCTGAATGTGGGTCATTCTGACAGGTCCTCCTGTAAGAGTCTAACTGGAGAGTCCTATATCCCCAGGGACAGAGAGCACAAGCTGTGTGCTCGTGGTAAAGTGACCACAGGCGTGATCCAGTTCTGTATCTGCAGACTCTAAATGTTTGCTGACCTCAAGAGCAAAAGCGACAAAAACACAACTTGACAGCTGGAACCTAATTAAACTAAAGAGCTTCTGTGCAGCACAAGAAACTATCAACAAAGTAAACAGACAACCAACAGAATGGGAGGCAATATTTGCAAACTATGCATCCGACAAAAGGCTAATATTCTGATTCTCTAAGAAACTTAAATCAACAAGAAAAAAAACCCAGATAACCCTGTTAAAAAGTGGACAAAGGACATGAACAGGCACTTTGCAAAAGAAGATACGCAAGTGGCTAACAAACATGAAAAAATGCTCAACATCATCAATCATTAGAGAAATGCAAATCAAAACCACAGTGAGATACCACCTCACATCAGTAAGAATGGCTATTAATGAAAAGTCAAAAAACCTCACCAGATATTAGCCAGGTTGTGTAGGAAAAACAAAATAAACAAAAAACACTTATACACTGTTGGTGGGAATGTAAATTAGTTCAACCCCTGTGAAAGCAGTTTGGAGATTACTCAGAGGAGTGAAAGTAGAAGTACCCTTTGACCCAGCAATCCCATTACTGGGTATATGCCCAAAGGAAAATAAATTATTCTCCCAAAAGATACCTGCACTGTATGTTCTTCACAGCCATATTCACAGTAGCAAAGACCTAGAACCAACGTAGGTGCTCATCAACAGTGGATTACATGAAGAAAATGTAATACATATAAACCATAGAATACTATGCAGCCATAAAAAAGCATAAAATCGTGTCTTTTGTAGCAACACAGATACAGCTGAAGGCCATTATCCTAAAGGAATTAATGCAGAAACAGAAAATCGAATGCTGCCTTTTCTCATTGGTAAGTGAGAGCTATTCATTGGGTACATACGGACACAAAGATGGGAATGATAGATGCTGGAGGCTCCAAAAGAGGGGAGGGAGAGAGAAGGGAAGGGGTTGAAAAACTCCCTGTTGTGTACTGTATTCAGTCTTTGGGTGACTGGATCAACAAAAACCCAAACTTTAACATCATGCAATATTCCCATGGAAGAAACCTGCACATGTACCTCCTAAATCTAAAATAAAATAAAATAAATAAATGTTTACTGATATTCACTTAAGTCAGGTTATCAAATGTTGGCATACACCAGAATCCCCTGGAGAGCTTGTTCAAACATAGATTCTTGGGCCCCATCTCCAGAGTTTCTGATTCAATAGAATTGGGAAAGGGCCTGAGAATCTGCATTTCTAACCAGTTCCAGGTTGATGCCAATGCTGCCAGTCCAGAGACGAAGTTTGAAAACCCCTATATTAGGTGCCAGGCACTCTTGACATCTCAAGAAAAGCCCAGCAAGGAGGGAATGATTTCTGTTTTACAGAAAGGATGTATGCTGAGCAAATGGGACTAAATGGTTTGCCCAAAGTAGCCACTGCTAAGTGATAGAGCTGGGGATTTAAATTCCTCTTTTCTGACTGCAACTCCAGGCTTTCTGTCTCCATCTGGCTTCCTTCCCATTTGAAGGAGAAGCATGCCAGGAATGGTTATGCTCTTAACTTCCGAAGAAGTACACGTTTTCCAGGTCTCTCCATTTATTTAATCTATTCTCCTCATAATCTACATGGAACTCCAGGTAGTGAATAAGAAGTCAAATTCAAGATTGAAGAGCTTTATCCCTACTGTAAAACATGCAACTTGTCCACTTTCTAAACTTGGTTTCCTGTTTAACACCTCATCCTGTCTCCAGTCTGATACTCTTATTTGAATGCAAACTATTGGTCTTTGGGAAAAGACAGTGTAGATACATTCTATGTCCTAATGGAGGCTGCCCATGCAGTTTGGAAATCAGTGTTTTGTAGAACTCTCTTCTTGCTCTAATGAAGACTGACATGGAGATGAAGGCTTTTAGAATCTTGGTATCGTGTTACCTGGATTTCAGAATGATCAATTGGGAAGTACAATTTCACTGACTTTTGGAGTCACATGTCCTGGGGCTGGACAGGGCATTAGTAATTGGAGTTCATTACTCTTTCTCATAAAGTAGAATTCTTGTATTTTTTCCCAGGTAGCTTTTTGTTAAATGAGATTGTATAAGATGGAGCCTTGCCTCAAAGTATTAATATGATATTAATAATTGAATATGAATACATTCTGGAATTGTTGACTTCGAAAGACATGGGAAGATGTATTCTTACCTACTGTAAAGAGTTCTTCCTGAAGAGAGTAATGAGTCAGATGAGCTGGTGAGATGCACTAGTCTGTTCTTGCACTGCTATAAAGAACTACCTGAGAATGGGTAATTTACAAAGAAAAGAGCTTTAATTGGCTCATGGTTCCACAGGCTGTACAGGAAGAATGATTGGGGAAGCCTCAGGAAACTTAATCACAACGGAAGGTGAAGGGAAGCTGGCACATCTTTCACATGGCCAGAGCAGGAAGATGAGAGTGAAGGGGGAGGTGCCACAGACTTCTGAACAACCAGATCTCATGAGAACTCACTCGTATCATGAGAACAGCAACAGCAAGGGGAAATCCACTCCCATGATCTAATCCCCTCCCACTAGGCCCCTTATTCAACATTGAGGATTACAATTGGTCATGAGATTGGGGCAGGGACACAGAGCCAAACCATTTCAGACGCTATTAAGCCAGTGTCATGTGCTTGTGAAAAAAGAAAAGAAGCGATGGTCAACAGGAGAAAGAATAGATGCACTAAGAAAAAAGGCATCTTCTACCAACTGCATTTAATTTTTTTCTTTTTGAGATAGAGTCTCTCTCTGTTGCCCAGGCTGGAGTGCAGTGGCATAATCTCAGCTCACTTTAGCCTCTGCTTCCCCAGTTCAAGTAATTCTCCTGTCTCAGCCTCCAGGGCAGCTGGGATTATAGGCACACACCACCATACCCAGCTAATTTTGTGTTTTTAGTAGAGGTGGGGTCTCACCATGCTGGCCAGGCTGGTCTCAAACTCCTGACCTTGTGATCCTCCTGCCTCCACCTCTCAAGGTGCTGGGATTACAGATGTGAGCCACTGTGTCCAGCCCATGTAATTTTTTTAAAGGAATACCTGTACTGCTAGATTGTGGAACTATGGAACATACATAGATTCTACCAAGGCATTTGATTTCTAAGTTTGAAATTTGGGTTGTATGGCATAACAACCACATGGATTCAAAATAGATTAAACATCTGGACTAAAAAGATACTGATGGATGGATTAATGTCAGGCCAGAGTAAAAGTTCAGGGGGATGAGATTTTGAGGGCTCCATTCAGAGCCACATCTGATATCTTGGATCAGTGACTTGGATGTTCTAGAAAGGATAGCCATCGTCATCATGCTGGATGACACACTGGAGAGTGAAATCCAACTCGTGAGGTCAGAGTGGTGGACTAAGCATAAAAAAGTGGAATTTAATTGGAATCAATATAGGACCATGCAATTTGCACCTTAAATCGCTCAGTTACAACCTGAGAGAGGACTGGTTTAGCAAGTGTGAAACATTGAAAGGTTTAAGTTGACTACAAGCTCAGCATGCATCCATGTCAAGAGTATTTGGCCAAAAACAGAAGGAAAGGAAAAAAGCCCAAAAAAGCAATTTCAGTTTGGATTAATAGAGGCAAGTTGTCTGGAATGAGCAAGGCAACAGGTACACTCTGCCCACATTGCAGAGCCAGATCACTCCTGGAATACCGTGCTCAATTGTCTACTGGACCCTCCAACCTGGGATGCTTATCAGGGAGAGAGTTCCTGCAGGTCCCTTGTTTGGAGTGTTCTGTAATCGCAGCTCCCAGCCTAGGCTTCCATATTATGAGACAAAGGCATTTGTTTGTTCATTCATTCATTCAGCACTTATTCTCTCACAAGCACTGGAATGTGTTCAAAGGTGGATCTACATTGAAGCAGATTAAACTGAAGCTTCAAACCCCTTTCGTGCCTCAGTTTTTCCCCCAAGGTGTTGGATGAGCCTCAGCAATGTGTTTGCATGGTCATATGTTTTTGCTAAATTCATAAACCTAATACATTATATTATATGTAAATGTTCAGTGCTACAAAGAAATGTCAGCACTGGGACAAAGATCTCTCAGCAAGGCAATCTTTACTTCTTGCAGAAAGGGTACTTCACCAGCAATCTGACCATGATAGTATAATGAACAAAGGAAGAGCAGACATATTTATCTTTTATGCATTTGAGATCATTCTCACTGCTGTGTCTGATCTCCATGGGTTGGAGATAGACATCACAATCTAAACTAAAACTTGATTGGCTAACAACTTTAAACTTTTCTGAACAGGTAAAAGCAATGGAGAATAAAAAGGAAGTCTAAAGAAGGAAGGGGCATGGGCTGCGAGCTAGGACATGCCTGTGAGCACGTCTAGCACAGATATTTAGGTTAAAGTACAAGGACGTAGAATGTACTATGTGCCTGTAAGCATGTCTAAACAGCTACTTGCTTTGTTAAGGATAGGGCTTTTTTAAAGAACTGCTAGCAAAAAAGCAAGAAGGCTTTGAAGAAAAGGTTTAAAACAAACTATTATTTCTAACATTTGTGGCTATTCATATATATATATATATATATATATATATATATATATATATATTTTAACCCCCCGCCCCAAACATTTGTGGCTATTCTTTAACAGGAAAGGAAACTTTGAAAAGGAGCTTTTCGACTTTGCATACCTTATAACTGTCATTGATACTGAACTGAGCTTGGGTTTCCCTGCCCAACACAGCAACGCCAAACATTGATACGGGGATTTTTAGGAAGAAAAAGTGAAGCAGTTATTGCAGAATGCCAAGCAAGGAGAATCAGGCAGCTCATGCATAAGACCTGAACTCTTTGCTGGCTTGCAGGTAAGGGTTTTTAAAGATGGGAAGGCAGAGGTTACAGGCAAAGCCGTAAATCAATACATGGAAGCTCTACGTTGGTTTGACCTAAAAAGGTGGAACATCTAAAAATGGGGGTGTGGGGACACAGGTCTTAAGTGGATTCAGAGGTTTTCTGATTTGAGATTGGTTAAGGAGGGAAAAACTTTGTCTAAAAATGAGGATTCAGTAGAAAAGAATGCTAGCTCTGGCCTGTGAGCATGGCTTCCCGCAGGTCCCACAGGAAGAAGTTTAGAACAAACAAAGAGGGTCAGGGTTCAGTTCTCAGCTTCCCCTTATCTAGGTCTCTGTGTCAACAGATTTATTTGGTGAGGGTCAGGGTTTCTGAAAAGCAACTCGGGTTCATATGTGAAGATGTTATCTTTAGTTTCTATAGGGAATCAAGCATCTCTTCACTCTAACTTCCTTGGCTGTCATTTTAAGCCATTATTACCTTCTTGCTTATCAAGTTGCTCATTTACCTCTCAGAGCTGGCTAGGTGCCTAGAATTTCCCTTGAAGGAACTCAAGGTTTTCCTTTGGCAGGTAGCTGGGTGTGGTGGTTCATGCCTATAATCCCAGCACTTTGGGAGGCCCAAGGCAGGGGGATCACTTGAGGTCAGGAGTCTGAGACCAGCCTGGCCAACATGGTGAAACCCCGTCTCTACTAAAAACACAAAAAATTAGCCGGTGTGTTGGTGCTCACCTGTAGTCCCACCTACTCAGGGAGCTGAGTTGGGAGAATCACTTGAACCCAGGAGGCAGAGGTTACAGTGAGCCAAGATCACTCCACTGCCCTCCAGCCTGGGTGACACAGCAAGACCCCGTCTCAAAAAAAAAAAAAAAAGATAACATGAAAGATACACCACCACTGCAATGAGAACATCTATGACACATTGGTAAATGAGAGTCATTGTAAAATGGTGATTTATAATAAGATATACATATTATATTCCCCCATCTCCTCACACGTGGCTCCTAAAAGCCTTTGTAATCTCCAAAGTGACATGTCTTTTTTTTAGACAAAGGTTTCCTCTTGTTGCCGAGGCTGGAGTGCAGTGGTGCCATCTCAGCTCACTGCAACCTCCATCTCCTGGATTCAAGCAATTCTCCTGCCTCAGCCTCCTAAGTAGCTGAGATTAAAGGTGCCCACCACCACACTCAGCTAATTGTTTTGTATGTTTAGCAGAGACGGGGTTTCACCATATTGGCCAGGCTAATCTTGAATGGCTGACCTCAGATGATCCACCTGTCTTAGCCTCCCAGAATGCTGAGATTACAGGCGTGAGCCACTAAGCCCGGCCGTGATGTGTCTTTTTTATGGCTAATAAGATGACTGTGGCTGCTGGTTCCTGCACAGCCTCAGGATGGGGCTGGTTGCCAGGAGAAACAACCATGTGTTTAGAGGGTTGAAACTTTCAGCCCAACCCTGATCTCCAGACAGGGGAGAAGGGTTGACGGTTGAGTTAATTGTCAGTGGCCAGTGATATAATCTATCATGCCTATGTAATGAAGCCTCCATGAAAACCTAAAAGGACAGGGTTCAGGGGGCTTCTGGATAACTGAACACATTGAGGTTCTTGGAGGGTGGTGAGCCCAGAGAGAGTGCAGAAGCTCCCGTCCCTTCCCACATGCCTGGCCTTGTGCCGGTCTCCCATCTGGCTGTGCATCTCTGTCCTCTCTAATACCCTTTGCAATAAATGGGTGAACATAAGCATTTCCGAGTTCTGTGAGCTGTTCTAACAAATTATTCGAACCCAAGGAGGGGGTTGTGAGAACCCCTGATTTACAGTCAGTTGGTCAGAAGCACAATTCACAGCCTAGGGCTTGTGATTGGCATCTGAAGTAGGGGGGCAGTCTTTGGACTGAGTCTTTAACCTGCAGGATCTGATGCTATCTCCAGATAGGTAGTGTCAGGATTGAATTGAATTATAGGACATCCATTTGGTGTCTGTTGGAGAACTCCTTGGTTGGTGTGTGGGAGAAACACCCTCTTCCATATCCTACACGTCCCATGTCAGAAGTGTTGTGCTAAATGATGAGTGATTTTCCTTTTTTCCTATCTGAGGAAATGAAGAGTCATGAAGACAGAGTATTTGAGATTTGTCCCTGTGCAAGAAATGTCTCCAAATCTTACAGCTATCAAAGAAAATGACTTTATAAACATAACATCTTTATTAACAAGTTATGATGCTCAAATAAACATTTGCAAACCCTCAATAATCCAAAACTAGTTTTAGTCAACCACACTTGTTATCAAAAATGATATTACAAATGTAAAAATCATTTCAAAAGGCAATCAGGGTCTATGGGGCCAAAAAAATTGGAGGTTAACAATGTATTACAAAGGGGTGTCAAGTAGTTCAGAAATAAACATATCTGTTCTTTTCCTGGTTTTGTTATATTTGTGTTTTCATTTTAACTGGCAGTGTGCTCTTCCTTTATTCTAAATAAATATTCACTTTGTATTGAATCTGGTGTTTATAATTTTAGATTATTTTTCTTAAAGAAGGCTTTTCAAATTGTATAAACTACAGAATCCACAAAACCTACATCACCCTGGCTGGGTTTTAGAGAAATTTAAATATAGATGTGGCCAGTGACTGGCCAAGAAGTTTATAATATAGGAGGAGAGATGAGACAGATTCATCCAACAAGGATGCCTGGGCGTGACAAGAGTCTCAAAAGAAATGTTAACAGTGATTTTGGGGATTCAGGGGTCTCTGGGGACACTTTGACCAACATCTCAGCAATCCCAGCCAGCCTTTTTTTTTTCCTTCTTCTTTTAGAGACAGGGTCCATGCTCTGTCACCCAGGCTGGAGTGAAGTGGAGGAATCATAGCTCACTGTAACCTGGGCTAAAGCCATCCTCTCATCTCAGCCTCCCTGGTAGCTGGGACGACAGGTGCACACCACCACACCTGGCTAATTATTTTTATTTCTGTAGAGACAAGATCTTGCTATGCTGCCCAGGCTGATCTCAAACTTGTAGCTTCAAGCCTTCCTCCTGCCTTGGCCTCTTAAAGTGCTGGGATTGCAAACATGAGCCACTGCACTTGACCTCTTTTAAAAAAAATTTAGATTCAGGGGGTACATGTGCATGTCTATTATATGAGTATATTGCATAACGGTAAGGATTAGGCTTCTAGTAAATGTGTCACCTAAGTATTGAACATTGTTCCCCAAAGGTAGTTTTTCAACCTCTCCCTCCCTGGCCACTTTGGGAATCACCAGTATCTATTATTTTCCATCTTTCTGTCCATGTGTACCAAATGTTCGCCTCCCACTTATAAGTGAAATCAGCTTTCTATTGGGATAATGGCCTCCAGCTCCATCCATGTTTCTGTAAAGGACATGGTTTCATTCATTTGTATGCCAGTCAGCCCTTCTTGGCATTCACAATTATCTTCCTAAAAGGAAGGCTTCTTTAAAAAAAATCACCCTTCTATGTATAAACCACACGCTCAAAATGACACATCCACGTCTCTCTTGCGCTGTTTTCCTGGCTTGTAATGTTGTTCCCCCCAAAAAACTTCCCGACTCTGCATCGATGTTATGGAGGGGCAGTGGACTCCAGATTTGAGACCTGGGCTCCCTTCCTCACCAGTTACATGATCTTGGTTAACTCATTCGACGTCTCCTCATTTCTAGAGTAGGTACTAAAATACCAACCAATGCCAACCTGAAGCACTACAGAAAGGCACTAAATGGGCTAATGCATGTAAAACACTTGTCAACTTTAAAGCTCTGAACAAATGTTACATGTTATTACTACCCATCCTTCAATGCCCAGTTCCAATGCTACTATCTTCACCGTCTCCTTCAGCCCCTGCCCCATAGATCATCCCTTCCTCTGTGCATAGTAGTTGCTTCTCTGTTTTGTGTATTTAATTTGCTGTGTTATTATTGTAAAGTCATTCGCTTATTTATTCATTCATTCTTTTGTTTCATAAATATTTATTGAGCTCTCCCTCTGCACGAGACACTTGCTTTCTCCCTCCCTGCATTTATATACTGTCTGGACAGACACTGTCTTGTTCTTATTTGTGTTCTAGAGAGCGCATAGCTCATTATCTTGCACCTTCTAAGGGCTCAGTAGTGGTTGTTTTTTTAGGGGTGACATGTGAGCTGTGCCTTTGAGGTTGGGAGGATTTAGATTAGGTGTGGATGGGTATTCCCGGGAGATAGGGTACACAAGCCCTGCTTCCTTCCAGGTGGCAATTCCATCATGACTGGAGGTTAGAATCATCTTGGGGAGCTTTAAAAGACATGGGGGCCAAGGCTGAGTGTGGTGGCTCACGCCTGTAATCCCAGCACTTTGGGAGGCCGAGGCGGGTGGATCACCAGGTCAAAAGATCAAGACCATCCTGGCTAACATGGTGAAACACCATCTCTACTAAAAACACAAAACTTAGCACACCTGTAGTCCCAGCTACTCAGGAGACTGAGCAGGAGAATCACTGGAACCCAGGAGGTGGAGGTTGCAGTGAGCTGAGATCATGCCACTGTACTCCAGCCTGGGTGACAGAGCAAGATTCCATCTCAAAAAAAGAAAGAAAGAAAGAAAGAAAAAAGACATAAGCACCAGGCGAGACAGCTCATGACTCTTAATTCTAGCACTTTTGGAGGCTGAGGCAAGAGGCTCACTTAAGCCCAGGAATTTGAGACCAGCCTGGGTAACATAGCAAGACAATGTCTCTACACACAAAAAACTTTTTTAAATTAGCCAGGTATGGTGGTATACACCTGCAGTCCCAGCTATGCAGGAGGCTAAGGTAAGAGGCTTGAGCCCAGGAGTTGAAGGCTGCAATGAGCTATGCTTGTATCACTGCACTCCAGACTGGATGACAGAGCAAGACCCTGTCTCTTATTTATTTATTTATTATTTATTTATTAATATTTATTTATTTATTTATTTATTTGAGACGGAGTTTCGCTCTTGTTACCCAGGCTGGAGTGCAATGGCGCGATCTCGGCTCACCGCAACCTCCGTCTCCTGGGTTCAGGCAATTCTCCTGCCTCAGCCTCCTGAGTAGCTGGGATTACAGGCATGTGTCACCATGCCCAGCTACTTTTTTGTGTTTTTAGTAGAGACCGGGTTTCACCATATTGACCAGGATGGTCTCGATCTCTTGACCTTGTGATCCACCCGCCTCGGCCTCCCAAAGTGCTGGGATTACAGGCTTGAGCCACTGCGCCTGGCGACCTTGTCTCTTAAAAAAAAAAAAAAACAAGGGGCTGCTTGACCCCTACTCCCAGAAATTCTACTTTAACTGTCCTGGAATGAGACCTAGCATTGAACTGTGGGGGTTTTATTTTATTTTATTTTATTTTATTTTATTTTATTTTATTTTTGGAGGTTGTTGTTTGTAAAGACAGGGTCTTATTATATTGCCCAGGCTAGTGTTGAACTCCTGGCCTCAAGAGATCCTCCTGCCTTGGCCTCCCAAGGCACTGGGATTACAGGCAAGAGCCAACATGCACAGCTCATTGAATTCTTTTGAAACCACCTCCTCCCTCCAGTGATTCTAATGTGCACCTGGGTTTGCTAGCCACAGCTCCAGGACAATTGTATTAATGGGTGACTGACACTCATATACCAAGGGATTGCCTTTAGTTCACTGGCCCATCATGGGGATGACTCTGGGGATAACAAATCCTACTTAATTTCCTTGTGCCTGAATCTTGGGAGGCCGACCTACCCCTTTCCCTCACTCAGCAGTGCCCGCTGAGTGGCCTTTGATCGTCATTTGTGTTTTTGGTGACCTGACAAAGTCCAGGTCAGACACCGCCAATAGCTTTCTAGTTTATTGATCCAAGCCTCTGTTATTTCATTGAAGGAAGCGGTGGGTGGGCTGGGGGGACACAGCCATGCCAGGACTGCAGTTGTCACTCATTTATCACCTTTTGTCACCATTTGTCATCTGTTTGTCACCTTTCTAGAACCTCTCCCTCTGCTCCACGGATTGAAAAACAAAAAGGGGCCGGGAGCAATGGCTCATGCCTATAATCCCAACATTTTGGGAGGCCAAGGTGGGTGGATCACTTGAGGTCAGGAGTTTGAGACCAGCCTGACCAACATGGTAAAACCCCATCTCTACTAAAAATACAAAAACTAGCCAGGCATGGTGGTGGGTGCCTGTAATCCCAGTTACTCAGGAGGCTGAGGCACGAGAAGCGGTTGAACCTGGGAGGTGGAGATTGCAGTGAGCTAAAATCCCTCCACTACACTCCAGCCTGGGCGAAAGAGCGAAACTCCATCTCAAAACAAACAAACAAACAAACAACCCCCCCCAACAACAAAAACCAAGAAACAACAAACAAATCAAACCTTAAAACAGATCACTTCACCGAAGAACTAAAGAAACCTTCAGAGCACCTCCCCCATTCCTGACTTTCCCATTTAGTCTCACTGTTCCTACAGCTCTAATTGAATTTTTATACCTCATTTATGTGTGTTTAGGCCGCTCATTCTTGTGTTTTCTTTCTTTCCTCCCCTTGAACAGCTTCCCCTCCAGGTCGACCACCTGTGATTACGCTTCCCGTGCAGACGTGCACAGCGACATTTAATAACAGGGGCGCCTTCCTGACAGCTGTTTTGATAATGGTGTCGGGGAAGGTTCTTTCATGGGTGCACATGGCAGAGAAAGCCTCGCCTGGTATCAGGGTCTGAGATGTTCCGGATCCAGCTGTAATTATACCTTCTCAACCTCACCTACCCACCTCCTTTTCAGAGGATAACTATACTGAGTGACACTCACCTCACAAGCAGAGGAGGTGCTGACTTTTCAAGCAGATCAAGGCAGATTTTGGGGTTGGGAAATTAGTACTTCATTCTTCATCTCCCCTGCGGCTGCCGTCACTACTAGAGAAAAGCCGCTGGCTGGAATTGGAAAGATCATCCCCAGAGGGGGTAACAACAATACCACCGCCTTTACCTCGATGGGGGCTTATTTCCAAAAGAAATTATGCCTCCATTACGGGCCATTTTAGACCATTAGTGATATGTTTGCATTTCCACAGGAATGTTTACCTTTCCTTGCAGGGAACCCAGGTCAGTCCGTGCTGTTCATGAGTTAGTAACTGTGATCAAAGCTCTCTGCTGTAGCTCAAGGAACCAACCCTTAGGTTTGGGAGTTGAATTTCATCTCACTAATTGGCTCTGCAGGTGCCTTTGTTTTTCATTTCCACTCCCTAAGTGCCCTTGTCAGTCTCTGGCTGGCCTCCCTGGGTGCTGGAGAATTCAAAACAAGGAAAAGGGGAAAGTTGGGGCATAAGAAAGAAACTGAAGGTTACTCTTGAGATCCTTTTGTCAGCTGGGTAAGTCACTTGATTTCTCTGTGACTTTGGGATCCTGTTGGTACCTGCCTACTAAGTTCATGGGAAGGTTAGGTGAGATAAGGCATAGACACCCTCAGCAAATGCAAGGTGGAGCCTCCCTGCTCATTAAAAGGAAGCTGTTGTTATTTCAGTGTTCTTTCTTCCATCACTGTAAGACGGGACCGAAGTCCTGCCTGGATGGTACCCCTACCTCTGTCTACTTCAGGAGGGAATCCATTAAAACACACACACACACACACACACACACACACACACACACACGCACACATATGACTTCTGAAATCTTCAGCCCCTGGGAAAATCAGTAGTTGAAAGACCCCCTTGATGCTTTTTAAATTTTGTTATTTTTTTCAAGATGGAATCTTGCTCTGTCACCTAGGCTGGAGTGCAGTGGCGCGATCTCAACTCACTGCAATCTCTGCCTCCCAGGTTCAAACGATTCTCCTGTCTTGGCCTCCCAAGTAGCTGGGATTACAGGTGTGCGCCACCATGCCTGGCTATGTGCGTGTGTGTGTGTGTGTGCGCGCGCGCGTGTGCATTTTTAGTAAAGACAGGGTTTTGCTATGTTGGCCAGGCTGCTTTCAAACTCCTGACCTTAGGTGATCCGCCTGCCTAGGCTTCCCAAAGTGCTGAAATTACAGTTGTGAGCCACCACACCTGGTCCCCTTGATGCTTTTTAATCCCAACTACAGCAAAAATCTGTTTAAGTTTTTTTTTTTTTTTTTTTTTTGAGACTGGGTCTTGCTTTGTCACGCAGGTTGAAATGCAGTGGTGTGATTATAGCTCATGGAAGCCTCCAACTCTTGATCTCAAGTGATCCTCCTGCTTCAGCCTCCCAAGTAGCTAAGACCACAGGCATGCACCACTGCACTAATTATTATTCCTATTTTTTTTTTTTTTTTGGTAGAGACATAGTTTTACTATATTGCTCAGGCTGGTCTTGAACTCCTGGGCTCAAGTGATCCTCCCGCCTAGGCCTCCCAAAGTGTGGTTTTATAGGTGTGAGCCACTGCACCTAGCCTCCTCTGATACTTGTTAAATCCCACTGACATCAAAAATCTCTCCATGTCTTTCCTAATGGGAGAAGCTTCTGCCTTTTCCTCAATTTTGCTAGGGCCAGAGACTCAGTACTGTTCAAAGATACCTGGACCATTTTCAGATTTTAAAAAGTTCTTGTTTCATATTGGGTTCACATCTAACTCCCTGTAACTTTTTTCTTTTTCTTTTCTTCTTTTCTTTTGATGGAGTGTCCCCCTGTTGCACAGGCTGGAGTGCAGTGGCATGATCTTGGCTCACTGTAATCTCTGCCTCCCAGGTTCAAGTGATTCTCCTACCTTAGCTTCCTGAGTAGCTGGGACTACAGGTGCCTGTCACCATGGCTAGCTAATATTTGAATTTTTAGTAAAGACAGGATTTCACCATGTTGGCCAGGCTGGTCTCAAACTCCTGGTCTCAAGTGATCCACCTGCCTATGCCTCCTAAAGTGTTGAGATTACAGGCATGAGCCACTGTGCCTGGCCCTCCCTATAACTTTTGATGGAATGTGTTGTGCTGGATGGGATCATTCAAGTTAAACATTGGAAAACTGACAGCAGTCTTCTTAAGTGCCTTCTAACTCCAAGCCTCTATGAGTCTAATTTAGTCTTTTCCTCATTCATAAAACAAGCATAGTTATTACCTCCCCTGCCTACTTCACACCACTCTTGTTAGCATTGGTTGTGACCACACTGGTTTGGAAAGTGCTAAAAACTTAAGGGGTGTCATTGTTCTTTATCGGGTCACACTCACCATGCTTACCTCATTCCAGCATGACAACACCACATGACTTATGTAAGTTTCCAAAAACACCTCAAAATGGAAAAAATTCTATAATGACCCATCTACCCATACCCATCACCCACTGGCAGAAATTACCAGTATTTTTGCTAATCTCATCATATGGTTTCTTGACCTTGTTCCTATCTACCTTCTCCTGAGTACTTTCTAGATTGCCAGTGTCCCCACTGAAATCGAATGATTAGAGGATTTTAAACTGTTGGAATAGAGAGCATTTCTGTCTTACTTGTCACGGTATCTCTAGTGCCCGGCACTGCCCTGGTCATGGTATACTCTTAACAAAAAATTATTCAGTAACTGGACTTGGCTGGGCACAGTGGCTTATGCATGTAATCCTAACACTTTGGGAGACTGAGGTGGGAGGATTCCTTGAGGCCAGGAATTTGAGACCAACCTGGGAACCGTGAGATTCTGTGTCTACAAAAAATAAAGACAATCAGCTGAGTGTTGTGGCATGCATCTGTAGTCGTAGCTACTCAGGAGGCTGAGGTGGGAGGATTGCTTGAACCTAGGAGGTAGAGGCTGCAGTGAGCTGTGATCACTCCACTGCACTGCAGACTGGGCAACAGAGTGAGAACCACTGTCTACAAAAAGAGAAAAAGATAAATATATAACTGTACTAAAACAAAGAAACAAACAAATGAAAAATGGAGGGCTTTGGTGCTGTAACAGTCCCTCAAGAATTGTGTCCTCTTGGGTAAAAAGGAGATTCTCTGAATATACCAAAGATGCTAGATCATGACAATGACAATTAAGTGACCCAAATTGGCTGTTATGGGAATTTCAAGATCCTTTGGGCCCCCAGCTGGATAGAATGTTGGGGCAAAGTGATCTGACTGCCATTCGTTTGTATGAAAAATCACTCCTAAATTCTCATCATTGATGTGCACTCAAGGATTTCCCAAGAGCAGGCATCGGTGCCACCTGTGTGCTTCTCTCTCTCTTAGGACTTGGCTGCATAGGTCTCCAGCAGGCCCTGGCTCTCTGTAAAGTCAAGTGGAAGCTCTGGGAGCAGGACAGCATCAGAGAACATGCTGAGTCCCTTCACCTCCTGTGCCCACTCGCTTGTAAAATGACCCATCTCATGAGTTATTTTGTAAAGTATATCTCACAATCCCTGGCATAGACATTGTTCACTAACTCTTAGTTTTTGTTCTCCAAGTGGTGTGCAGCTAATCAAGAATCAACTTGTGGTTGGGTGTGGTGGCGTACACCTGTAATCCCAGCACTTCGAGAGGCAGAGGTGGGGTGGATTGCTTGAGCTCTTGAGTTCGAGACCAGCCTGGCCAACATGACAAGACCCTGTCTCTACTAAAAGTGTATGGAAAAATAAATAGCCAGGCTTGGTGGCATGTGCCTGTAGTCCCAGCTACTTGGGAGGCTGAGGTGGGAAAATTACTTGAGCCCGGGAAACAGAGGTTGCAGTGAGCCAAGATGGCACCACTACACTCCAGCCTAGGTGACAGAGCAAGACCCTGTCTCAAAAAAAAAAAAAAAAAGAATGAGCAAACCCACACAGTAGCCTCTTCATGCCTGACCTCTGTCTTTCATGCCTGACATTTTTTTAGTGAGTACCTACTGTGTGCTAGGTACAATAGCCTGGTGGCACCAGGTTATTTAGGAAGTTAAAGATAGTGTTTGTGATTACCCCCTATTCGTCCTCAAATGTTCCTTGGTACAACTTTCAGAGCTGAAACATGGGCTGGAAGGGCCATGGATCTGACATGAAGCAGAAATTCTTGCCTATTTATGTCATCACCTATGAGGGCCATGAACAGATCAACATGGTGACATTCATTCTTATCTAGAGCACTGGTCTCATCTTTTCCTCACTAGCATACAAGAGGTGCTTGACTAATTCTTGTATTCATGGATAAATTTGTAGTACGGCTAAACCTTGCTTTTTCAGCTGTTGGATCTGGAGGAATACATTTGGATATATGCAGCCAGGAATAGCAGCTATTATGCAAGTTAAAAAAAATCATGCATACAAAAAATGTTGCCTCACCTAAGGAAAGAAGGAAGGATGGAAGAATGGAAGGAAGAATGGATGAAAAGAAGGATGGAGGGAGGATGGATGAAAGCAAGGAAGGATAGATGACAGGAAAAAAGAATAGATGAAAGGAAGGAAGGATGGAAGGAAGAATAGAAAGAATAGAAGGAAGGATGGAAGAAAAAAGGGAAAGAAGGGAAGGAAAGGGAGGGAAGAAAGGAAGGAAGGAGAGAAGGAAGGAAGGAAGGAAAGAAGGAAGGAAGGAACCAGGTTAGGAACCAGGTTGCACAGCAGGAGGTGAGCGGCAGGTGAGTGAGCAAAGCTTCATCTGTATTTACAGCCACTCCCCATCGCTTGAATTACTGCCTAAGTTCCACCTCCTGTCAGGTCAGCAGTGCCATTAGATTCTCATAGGAGCGCAAACCCTACTGTGAACTGCGCATACACGGGATCTAGGCTGTGCGCTTCTTATGAGAATCTAATGCCTGATGATGTGTCATTGTCTCCCATCACCCCCAGATGGGACCATCTAGTTGCTGGAAAGCAAGCTCAGGGCTCCCACTGATTCTACATGATGATGAGTTGTAGAATTATTTTTTTATATATTACAATGTCAGAATAATAGAAATAAAGTGCACGATAATGTAATGTTCTTGAATCATCCGGAAACCACCTCCCCTCCCCTTGGTCCATGGAAAAATTGTCTTCCAGGAAACCAGCCCTGGTGCCAAAAAGCTTGGGGACTGTTGTGATAATGCATTGCAGGTTACAAGGCACTCAGAGACTTCAGTGGGCGGTGGAATAATTTTAAAATGTGATTCTATACATTTCGGAGATCTGCTGCACAGTATGGGGACTGTAGTTAATAATAATGTATTGTAGATTTCAAAAGAGCAGAAAGAGTAGATTTCAAATGTTGTCACCACAAAAAGTCTTAAGTATGTGAGGTGACATGTTAATTGGCTTGATCTAATAATTTCACAATGTACACATCTATGAAGACATCAAAACATTGTACCCCATGAATATATACGGTTATTATTTGTCAATTGACAAAAGCAATTATACTTGCGATTTTAACATAAACAATTTAAGAGAACAAGGGTGTTTATAAACTGTATCAAATGTTTAAGATTCTGAATTATTATATTTAAAGCTTTGAGTGATTGAATTTATGAAGCATTCAAGGGCCTAGTGACATTTCCTGTTAGATTTGTAAATCTTCCTCTAGGTACTTGAAGTTTGAAGGTAAGTATTTGTAAACATAGTATACAATGTATGAAGGAATTTAAGTTTGAGAGCAGAGTTAATCATATGGAAATTTAATCTGAAAACTCTGTGAATGAATGTATGCTTGCTTAATGAATACATATGCTAAATTGATTTCAGTTTTTTTTTTTTTGTTTTGTTTTGTTGTTGGTTTTGAGATGGAGTTTGCTCTGTCGCCCAGGCTGGAGTGCAGTGGTGTGATGTCAGCTCACTGCAACCTCTACCTCCTGGGTTCAAGCAATTCTCCTGCTTCAGCTTCCTGAGTAGCTGGGATTACAGGCTCACACCACCATGTCTGGTTAAATTTTTTGGTATTTTTAGTAGAGACGGGGTTTCACCATGTTAGCCAGGCTGGTCTCGAACTCCTCACCCCAAGTGATCCACCCGCCTTGGCCTCCCAAAGTGCTGAGATTATAGGCGTGAGCCACCACAACTGGCCCATATGCTAAATTATTTTAAAATTAATAAGCAAATGAACAAAATGTTATTCCAAAGCAGAGGATGGGGGAGTTCCTTTCCTCTTTGCTTCCTTCTTTTCTTCCTTTTTTCTTTCTGTCTCTGTCTTTCATTCTCTCTTTTCCTAGAAATGACTTTTGGTGCAGAATGGCAATGGACTGAATATTTATGTCTCCCCCCACCCCCACCATAAGCTGAAATACTAACAGCCAAGGTGATGGTATTAGAAGTGAGGCCTTTGGCAGGTGATTAGGTCATTAAGGTGGAGACTTCAAGAATGAAGTTAGTGTCCTCATTAAAAACCCCCAAAGTGATTCCTCATTGCTTCTGCCTTTTAAAGTTAGGGTGAAAAGACAGCCGTCTATGATGAATCAGGTCTTGCCAGGCAGTGAATCTGCCAGCACCTTCAACTTGGACTTCTGGCCTCCAGAACTAGAAATGTATGAAATTTCTGTTATTTATAAGCCACCCAGTTTATGGCATTTTGTTATAGCAGCCCAAATAGTAGTGAAACAACTAATTGAACATTTGTGAAAAAGTGTAAACTGGCCGGGTGTGGTGGCTGACGTCTGTAATTCCAGCACTTTGGGAGGCCAACGCAGGCAGTTCACTTGAGGTCAGGAGTTTGAGACTAGCCTGACCAACATGGTGAAACCCCATCTCTGTTAAAATTAGCTGGGTGTGGTGGCGCACACCTGTAATCCCAGCTGCCCCGGAGACTGAGGCATGAGAATCACTTGAACCAGGGAGGTGAAGGTTATAGTGGGCCAAGATCACACCACTGCACTCCAGCCTGGGTGACGCAGCAGACTCGAGCTCAAAAACAAAACAAAACAAAAATGAAAATGTAAACTAAAAAATTCCTAAATTCCTGCTGTTAACTGAATGGACCTCTTCTTTGCCATGGGGACCACAGACATATTTTAAAAACTGAATTTCCAGCCATGACAGAAGATCAGGTGTGCCTTGTAATATCCCTGTTCTTTTGCAGTTTAGACACAACAAGTGACTGACATTAATGTTAAAATAAAAACGAGCTGGGCAAAGTAGCTCACACCTGTAATCCCAGCACTTTGGGAGGCTGAGGTGGGTGGATCACCTGAGATCAGGAGTTCTAGACCAGCCTAATCAACATGGAAAAATCCTGTCTCTACTGAAAACACAAAAAAATTTAGCTGGGTGTAGTGGTGCATGCCTGTAATCCCAGCTACTAGGGAGATTCAGGCAGGAGAATCGCTTGAACCTGGGAGGCAGAGGTTGTGGTGAGCCGAGATCACTCCATTGCACTCCAGCATGGGCAACAAGAGTGAAACTCCATCTTAAAAAAATAATAATAAAATAAAATAAAAATAAAATAGAGACCACGAGACTAGCAGAACAGACTCTTTGTGGCAATAAGATACCAAATTGTAAATAAGATCAAAGGTCGTGTCAGGCGAGTATTAAGTCACGTACCCCTACACTGGAAGAATAAATCATGTTCTCACTGCCACAAGATTTTTTTCTGTAGCAGCTGAACAATCACTGCCCTAAAGATAAGCAATATTTAAACAATTGCAGCTCATCCAGCTCACAGATGCTAACTAACTGAACCCCTGTTCCACCAGTTATAACTTCAGCTTTGATTGGACAAGTGCCTGATTTCAGTAACTTTCTCCTGATAAGAAGGCCACCGACCATGGACTAGTTCTGGCCAGTTTGCTGATCACTGAGTGCTTTTGTGTCCTTAAAAGACCTTTTCACATACTTGGCCTAACTGTCATACATTAAAATTTTAAGTTTCCACCCCAAAGTGAGTCATTATGTTACATGTGGTTTGTTCAATATACATGAGTCAGGACCACCTTCATGAATATTCATAACTCCTCCTGTAATCTGTTGAATATATATGTTTAGCCAAACTGTTCAGCATAAAGGTCCTGCCCCAGCCCTTCCTCCTTCAGTGTACCTCTTTCTGGTCTTGGCTGTAGGCTGTGCTTCCCAGACTGCTGGTTGGCCACCTTGTAGGCTATAACCCTTTCCCAGAAATAGAATCTTCATGTCTGTAATCTCATCTCAGCACTAGGAGGCTGAGACAGGAGGATTGCTTGAGCCCAGGAGTTTGAGACCAGCCTGGGCGACATAGCAATATCTTGTCCCTACTAAAAAAAAAAAAAAATCCAGATATGGTAGCACGTACCTGTAGTCCCATCTACTCAGGAGGCTGAGGTGGGAGGATTGCTTGAATCCAGAAGTTTGGGGCTACAGTGAGCTATGATCATACCACTTCACTCCAGCCAGGGTAACAGAGTGAGACTATCTTAAAAAAAATTAAAAAAAAAGAAAGTATATTCCACATTTATAAACTGTGATTTTTTTTTTCCGTTGACAAAAGTAATGGGTAGGAAGAAAGGGAGGAGAGGAGTGGAGAGAGGTAGGGCAGGGGAGGTTGGAACCTGCTCGTCTGTTCCCTGTTGGGGGATTGTGGATGGAACTACCTGCCTTCATTGTGCTTTGCAGGGCTCTGTCTGGGAAATACCATTGTCCCACTGTTGTAGAAAGCTCAGACTGCATCCTCTAGGATAGGCAGTTAACTGAGGAGGAACCCTGGGCTCCTAGGCGATGACCATGCCCTGGGACCCAGGAGCAAAGCCAAGGAGACCAGTGTGTCTCCGCATGCCACCTGTTGCCCTCGAAGAAATGTGGGAGCTATGGCAGTTCTCCCCTGTTGCATCAATACTGGACTGTAATTGTTCCTTTTGCCTTGGAATCTTCTAGAATCAATAGCCAGCCACAATTTCCACCAACTGGAGGAAATTATCCAGGGGCATGCTAGGGCTAGTGGTGACTGGCCAGCAGTTCCCAGGCAATCTGTCCTTCAGACACTTTCATCATTGGAGCCCTCTTGGGGGCTGGCAGGCTGGGTAATCTGACTCCAGAGCCAGGGGAATGATGGCAAGTATGTGAGTGAACAGGGAGCCAGAGATTCTTCTCTCTAGGCTGCAAAATCCTAGAGTAATTGTGGAAAAAGAAACAAAATAAAAGCAAGTGTAAACTAGTACAGACACTATGGAGAATGATGTGGAAATTCCCTAAAAAACTTAAAATAGAGCTACCATCAGACCCAGCAACCCTACTGCTGGGTATCTACCCTAAATGCAAGGAAATCAGTGTGTGGAAGAGATATCTGCACTCCATGCTTTTTGCAACACTGTTCACAATGGCCAAGATTTGGAAGTAGCCCAAATGTCCATCAACAGATGAATGAATAAAGAAAATGGGGTCGAGTGTGGTGGCTCATGCCTGTAATCCCAGCACTTGGCTGAGGCAGGCAGATCACCTGAGGTTAGGAGTTTGAGGCCAGCCTGGCCTCCATGGTGAAACCTGTCTCTACTAAAATACAAAAATTAGCTGGATGTGGTGGCAGGCACCTGTAGTCCCAACTACATGGGAAACTGAGTCAGAGAATTGCTTGAACCCAGGAGGTGGAGGTTGCAGTGAGCCAAGACTGTGACTTTGCACTCCAGCCTGGGTAACAAGAGCAAAACTCCATCTTAAGAAATAAAAAAATAAAAGTGGGGGTGGAGGGTACATATGCACAATGGAGTACTATTAGGCTATAAAAAAGAATGAGATCCTGTTATTTGCAGTGGCATGAATGAAGCTGGAGGTCATTATCTTAAGCAAAATAGACCAGACAGAGAAAGTTAAACTTCGTATGTTCTCATTTGTTTGTGGGAGCCAAGCATTAGAACAATTGGGCTGGGCGTGGTGGCTCACACCTGTAATCTCAGCACTTTGGGAGGCTGAGGTGGGCGGATCACAAGGTCAGGAGTTTGAGACCAGCCTGGCCAACATGGTAAAATCCTATATCTACTAAAAATATGAAAAAATAAAAATTGGCCAGGCATGGTGGTGGGCGCCTATAATCCCAGCTACTTGGGAAGCTGAGGCAGGAGAATTGCTTGAACCTGGGAGGCAGAGGTTGCAGTGAGCTGAGATGAAGCCACTGCATTCCAGCCTGGATAACAGAGTGAGACTCCATCTTTAAAAAAACAAAAAATTTAAAAGACACCAGAAAGTATGAGTGTTGTCTTCTGGAAGAAGAGAAGCTCTTGTCTGTTTGCTTTTACATTCTGTTTATTCTTGAATATTTGCCTTCTGTCTTATGTCAAGATGGATGGACATTGTTGTCAGGGAAACTTTAGTTCAAGTCTGGGCTCAGGCTCTTTTATAGTGGTTATGAATGTGGTGAGTTATTTAACCTCCAAGGCCACACTTTCTTCATTTGATTTTAAAAATACTTTACTTCACTGGCTCTTCATGGGGATTAAATGGGATAAAATATTTCACTTACTGTGCTTTACAAAATTCCTGATAAGTTCTCAGTAAGGGACAGCCGTTTACATTCTTATCCTCTGTAATTTTCTTCCTTGTATTACATTTAAGTAATTTTTTTTGCTCTCATGGAGAAGGCACTAGGAAAGCAAGATGTGGGAAAATGGGGCTATTTACCTATCAAAAAGGAAGATTTGTAAAAAAGCAATACATATTTATTCCTTCTGCTTGTCCACGTTGATTTCTCCTGCACTAGTGAACTTGTCTGTTTTTGCTCATTGCACCCAGAAAGGACAAAACCATGCCCAGTGGTCCCCTTGTTGAGGCTCTGACATTAGCTTTTTAAAAATTTTGTTTTGGGGCACATTACCCCCTGGGAACACTGTTTTTGCCATCTACCCAGGCAGAGAAGTCTGACCACTGGACATATAGTTCTGAAGCTTTGGAGGAAGGATTAGGCTGGAGATAGCTACTCAGAAATTCATCAGTTTATGACCTACGCCATATTGGCAGGCATGTATAGGGAGATTTATAGCAGAAACAGAGTCATGGTGAAATCATGGTGGTCCTGGGGCAACACTTAAGAGCTCACCAGGGCTGGGTGCAGTGGCTCACACCTGTAATCTCAGCACTTTGAGAGGCCAAGGCGGGTGGATTGCTTGAGCCCAGGAACTTGAAATCAGCCGGGGCAACATGGCAAGACCCTGTCTCTACCAAAAAATACAAAAATTAGGAAGACAGGGTGGCCTATGCCTGTAGTCCCAGCTCCCTGGGAGGCTGAGGTGGGAGAATTGCTTGAGCCCTGGAGGTGAAGATTGCAGTGAGCTGAAATTGTACCATGGCATTCCAGCCTGGGCAACAGAGCAAGACCCTGCCTTGAAAAAAAGAGATCACAGGAGAATAAAAGGCCAATGAAGGGAAATGAGGCAGAATGGTCAGGAAGCAAAGAAGGGAGAACTAGCAGAGATAAATGTCCCCATCTCTGTGGCAGGCAGAATAGTGGCCCCTAAAGATGTCCGACCCCCTCAGCGGTCCCCAACCCCTGGGTCACAGATGGTACTGGTACCTGTCCTTGACTGTTAGGAGCTGACTGTACAGCAGGAGGAAATACTTGCCTATTTATGTTATCACCTAAGAAACCATGAACAGGTCAACCTGGTGTCATTTATTCTCATCTAGAGCACCGGTCTCATCTTTAACTTGCTAGCACATAGGAGGTGCTTGACCAATTCTTGTATTCATGGATAAATTCATAGTATGGCTAAACCTTGCTTTTTCAGCCATTGGATCTGGAGGAACACCTTTTGATGTATGCAGACAGGAATAGCAACTATTTGTTATACAAGTTAAAGAAAATCATGCATGGGAAAAATGTTCCCTCACCTAAGGAAAGAAGGAAGGATGGAAGGAAGGAAAGAAAGAAGGAGAGAAGGATGAAGGAATGAAGGATAGATGAAAGGAAGGAAGGATGGAAGGAAGAAGGAAAGAGGCAAGGAAGGAATGAAGGATGGATAAAAAAATGAAGGATGGATGAAAGGAAGGAAGGATGGAAGGAAGGAAGGTAGTAGTCTGTGGCCTGTTAGGCACTGGGCCACATAGCAGGAGGTAAGTGGCCAGTGGGCATGCAAAGCTTTGTCTGTATTTACAGCCACTCCTCATGGCTCACATAACCACCCTTTCTTTGTAAATAAAGGTAATACAATAGCATCCTTTAAATCACTAAGTTGGTGGTGACTTGTTACAGCCACAAAAGCAGAGGAATACACTCACAGGGGAGTGAGTAACAAACCGTTCAAAGGAGAGAGTGATCGGCAGGGTTCAACGCCCCAGGCATATGGGTGGCGGCAGATGGGGTGTTACTCTAAGTCAAGGTGGGTATGCATATTTTAAAAGTAGTGTGGAGACAACAGGTTGTGAGGGCAAGGCTCAGAGTAAGGGGTGGGACTTCATTGATCAGGGACGGGAAGGGTCAGCCAGGCTGGAAGGGGTTAGGTCTTGGCACCAAGCCTGCCTCCTGGGATGAGCCAGAGTCAGGGGCTGTCAGCTTAGTTGCAGGGACTGCAGCAGCAGATGGAAGAAAAGTGAGGTAATCTCTCATTGCTGCTTGAGTAGGATTGGCAGGTGGGAGTACACAGAAATGGAGCACCTGGGAAGGGGTGGGGTATGTCTAGCTGGACAGTCCTGCAGACCCTTGGCATTAAGAAGGCCTCTCTGGGGCTGGGTGTGGTGGATCATGACTGTAATCCCAGCACTTTGAGAGGCCAAGACAGGAGGATCACTTGAGGCCAGGAATTGGAGACCAGCCTGTCTCTTAAAAAAAAATTAGTTGGGCATGGTGGCGCATGCCCATGGTTTCAGTTACTCAGGAGGCTGAGGTAGGAGGCTCGCTTGAGCCCAGGAGGTGGATGCTGCAGTCAGCTAAGATTGTACCTGGCCTGAGTGACAGAGTAGGACTCTGTCTATAAATGAAAAAAATTTTTGAAAAGTCTTCTCCATAGGAAACAGGCTGAGTCATTCACTGACTGGATTGGGATTGAAGTTTAGGGCTTCAGTCCAAGATGAGAATGAGAATGCTGAATGGGTGACTAGGAGCTGGACTAAAACAGAAAACAAATGAAAAGGTGAGACTCTAGGCAGATCCTGCTTTGGGGGAACAAGGGGCAAGTCTAGGTGTCAGAATCTGCTCCTGAGAAGTGGAGGCAGAGGCACCTAGGCGATGGGAAAGTGAGGCTGAATGTCAGAGCGAGGCCTGGAGGGAGTTAGTACTCCTTCCTGCACCAGTTCTGTTGTGGGATTGTCAGGAGGGGCTTCAAATAGAGGTGACCACTGTCAGAGCCAGCAAGGCTTGCAATAGAGAGCAGAAGGAATGTCTCAAAACTGGGTCAAGGAACAGTTAAGAGCAAAGCAGCACCAACCAAAGGTGAAGCTCCATTTCACCCACAAATTCTTCCAGTGCTCCTGGTGAGGCTCCTAGTCTGAGGACGGAGCAGATTAGAAGGTGGAGATAGGGAGAGATGAGTGCATGAGTATTAACTTAAGGTCAGGAGTTTGAGACTAGTCTGGGCAACACAGCAAGATCCCCTCTTTATATTGAAAGCTATATACTTTTATTACAACCCTGTTTCAATTTGAAGATGCAGAGGCTTTGAGATGAGGTCTCTTTGCCCAGAGCTCCAAAGCTATTAAGTGGTGAAAACAGAAATGGCTTCAGGGCTCTGACCTCCCGGGCTCAGACTATTTCCCCTGCGCCACAGCCAGCTCTCCAAACAGGGGGCTAGGTCATGATTTGCATCTGGCTTCGGTCCACGTGCACATATTTTAAAAGAATTGTACAGTCTTGGCTCCTTTTTGGTAGGGAAAATTCTATGTATTTGAATACCTGAGAAGTGGACGCTAGGTTTGGTAAATCTGTTTTTGACCTTTCTATATTGGCTGTGAGTCAGCTGGGGTGGAGAAGAGGTAAGAAAGGGCTGGGAATAAGAGCTAATGGATTCAGCATGGAGATATGACCCTTGCAAATTTCACTCGGTTTTAATTTACAATAAGATATCCTCCCATGGAATATTTCTGTAATGAGATCCTCTCCAAAGAAGAAATCACTCATTACTAAGTGAAACTGCATATCAATATTTTTTGAGAAACCATTGTTCTGAACACGGTTCAGAGGGGGGCACAGCCAACTCATGCCTGCCGTCATTTACAGTTAGGCACACCTGTATTCCATCCTCAAAGATTCCGACTAGGTAGGTTTGCAGCTGGACATTTGCAGAGCCGTTCTGATGCACGTCAAAGGCTGAGCACCAATGATGCTAAGTCCTTCCTTGTGACAATTTCACTTTTGTGGGTTTCATTATCCTCCAGTGGCCGCATACCTCCTGGTATTGCAGAAATCTGTGCAGAGGCGGGAATCAGAAACCTGCCCTATGTGAGACCTGTAGTGAGAACGGCCACACCAGTAGGCCCAGCCGACTTCCCCAAATTTGAGTGTTGGTTGGTGAGTCGATGACTCTGCCTCATTAAGGGTCTGGAGTTGTGCTCCAGTTTTTGGAGGAAGACGTGTGCTGGCATGGTATTCACGAATTGGAGGATTTGAATGTTTCCCTTGACAGCATTAAAAGCCTATCACCTAAGCCTTTCCAAGTCTTCTCTTTGCTTACTTGCCACGTGTGGGTTTCACATCCAGAATAAGTCACCAGCACTGAGAACATGTGATTCCCATTATCCTGCTGGTTTCTCTGATGGGGCTTCTCTGGGTGAGCAAATGTATCCTTCTCTCTTTCTTGTTTTACCTGGTTGGCATAGAAGGGAAGAAATCCCGCACAGATTTTTGGTCTATAATGATTGTGGAATATTTCCAGATGCGAAGTGTATAATCCCTTTGGTTCTGCTGTGTCTGCCAAGCGCGAGTCTAACAACTGTGCATTACAGAATAGAACAGAGAGTGAAACAAACGTGTAACATGATTCTGTTAGCAGGCTGTGTTTGAGGAGAAATGAACACAATGTAATTAGCATGCCTACTGGCTTGCCTTTTCCCCTTTGTGTGTATTTTTAAAGAATTTTGAATGGAAAGATGGTTGAAGGGGAAAGGTAAGGCTGATTTGATGGAGCAAAAATATTGATGAACAATGTGTTTCTCTGGTTCTAATTCAAGGAGATTGAATTTTTCTAAAAATTATGGCTCAGTGAACAGGCTCATGTTAACCAGAGAGAAAGAGGCAAGCAGTCATCAGGGAGAGATGGCGGGGCAAAGAACGGATACCTTGTCTCCTCTCTCTCTCCCTTCCTGGTGTTGACTTGTTTGGACAGGCCTTTCTCAGCAGTGGGAGGTGATGGGTTAAATGCAAAACTGTATAGGAAAGAGGATTGGGTGTGGTGGCTCATGCTGTGATCCCAGCACTTTGGGAGGCTGGGACCGGAGGATCGCTTGAGCTTAGGAGTTCAAGACCAGCCTGGCAAAACCCTGTCTCTACAAAAAGTACAAAATTAGCCAGGTGTGGCGGCACATACCTGTAGTCCCAGCTACTTGGGAGACTGAGGTGTGAGGATCATTTGAGCCTGGAATGTCAAGGCTGCAGTGAGCTGAGCTGCGATTGTGTCACTGCATGCCAGAGCTTGGGCTACAGAGACCCTGTCTCAAATCTGTGTGTGTGTGTGTGTGTGTGTGTGCGTGCGTGCACATGCCACCATGTATATGTGTGTACACACACACACACACACACACACACATACATATACAGGAGAAGTTAGAAAAGTGAACATCTTGCCGGGTGCAGTGGCTCACATCTGTAATCCCAGCACTTTGGGAAGCTGAGGCAGGTGGATTACCTGAGGTCAGGAGTTCGAGACCAGCATGGCCAACATGGCAAAACCCTGTCTCTACTAAAAATACAAAAATTAGCCAGGCGTGGTGGCAGCCACCTGTAATCCCAGCTACTTGGGAGGTTGAGGCAGGAGAATTGCTTCAACTTGGGTTGGGGGAACAGAGGTGCAGTGAGCCAAGATTACACCATTGCACTCCAGCCTGGGCAACAAGAACAAAACTCCATCTCAAAAAAAAAGTGAACACCTTAATACATGCCTGTAATGGAATCTGTTGGAGTTTTGACTGGGGTTGGTCTTGGAACCCTGCAAGGTCTTCTGAGCCCAGTACTCAGCCTAGTGCAGAACACTTGTAGCTCCTGGAAGTTACCCCTATTGCCTGCATCATGGTGGACTTTTCTGATCCAGGGCTCTGCCTTTCTATAAGACTTCTGATAATAATAGCCTAGTGTCAGGCTTTGCAAATACTGACTGTCCCCCGACATAGACTGCCTGTTGCTTACTGCACTGCATCTCCTTCCGACTACTCCTACTATCGGTGATCGGTTTGATCCTGGGTCTCTCAATCAGGGGCACCCCCAACATTCAGTTCATGTCTATGACAGCATCCACAGTACGTATTTTGCCTCCTGTTACACTATCACTGTAATAGTGAATGAATGCTTCATCTGTGTGATTTCTTTCCTTTCCTTTTTTTGAGACTCTCTGTCTCCCAGGCTGAAGCACAGTGGTGCAATCTCAGCTCACTGCAACCTCTGCCTCTCGGGTTCAAGTGATTCTCGTACCTCAGTCACCCAAGTAGCTGGGATTACAGGCATGGGACACCACACCCAGCTAATTTTCGTATTTTTAGTAGAGACATGGTTTCACCATGTTGGCCAGGCTGGTCTGAAACTCCTGACCTCGGGTGATTTACCTTCTTCAGCCTCCTGATAGTGCTGTGATTACAGGCGTGAACCACCATGCCCGGCCGAAACTGTGATTTCTATCTTAATAGACAGTCACAACAGTCCTGGGAACCTGGGTTTCAGTCTTGGGAGCTTGGACATGTTGCCTAACGTCTCTCTGTATTACTGGCTTTGTCCAAAGAAGGGATCGTGGAAGCTGGACCTCCCACCTGTGCAACTAGGTAAACCAAAAGTCAAAAGATGCCTAATAACAATGAACTGCACTAATGTCTTGGTGGCCTTTTTTTTTTGAGCCCAATTCTCGCTCTGTCACCCAGGCTAGAGTTCAGTGGCACCATCTCAGCTCACTGCAACCTCCATATCCCAGGTTCAAGTGATTCTCCTGCCTCAGCCTCCCGAGTAGCTGGGACTACAGGCATGTGCCACCACACCGGCTACATTTTTGTATTTTTAGTAGAGACTGGGTTTCACCCTGTTAGCCAGGATGGTCTCAATCTCCTGACCTCGTGATCCACCTGCCTCGGCCTCCTAAAGTGCTGAGATTATAGGTGTGAGCTACTGCGCCCGGCCATGTCTTGGTGTCTTTATTGGGTCTGTGTTTGCTGTATTTCATCTCTCTAGGATGCATCCTCAGAATGGGACCCAAGTTTGTCGTTCAATCTGGAGAGCATGCAGGATGTTTCAGAGGTATTAGAGAATGTCACCAGACATTTTTAAGATTTGTTAAATTTTATGCAAACATTTCACTTCTATTTGCAATATCATTGTCTTCTAAATCATAAATCCACTTTTTCAGGTGCTTAAATATTTTCAAAGCTCATTATCACTTCCAATACAGTTTTTTTTTTTGTTTTGTTTTTTTGATACAGGGTCTTATTCTGTCAACTAGGCTGGAGTGCATTGGCTTAATCACAGCTCACCATAACCCTGAACTCCTGGGCTCAAGTGATTCTCCTACTTTAGCTTTCTGAGTAACTGGGACTACAGGTGTGAGGTGGCTCAGTTAATTAAAACTAGTCTTTTTTGGGAGACAGCATCTCACTATGCTGCCCAGGCTGGTTTCAAACTCCTGGCCTCAAGTGAGCCTCCAGCCTCAGCCTCCAAAAGCACTGGGATTTACAGGTAGGAGCCACAGTGCCCAGGTCATTTTTGTTGAAATCTTTAAAACTTCTATTTGGCAGCAGTTGTGGCTCAAAGGTAAGCAATATAATAAGTATTTTTGCAAAGTGCAAATGGAGCAAATGCAACGTGAAATTCAGGGATAAGTTCATATATAAGTAGTGAATATAGTAAGTTTGGGCTTAAAATAAAGTCCCAGTTGCACTATGTAAATAAGGGCATCCTCTGTGTTTCTTTACAGATGGGAGTGAGAGGAATTGATTTTGAAATCACCTGTGTTAAATTATTTGGAAGAACTATGGTGTGTTTTAAAAGTTCTGTTTATTTTTTAAACTCATTCTCTCAGATTTTAGCCCGCACCTATAGTAAAAATAAAACTGGCAACTTCTAGTGTTTATCCCATTAGTATTCAATTATATTTCCTAGATAAACAGCTGGAGGCCATCTCTTCAGTGACAAATGTATTTGATTTGACTTAATCACCACCACAAGGCACATAATTTACTAACATTTGCTGTAGTACAATTTTAACAAGTAGGGTGATTCACCCTGTGAGGGGCGAGAAGAATGCAAAAACCGAGAGACAAAAAGAGAGGCAAAGGCAGGCATGGAATTATTAGCAAGATATCTGTGTCTTTAAAAAACCTCTACTTTTATGGAAGCATAACCTTGACACAGAAATTTGCATAAATTATAAGGACACAGCTCAATGACTGTCACAATTGGAGTACATCCACGTGCCAACATTCAGCTCAAGAAATGCAACTCATCAACAATCTAGAACCACACTTCCATACCCCTCCTATACCTCCATTCCCCAAAGTACCTGAGATCAACTGTGTTTTCATTGATTTTTTTTTTTGTTTGTTTGAGACAGAGTCTCACTCTTGTTGCCCAGGCTGGAGTGCAGTGGCACCATCTTGGCTCACTGCAACCTCCACCTCCCGGGTTTGAGTGATTCTTCTGCCTCAGCCTCCTGAGGAGCTGGGATTACAGGTGTGTGCCACCACACCTGGCTAATTTTTCTGTATTTTTAGTAGAGATAGCATTTCACCATGTTGGCCAGGCTGGTGTGGAACTCCTGACCTCAAGTGAACTGCCCACCTAGGCCTCTGAATGTGCTGGGATTACAGGTGTGAGCCGCCACACCCGGCTTTGTTGATTTGTTTTTAAGGATCTTTGCAAACTGTCATTTGAGCAGTTTCTTAGCCAGTTCCTTGTGAGGAAGTCCTGAGTGTGCTTGTAGACTAAGGTTTCTGTGACTCAGGTGTTAGATTTGGGCACTGTGTCCTGAGGTTTCATAGTGGCTGGAAAGGGAGCAAAGGTTTATAATGAGAGACACAAATTTATCATCCTTCCCTCTACCTGTCTTGGGAAGCCACTGTAATCTCTTTCTTTCTGCACTGACTTCTCCAGCATGGACACAGGCAGACACCTGATCTATTTCCTTTCATAGTTGCTGTGAGCTCTGATGACATGATGGATGTGAGAACACTTTGAACAGGATGAAGTATTGCTCAATTATTATATCCTTTAACCAGGGTGATGGAGAGGTATTGATAGTGCAGGGAGTTATCTTGAATAAGAGGAAGACATGTATGTATATGTCCAAACCCAAAGAGGTACTGATCCTAATGGTTTTAAATGGCTTTTAATGATCCTCTGATTTTGGAGGAATGCCATTAGCTTATTAGCTTTTCAGTGCATATCCCTAATAAGGTCAGAGTCACAGAGTTATCTCCATAAGATCTAGTGCAGCGGTCCCCAACCTTTTTGGTACCAGGGCCTGGTTTCATGGAAGGCAATTTTTCCACAGATGGGGAGTGGGAGTGGGAACTGGGGGTGGGAGGATGTGGTGGGATGAAACTGTTCCACTTCAGATCATCAGGCATTAGATTCTCATAAGGAGCATACAACATAGATCCCTCACATGCACAGTTTATAACAGGTGTTAGAGACAGAATGCTTGTTCCTAGGTAGTGAAAGGAAAAAAATGGCATTCAGACAAAAAGTTTTCTCAGCAAGGCAATTTTACTTTCTGCAGAAAGGGTGCTGTCTGCTGGCAATCTTGCTAAAAAAGCACACTGAACAAAGGAAAGGCTGGCATATTTATTCCTTATGCATTGGGTCTTTATATTTGTGTTTGATCTCCGTTGGTTGGAGACCTCACAATCTAAACTGAATCTGATTGGCTAACAACTTAAAACTTTCCTAAGTAGGTAAAAGCAATGGAGAACAAAAGGAAAAGAGGAAGTTTAAATAAAGAAGGAAGAGGAAGTTCTTGCTACAGGACTTAGAAAAGTAATAGCATAAATATCTTGGTTAAAGCACAAGGACATAGAATGTACTTATTCCTTTACATCTAACAGCTATATAGAATAGGACTTAGCAAAGAGTTACCAGCAAAAACAAGAAGGCTTTGAAGTAAGTTTGTCTTTAAAAGAAACTTAATTTCTAACATTTATTATTATTCTTTAACAAGAAGAGAAACTGAAGAGGAACTTTGTACTTTTGACCATATGGTTCACACTGAAATGGGAAATGTTTTCCCTTATAAATTGTCCTTTATTAATAGGATAATTGTTCTTGATTTTTCTGATACTGTGATAATCTAATCACAAGCTATTAGATTATGATTTGCCTTATTAATAACCAACAATTCACATTGCTCATGCATTGGATGTTGATGGGGAAAATAAGAACAGCTAAAGTTTATTAGATCAAAACAGAATAAAGTTTATTAGATCAAGGGTCCCCAAACCCTAGGCCAAGGGCTGGTACCAGTATGTGGCCTGTTAGGAATTAGGTTACACAGCAGGAAGTGAGCAGTAGCGCAGTGAGTATCACTGTATCAGCTCCACCTCCTGCCAGATCAACGATAGCATTTGATTCTCATAGGAGCATTGTTATGGGAGCGGGGACAGAGAAGTGCTGGGTAGAGAGGGGTGGGGTCCCTGGTGAGGGTTCCACCCTCGGTCCTGTGCCCACTGACCTAGCTGAGGACAGGCATTCCTGTTTTACTGCCCAAATGCTGCATTTTCAAAGACCACTCTGGCCCACCACACTCCCACATCCTGTGCCTATAAAAACCCTGATAGCCCAGCAGGCACACACTCAAGCAGCCGGACATCAAGAGGAATACACTGGCAGAAAAATATACCGACAGATGCTGGCAGGTCATCGATGATGGAACGATGGGGATGCCAAGGCGAATTTGGCAGAAGGAAGTTGGTTGGAGGACAGCCTGGCCACTGAGCAGCCCAACTCCAGGGGAAGACCACCTTCCCACTCCATCCCCCTTCTAGCTCCCCATCCATCTGCTGAGCGCTACTTCCACCACTTAATAAAGCCTTTTACTCATCCTCCAAGGCCACTTGTGATGCAATTTTTCCAGTACACTAGGGCAAGAACCCGAGATACAGAAAGCCTTCTGTCCTTGCGATAAGGCAGAGGGTCTAATTGAGCTGATTAACACAAAGCTGCCTGTGGATGACTAAGCTGAAAGAGCACACGGTAACACATGCCCACTGGGGCTTCGGGAGCTGTAAGCATTAATGGTGCTTAGACTTGCCCGTCTGCATGCTCCCCCTAGGGGTTTGAGCAGCAGGGCACGAAGTGAGCCACATCCACACTCCGATGGTCTTTAAAAAGGCACATTTTTGCAGGAGATGGGCTACTGCTCGAGTTTCTGGTGATACATACTTTGAACTGGAGACAAAGTACTAGAGAATCATATTTGTCCACTTTCAGCCCACCTGAGCTATTTGTTCCATTGGCCCTGTAGGGGAAATCTCCCAATTCTGTCTAGAGATAGACTGACTGTTGGT
This sequence comes from Saimiri boliviensis, assembly GCF_048565385.1. NCBI lineage: Eukaryota > Metazoa > Chordata > Mammalia > Primates > Cebidae > Saimiri > Saimiri boliviensis. Next base: position 37,376,064 of record NC_133468.1, on the reverse strand, counting down.
TCTGGTTTTCTATGGAGTTATGGGTTTTATTATTTTTCTGTGTTTTTAAAGGCATTTTGATTAAAATGCCTTTAAATTAAAATGGGAAAGGCTGCTTCAGGGTGGCTAGGTAGATGATACTGAAAACTAGGGGCTGAATATAGCCCATTACTGCTTAATTTTATTATTATTGCATTTATCCTTTGCTTCTTCAGCCTGTCTTCTTTACCACTTAATGAAGTTCCTTGTTTTCTCCAATCACAAATATTCTTTCTATTCAATACTTTGAGCTTTTCTATTTCTATGTAAATGCAACTGGAAGGAAACTTTTTATATCAGCCAAGTATTGTTTTGTAATTAAACTATTTAATGAAATCAAATTGATATATTTGAACCTACAACTCTGTTTTGAACCCTGATTTTAGAGTAGATTGCAGATGTTCCATTGGAGTCATATTCTTCCCAATGTCTACTTTTTGATATATCTTTTTGTGCCTTGGAAACACAGTTTTTTTTCTCATTTCCCTTTCAGTTTTCATGGTATTGTAAAAGGACATAGTAAAATATTTAAATTACTTATTTAGGGTAACTTTCATTCTTTTACTGTGGTAGCAGATACAATAAGTTAAAGATTATGCATTTAAAGTGGTCCTTGAGGCCAGATGCAGTGGCTTATGCCTATAATCTCAGCACTTTGGGAGGCCGAGGAAGGTGGATCACTTGAGATCAGGAGTTCCAGACCAGCCTAACCAACATGGGGAATCTCCGCCTCTACTAAAAATACAAAACTTAGCTGAATGTGGTGGTACATGCCTGTAGTCCCAGCTATGGGGATGGCTGACACATGAGAATCACTTGAACCCAGGAGGGGGAGGTTGCAGTGAGCTGAGATTATGCCACTGCACTTAAGCCTGAGTGGCAGAACGAGACTCCATCTCAAAAAAAAAAAAAAAAAAGTGATCCTTGAAAAATAATGTTAACAGACCTCTTCTCCATTTGTCCCCATTTCTAGAGGCTTCCCAGGCTCCCTGTACTCAGAAGCCTTCATGCAAGGTAAGTCATTTTATGGTTTGGATATGGATTTTGTGTCTCCACCAAATCTCAAGTTGAAATTTGATTCCGCAGTTGGTGGTATTGGGAAGTGAAGCCTAGAGGGAAGTGTTTGGCTCATGGAGGCAAATCCTTCATGAATGGCTTGGTGCTGTTCTCTCCATAGTGCGCGAGTTCTTGCTCTTGCGAGACTGGGTTGGTTCTTGGGAAAATGGATTCATTTCTGAGAGTGTGTGTTGTTTTAAAACGAGGACCCTCCTTGGGTTTAGTCTGTCTTCCCCTTTGACCTTCTCAGCTATATATTGATACAGTACAAAAGGCCTCACCAGAAGCCAAGTAGATTTTGGCACCATGCTTCTTTTTTCTTTTTGAGACAGAGCCTTACTCTGTTGCCCGGGCTGGAGTACAGTGGCATGCTCTTGGCTCACTGCAACCTCCGCCTCCTGGGTTTAAGTAATCCTCCTACCTCAGCCTCCCAAGTAGCTGGGACTGCAGATGTGTACCGCCACACCCAGCTAATTCTGATATTTTTTAATAGACATGGGGTTTCACCATGTTGACCAGGCTGGTCTCGAACTCCTGACCTCAGGTGATCTACCTGCCTCAGCCTCCTAAAGTGCTGGATGATAGCGGTGAGTTACCATGCCCATCTGGTGCCATGCTTCTTGTACAATCTGCAGAACCATGAGCCAAATAAACCTCTTTATAAATTACCAAGCCTCCAATATTCCTGTATAGCAACACAAAATAGATAAAGACAAACCTGTGGGTTCAGCTCTAACTCAGTCTCTTCCCTAACCCCAGGCTTGCATTTCCAACTGTCTGGTTATCTCTTCGTCCAAGTCAAAGGGGCATCTCACCTTTAAAGGTACCAAAACAAAATTCTTGATTCTTCTTTTCCTGCTGAAATTCCTCCAAATTTACACCTCCCATCTTCTTATCTCAGTAGCCGCATTCTACCAGTTGTCTAGCCCAGAACTCTAGAGAGCCACCCTAGACTCTCCTCCCTTACATCAAATTCAACCCGTCCACAAATGCTGCCAGCTCTGATCTCTGAGTTCCTCCTGAATCTGTGCCCTGCTCACCACCTCCTCCCATACTTCTCTGCTTCTGTTTCTATACTCACTTCCTAAATGGGTTTCTTATTTACACTCTTGACTCCTTGGATTCTGGTCTCCCCGCAGCATTCAGAATTATCCATCTAAAATGCAAAGAAGATCATGTACTTCCTCTGTTCCAAACCCTCTAGTCCTTCCTCATCTCATTGGCCTCATAGAAGAAACACAAAGGGCATTCAGAACGAATCTGTGCTAGCAAGGTCTTATCAGATCTTGCCCATGCATCTCCTCTCTTCTCCCGCTCCGCTCTCCTTCTGTTGGAATGTTCTTCCACCAGATGTCTGCATGGTTCAGCCCCTCTTTTCCTTATGTGTGTTCAAATACCATTTCATCAGCAAAGTGTTTTTCCTAACCACCCTGCTAAATAACCCTGTCAATCATCTACTCGTTTGACCTCACTTTGTTTCTTTATGGCACTTGACATGTCATATATTTATTAGTATGTTGACCATCTGTCTTCCCCATAAATTTGTGATCACTGCTTTATCTATTTATGTTATTTTTTAAAGACAGGGTCTTGCTCTGTTACTAGGTGTGGAGTGCAATGGTATAGTCATAGCTCACTGTAGCCTTGAACTCTTGTGCTCAAGTAATCCTCCTGCCTTGGCCTCTTAACGTAATGGGATTGTAGGCATGAGCCACTGCACCTGGCTGCATGGCTTTAATCTTTAGTACTTAGAACAGCTCCAGGTAAAATCCATGTTTGATGAATGTATGAATGAATTTATCATAATACATTAGTTTTGCTCTTCCCAGGTCATTAAAGACCCTACAACCAGGCGTGATAGCTCACACCTATAATCCCAGCACTTTGGGAGGCCAAGGCAGGTGGATCACCTGAGGTTGGGAGTTCGAGACCAGCCTAGCCAACATGGGAAAACCCTGTCTCTACTAAAAATACAAAATGAGCTGGGCTTGGGTGACGCTTGCCTGTAATCCCAGTTACTCATGATTCTGAGGCAGGAGAATCTCTTGAACCTGAGAGGCAGATGTTGCAGTGAGCTGAGATCGTGCCATGGCACTCCAGCCTGGGCAACAAGAGTGAAACTCTGTCTCAAAAAAAAAAAAAAAAAAAAAAAAAGGACCCTCACTCTGGTTAGTAGTTAGGATAATTAATTGGGAAGAGGGTTAAGGGACCCAGCAAGTTGTACGGAGGGGAGAGACCTGGATTTGGAGTTAGCAGATTCAGTAGGCATCTGGCTATAATAAAATTATTCTACTCTAGAACATTCTCTGCAAGCAAAGTCTCACAAAGAAGACTAATAATGCAAACCACATAATTTGAAGTACTGTGGTGGAGTGTCACATAGGGGACCAGGGAAGGGAGGTGCCCCACTTCCTGCCTAGCTCCTTTTAGCTCATCACCTCCCCTGGCAGCCTGGGTATGTTTGGAAACCACAAATGTAGGTTATCTCACCCAATCCCCATGACTACTATATGAGGAAATATAATCACTGCCATTCATAGATGAGGTAACTGATGAGATGGTGTCAGCTGGCCAAGACAGCATGGTGAATAAGCCCCATGTCCATGAAGGGACAGAGCCAGATCCTGTTTGAATCTGCTAAGTCCAAATCGAGGTCTCTCCCCTCCGTACAACTTGCTGGGTCCCTTAACTCTCTTCCCAATTAATTATCCTTTATTCTTGGCATTCTGTTTTCTTTGCATGTCTTTCTGTTTTTACTGTAGTAATTATATGGCATTGGGGCTTTTCTTTTAGGGACACGTCTGGCCAGAAATATGAGTATTTCTTCCATTTGTCTGCTGAGCTGTCTTTATAGATCTGGGAAATGTTTCCCCAGTTATTTCCTTAATTATGATTTCAAGGTTACTTACCTTTTCTATTCCTCCTGGGACCCGTGTTATTCAGTTTGGATAATCTTGGTCTATTTTTAGGACCATCGCTTTTCTTTTCCCCTTGAAAAATGGAAAACTGTTTGTTGAAAACTGTTCTTTTGACATGGAAACAATTATTTGTTGTTTTGTTGGTGGTGGTGTTGTTTTAGCATTACCAGATTCTTTCTCCTCTGCATTCATTATTCTCTTTTGCACCCACGGCAAGGCCTGAGAACCTGGACCTCTGCTCTCAGTCACTTCTGACCAACTCCTGGGGGTGTTCACTTGTGTGTACACTGCATGTGAGTGTATAGGAAGATTACACCTTAGATAAAATTATCAACACAAATCTATGAACAATTTTCCTTTTTTTCTCAAATAAAAGTTTTATTTCTAGATTCTATAGTTGGGTTTAAAATATTTTTAATTCACAAAAGTTTTATATATATATATATATATGGTGTGCTACATGATGTTTTGATATACGTATATGTTGTGTGATCTAACACAAGGCTACAGTAATTGCAATAGCATGGAAGTGGTTAGTTGGTTCTTTCATCCAAGAATTGTAACTTTTCTAAATTGCTCATGATATCTTCTATAAATTCACTCTCTTGAAAGGGTTTCTGGCTGAATGTCATCTAGTGCCTGTCATCTCAGCACTTTGGAAGGCCTAGTTGGGAGGATCACCTGAGCCAGGAGTTCGAAACCAGCCTGGGAAACACAGTGAGAGCCCTTCTCTACAAAACAAATCAAAACATTAGCCAGACGTGGTGGTGTGTGCCTGTAATTCCAGCCACCTGGGAGACTGAGGGGAGAGAATCATTTAGAGCTCAGGAGGTCAAGGCAACAGTGAACTATGATCAGGCCACTGCACTCTAGCCTAGGCAACAGAGAGAGACCCTGTCTCTGAAAAATAAAAAATAAATAACATAAAAGTGTTTCCATGGGTTTTTTTTTGGTAATTTTGGTCTCCACGAGAAATCCACAGCCAGTGCATGTTTTACTGTGGTCTTGGATATCCTGAGATGAAAAAGAATCTTAAACTTGCCCCTTGACACAATCACACAATTCAGGGAAATACTTCTTTAAATAGCTTTAAGTTGATAGACTGTAAACCTAAGACCATTTAATTTTTTTGAGAAAGCTCATTGGCCTCTGACCACAAAGTTTAGATTTCTCTTCCAAATGTTCCTCAACATTTTATTATGGAAATTTTCAAATATACAGCCAATTTAGAAGAATGGCACAGTGAACATGGATACATCTATCACCTAGATTCTACTGTTAACATTTTGTTCTGCTTGCTTTATTACTTATCTATTCATCCCGAAGATAAATTTTAAGTATGAGGAATGACTGACTCTCAATAGAGGAAGGAACTTCTTACAAAGCCTTTGAGAAAATCACTTCTCTCTGAACCTCAAATTTCCCCTCTGTAGAATAAGTGATTGGAGTCGATGGTGGTTTTCTGTTGTGTTTTCTGGAGTGCTCCAGTTCTGCAGAGGGGTCTGAGGGTTTCTGATAGATATAACTCCTGTATGGAGGCAGAAAGAAAAACATGAAGGGATGGGGCACTTGAGCAGGCCAGGTTCCAAGCTCCGCAGAGCTCCAGCCAAAACAGCTCAGCTTTATTTGTTTTATATTTGGGAGCTCCATGAATTTGCAAATGGGAATTGGGCAGCTCAATCCATTTTGAAAACTGCTGGATAGCATGGTTTTCAATACTATTCAGCTCACAGAAAGGATACATTTGGTCTTTCTAACTACCTTATAAACTTTTAAAGATGATAAACCAACTCTTATATCTGAGACGTTCCACAGGCAGTTTTCCAGACCCTTTTGTGTGTTATTGCATTTACTTCTCATAACAATCCTATAAGACAGAGGTCGTTAACCTCACTTTATAGCTGCAAAAATCCAGGTCTTAGAAAGGTGACTTGCTCAAAGTCACTCGGCCTGCAATTGGAGGGCTTGAGTATGTAGTGATTCCCTGGGCGTTACTTTCATAGGAAGAAGGCCTGTGTCTGTTTGCCTAGTTGTAACTATATAAACATCTCCAATGCTTCCTTAAGGTAGGTCATAAAACTGTTGGTTAAGAGATCTTCCATGTGGCTGCCTTAGTAGATTGTGAATACAGAATTCTTCCATCAACCACAAGGGCTGTTGAAGAAAAACCCTATGGTAGAGAATCCAAGTCTGAGAAGTCCAACTATGAAAAAATAGAGTGAATGAGAGAGGGACAGGGTCAAGGTCAAGGCAAATCTATGTTATCCTTTTGTAGAGGACTTTGTCATCCTTATTTTTGAGTTCTGACATCTAGTCCCATTTCCTGCCTTGGAGAACTCTCTCACTGAGTGACATGTCAGGGAATGAATGTGCACCTACCTGTAGAAAATGTAGACCTTCTATTTGGGCCCCTTGGTGGCCACGTTGTAGCATACAGCCTCTGCTCAACCAGTTGGAAGCCTCCTCCTGGGTCTTTGCTTCTAAAAACAAGTGAAGCAGAGATACGAACCAACTAGAATTCATGCTTGGAAGCATCTGTGGAGGTGTCTAATGGTAGCTATAACAATGGTAGCTATAGCAATGGTGGTGTTCTGGTCACACTGTCCTGTTCAAAGATGGTTGTTTTTACCTGCTTGTTGATCCCTAAGGCATATGAATTTATTTCCATATTTACTGGGTATAGTGAGAACATGTGGCGGTTGACTTTCCGTTTCTGAGTTGTTTTACTTAGGATAATGGCCTCCAGTTCCATCTGTGTTACTGCCAAACACATAATTTCATTCTTTTTATGGCTGAGTAGTATTCCATGATATACATGTGCCGCATCTTCTTTATCTAATCATTGTTGATAGACATCTAGGTTTATTCCATGACTTTGTTTTTGTGAATAGTGCTGTGGTAAACATGTGAGTGCAGGTACATTTTTAATATAACGATTTACTTTCCTTTGGATAGGTATCCAGTAGTGGGATTGCTGGATTGAATAGTAGTTCTATTTGTAGCTTTTTGAGAAATCTCCACACTGTATTCCATAGAGGTTGTACTAATTTATTATCACAACGGTGTACAAATATTCCCATTTCTCTTCATCCTCACCAGCTAAGGCAGAGCTGTCACAGTTTCTGACCCTGAGCTGTGTTCTCATATTCAGGAGGAACCTTTGAAAAATCTCCATTTAACAGGATCCATTATTCAAGGATAGTTGAGAAATCATCTTTAATTCCTTGAACTTACCTTTTGAGTTTCAAACTACTCTAAATGTGTCATTAGCTATTTCTTCCTAACACATGGCCTGCTGACCCCAAGAGGCTTCCTGGTGAACATTTCACTTTCTCCATCTTGTTACATATATATTCACTGATATGGAAAAGCACTGTGGGGCTGCTGGATAGAAAGGGCAAGATAAAATTGAGGAGTCACAGGAATATGAGCTTTGAGCAGCTGAGTGAATAGCAGTGCCATTTACCGAGAGGGGAAAAATGCGAAGAATAAACTTGTAGGGGAGTCAAAAGTTTTGTTCAACCCTGTTAATTTTGAGATGTACGTGTGGCCACCAAATGAAGGCTTGGAGTTTCTGTGAGAAGTCAAGGCTGGAGCTAGATGTTCCAAAGAAAGTGTTCTTTAAAAAAATTATTTAATTTTATATTTTTATGGAATTAGGGACACAAGTGCAATCGTGTTACAAGGATGCATTGTATAGTGAAGTCTTAGCTTTTAGTCTACCCATCACCCCAATAGTGTACATTTTGTGGAGATGAGGGTCTCACTATGTTGCCCAGGCTGGTCTCGAACTCCTGGCCTCAAGCAGTCCTCCCACCTTGGCCTCCCAAAGCACTGAGATTATAGGTGTAAGCCACCATGAATGATCAATTTTCTCTTCTATGAAATGGGTAAATTTTAACTTCTTCACAGGATTCAATGAAATAATAAGTAGGAATCATTTTCTTCTAGTCATTTCACTTGCTGAATTGTTAGCTTTGTTCATTGCAATCTATGTTTACCATTGGAAGATAATATCCAGCAGCATTGGATAACACTCCAATATTGTTGAAGACTACCACATTCCTGCCTTGGATTGTAACAAGTACTTCGAAGCCTGTAAACTAACCAGCCTGGGTCAGATGCTGTCATAACAGAACTCACAGCCTGAGAAGTCATATCCACTGAGATCAGCTATCTGGTCTGACACATGACCAGTACCGTAGAAGGCCACTGAATACACTCATCCAGAAGCTGCAGACACTCACAACAGTTCATTGCTTTGCCTCCCTCTCAATTCCTATTAGCTCTTGTCTGCCATTAACTTATAAAGTCTATTTGTATATGTGTGTGTGTGTGTTTCTGTGAGAGAGAGAGAGGTAGAGAGGAAGCTTTGGGTGAAAGCTGGAAAACCTTTTAGACAATTCTTTAAAAAAAAGCTGGTACGCCTGAAGTCTGGTTGTTGCACTTTTTTGGAGAGAATTGGAGTTTCTTGCTGTATAGATCCGGTCTAATTTCCCCTCCACCTCACCCCGGTAGCCCCTCTCCTCCCCAGATGGTTTCATTGACCATATGATTTGTTTCATGTTCTTTCCATACTCAGTGGGAAGCTGTTCTCTTCTTCAGCTCCACTGAGCCCTTCCTGCTGAGGAAGCTCTTGCAGACTTGGCCTTCTATGTGATAAGCTAGGATGTGTCGTTCAGGGCATTGCCTTTCTCTCGCTCACTTTTCTACTTGTATGCCTTTGTGAGCTCTCCTGCATTCACCCAGCAAATAGTGACCATGTGCTCTATGTGGTAGATTGCATCCAAAGATGCAAAGAAACCAACGGTTCCTACCTTCTCTGTGTAGCCATGCTGCTCCACCCAGCCAGGAGTGGGCGGTCTCTCCTCTTCAATCTTGGCTGACCCTGTGACTGGCTGTGACTGATAGAATACAGTGGAAGTGATGCTTCAACTCCTGGGCTCAAGCAATCCTCATACCTCAGCCTCCCAAATAGCTGGGACTACAGGCATGCACCATTATGCCTGGCTAAATTTTTTTAAAAATTTTTTGTATCAATGAGTCTTGCTATGTTGTAACCCAGGCTGATCTTGAGCTCCTAGGCTCAAGTGATCCTCAAGCAATCCTGGGCATGATCTAAAGAGGGTTGGTAGCTTCTGCTTTTGCTTTCTTTCTTGGAAGCTTTAATAGAAAAACTTGAGATGGGTTAATGAATGATGAGAGGTGAGTGACAGAGAGAGAGAGAGAGAGAGACAGAGAATGGAAGGATAAGTGGAAGAGATTTGAGATGGCCCAGCAAGATGACCCAGACAACAGCACCAAGGCCCCATTCATATGAGGGAGACCACCCTGAATGTCTTAGCACTAGCCAAGCTCTCAGACAAATGCAATCTCATTAGCGACCGGGCAGAGGGGAAAAGCTTGCTCAGCTGAGCCCAGCCAACCACACAAGTTGTAAAAATAATAAATTATTGTTGTGTTGAGCTAGGGACCCATAAACATTTTCTGTAAAGGGCCAGATAATAAATATTTTAGGCGACGCAAGAGGGCTTTATGGTTTCTGTCGTAACTCCTCACTTCTGCCACTGTAGAGTGAAAGCAGCTAGACACGATATGTAAATGAATGAGTGTGGCTGTGTTCCCATCAAACTTTATTTAGAAACAGAGCTGGCAGGCTGGACTTGCCTGCGGACAATAATTTGCTGACCCCTGTGTTAAGTCAGTAAGCTTTGGGATGGCTTCAAGAATGTGATAGATAACTGAAACGGTCTACTCTTATGCTCCAGGCAGTGTGGCTGGAGTTGAGCTATAATTGTCAAAATGACAAACTCATTCCTGCCCTCAGGGAGCTTGCAATTTGTCTGAGCTTTATGGAGAAAGAGATTGCAGTCAATAACTCCCATCCAAACAACACCCAAGGCTGAAATCCAACTAGGAAGAATTCAGCGAAATGGGCAGCTCTTGAAGGAAGGAGATGGAGTTGGAGCTGGAGGCATGCTTATCTGTTCTAGTTTACTATTGCTGTACAGTGGATCCTCCAAATCTTGGTGACACAAAACAACCATTTTATCATGCTCATGGATTCTGTGGGTTAGGAATTAGACAGGGATAACTTGACCTTAACCCTTGGTGTCTCGGCCTCAGCTGGAGAGACACACTAGCTGGGAGTGGTTTGTCATCTGGAGGCTAAAGTCATACAGAAATGTCTTCATTCAAGTGTGGCAGTTGACTCTGATTTTGAATGAGGGAACCTCCACGTGGCCTAAGCATCTTCAATCAGGGTGGCCCTAGGTGGTTTGGGGCTCCAGGACTCAAGGACTTTGAACTCCAGGATATATATATATCTGTATATTATGTTATATCATATCATATATATATTAGGTTGGTGCAAACTTAATTGTGGTTTTGCCATAAATTTTAATGTTAAAAACTGCAATAACTTTTTCACCAACCTAATATAGTGTATCTATAGATATATCCATGTTAGCTATATTATATATCATATACATAACATATATAAAATCTATGTAACACATACTGTGTATTATGTATGTTATATATATGTATACATATATAGCATATATAATGCATATATTATATATACTTATATATTATATAATATTAAGATAGAATCTTGCTCTGTCGCCAGGCTACAGTATAGTGGCATGATCTCGGCTCACTGCAACCTCCCCCAACCCCGTTCAAGTGATTGTCCTGCCTCAGCCTCCCGAGCAGCTGGGACTACAGGCAGGCACCACCATACCCAGCTAATTTTTTGTATTTTTAGTAGAGATGGGGTTTCACCATGTTGGCCACGATGGTCTTGATCTCCTGACCTCATTTTCCGCCTGCCTCAGCCTCCCCAAGTGCTGGGATTACAGGCCTGAGCCACCACACCTGGAACATATATATAATATATATATAATGTGTGTGTGTGTGTGTATATATATATATATGAGGATATTTATTGTGGGAATTGGCTCACATGATTATGGAGCCTGAGAAGTTCCACTGTCCTCCACATGCAATCTGGAGACCCAGGAAAGCCTGTGGTGTAGTTCAGTCTGTCTGAAGACCCGAGAATCAGGAGAGCTGATGATGTTAACTCCTGGTTCAAATCTGAAGGCCTGAGAACTGGGGTTGCCGCTGATGTAAGTCCCAGAATTCAAAGGCCCAAGAGCCCAGAGTTCTGATGTCTGAGAGCCAAAGATGGATGTCTCAGCTCAAGAAGAAAGAGTTAGTTTGCGCAGTCTCTACCTTTCTGTAGCATTCGGGCCCTTAATGCATTGGATGATGTCCTTCTATATTGGTGAGGGCCAGTCTTCTTTACTCAGTCTGCTGATTCAAATGCTAATCTCTTCCAGAAACATCTTCATAGATGCACCCAGAAATAATGCTTTACCAGCCATCTGGGCAACCCTTGGCTCAGTCAAGGTGACACATAAAAGTAGTAATCACGTTGGTATATGAAGAGAATTAAGTCACTCCATTTTGACTAGGTTTGTGAGTGCTGAATCTTCCTTGTCAAGGCTGATTTGACTTCATAATGATCTGCTCACTGTGACCCTGGAGAAGAAGCAACAAGGGAAATTATGCTCATGGATTGTCACGGTCCTTACTAGAGAAGGCCTGTATTTCTTGCATTCTTTATAGCAGTATGGTACAGGGATTGAGGACAACTACTGTGGAGTTAGATGGTCTGACGTTACTGTTCCAGCTCTGTCATTTGCTTCCTATGTGACTGTGGGTCAATTTCTCAACATTCTAAAGTCCTGTTTGCTCATTCAAAAAATAATAATATTTTCCTTCTGAGAATTGCTGTAAAGTTCTGATAAGATAATGCATGTAACTAGCAAATAGTAAATGGTTAATAGTATTATCTTAAAGTAGACTGGATTTTGAGAATTTAGTAAGTTTTAAGGAAAGAATAATGGCAAAATAATATTAAAAGAGCTAAATGAAAAGTAAAAAATTACCAGAAAATTCTCTTCTGCTGAAAGCAATTTTAATTTTGGTAAATATTCATTCAAGCTGCCAGCAATCTCTTTATATGCATTTATACTTAGAGACATAAATTATATACACAAGTACACACATACACATAAGTACATACACATATACACACATTATCGCACACACGTGTATACATACACATGCATTTTTACATAAATGACATTATATTCATGGTGTATCATAACCTGTTTTACTGAATACTATATCTTGAATATCTACTGCTGTTTAAATAGTGGATAATATGGATTTATCCATTGTATGGATTTATCATAGTTTAATTTGTCACAACTCATGGACATTTAGGTTGTTAGACAATTCGGCCTTTTAGCAAGACACAAAGACACAGCATAACTAAGACTTCAGTTACCTTGATTTATCCACAGGCCTAACTCATCTTATGTTTCTTTCCATTTCCAGCCTCTGACTGATCTCTTTGCCTTCTGAATTCTTACTCATTCCCTGCTCTGGTGGGAATCTCTGTTTCTCATGATATTCCTGTTAGCAAACACGTGACCCTCTCTGGTGTTGACCCACCCAAGACCCTGGCTTCCTCTAGTTCTAGGTCCACCCAGCATGAGTCTAGGTGGCCAGCATTTCTACTGGGTTTACCCAGCCTCACTTTCTGTGGGGACCACTGATAGGAAAGCCACAGACAATGTTTTAACGGTGGAATCATTCCATGTCTCTGAATAAGATGCTACAGAACCTTTAGGGCTGGCAGCCATCTCAGAGACTTCTGATGAAGTGTTTCTCCTGTGGACTATCAGCAAAGAGAATAACCCTAAACCCAGATCTGATGATAAAAGGCAAAAGGTGATGTTTTACAAGGCAGAAAAGGAGATAATGGAATTTAGAAGAGGGGAAACAGGCTTGTCTCTGATTCAGAACCTAGGGCTGCAAAAGCCTTAATTGTTACGGAAAATGGTTCTAATAGGATTTCTTCCCTATGAAAATATATCCTACCAAGAGACTAGAATTTATTATACATAAATAAAGCTATTAAAAAATGATTCCTAAGTCAAAGACCCAGTTCAGCCAGTTACAAAGTTAAGGCAGAGAGACAACTATTTTAGCTCACACCCCCAAAAATAAACAGGAAGGAACATTGCTCTTTGGAAAGGCAACTGCAGGGTAAACAGGGCTCCCACGGCTATTCCAGCTCCATCTGAGCCAACTGGGAACTAGACAGCAAGACCACCCATAAAACCAACTCAGGGTCACCCAACTCCATTTATCAGTGACCTGGGACATGAGCCCATTACTGCCTCGCTTGCTCTCCATCTCTGACATGTTCTGGCTATGCCACAGTGCAAAGCTCTGGCTCTTACTGCTTTCGGAAACTGAACGTCTCTGACCGGGTCAGCCAGTGGGTTCCTAGCAGGTGCTGTTTCTGAAGGGGTGTTGAGATGATATGGGAAGTCCGAGGCAAGGAAAAGTAGCAGGAAAGAGTGTTTTGTGTGCGTCTGTGCAGTCCAGATTTCATGTTGCTTTTACTCTAGTTTCTTGGGACAGTGAGAGAAAAATCATGCTTCCCACGTTCTTTCACAATGCCTGGGATTCTCTCTTTGTGAAGTGAGGTCTATGGAACCCACAGATTACTGTTCCCCATTCAGGCCTGTTGGTCTGTTAGTGGAAATTTCTCTGAGAGCTCTATGATACCACAGACATTTTAGAAGAAAACATAAAACAGAGATAGCAGAGCGTCCTACCTGATTCTCTTCCATTACATTTCTTAATATCAACATGAATGTCCCAAGGTGCTCTATAATTCTATGACGATACTGTTCATTCATTTTTTATTTGCGTTTGGACAGGGCTTAGAGAACAAATTTGCACACACGTTTAACTTTGGCTCTTTAAGATTTGGAATTCAAATTATCTGAACCCCATTCAATATTAATAGAATACAACCACTTTGCACTTTGTATGTTTCAGAGGGTTTCACAAACATGATTGCATGAGATGATGTAGGTAGAATGAATGTTTGGGTCCAGAATCAGGAGTTGCGGGCACTAGCTCTAGCTCTCCCTGCACCCAGGGGGTGGGACCTTGGCAGATCCACTTGCTCTTCCTGGACCTGTTTTCAAGTTTCTAAAATAAAGGGGATCTGGCTGGGGGTGGTGGCTGATGCCTGTAATCTCAGCACTCTGGGAGACCGAGGTGGGCAGATCACTTGAGGTCAGGAGATTGAGACCAGCCTGGCCAACATAGTGAAACCCTGCCTCTACTAAAAATTCAAATATTACCTGGGCATGGTGGCTCATGCCTGTAATCTCAGTTTCTTGGGAGGCTGAGGCAAGAGAATAGTTTGAACCTGGGAGATGGAGATTGCAGTGGCCGAGATCACACTCCATTCTGGGAGGGATCATGAGACTCCATCTCAAATAAATAAATGAATAAATAAAATACATAAATAAAATAAAGTTGATTGAGTTGATGGTCACTGAAATTCCTTTCACATCAGTTATTTTATGTCTTGGTGTTTATCACCCATGGTCATGTTAATTTAGCACAGGGAATGAGATAAGTAGCCTAAAGAAGACAAAACAAGCAACCATTTGTGAGTGATGAAATCTTCCTATTTAATGAAGACTTTAATTTTAAAAGTTTCCCTCATAAGTCAGAATAGAGCTTTGAGTTTTACCATCATCATTCTATACTTTCAATTTCATAAGATTAGAATTTCATTCCTCTTGTATGTTTTGCTTACAATGAAAATAAACTGCTACTAGTTCATATAGCGGGGTGGCGGGGATGGATCTTAGCTAGGGCCCAGGTGATAGCCTTGTTTCATTTAGAGCAGTGGTTCTCCAACTTTTGTGTGTAATAGAATCACCTAAAGGGCTTGTTCAACCAGATTACTGGGCTTTATTCCCGAGTTTGTAATTCAGCAGGCCGGGAGTGGAGCCTGAAAAATTTGCATTTCTAATAAGTACACAGGTGATGCTAAGGCTCTGACCTGAAGACCACACTTTGAGAACTTGATTTGCGAGTGTGTTGGCTTGCTTTGTTTTACCTCTGTTGCCAGAGAAAATAAGAGTCTTCTAAAACAAGCAGAGAAGAAGGACTAGCTTACAGAAACAGAAAGCAGAAAATTAGGACTAGATCAATGTATGTAAGATCCTTAAGAATAAGCTGGGATCATTTAGGCACTTCCCTCTCTCCTTGTTATTTCCTCTGATTAATTTCTAGTATGATCTGAGGCTCCTTGGGCTGGTTATGGAATTCTCATCCCAGGGACTGAGGCTGGGAGGGATGGATCGTCTTACTCAAAATAGCCAGCAGGAGAAGAAGCCAGAGGAGTCACAGTAGATCAATTTGGGAGTTGTATTTTTTACAACAAAGAAAAGCAATATTGACAAGGGGAGAAGGCAGGAAAAATCTGCATAGCAGTATGTACTGGTAATGATAGTTTTTAGGGTTGTGGCAGATTTATTCACCCACATCAGTATTCTTTTCTTTTTCCTGAACACACAGCTAGAGTTTGCTCAAAGCTGAATATGGTCATGATTTAGTCATTTCCAGTGAAATATGAGTGGAAGTGATATGTGCTCATCCTAGGCCAAGACTTTTGAGAGGAGGTTGTGTCTCCTCCTTATTCTCTTTCCTTTCCTCCATCTTCTGGATGGAGACTCAAAGAGCCGGAGTCCCTGAATCACCACATGGAGGAGAGCTGTTTCTCGTTCAGTAGCTCTTGAACTCTTACACAAACTGGAAATATACGTCTGCTGTATTTGATCCATTGTAAACTATTAGGGTTAATTTTTCCTCCGCCTCCGCCTCCGCCTCCGCCTCCTCTTGCTGCTCCTCCTCCTTCTTCGAGATGGAGTCTTGCCCTGTTACCCAGTCTGGAGTGCAGTGGCATGATCTCTGCTTACTGCAACCTCCACTTCCTGGTTCAAAGTGATTATTCTCCTAACTCAGCATCCCAAGTAGCAGGAATTACAAGTGTGCATCACCATTCCTGGATAATTTTTGTATTTTTAGTAGAAATGGGGTTTCACCATGTTGGCCAGGCTGGTCTCGAACTCCTGGCCTCAAGTGGTCCACCTGCCTTGGCCTCCGAAAGTGCTGGGATTATAGGCATGACCCAGTGCACTGGGCCTCCATTATTTCTTAAGGGTAGAGGACTAAACTGTGGGGATGAGACAAAACAGAAAATTAGGACTAGATTAATGCATGTAAGATCCTTAAGAATGAGCTGGGATCATTTAGGCACTCACAAGCCCCATCAGGGCCAGGATGTCACCTTCTCTCATCTAAACCTAAGTAAAGATTACCTAAGATGATGTCAAGAGGCGTTGTAAGAGAGGGTCCTCTTACGACTAGTGTTATAATTATTCCTAAGAACTATAACCTCAAAGTAGCTTCCAACATGTTTTGCATTTTGCAGGGGCTCAATATATTAAATCATAGGCTAAATGATGTAAAAGTAACCACTGATTGGCCAGGTGTAATCCAAGCCCTTTGGGAGGTGAGGTGGGTGGATCACAAGGTCAAGAGATCGAGACCATCCTGGCCAACATGGTGAAACTCTGTCTTTACTAAAAATACAAAAAAATTAGCCAGGTGTGGTGGACGACTGTGGTCCCAGCTACTTGGAAGGCTGAGGCAGGAGAATCGCTTGAACCTGGGAGGCAGAGGTTGCAGTGAGCTGAGGTCGCGCCACTAAACTCCAGCCTGGGCAACAGAGTGAGACTCCATCTCAAAAAAAAAAAAAAAAAGTAGCCACTGATTAAGAGAACCTCATTTGGATAATTCTGATGTAAAGAGAAGGGGACATCCTGGCACTTACGGGGCTTATGAGTAGATCCCAAAGAAGTTCATGAAATCTCTTGAGAACCCCCAAATATAGGCATGCTTTCCTATTTTGAGGATGAGAACATTAAAGAATAACTCACATAGGCTAGGTGGAAAAAAATGCTGAAGAATAAGGAAAAGGCAGAAGCTGTTGGTATACTAAGAGAAAAAGATAGTTCTGGAAATATTTACTGAAAGAACAAAGACACCCTCTTAGAAAACTGTGTGGTGACCACAGTCGTTGCAGGAAGACTGCCTTGATGAGAGAGGAAGCAAAATTATAAAAAGGAAATGGAAGAGGTGAAGGGTTTAACAGGATGAGATTCAGATTTAGCCAGCCAAGACAAACAGGAAGAAATTAAGAGGAGGAATTAAGGAAACTAATATACAGTATTAAGATGAAAAAAGTCGCAATGATGTGGAAGACAAACTTGAGAAGCTCTCGGAGTTCAGGAGAAAAAGCTCATAGATAAAAGCCCCAAGAATTAGACAGATATGGATTAGATAGAAAACTTAAGAATTACAGAGATTTCTAAGGAAAGAAACAGGACAAATGGAACAAAATGTAAAAATTATGTGTTTAAGGAATCTATATGAATCTGGAAAAGAATCTGACACTCTGTCTCACTCATATTCTAGCAATTAAAAGAATTCTAAGTATTAAAATAAGTCACATAGTTCTAGTATGGTGGCTTTTGTCTGTAATCCCAGCACTTTGGGAGGCTGAGGTGGGAGGATAGCTTGAGCCCAGGAGGTGGAGACCAGCCTGGGTAACATGGTGAGACCCCCATCTCTACAAAAAATTAAAAAAATTAACCAGGTGTGGTGCCATGTGCCTGGTAGTCCCAGCTACTCAGGAGGCTGAGGCAGAGGAACACTTAAGCCCAGGATTTGGAGGCTGAAGTGAGCTATGTCTGTGACACTGCTCACTCTGTTCCAGCCAGGGTGACAGAGTGAGGCCCTGTCTCAAAAAAAAAAAAAAAAAAAAAAAAGAAAGAAAGGAAAAAGAAAAGAAAAAAATCATACAAGATTTGGCAAATATCTAGGCAGGAAAACAATCAGTTTCACCACAGGGCAACAAAATATCAGGTTGGCTTCAGACTTCTACTCTTTAACATGAAATTCTGAAAGATGATGGAATAATGTCCCCCAGGTTTTACAGAAAAGATGTTTCGATCCATGGATTTTAAACTTGCCTGAATTTTTATTTGTGGTTGAAGGTAGAAGCAAAATATTCTAGAAAATGTAAGGATCTAGGAAATTTACCAACTACTTGCTCTTTGTGGGAAAAAAATTTTTTTGGAAGATGTTGTCTAATTGACCTAGAGCTAAATCAATATTATAAACTCATGAAAGTCAGTGCTCCGACACCCTTTGTATAAAAAGTGATCCCTAGCCAGGTGCAGTGGCTCATTCCCAGAACTTTGGGAGGCTGAAGTGAGAGGATTGCTTGAGGCCAGAAGTTAGAAACGAGATAGGGAAACACAGCAAGACCCCTGTCCCTCCAAAAAATAAAAATTAGCCCAGCATGATGGTGTGTTCCTGTAGACACAGCTACCTGGAGGCTGAGGTAGGAGAATTGTTTCAGCCTAGGACTTTTAGGCTGTAGTGAGCTATGATTGCACTACTGCACTCTAGCCTGGGCAACAGTGAGATCCTGTCTCAAGAAGAATATGATCCTGGAGCTTCTGCCTCCTCCTCCATCCGGGTTGCTGGCCTAGGGGCCCATCTCAGCTCTGCAGAAGGCCCACTGATACGGTTTGGCCCTGTGTTTCCACCTAAATCCCACCTTGAATTATAATAATCCCCACGTGTCAAGGGCAAGACCAGGTGGAGATAATTGAATCCCTGGGGTGGTTTTCCGGATGCCGTTCTCGTGATAGTGAGTGAGTCCTCATGAGATCTGATGGTTTTATAAGGGACTTAACGTGTTTGCTCAGCACCCATTCTCTCTCCTGCTGCCCTGTGAAGAGATGCCTTCTGCCATGATTGTAAGTTTCATTTTTTATATACAATGCGTGTCAGAGCACCGACTTTTATGAGTTCGTAATACTGATTTAGCTCTAGGTCATTAGACAATGTCTTCCAAAACCATTTTTTCCCACAAAGGGCAAGTCTTTGGTAAATTTCCTAGATCTTTACATTTTCTAGAATATTTTGCTTCTACCTTCAACCACAAATAACAATTCAGGCAAGTTTAAAATCTGTGGATCTAAATATCTTAGGCCTCCCCAGTCATGTGGCACTGTGAGTCAAACCTCCTTTTAAAATAAATTATCTGGTCTCAGATATGTCCTCATAGCAGCATAAGAACAGACTAATACACCCACCGTGCTCTGTCACACCCCTGGGAAGCCCATCTGGTTCTCTACTGCCTATCCTTGTTACCTGGGATCCCAGGACAGCTCAGGAGAGCCAAGTCTCAGGGTGTCTCTCTGTCTGACTGGTGCTTTGCAGCCAGATTCATGTTGACTGCACCCCAAGATGGAGGTGGGGAAATATGAGAGGCAAGACTCAGAAGTAGAGTCATGGATGACAAATGGAGTCTGGGGTCTCCTTTGCATTCTGTAATACCTTCATTTATCCATATATCTGCCTCCTGTAGCACCTTTATTCATCAGTAAAGCTGTCCTTCTCAGGCTGGAGAGGGGGAAATTGGCACATCTATATTAGAGGTTGAGATTTCCCCTTTCCTCTTTTCTATCTGTATGTCTCTTAAATAAAAACCTGCAGTCTAAATGATAAAAATAGTTGACTTGGGTTTTAGGGTGGGAGAGATTATGAGATTCAGACAAACCTTTCTTAAGAACGTACCTCGGATTGCAAGGTATTGTCTGATGCAGGATCCCATTTTTGGATTTCAAAAGCTGAATTTTACTTCAGTTTCCTCTATGCTTCCTTTCCATAATAAACTCCTTTCAGACTGATAGAATTTATTACAGGCTGATTAGGGCTAACTAGGATGAGAGTATTTTACAGAGAAAAGCAGCATGATACTATGTTACCCTTAGATCAGATGACCCTAATATTTATATGTTTTATGTAATATGTATGTCAAATGTAAACATACAAAATTGAACAAGTTATGATGATTATTTCTAGTATATAGTAATAGTAGTATACTAAATATTTTTTCTTTGTTAGCCTGAAATGTCATTTTTCTAAGTTTACTATAATGCATATGCATTGCTTCTATAACAACAGCACAGTAAGTACTGCTTACAAATGTTGTAAAAGCAAGAAGTGTAGGGACTTAAACTTACAATTGCCAAAGCATATAATTCATAACAAAATTCAAAAGGCAGTAATGGCTGGGTGTGATAGCTCACACCTGTAATTTTGCTGCTTTGGGAGGCCAAAGTGGGAGAATTGCCTGAACTCAGGAGTTTGTTGCTCAGCTTGAGCAACATGGCAAAATCCTGTCTCTACAAAAAATACAAGAATTAGCCAGGTGTGGTGGTGCACACCTGCAATCCTAGCTACTGGGGAGGCTGAGGTGGGAGGATCACTTGAGCTCAGGAGGCCAGGCTGGAGTGAGCCGAGATCACGCCACTGCACTCCAACCGGGGCGACGGAGCCACACCTTTGTCTCAAAAAAAAAAAAAAAAAAAAAGGCGGTAATAACTCGTTCGACAGAATTGTGAGACATAATATATTAACAAATTTATATAAATAAGAGTCAAAATATAATTTTTCTTTAAAAACCCATATGTTGGGAGGCCAAGGCAGGCAGATTGTCTGAGCTCAGGAATTAGAGACCACACTGGGCAACATGGCAAAACCCCATCTCTACTAAAATAAAAAAAATTAAAAAATAAAAAATTTTAGCCAGACGTGGTGGCACACGCCTGTGGTCCTAGCTACTTGGGAGGCTGAGGTAGGAGAATTCCTTGTACATGGAAGGTGGAGATTGCAGTGAGCCGAGATGGTACCACTGCACTACAGCCTGGAGAGAGTGAGACTCCATCTCAAAAACAAAACAAACGAACCAACCAAACACACAAAACCCAAAAACCATACATGTTTTTAACTTTTAAATAGAATGTTTAGATGGAAAAATCCACTCACTTGTTCATATGTTGCTATGGCTGATCCGGGGACTTCTACAAACATGTGAAATGGTATAGGTGACATATTTGATGTGTAAATGGTCATTGTTTTGTCCATAGGTACAGTTTTTTTCTTTAAATTGATCTCATTGTCTCTTTTCTTCTTCTTACTGAGGGCTAATTCTGGAAGGAAAAAGCTAGAATTCTGTTCCAAAGCCTGGCTTTTATCACTCTTTCTCTCTCTTCAAAGGAGAAGAATGGAAGGGCATTACAAAACAGGAACCATAGCTTGTTGGGGAAGATGAATTACCAAGTGATGAATCAAACCAGGGCCACCGATGGTGCCCTAAATCATAAGAGTGGGCTGTCAAAGGAAACCCCATAGGAGATTTAGGACTTGGCACCACCTGTCCATCTCATCCAGAATGCATTTAGCGGACTCATGTGCTCAGGTGCCAAGTGATATTTGGGGGCATGGATCTCTTGGGGCTCTTATCAAAAGCTTCTGTGACTAATTAGAAAGGAATCAGTGTCCCTGCCTTTCTCTGGAGCTGTGTGAATACTGTGAGGTGTTAGAAACGAATGTCTACATTTGTGTCATTCCAACTCCATCTCAGCTGTTTAGAGTAAGAACCGGCTCTCTGTGGACTTCTCCATCTTTATCTTGGAACTAACTAAAGGTCAGTTGAGCAGTACATCAGCAGTTCTGTTCTTAAAAACTTCTGGATTATGTAAATAGGAATCATATTCCACGTGAGGGAGAGTGCCAACGTGTCATTGACTAATACTCCCACCTCACTAAATTCCCATATGGAAAGACCAGATCACCAAGCTGCTTCCTTCTTCCTGTTTTCAAGGATTGTCTCCTGAGCACTGGTGCCTGGGAAAAACGAGGCTCCCTTGACATGTTTTAGGATGGAATTTTCTAGAAGCGCCCGGTTTTCTTTCAGGCACTTCCAGTCTCTCGGTTTGGTATCTCTCCTCGATTGAAGTTGGCTTTCTGCCAGCAGCTCTTGTTTGGGTCTCTCTTGATTTCAGGACATTCTGTTAACTCTCTTCTTCAGCCAATTCCCAAGTGTCATCCATCAACAGTTTGAAGGCAGACATGTGAAGCTAGCACCCAGCAAAGTGCTTTGGAAAAGTGATGATGTTAGGCAGAGTGTGGGTTATTTTCAAAACAAACCAGCTGAATTCAGTCAAGCAACCAAGCAGTTTGTAACTGGTTGGTTGTGATCCAACAGTTGGAAGAGTTGATGTCTTTCAAAGCCATCTGTGTATATAGACACAGCGTTACTTTCTATAAACTGACATACTTATCATCATTCCTCTTAATTGACACATTAATACTTGTTACCCTTTAGGTTTTTTTTTTTTCCATGCTTGATGGTATATTTCATTAGGGAACTAATTTCTTTTAATTAATTTAAGGCACAATATTCCTCTGTTAAACCTGATTTCATCTATAAAAAGAGGTTCTTTGAGCATGAGAGAATTTTACAAGCACAAGCAATTTCAGTTGCAATGTCCTTCTAAGTCTGGGAACTGGAAATATAATTTGCAGTGAGCTGCTTCTTCTCCAATTCATCCTCCTTCTTTTCTTCCTCCTCTGTCTTTCATTTTCCTTCAGGCTTTCAGCACATCACATTGTTAATCTAGATTCCAGAGGCTAAACGTTGCTAGGAATAGGGAAAGAACATGAATCACCTCTTTCCCCCCTTTTTCTGCTCTAATTTTAAATATGTGAATCATAATCCTAGGAAAATATGCTGGGTATAGAAAGGAAATATATAGAGAAAGAGCGGGGAAAAACACACCTGGTCAGATTTCCAGCCAGCTTCTGCAAGGCAGACACCAGACAGGCTAATAACCTAAGACAAAGTCTGACAGGTTGATATTTCAAGCCTGCTTTCCTGAAAAATATTTTTGGACCCGAAATATTGCAATGCCTACCTGCCCGGTGAAATTCTAAAAGAAGACTCAGAGAAGACAAAGAAGAATGACTAGATAGAGGACAACTTCTGATTTTGTCAATCTATTTTGCAGCTCATACAAGTTGTTGATTTAAATAATCTATGACAAGACTTCATGGGCTCAGTTTGCAGGAGACAGTTTGCTGGCTTGATTTATCACTGGATTCAATGTAAAATTTTCAGGGCTTTTTTTTTTTTTTAAGAGACAGTATCTTGCTATATTGTCCAGTCTGGTCTCAAACTCCTGACCTCAAGCAGCCCTCCTGCCTCAGCCTCTGAAAGTGCTGGGATTATAGGCGTGAGCCACGGCACCCAGCCACTATGTTCAATTTTAGTGCCTTGTCACAGTGGACATTCATTTCTTTTATTTCTCTGCTTATGACTTGCCTGGGCCCTTTATGTTCTTGCAACCCCTCAGCAGAGCTGTGTTTTGTCTGGTCTAATGCGACAGTCCCCAACCTTTTTGGCACCAAGGGCCAGTTTTGTGGAAAACAATTTTTCCATGGACAGAGGGGGTGCGGGGAGTGGTTTCAGGATGATTCAAATACATTCCATTTATTTTGCACTTTATTTCTATTATTCTGACATCCTAATATATAACAAAATAATTGTAGAATTATGTAGAATCAGTGTGAGCCTGAGCTTGTTTTCCTGCAACTAGACGGTCCCATCTGGAGGTGATGGGAGACAGTGACAGATCATCAGGCATTAGAGTCTCAGAAGACGCATGCAAACTAGATCCCACTCATGCATGGTTAACCAGGGGCCCCCACTGCCGTGAGGATTGAACACTGCCACTGGCCACTGATCCGACAGGAGGCGGAGCTCAGGCGGGAATGTGCCTGATAGAGAATGGGTTTAAACAGAGTTGAAGCTTTGCTCGCCTGCCTGCCCGTGGTTCACCTCCTGCTGTGCAGCCCTGTTCCTAACAGGCCACAGACTGGTTCCAGTACTGGTGCTGGTCTGTGGCGCAAGGGTTGGGAAGCCCTGCTATAATGGACATGCGTCCTAGGCCACAACCTGGTCAGAGAAGACAAGTATACCTTTGGCTTTCTACTTCCTGGAATGCTGAAGCCTCACACCTTTTATATTCCTTTCTTCCCCTTGGCAGGTGCGGAGTGGTTCCAGCATAGACACTTCTTGATAGTCATTGACGCTTTCTTGAGCTGTCCATAATGCAGCTGCCCTGCGTCATAGACCAGTGACCGTGACTTCCTTCTTTGCTCCAGGAATGCTGCAACTCCTTTGTTAGACTCTCCAAAGAGAGGCCCTGGTCCTTTTGCTTTCTTATAACTCCACTGTCCTGGAAAAAATTCCATCAGGGCTGCTAGAAAAAAGACTCAAGGAGCCACCATCTCTCTCTTGGAGGTCCAGGCCGTTCTGCTCCTGCAAGGTAAGAAGCTCTGGAGTACGTGAGAACACCTCATTCCCAGTTACAGAGACAGAATGAAGAATGTAAAAGGTGTGGGGTCCCAGCATTCTGGGAGGTAGAAAGCTAGAGGTATAACTGTCTTCTCTGACCAGATTGGAGCCTAGGAAGCAAGTCAATTGGAACAGACAAAGCACAGTGCTACTGATGGGTTCCAAGAGTATAAAGGGCCCAGGCAAATCTTAAGCAGAGAAATACAAGTAAGAAATGTGTCCACTCTGGCAAGTCACTAAATTGAAAATAGTGGCCAGATGCAGTGGCTCATGCTTATAATCCCAGTGCTTTGGAAGACCAAGGCAGTAGAATCACTTGATTATGTTTCTACCAAAAAAATTAATAATAATAATAATAATAATAAAATTGAATGCAGTGTTAAGTCCAGCTAGCAAACTGTTTCCTGAAGACAGAGCCCACAAAGTCTTTTTTTTTTTTTTTTTCATTTGTTTTGTTTTTGTGACGGAGTCTTGCTCTGTTGCCCAGGCTGGAGTGCAGTGGTGCAATCTCGAGTCACAGCCACCTCTGCCTCCCAGATTCAAGTGATTCTCCTGCTTTAGCCTCCTTAGTAGCTAGAATTACAGGAGCCTGCCACCACACCCAGCTAATTTTTGTATTTTTAGTAGAGATGGGGGCTTCACCATGTCGGCCAGGCTGGTCTTGAACTCCTGACCTCAAGTGATCCACCTGCCTTGGCCTCCCAAATCACGCTGGGATTACAGG
This sequence comes from Saimiri boliviensis, assembly GCF_048565385.1. Classification (NCBI taxonomy): domain Eukaryota; kingdom Metazoa; phylum Chordata; class Mammalia; order Primates; family Cebidae; genus Saimiri; species Saimiri boliviensis. Next base: position 37,351,112 of record NC_133468.1, on the reverse strand, counting down.
TGTGAGCTACCATGCCCAGTCACAAAGTCTTATAATAGATCATTTTAATCAGCAACTTCTATGAGCTGCTATATAGATTGACAAAATCAGAAGTCATCCTTTTCCTGTCACTCTTTATTTCCTTCTCTGAGTCTTCTGTGTAGCCAGCATTTCTCTGAATAGATGTTCTTATCTCTTTAACTAGCAATGAGGTGTTCTCATCTACAGCAGAGCTTCTTACCTTGCAGAAGCAGCAAGACCTAAGCCTCCAAGAAGGACATGGTGGCTCTGTAAGCCGTTTTCTAGTGGCCCCAGTGGAATTTGTTCCAAGAGAGTGGGAGTTACAAGGATGCAAAAGGACCAAGTCTACTATTCAGAGAATCTAACAGAGGAGCTGTAGTGCTCTTGGAGCAAAGAAGGAAGTCAAGGTCAGTGGTCCACGATCCAGGGCAGCTATACTGTGGACAACTCAAGAAAAACTCAGTGGTTATCAGAGGAATGCTGGCTACTGTACAGCCACTAGAAAGATGTTGAGACAGGGCACCAGGCAGCCCAGGAAGGCCGTTGCTTAGAACTGCTTACAGTCTGCAGCTCCCAACGACTTACTGTACGATTTGCCTGGATCTGAGAAACTCTGTTCTCCAGAGGCTGATGATGGTGTTCCTAGGGCAATGGTTTATACTCCTGCCTAACATCTGTTTTCCATTTCTGTTCCCTGTAAATGTGTGTTGCTGGCCACTTGCCTGCACTTGCCTCTCCCTGCCCCTTCCCCTTCCTTTCTCTCCTCTAGATAGCTTTTCTCTTAGGAAGAATGGGATCATTTATCTCCTGAACAGGTCTTCCTACAGAGGAAAGTGCTGAACAATACCAACTGTGGCTGCACCAGGCAGCCAGGCAGAGAACCGCCTCTGGAGTTCCTTCCCATTTTGTGGACACAGCCTCGAGTTCTTGCCTTTCCAGTAGGACTTGAAATTGTCTTTATGACAGTGGTCTCAATGTGAAGGGCAACGTTGGCAGCTTCACGTGTTACTCCCGGGGAATCACTTTCCAAGTTCTTCTCTCCCTCCCTCTCCAGTCTCCCTCAATTCCCCTTTATCTTTACTTCTAATTGGAGAATTGGAGGAGGGAGGTATGGTGAAAGCAGAGATCCTAAAATAGGTCAGGCCATCATGCAGCTTCCAGAATAAACATCATCAATGCCAAGCCACTGAACCATATAGCCCAAGCTGACAGTGCCTCATTACCTGCTGTTCTGACTTGGGATTTTAAAGTCACAGCAAGCATCATGGTTAAGGACTTAGAAAAAGGCCTCAAAAAAAAAACCACGCAAAAAACAGAGAAGGCAATTTTGGGGTGAGCAGGGGAGAAGGTGGGATAAGGGAAATGAAGAAAGACCCTGCCGTACTAGGATTGAAGCTCAAACCAGGATGTGCCCTTTTGTAATCCGCATTGCTATTTTTGGTTATGAATGGGCTTGTGGAGGATGGAAAGGGGAGGAATAAATGCATCCTTGCCCCAGTGCAGGTTTGAAGTTTATGAGGATGGAATGGTAAGCACACAACACAGGGTTTTATGCATCAGCACAACTTTGTGTTAAATTGTTCTCAAAGGGTATCTTTCAGGGGAACGTGAATATGAATGGCTGTATTGTTCTGGGGGCTGAATTGCAATTACTGAAATGTGATAGGAAACCTGGTCTTAACACTGCCCAGTAAAACAGAATTCCCCCGCCCCAACTTATGTATGGCACCTATGGTCCATTTAGTCCCACATACACAAAGTAATCTCTGGTAGTCAAACTCCCATGAGCCACCCAGAGTACACGGCAGAAAGAACTCTGTTGCCTAGCAACCAATGGAACATTACAACACTAGATAAATCGAATCAATATTGCTCTAAATGTTGAACCCTTAGATGATGAAAAAACCCTCAAAGCCATGTCCGTAACTCCTCTGCTCTTTCCTCTCCTAGATGTAGCAGCCGAGGAGGACCAGCTGGTGTTTCGACAATCTGCAGAGACCTACTGGGAGGGAGGATAGGGGGACAGCATGCTGCCTTCCCTGAGGGAACCTGGCAGTGGTCATTCCAGAAAGGAGATACCTGAAGGCTGAATCCCTAGGAATCTGGAACCTCTTGTCCACCTTGGCAGCCCTGGGTGGCCTGGAAGTGAGGTAATCATCCTGAGTTCCTGACCTGCTGGCGTCTGGTCAGGAATCACTGAAGTTGAAGAGACCAACGTCACTGCCAATGGTTTTTATAAAGAACACTTGAGTTGCTGGGCGCAGTGGCTCATGCCTGTAATCCCAACACTTTGGGAGGCTGAGGTGGGAGGATCACTTGAGCCCAGGAGATTGAGACCAGCCTGGACAATATAGTAGGACTCCCATCTCCAAAATAATAGTAAAAATAAGTAGCCAGGTGTGGTGGTGAACACCTGTAATTCAAGCTACCCAGGAGGCTGAGACAGGAGGATCGCTTGAGCCCAAGAGTTGGGGACTGCTGTGAGTTGTGATTGCACCACTGTACTCCAGCCTGGGTGACAGAGAGAGACCCTGTCTCTAAAAAAAAAAGAACACCTGACGGGGCGCAGTGGCTCACACTTGTAATCACAGCACTTTGGGACGCTGAGGTGGGTGGATTACCTGAGGTCAGGAGCTCAACACAGCCTGGCCAACATGCTGAAACCCCAACTCTACTAAAAATACAAAAATCAGCCAAACATGGTGGCAGGCGCCTGTAATCCCAGCCATCCAGGAGGCTGAGGAAGGAGAATTGCTTCAACCTAGGAGGTGGAGGCCTCCCATGAGACCCCCAAGGCCCTCCCCACCCCTTCATCACCAAGCCCCAATGGTGAACTGCACTTTCTCTGTCTGCACAACCCTTAGATTGACGTATTGGAACTTCCTTTCCCTTAAAGTCTCTTTTAGTCTGTTTTAACCAGCCCTTGCACCTAGGGGAGAAATGAATCCAGTTTGGAAGGGGAGGGGAGCTTTGAACAATGCCTAATCATATTTTCCAATGAGTCACTTTTTCTTCCTGGAAATAATGCTAGATCATATTCCTAGAAACAATTTCTTGGAAGAGTAGGCTTTTTGAAGAGGCTTAATAGTCTCCTTGTGTAAAGCTTTTTTTTTTCGGTCCCCAACTTGAAGGTCCTGCCGCAGTGCTATTGGAAGCACTGATTTTTTCAGAAAAACTAGGAGAGTTGACTTCAGTGAGAGTTACTAAGAGGTGGAGGAGAGAAACTAGCAACATGCTTGGCACGTGAGTCTTTACCACGTGCCAAGCACTGCAGAGGATGCCTTAATAAAGCTGGAGCTGCTCGTTGAGGTGATGTGATACTCATATAAGGTAGGAGCTACTCTTTCCATTTTGCAGATGGAGAAACTGAGACTTATGGTAACCTATCCTTTAGTGAGAGTCGTGGTATCCCAATGGGCAGTAATTCTGGGCTTCCCTCTGGTCCCTGTGTGGTCACTGGGAGGCATGTGGCCAAGCAATGGTCCCCTCTCTTAGTTCTAGTGGGCCACACACAAGGACCATTTCAGAAGAGAAGATGAAGGCTAGGACCTACAAGAGCTCTGTGTCATTGTCATAAAGTAGAGGGTGGTCTCCACTGTGCAAGAGAAGAACCTCTCAAATTAAGAGACGAGACAGGAAAACAGATCTGTCTTCCTTCTGTACGTCAGTGGTGCTATCACCGCCAATGCGTGTTTGCCCTTGGGAGTGGTGTTTGAGTTTGTATAGTCCCGCTTCTCATTATTCTCCTGCACTTTGTCCTCCGTCATATTACCCCTCAAGCTTGGATTAGGCTGTGGATGTGAGGACTTGCAACATTGGAGGGAAAATCTTAAAACTGTCAAGGATAATTTCCCCATAGCTCACCAGGAAGGCCCCTGGGAAGATAAACTCTCCACAGGGTCCCTTGTGGCCCATTCTTTTTTCCGTGCTGTTCTCTACCTTCAGGGATTCTTTTTCTATCAACTGTCTGATTCTTCCAATCTCTATGGGGTGTATCTTCATTTTCCTTTTGGGAAATCTGTTAGGTTGGTGCAAAACTAATTCTGGTTTTTGCCATTAAAAGTAATGCGATTTGGTTGGGCATGGTATCTCATGCCTGTAATCCCAGCACTTTGGGAGGCGGAGGCAGGCGGATCACTTGAGGTCAGGGGTTTGAGATCAGCCTGGCCAACATGGTGAATCCTGTCTCTATTGAAAATACAAAAATTAGCCAAGCATGGTGGTGCACACCCATAATCCCAGCTATTCGGGAGGCAGAGGCAGGAGAATCGCTTGAACCTGGCGGGGTGGAGGTTACAGTGAGCTGAGATTGTGCCATTGCATTCCAGGTTGGATGATGGAGCGAGATTCTGTCTCAGGAAAAAAAAAGAATGCCATTAAAAGTAATGGCAAAAACCACAATTAGTTTTGCACCAACTTAATAGCTCCCTATCCTCAGGGAAATCTCAGAATCTCAAGATCCATTACTACTTTCCCCTATCCCACCCCAAAGGTGCGCTGATCCAACAGTAGCTCATTAAGTTCATGACAACACCTAGGACAGAGAAACGATTGCTTCTACTATCCCAGGGCAGAAAAACCACAGATGCCCCATGTGGGTCTCAGGCAAGTTCATGTCACATCTCATCTCTGAGTTCTCTGTGCAGGTCTGTTTCTGGACATGTGTCTAAGTCCACCATGCTCATTTTTCCTCATTGTCACCATCGTCATGGCTGTTTGTCACTCCGCTGCTGTGTGTCAGGCACGGTAAAATAGATTATTCCACTGCCTCCACTGTACATTAGACATCAGCAGCCTCATTTTGCAGAGGACTGAATGGAAACAGAGAGAGAGTGTGCAATTTGCCCGTGGACACCCAGCTAATATGTGGGAGCTGTGATATGAATCAAGTTCTTCCGTCTGAGGTCAAGGCTGTTCTTGAGGGTCAGTTTCACAGAAGCTGGAGAGGAGATGGCTCATAGCAAATGCTCTAGGAATGTAAAAGGGACGCAGGAGGTGACTGGCAGAATCTTGCCTTCACTTGGAAAATCAAGAGACCTGGATTTTAATCCCAGTTTTATTGAACTCCCAATTTTTCTTTTCATCATCTGTAAAATGAAGGAAGGCTCAGTGACCTGCCAGTTCTCAGAGTCTAATTCAGACCAATGGCTAGTTTCTGAGTCCAGGAAGCAAACTTTGGAACTGAATCCGAACCTGTACAGAGCTCAAATGTCTCTTCTTTCATTCTGCAGTTGAAACAGATAAAAGTGCAATTTCTCATGCACCAGCACTGCCAGGGAATCACAGAACTGAGTGACCGAGGTCTCTTCCTGCCAGGCTGCCTGGAATGAAATCTTTCAGTCACTGTTTCCTTAGGTATTATTTTTTTACATATGAATAAAAGTCTCAGTAGAAATGCATTTCTGGTTTTAAGGAAAGAAATCTAAATCTATAAAATAAATCAACTAGGGCTATGAATATTTGCATTACAAACGAATTCTGAAGAATACCTCCCTTTGTGTTATTCTACATTTATTATTATTATTATTATTATTATTATTATTATTATTGAGACAGGATCTTGCTCTGTTGCCCAAGCTGGAGTGCAGTGGTGCTATCATAGCTCATTGCAGCCTCAATCTCTTGGGCTCAAGTAATCCTCCCAATTTAGCCTCCTGAGTAGCTGGGACCACAGGCATGCTCCACCATGCCTTGCTAATTTTTTTTTTTCTTGAGACAGGGTCTTGCTGTGTCACTCTGCTATTTTTTTTGATACAGAGTAGAGATAAGGTCTGACTATGTTGCCCAGGCTGGTGTTCAACTCCTGGGCTCAAGCAATCCAGCCACTTCGGCCTCCCAAAGTGCTGGGATTATAGGTGTAAGCCACTATGCTAGGCCTTATTATTATTATTTAAAAAACCCAAATAGTGGAAAGCTCATTAGTTAAAAATTAGGAATATAGAAACAGGGCCACAATATAACCAGCGTGCTGACTGGTTAAGCATAATTATCCATTTTTCACTTGTTTTCTTTCGGTAAAAGGATAACTTATGTCTGAGGTTATGTCATTCCCATGTGAGACTTTTCTATCCTGAGATGTGCCTCTCCTTTTGAAAATGCTCTGTTCATACCTTTAAAAATCCTACCTTTCCATCCTCATGCTGGCTCTTAATCACGTCTCTTTGCATTATCAACCAACAGTACCGAGTATGTTGGTGTAAGTTATTTCCATTACTATATTTTTCTTTTTTGCGGAGGGGGACGGAGTCTTGCTCTGTCATTGAGGCTGGAGTGCAGTGGCGCGATCTCAGCTCACTGCAAACTCTGCCTCCTGGGTCCAAGTGATTCTCCTGCCTGAGCCTCGGGAGTAGCTGGGATTACAGGTGTGTGCCAGCATACCAGAGTTTTTCTTTAGAGGAGCCTCCTATGTCTTAGCCCTCAGGGTGAACAGCGGGACATTTCACAGGCATTTATTGTATGCTTATGGGGGAAAGAACAGAATCAGGCACCAGAGAAGCTTTGTTTTGGAGACAGGTCTTGTTCTGTTTCCCAGGCTGAGTGGTACAGTGGTGCAATCTTGACTCACTTCAGCCTCTGCCTCCTGGGCTCAAGCCATCCTTCCAACTCAGCCTCCAGAGTAGCTGGGACTGCAGATGCACATCACCATGCCCAGCTAATTTTTGTACTTTTTTTGGGGTAGAGATGAAGTCTCACTACATTGCCCAGGCTGGTCTCAAACACTTGGGCTCAAGCAATCCACCTGCCTGGGCCTCCCTTAGTTTGAGGATTACAGGTGTGAGCCACTATGTAAAGCTTCTTTACAAAACCGTGATGTGCAAACTGCTTGTGAGAAAACAGATGATTCTAAAAGGCAAGGGTTATCTATGGGAGATGGAATCATGGATTGCAGTTCTTCCAGTTCTCCCTGAGTTAGAATTAGTCATCCACATCCTTTGCCATATGATTAAGCACTTTCCAGTGGCATGAGGTTTGTATATTTCCCTCCCCACTGATACTGCATTTGGCCAGTGGAAGGTGAGTGCCTGTGACAGGTGTGAGTCCTCAAGGGGCTTTTGCTTGTGACTATTGTGAGTCCTCAAGGGGCTTTGCGTGTTTCTGCTTGTCTGTTTGTATCCCGGATGTCCGCCATGAAAAGACCATGCCGGGGTAGGTGCTAGTTTGCATATTTGTCCCCTCCAAGCCTCTTGTTGAAATTTGACCCCAAATGTTGGAGGTGGCTCCTGGTAAGTGTTTGGGTCATGGGGGTGGATCCCTGCTGAATAGGTAGATGTCTTCCCTGGTGAGGGGAGGTAAGTGAGCTCTGCCTCTATTAGTTCACAGAGAGCTGGTTGTTATTAAGAGCCTGGCACCTCCTGCCTTTCT